>NC_090297.1:29509038-30143461 GCF_039906515.1 Pseudorca crassidens | reverse complement strand
GGGGGCGAGAAGCACCAGGGAAGGGAGGAGGACACAGCCTTGCCTTCCTGGCTCACGCACTCAGGCTCCACTGAGTGCCTGGGAGCGGGGGCAGTAGGGTGGGGGTGGGAAGGGCAGAACTGCATGAGGGGGTTTTGTGAAGAGCTTGGAAGGAGGCTCCGTCAGCTCCCTGAGCGCCCTCCCCATCACTGAGCCCACCCATCCTCAGCCAGGCTCCAGCCCTGCCAGGCTGCCTCCCCTGCATGCAACCCTCCTATCAGGGGCACAGAAGCCCGAGGCAGCATTTCAGATTGTGAATCTGACCACGCCCTTCTGAGGTCCCTTTCCCTGCCAGTAGACTAAAGCCCTGTTCTCCATCCTGTGGATGCCCTCGGATGGTCAGTGCCTCAGAGTCTTTGCACAGGCTGTTTCTCCTGTCTGCACTCCCTCTTCACCTAGCCTGCTGCATAAGGGCATGCCCTTCATCGCTCCTACAGTCCTCACAGTGTGCAGCCAGCCCTAGGTGGGCGTTTGTTGCTGCATCTCCACATCCCCAGTTCCTAGCAGTTCTGACACGTGTTAGGTGTGTGGTGAACGTCCGTGGAATGAATGAGCCTGTTTCTCCCTTTGAATCATTATGTAACCTCTGCCCATACCCAGCATCTTCCTTGGACACCCCCAGCCCGGCACGCACAGAGCCCCCTCCACTCTGGCTTTCCATCCGCTCGCTGCCCATCTATTCGCCTCACTGAGCCGAGAACACCCTTTGGTTCCCCTTCCCCTTGATAAGTGTCTCTTTCCTCATCGGACTGGCCCTGCCCATCGCCAAGCCCCCTCCTCCTTGCTGAGCACCACTCTCCCTTCCTGAGCCCCCAAACCTCATGGAGCTCAGCTCCCTAGTCTCTTGTCCCTGACCCCAGCCCCAAGCCTCAAGGCCTGTCTTACCACCTGAGCTCTGTATCTTGACCCTCTCGTATCCTTGGGTCTTCACTCCATCACTTCACCCTGCCTCTGTCTTGTGATCACATTCCCCACCCCCAGCTGGTCTCTCCTTTCTGTCTGTGTTCCCTGACCCCCTCTGTCCCTCTCCTCACTTTACCCCCCCCACCTCTATCCCCTCCACTCACTCTTCAGCCCCCTGTGGTTTGTCTGGCATCCCACCACTCCACCAAACTGCCTTTGTTGAGGTCACCCAATCACCTCTTAGTGCACGTGTTGTAGATTTGCCCAGGGCTCCCCCCTCACGGTCTCCTCCCAGCCCCGGTCCCCGCAGATCTCGCCCTTTTCCACTCGGTTTCCATCCCCCACCCCCGTCAATGTCCTTCCATCTCTCCCATTATTCCTTCTCAGCTTCTTTCCGGGCACCTTCCTCTACTTGTGTGTTGAATGCGAGGACTGCCCGGGGCCGCAGTTCTTGATCCTCTTCTCAAGCTGCACAGCTCCTTCCCCCGGGACGCTTTCCTCTCCCAGGGATTTAAGCCCCAGTGATGGCTCCCAGGACGGATCCCTGAGTTCTCTCCCTTCTCCATAGCCAGTCTCTTGAATGAGATGGTTCTCTTTCCTCACCTTCCTTTACCCTTCAGCCACTGCCCTCCACTCTCCAACCCCACCAGGGATGCCATTCCTTACGTGGCTGATTTGTGGCTGTTTGTGGCTGATTCCTTACGTGACATCTCGGAAGCGTTTGGCGTTGGACTCCCTGCTCCCCCCTTGAGGGTCCTCGTCTCTTGGCTTCCGTGATGCAGCTTCTGAGTGTCCCTACCTGTCTGGGTCCTCCTCAGCCCCTTAGTTGGCCCTTCTTTTTCTGTCCTTCTCTTCAATGGCTAATGCCTTTTCTCACTGTCTGTACCCTCTCTCCTAGTCATCTCACGGACCTCTAGGCCTTTGATGACTGTTTTATATTAAGGGCTCCGTGTCTCCATCTCCAGGCAAAATGTTTCTCTTGACTTCCAGACCCACAGGTTCAGCTGCCTAGTAGATCCCCCCGGATGTCTCATGAGAACCACAAACTCAACACAAGGCATCATTTCCTCCACCCAGATCTGCTCTTCCTCCTGTGGGCCCTCTCTTGGTGAAGGACCAACGGCTACCCCACCACCCAAGCCCAACGCCTAGGCATCACCCTTGACGTGTGCTTTCCCCGGGCTCTCATCCCACGTCCAGTTCATCACCTAGTCTCATTGATTCTACCGCCTGAATATCTCAGCTGTGTCTACACCTGTCCATCCTCTTGGTTCAGCTCCATCTCTTTGAACCTGGGAGTCCTCCTCCCTCCAGGTTTGCCATCCCTACAATCTGGTCTCCACACCACAGAGTGATGTTTCTAAAACGGAATCCTGGCCATGTCTCCTGTTTTAAAGGCCCCAGGGATTCCTCATGGCCTTTAGGGTAACGTCCATACTCCTTTATAAGGGTTCGAGGCTGTTCCTGCTTTGGCCCCTGCTTCCCTCTCCACTCACTCCACACACCAGCCATGCTGAACTAATTTCAGATCCCCCACGGGCCGCACTTTCTCTTGCGTGTCACTGAGAGCTCTGAAGGGAGATGCACACAGAGATCTGTTGTTGGTTAAGTGGGGTCGGGCAGCAGGATTCTGAGAAGGCCCTTTGCAAATCTGTCCTTAACAGAAGTGATAAGGAAGGAATAAATGAGTTACGGGAGCATAGTGATAGAGGCCCACAGCTGGGACACCTGGATGACTTTGGTTTTCGAAACCAAGGCAAAAACCTAGAAGGAGCATTCATTTCAATAATGACTTAAATAAAAACCTTGAGTATAGACAACTTTATATCTTTGAAGCAAAAGTGGTACTAAAATCTACAGTGACATTAATTTGTAATACAGCTGAATAACGGCCCGAACTAGAAAACTAATCCCAAGGGGGCTCCCTCATAACTTCGACACCACATTGGGAGCCTTGTTTTTTTCTTTTACAATGACCCAACCAACAAGAGTGATATTAAGTTTTATGGGTTTTTTTGTGGTATGCGGGCCTCTCACTGCTGTGGCCCCTCCCGCAGCGGAGCACAGGCTCCGGACGCGCAGGCTCAGCAGCCATGGCTTACGGGCACAGCCGCTCCGCGGCATGTGGGATCCTCCCGGACCGGGGCACGAACCCGCGTCCCCTGCATCGGCAGGCGGACTCTCAACCACTGCGCCCCCAGGGAAGCCCTGATATTAAGTTTTAAATTCATTGATTAATTAAATGGTAACGTTGACTCTATATAAATAAATAAATTCTCTATTTAAAAAAATCAGTCTGGCCATGCTTTCCGTTTGCATGTCACCTTGTATTGTCCTACCCCCTGGCTTTCATAAACTTTGTCCCCTCTGCCTGGAACACATACTGGCGGTGAAGCCTTGTTTAAGTAATTCGACCTCTCCATTTCCTCATCTGTGAGAAACAGGATGAAATAAAAGTAGTAGCACCCCCGCACGGGTTGTGAGGCTCAAAGGAGTTAATATCTGTAAAGCACTGAGAGCAGCGCCTGCCACAGAATACGTGTTCAACCTGTAGGAATAAGCTGCCATGATTACGATTATGATTTTGTTGTTGTTGTTTTATTGTTGTGTTTGTTATTCCCCTCTTCTCTTCTGTTCACCTTTCTCTTACTCGTTCCCCTGTTCTGAAATCAGGATCATTCCTGGAGCACGTGTTCCTTCCCGCAACCCTGCAGAGTGGGCCTCCTGATCTCCCTATTTTGGTGGTGGGAAGGGAGGCCCACAAGATGCGGTATTTCTCCCAGGGTCACAGGCTGGGCCATCGGCTCAGGTCCAGCCAGCTGAAGCCTGAGCTCTGGGTCCTCCGTTGCAGCACGACCCCCTGCCATCTGTGCTCTGATTCCCCTGGCTCTCTGCCTCCAGCCTGTATCTACAGCACCTCGCTGCCTGGTTCCTCTTTTAGTGACTGGTCCCACTCATCCCCTATGCCAGAACCCCGGGAAGCACCGCAGCCTCCTCCCGCTACGCTTGGTCACCACGACCACACTGATGGCTTCCCCTAAGCAACTCTCAGATCGTTTTCTCTTTATCTCCCCTGAACAGAACTTGGTTTAAGGCTTTCTCATCTTTCTCACCTGGATGATCAGGTCAGCTTCCTCCCTAAAGGTCCTCCAGTCTCTGGTCTCTCCCCAGGCTGCAGAGGAAGCTTTCCAACGTGTAAATCAGACTGGGTGTTTCTCCTGCTTAAAACTTGCCAATGACTTCCTGTTGTCTTATCAGCTCTCAGAAAGATGGCCCCCAAACTCTGCAAAACAAGGGTTCTGTGGCCAAAATGTCTCAGAGGTGCAGTTCACTCTTTCCCCATTTTACGGAGTCACTCTAATTCACAGGAGCCTAATAAAGGCTGCAAAACGTCCTGCAGTAAAGAATCCTGCTTAGACTTGTCGGACCCGGTGGTTCTCAGTCTCACCTGGTGCAATGGCCTTTTCTCCACATCCTTCTATGAACATTTAGGGGAGTCACGTTCCAAGGAATACTCTTTGGGAAAAGCTGCCCGACAGGATGGAATTCAAGGCCATTGGCATGATATAAAAGGCCCCTCCTGATACGACACCTTATCTTTCACTTGTACTCCAAATTATCCGCAATTCCCTTGGGGTCATTCTGCGCCTCTGTGGTCTTGCCCCTGGAGGGCCCTTGTCTCCACTTCCCAATGGACAAATCGCTACTTATTCTTCAAGAGCTGGCCCAAATGGCGCCTCCTCTGTGACTCCTTCCTCCCTTATTTCTGGGTCCTCTATTGCTTGGCCTTGTGGCTGCCAGCATGTTCCTGGTTGCGGGTCTGTCTGCACCCCTGAGAGATTAGTTCAGCTTGGCCGGACGTCTTTCCCTCCACGTCGCCAGCACTCACACTGCACATGGTACCTGGGAGGGGCCGGGTGAGTGTTGGTTGAACAAGTGAATGAGGAAACAAGATCAAAGGTCTGAGACTCGACGCTGGGGCTGGGGACCACGTTGGCTCAAAGGATGGTTCCAACCTCAGCGCCTTTGACATCTTGGGCCACATTGTTTTTGTAGGAGCTGCCCCCCCGCATCGTAGGATGTTTAACGGCCTCCCTGGCCTCTGTCCCCCAGATGCCACTAGCAACCCACCCCCCCCCAGTGTGATAATCGAAACGTCTCTAGACTTTGCCAAATGTCCTCTGGGGAGCAGACTCATCTCTGCTCGAGAGCACTGTTCTAGATGCAGGTTATTCCAGCTGTCTTCCTGTCTCTGGGCAGGTGGCCTCTTTCTCATTATGCCTCTTGTCCTTGAACTTTTCTCAAGGATGAAAGCCCTCCATCCATACCTGAGGCTGAGCGTTCCTTCCTCTGGGGTGGGGGTGGGGATGAGGGAATGTGTAAATTCCAGGATGGGTGCAGCTTCAGTGCCTCCTCTGGGGATGACGGGGCAAGCCTGGAGGGTGAGTTTGTGTTGCACCTGGACCTAAAGAGGCATTTAGGGTGGGTGGCAGCTCTTGCTGTGCTAGCTCCCTTGAAAGCAGATACTGGGGAGGTTTATAACGCAGCCTTGCAGAGAGCTACCAGCCTGGCCTGTGCTTTCTGAGAAGCACATTCATTCTACGGGCTGAAACTCCTGTCTACTCACTTCCCATCCTTGTGGGATTCTGGGAAAGATGGAGGTCTCTCCCACAGCTGCCTCTCACCCTTGCCCCATCCTTGCAGTCAGCGCCGAGGGGAGCCAGGCCTGTGCCAAAGGCTGTGAGCTCTGTTCGGAGGTCAACGGCTGCCTTAAGTGCTCACCCAAGCTGTTCATCTTGCTGGAGAGGAGCGACATCCGCCAGGTGGGCGTCTGCTTGCCGTCCTGCCCACCTGGATACTTTGATGCCCGCAACCCTGACATGAACAAGTGCATCAGTGAGTGTGGGCGGGGCTGGGTAAGGGCACCGGAAGCTCTGGACATGGGGCGGGGGTGGGGCGGGGCGGTGCTTTGAACTGTTGATGTACTACAAGAGAAATAGAGGGATACGGAGGAGGGGAGTTCTTGATTTAAAAATCCAGCTGCTGACCAGACCTCTCCCCAGACATCCCACCCACGTTTCCAACCCACACCGTAGCCACATCTCCTCCCTCCAAACCTGCGCTGACCTGTATTGGGTCACTCTCAGTGTCCCAACCCATCACCCAGGCCACAGACCTGAGAGCCAACCTCTCATTTATGCCCCCACCCCATCCATCCAATAACCAAATTGTGCCTCCTTCATCTTCTTTCCATCCTCACTGCCATGGTCTTATTCAGGGTCCCATCACGTCTCTCCTTGACCATTGCAATAGCCTGTTCATCTGTCCCCCAACCCTCATCTGGTTCCCTTCCACCCTCCCTCTGCACTGCAGCCAGAAAGATGCCTCTGAGACACATAACCAGAAAATCACTGCTGGCTCCACTGAGGGCAGGGAAATTCAAGCCCTGGTCAGCCTTCTCTCCCCACCCTTTTCCCCCCACTCTTCTCACTCTGCTCCGCTCTCTCACACCAGCTACCGTCCCACATGCTCCAAGACACATGCTGTCACACCTCCCTCTCGTCTGGGGGACATGCAGCGAACACTCTCCTGTAAACAATGCCAGTGACCTTCCCATTCTGTTCAGAGCCTTGGAGTTTAGAAGGCATTTCCAGACCTCCTATCAGTTGAGCCTCCCAACCACCTTTGGAGGGAGACGGACTTAAGTGATGGTACCCTTTTCATAGCTGATAACGTCGAGGTCTCAGGGGAAATGACTGATCCAAGTTCAGCCGACTTGGGTTCTAATCCCCGCTCTGCTGCTTATTCATTGTGTGACCTTGGGCAAGTCGCAGCCTCTCAAAACCTCATCTTCAAAACGTGGCTGCTTGCTTTTACCCCCCTAGGGCTGTTGTAAGAGGCATGTGGAGGTCCTCAGGGTCTGGCACTCAATAAACAGCTACTGTTATTCTTACTTTTGTTCATATTTTGCCTGCCACCAAACCCAGGAATCAGAGGCCAGGAGGCACAGAGGAGGGTGGGGTGGCGTTGGGAAGCTTGTGAGCATGGAGGTAGGACCCTGGGACTGGTCCTTTGGAACCCTGGTCCTCAGGGATTTGGGGTAGGGCGTTCCTGGCTGTGTCAGCTTCTGGGAAACTGTCATCCCAGGCTTCAGGGGCGGAGACTGGGGAGAAGTCAGCTCCACCCACAATCCAGGAGGGGAGAGATTGTGAAAGACCCCTCCAGCTTCTAGCCTAGCCCGGCCACCCACCCTCCCCGCACTTCCCCAGAGGAGGGAGAGCTGGCAGGACGGCTTTGGGGAGGGACCCAGGAGTCCAACCAAGGTGGTTCCTGGAAGCCGGCCTTGTAGAGGCAGAGGAATTTGCCCCGGGATCGCTCTCCCCTACTCCAGGCAGACTCTTGCTGCCCCAGGCAGGAGGAGAACCGGGCTCTGGGGTCCTATGGATGCCCGGCAATAGGGGGAGAGGAGACCACACAGCCACTCTCGGGGTGTCATTGTATCCCTCGGTTCAGCTCTGACTAGGTGGTCCTCGGGGTGCCGTGAGAGGCTGGGACGCTCCTCTCGCCCCCACTAATCTCCTCTCCTCTGAAACCGGCTCTCTTGGGCCTCCCCTTGGGCTCCCGGGCCTGGGATTGGGTTGGGGCTGAGGTTGGCTGACCGTGGCAGGAGTCCCAGCCAGCCCTCAAGAGAGGCTGCTTTGACCTCCTCTCCCCCCATCCCCTTGCCTTCCTTTCTCTCCGTCCCAAGACTCCCCTGCGGTAATTGCAGCCCCAGACCCCTGTCCTGCCCTGCGTGAGTGGGCGTGGCTGGGTGGCCACGGGGACCAGGGGAGGCGTCTATCCGCGGCTGAGCCAGAGGCCCCCAATCTGGCCCTCTCCTCAGAATGCAAGATCGAACACTGTGAGGCCTGCTTCAGCCACAACTTCTGCACCAAGTGTAAGGAGAGCTTGTACCTGCACAAGGGCCGCTGCTATCCCGCCTGTCCCGAGGGCTCTGCGGCTGCCAACGGCACCATGGAGTGCAGCAGCCCCGGTAAGGCAGGAAGGCGCGGCGGGCAAACGCTGCGGTCCAGGGTCCAGGACCCCGGAGGAGGGGCGGGCTGGGGGGATCTGGCCAGGGCGAGCGTGGGCTGGGCCCTGTGCAGCGAAAGCGCATCACCACCACCCTCTGAGCTGCCCCTCAGGACTCTTCTGCCTTCTGGGCTAAAGACGCCTCTAGCCTGGGGCTGCGGCTGAGAGCAGATGGGAGGGGCTCCCCTGGGGTACCCGGGGCCAGGGGAGGAGACGTGACCCCCTTGTCCTCTTGCTTCCCTCCCCTCCTGCCAGCGCAATGTGAAATGAGCGAGTGGTCTCTGTGGGGGCCGTGCTCCAAGAAGAAGAAGCTCTGTGGCTTCCGGAGGGGCTCGGAGGAGCGGACACGGAGAGTGCTGCACGCCCCTGGGGGGGACCACACCGTCTGCTCCGATACCAAGGAGACCCGGAGGTGCACGGGGCGGAGGACACCCTGCCCGGAGGGTGAGCTGCGGCCTCACCTCCCTGGGGTCGGGGGTCAACACAGCCACGAGAGCTCTGACCCCCTCTGCTTCCTGCCTGTGGCCCAGGAGAGGGCTCAGGCCAGGACTCCATACTGTGCAAACGCATGCCAGGCAGAGAGTGGGCCCCGCAGCTGTGTGATGGGCTGGGAAGCTGCTATGGCCCTATCCCTCCCCATTTCTTCTGAGCCAGTGGATGTCGGCACTGGAAGCGCCCTCAGAGGTCAGATGATGGGAACGTAGAAGGGGGTGTTAAGACCCAGAGAGGTGCAGTGATTTGTCCAAGGTCACACAGCCTGCAGGTGACAATGATGTGGCAGTGTCCTGGGGTGGAGGAGTGGCGGGTGGGGGGGAGGCGTCCTGCCTGTCCCGAGAGCTGCAGTGACCATCTGGGAGATGCCCTCGGCCCATTGAGACCAAAGGTCTGAGGAAGACGTGAGGAAGAGGAGGGCGTCTGGTTCATCGAGGGGTGCAGGGTGAAAAGGCTCATGGGACCCCTTCTCAGTACCCATGTTGCAGCGCCCTCTGCAGTGGCTGCTTCTCAGAGGAGACCTTGAGGGGACCCCGACTGCTTATGGGCCTCCTCCCCACCTCCCCCTGCCCAGCTTCCTCACCACATTCCTCCTCGGGGCCCTTGGCCATGCCCAGGGCCTCCCTGCTGTGTCAGGACGCCCTTTGTTGACTCTTACAGGGCAGAAGAGGAGGAAGGGCGGCCAGGGCCGGCAGGAGCATGCCAACAGGAACCCCGGCCGGAAGGAGAACAAGGAGGCGGGCGCCGGTGCTCGGAGACGCAAGGGCCAGCAGCGGCAGCAGCAAGGGACAGTGGGGCCGGTCACCTCTGCGGGGTCCACCTAGGGACACTGTTCAGCGTCCGGGCCTGTGCAGAAAGAGTCCAGCACTGCTCTGTGTGATGAGAGCTTTACCGAACTTGAGCACTGGGGGCAACGCATACACACACTCTCCCTACCTACACGTACACACAGATACGTGCACACAGACCCCACGTCCAAACGTGTAACTGACATACATGCAAACGTGTGCACGCGCACACGCGGACACACACACACACAATCGAGGTTACCGGAAGACACATCTGTCCCTCGGACATCACCGGGTCAGCAGGGCAGGGAGGCAGAGGGGTCGTCTCTGCCCTGCAGAGGGCCTAGTGGCGCACACTTGGTTTGTGATGCTCCCAGTGGGCACATCAGAGAGAACATTTTCCAGCCTCCAAGCCCAGACTCTGCAGAGTGGAGCCTTCTGGAGGAGCTGATAGGACCAGCCCGGTGGACCGCAGCCAAAGCTTGAGAGGGGTTCAGCATCTCCAGCTGTGTGACTTTATCTTTGGAGAGTATTGTTACACCTCCATGATCCATATCAGGGCTTTCCTGACTCTGAAAACTGCTTAAAGGTTTATTTCAAATTAAAAACGAAAACCAAATGACCACAGTAGCCACAGGTACCACGTTTCTTTTCAGGATATGGGGTTGGTAGAGGACACGGGAGCAGGAAATGAATTTCAAGAGACCCCTCCTGGTCTAATTTACAGAAGGTCCAGAGCAGGAAGGAAACTTGGGGGATATGTAGAGCAGTAACCAGATTCTCTACATCTTTGTCACTCAGAGTGTGGTCTGCGGACCAGCATCAAAATTATCAGTAGGCAGCTTGTGAGAAATGAGAATCTCAGGTCCCATCCCAGACCTGATGAACCAGAGTCTGCATTTTTCCAAGTGACTGGCATGCACGTTCAAGTTTGAGAAACACTGCTTTAATTACCTCTAAGGATGGAACGAAGGTCTCGGCCAGCTTGCAGCAGGAAGGATCCTGGTCGGCTGTAAAGGGAGACTTCCCACCTGGGAGAGGTAGAATCTATATACGGAAGGGCTATAGGAGCAATTCTAGGGGGAGGGAGTGCTCAGGCTCTCTGAGATGGTTGGGGACCGTTGGACGGGAAGGCAGAACAGTGGATAAAATCACTTCTTGCGGTATTCTGAAGTGTCCACTGGCAGCCATCCGGGCACCAGGCTCTGGATGAATGTTTGGTTTGCAGAGGGGAGCCAGACAGGTGCCTTGCTCTCATGGAACTTAGAGGTTGGTGGGGGAACAGGCATGAATCAAGTAATCATTTGAATAAATGCATAATTATAAATGAGAGGTGTTAAAGGCAGGCAACCACTGAAACATACACAGAGCTATGAAAGTAAAGAAAACTAAATAAAAATAAAAGACCCTATCTCGGGGAAGCTTTTTAGAGGGGGTGACCTTTGAGCCAAGCTCTGAAGGATAAATATAAGAGTTAACACAAAGACGAGGAACGGCATTCTAGACCAGTGCTGTCCAATAGAAATACAATATGAGCCACTTATCTCATTTAACAGTTTTCTAACAGCCACATTTAAAGCATAAAAAGAAACAGGTGAAGCTAATTTTAATTATATCGTCTATTTAACCAAATATATGCAAAATGTTATCTTTTTAACATGTGATCAATATAAAAAATTATTAGTGAGATATTTTACATTCTTTTTTTAAACTAAGTCTTCAACATTCTGTGTATATATTTACACTTACAGCGTATCTTAATTCAGATACTAAATTTTCACCAGGAATACTTGATATGTATTTTGATTTAATAAAAATTCAAGTCGAAAAGTAGATTCACATACCCAAAGTGTTTATAGATTAGGTTAAAATTTTCTGAACTGAATATGTTTAAAATTTTTAATTTAATTAATTGAAATGAAATAACATTAAGAATTCAGTTCTTCAGTTGCACTGGCCACGTTTCAATTGCTCACTAGCCGTATGTGGCTCGTGGCTACTGTATTGGACAGCATAGTCCTAGATAGAGGGCACAGCACATACAAATGTCCTGTGGCAGACAGGAGCTTGGTGTTCAATGAACTGAAAGAAGACCAATACAGCTGGGAGGCCTGGAGGGCAAGAAAGGTGAGATGTTCCCAGAAAGGTCGCCTAGAGCTGGGTCCTTATTCTCAGAGCCAAGAGAGGCCACTGAAGAGTTTTAAGCAGCCAGCCCACAGGACCAGATTTGCAAAAGGCAAGTCTGATCATGTCGGCCGTTGTATAGACGACAGATTTTCGGGAAGTTGTTCAGGAGGCTGTTGCTGTCATCCAGGTGAGATGTGGTGGTGACAGTGGAAATGGAGAGAAGAGGACACAATCAGAGGTATCTGGAAAATAAAGTTGGCAGAGTTTGGTGATAAACCGGACATGGAAAAGGAGAGAAAGGGAGAGGGAGGTGTCAAGGATGAAGTCCCCATTTCTGGCTTGAACATCCAGACAGAGGATGGTGCTGTGTTCCGAGATGTGGAACTCGTGAGGAAGACCAGTTTGGAAGGAGAAAGAAGACCAAAACTTTGGTTTTGACCGCGTAGAGTTTGAGGTGCCCATGAGACATCCTGGTGACGAGGGTGGATAGACGTTGCGTTGACACAGATATGGGTCTAGAGTGCACAGGGGACGTCTGAGCTGCAATGCCAACTGGCGTAGAGAAGATCACTGGGGCTGTGGGTTGGGAAGAGCCCTGGGTGAAGAGAGGCCTCAGCACCCAGCTCTGGGCCCTCCAAGGATAAAGATCAGATAACAGAGGATCGGTTGGCAGAAGAGTCAGAGAACAAGCAGGCAAAGGAAAAACCAAGGGAGTGTCACGTCCCAGAAGCCAGCAAGCAGGAGGGGAGATCAAGAGGACCAAAAGCTGCTAGATGCAAATAAACGAGGCCTGGGAACTGACCACTGACTTACAACATGTGCACCAGTAGTGGCCTCAGCCAGAGCTGTTTGGAGAAGGTGATGGAGGCAGAATTCAGCACAAATTCTTTCCAGAAGTTTAGCCGAGAGACAGAGAAGTAAGACAGGGGCTAGAAAGAGATATGGGCTCAAGAGAGTGTCTTTTTTTTTCCTTTTTTTTTTTTTCAGGTGGGAAAGATTTGAAAATGTTTAAAACCTGCTGGGAAGGGTCCAGTTAAGAGGAAGAGGTTGAACACACAGGAGAGAGAAGGGGAAATCAGTACTGAAAGACTCTGTGGGGAGGGACAGCTCTTATAGGAGCAAAGAGACGGGGGTGCCGGAGCAGGAAGGCTGGGAGATTTGGAAGTGGGGAATCTCAGGTCTGTGCACCTGACACACTGTGGGGATCGACCCACCCATATCTCTGAGCCCCTTCGCTGCTGGTTAGGAGCCTGGGTGGTCACAGGCTGGCTCCGGCCTCTCCCCTAACCCCTTACTTTGCCTTCTCTCTCTGCCCCGGCTCTGTCTTTGCCAGTCTCTCTAGCCCTATGCATCGTCCATCTCTGATTTGGTCTCTCTGCCTTTGCCCCTCCTGCTTCTCTGACTCTGTCCCTTCTCTGTCCCACTTTTTGTCACCGTGTCTTTCTCTGTTCCCACCTCATCAGCCCCTAGCTCTGTCTGTGTGTGCCATTGCTTCTCTGTTTTTCTGTCTTTGTCTGGGTATCAGGCCCTGCATGTCTTGGCTGTCTCTGGCTCTGATTTGTCCCCATCTCCCAGAACCTCAGGTCCCTGCTACTTGAAGGGTGGCCATGGGTCAGCAACCTCAGCCTCACCTGAAAGTTTGCTAAAAATGCAGACTCTCAGGCCCCTCCCAGCCCTAGAAATCGGAATCTGCCTCGTAACAGATCCCCCAGGTAATTCACATGCATGTTAAACGTTTCAGAAGCACTGTCCTCAGCTTTCCTCTAAAACATCAAAACCAAAACCCAGAGTCTTAGAATCAGAGTGAGCTGGATCCTCCTGTGTCTCCTGCATCACCCGGGTGACGCTGAGGCATTCCACTTCTCCGCATCCCTCCTAACGCCGCTCTTGATGCTTTAGACAATTAAGGGAGGGAACTTAATAGGAGCTCCAGGGGGTCCTGAGCTTCCACATCTGCAGAATTACCGGTGGGAGGGAATTCTCCTGGTACGGATATACTGGTGCGTTCAGGTACAATTCCAGTGTGTCCTTGGAAACATTCCCACCTGGATCTACCCCCATCTGCCTCACTCTGTCCTTTCAAGACTAACAATGCTTTTCTTGAGCTGGAGGTAGGGTATGGGTTTCAAGATGGGGGGGCAGTTACCTGCTGGCAGCCTTAGAAGCAACCCACCTGAGGCCAGAGACCATAGGTTGGATGAGAAGTCACACTTTGTGATTTTCAGAGTGAGGGTGTGCTGGAGAGAGGAGTCATGTCAGGATTCCTAACACAGGGACTTCCCTGGCGGTCCAGTGGTTAAGAATTGGCCTTCTAATGCAGGGGACGTGGGTTTGATCCCTGGTTGGGGAACTAAGATCCCACACGCCACGGGGCAACTAATTCCCTGTGCTGAGGGGCAACTAAGCCCACGTGCCGCAACTACTGAGGCCGCACGCCACAACTAGAGAGCCAGTGCTCTGGAACTAGAGAGAAGCCCACACACCGCAACGAAGATCCCACATGCTGCAACTAAGACCCAACGCAGCCAAATAAACAAATATTTAAAAAGAGAAAAAGATTCCTAACCCTACTCCCAGGTTTAGGCAACAATAGCATGTGATGTGCATACTGCTGTTATCTGGCCACAGTGTCATTTGGAAAATGTTAAGTTTTTCCTCTACAGGGTCGCAGACTTGCTCGGACTAACACATTTCTGGCCACCTTACCCAGTGCCAACTCTGGTATATTTCAGATCAATTCTCCAGAGAATGCATTTGTTTTCCATTTCAGTATTTTGGGTGATGGGATTGTGTTTTCTGAGTTTGTTTTTTTAAGTATGTTCCCCCCGCTCCACCCTGGTTTGTTTGGTTTGGTTTGGTTTGGAAGCACAGAGAGAAATTAGGAAAAAGGTCAGCTTCCTGGGCCCCATTCAAGTCCCTGACCCAGGGCCAGTAATCCAGGTGCTGGCGGGTTTTTGCCCCTGATTCCAGCTGTGGTCCAGATTAGATCTAAACGGTGAAAACCCTGATGAACGGCGGTAAGGAAGGAGAAAACAACCAGAGAGAACAGGTCCCATTTCTGAAGGATTAGATGGATTCATTGCAAAGGGACTAGAGTGCTGCCTGGCTAGTAAAAGGGAGCCGGAACAAAAGCCTAGTTACAGGGCTGTAGAGAAAATCTGGAGATCAGGTGCCTCAGGGGTTGCTGAGATGGAGCATACCAGAGCTGGGAGCACCTGCTTCGGTGTGGTGTCCCTCCTGGCTCTCCCTAGGGAAAGAGCTGACACAGGGTGAAGAATAAACAGGTTTTGCCTGGAGCCTTGCTTGGCTTCGGCATCAAATAGACCCCGGGTCAGCAGCCCTGATGGGGAGGGTGGGAGAGCCGCTCAACCTGGGTCCCTACCTTTCTCTCCCACCTCTAGCTTATCAGGTTAGTCGTGGGGAGGACAAGAGACCCAAACTAGTGGTTGGAGTGGGTGGCTTGGGTCCTACCCTAGAGCCTTCCAGAGCTTAAGTAGGAAATTGCGAAACAGGGCTACATTTTTAAAGAGAAAGTATGTGAAAAATGGTTCCTCCCTCGCCTGTTCGCTCTCCCGGAGCTTGGTGCAGGGTAGTGGGTGAGATGGATTCCTGGCTGGACTCAGTCCTGTGCGGGAAAGAGGGCAGAGTCAAGACCCCCAAGGGCCCCTCAGGCCAGGCCGCAGCAGCTGCCAGCCTTTGGTTATTGATTATTGTTATTGGGAGGCACTTTTTCCATCTGCGGAGCATCAGCCTGGCCCATGGAGAAGGCCGGTTCCTTCCTCTGGCTGAGTTTCATCTCCTGAAAGGGCTGGCTTCTGAGGGCTCCCTCTGCAACCCAATATGTACCATGGGCTGCTGATTAAGTACTTGGAATGTCTTCAGGTCGAGCCAGGCCTGTCCATAAAATGGGAGGCATTTTGGCAGTTCCAAGGCCCCTGGCACCCAGTCTTGGCACCGGCCCTGCTGTCTTCTTCTAGGAGCTGGGGTGGGCCTCCCGCCAGCATGCTTCCCTGGGAAACATCGAAGTGAGTTAAAGTCAACAATGAGTTCATCTCCAAAAGGAATAAGCCGGCAGCCTTCAGGGCAGGGGAACTGGGAGAGGGGGAACAGGGATTTGGGGGCAGCGGAGGGGGTTAAGTGATGCTGGGACAGCCAGACCAGATCCAAGCCTGTCAAACAAGCTGGCAGCTCAAGGAACAAAGAAAAGTGCTTTCCCAGGCCAGTGCTGGATGGCTCCCTTGGCAATGGTGGTGACAATGAGGGTGTCACAATCCCAGGGACCATGAGAAGTGTACTTTCAAGGATTGGGAGCCGGAGCAAGACACTGACTTGCAAAGAAGCTGGGGAAGTTGAGTTGACGGCCCCATGAGCTCTGGCTCTGCTGGCCCCAGGGCTGCCGGGAGGGCACGTGCAGATGGCCATGTGGGCTGTCGAACCCACTGTCTCATCTTGGAGGATTCAAAGGGGGAGGACTCGGGTGTCAAGGCCAAGTGAGGAGCAGGCTCGTGATTGCAGGACCCAGCATTTTCATCTGAACATCTCTATCGTTCGACTCATCTTTGAGGGCTTTACGTTTGGATAATCGCTCCTGGTTTGGGCCAGTGTGTCATTTCTGTGCTTTTCACCTGGGGCATGAGGAAACCACATCCTAGAGGGCACTGGACTGCTCTCTACTCATTTGATCTGTTGTGCCATGGGGCCGGGGAGCCAAAGGCAGAGCAAAGCCCAAAGTGAGCCGTACTCTGGGACTGGCCTGAAGCTGGAGTCACCTCTCTTTGGCCATCAAGTGGAATCCTGGTCTCTCCAGCCACCTTTCAAAGGCTGGACTCCACATGCAAGGAAGGGAGCAGACAGAAAAGCATGATGCTGGCCCATCAGCTGCTTGTGCCGGTTGAGATACCCAGAAAACCCTTCTGGTTCACACTTCGGATCTGACCCAGCGGCTGGGAGACGGGCAACAACTGCCTTGAATATGTACTTGGCCTGTCTCCCAAGGGCAGAACCATTGCTGAAGACTGTTTGATTTCTCCCATGCCCTCACCTCCATTCTCACAAGGTATTTTATTGTATGAGGTATTTGCCGACCATGCATACTTATAATTCTTTTCCCACCACCAAACCAACAAAATGTCCACAGACATTGCATCTCAATTTCTCACAAACACATTCTCTTTGCATTCCCATGTTTTCCCCTCTCCCCATTTCCCTCTTTTTCTAAAAAACCTCCTTCACCCTGTTGGTCCTTCTGATTCCTCTCCATGTGGACCAACTTTAACATTACTGCTCCCCTCAGAGCTTTTCCAGCCCCCTCCCACCACCATTCTGTGTCTTTCTTTCCTTTCGATGTGCAGCCCCAGGTCCTTCACAGCCAGGCCTTGCTCAGTACACATGTCCCCTATATTTTCCACCAGTTGCATTTGTCTTTTGTTATTGCAGGCTAGATGTTTGTCAAGTGAATGCAAAAAAGTGAATGAATGAAAAAGTCTCGCTTGAATGTGTTATTCTCATATTATTCCTGGAGATCATAGCTATTGATAAGACTTACTCCATTTTCCTTCTGGGAGTAAAAATAAGGCCAGCATCAAAGCTCATTAGGGCACTGGACCAAGATCTCTTTGTCATTGGCCACCACTGGTTGTGACAACCCAGCTCACCAGAGTCACCTCCCTCCACTCCCATCCCCCATCCCACCTACTCTTCTGCCCAGAACTACTCAATGGTGCCCAGTACCAATGAACTTTCAAACGTCAGTGCCTTTGTCCATGCTGTTCCCTCTCCCTAAAATGTTCTTCCTCCAGGGTCTCATCTGTGGAGCTACTCATATTTCATCCCCAGATTGAATCTTATGTGAAGGTGCTGCCCTCCCTCTGTGTTTCTATGGACTGTCTATAAAACTTTATCACATCTAAGTGTCCCCAGCCCAACGTTAGCTCCTGAAAGCAGAGACTGTGGGATTCATTCTTGCATTTCCTGTCCTTTCCCAAGTCTTACGAAGCTGCGAAGCTACGGTTATAGTTGGAGACACACTTATGATAACAATGGCCAACATCTATATAGCACTTACACTATCCTAAGCCCTTTACTTGCATTGCCTCACTTCATCCTCAACACAGCTCTGTGACGTGGGTACTTTTGTTATGCCCATTTTTCAGATGAGAAAACTGAGGCACGAAGAGGTAAAGGGAAGTGAGCAGGGGCACACAGCTTATAAACAGTGGAGCCAGGACTTGAACTTAGGGAGTTTGGCTGCACTACCGCCGAGCTGTGTAAAAACTCACATTTTGCCTGTCCTTTTCCCCACCAGCGTACCCTGACACCCAGCCTGTTCAGGTCTCACTTGTTTATCAAGAAGAGGAGGAGCATCCAGGGCATGGGTCCTATGTGCTCACAAATAACGCCGTAGGGTCCTCACGGGCACCCACCGGGCCCTGCCTCTCCCCTGCAGACCCTCATGAGTCATTGCTGTGAAGCAGCTCAAGGCCACCTCACCACTGCCTGGCTGCCGGTGTGTGCACCAGCCTTGGGCCCTGGGGGGCTACCTCAGGATGCTCCTGCAGCTGCCTACCCTGGGTGCAGACCTTGAAGATCCCAGTGCACCTAAACCTCATTGGGCAAAGCTGAAATTCTTTGCCTCAAGATCACCAAAGCCCATCTCACAGACTCTGGACAAAGGGGCTCTTTGGATTTCTGCCTGAAGCTCCCTTCTCCTCTGGGCTCCAAAAAAAAAAAAAAAATCCTTGGCCAGTGTCCCTCTTCCCAGACCCCTATTCTCCTCCATGCAGACTCCCTCCGCACCCCTCCCCATGAAACGTAAACCTCTGCAGAGAGCCCCCTGCTGGTCCACTAGAGCATCAGCTACACTGAGATGTGTAGGGAACCCCATCTTTTGAATTCCCAGGGCAGAAAAAAATAACTGTAACTCCATGTTGAGACTGGCAACTTTCACTCTCAGAGGGCAATGGCAACTGACCGCTCTAGTCGGTTACATGCCTGTTCAACGCGCGGAACACACACCAGAGCCCCAGGACTCGGCCGTGGGCAAGCTTTTTCTGTAAAGGGCCAGGGAGTAAGTATTTTAGACTTTGCAGGGCGGCTCTTCATCTCTGTCATTGTCGTGCCAAAGCTGTCGTGGACCGTTTGTAAACAAACGGGGTGGCTGTGTTCCAATAAAACTTTATTTATGAACTCTGAAATTTGCATTTCTTATCAGCTTCAGGTGTCACAACATATTATTCTTATTTTCTTCTACCATTTAAAAATGCGAAGACCATTCTTAGCTCACGAGCCCTATAGAAACAGGCGGCTATTGGGATTTGGTGGGAGGGCTGTGGTTTGCCTACCCCTGCCCTCAGAAATAAGCTACTTGGCTAATGCCCGGTGCGCTGGTGAGGTGGGGGAAGGGGAACACAGCAGAAATCTGAGTCCCCAGGTCCTAGGCACAGTGGCCAAGCATCCTAGGGATTTGCCCAGCTCTGGCTAGAAGCGAAACTGACAGCTCTAAAGTCTCTCGAATAGACGTTTAAAGCATCTAGAAGATTCCTCCAACCTGGTTACACAGTGAGTTGGAAGGATTGCTTTTTCCTGAGATGAGGGAGTTGGCAGATCTGTCTTTTTCTAATCAAGGCTCTAAAAAAATACTGAAATCAAGGTTTTGACCACTTCTTCCTCTGCTGCTTGAGAAGGTATCTGTCCTCACTTTCTTCCATACCTCAGTCTGGGTCTCTCTTTTGGAAGTAAGATTTTGTTCCCAGTCTAGACTAGAGCAGACAAAGGAGCAAGAGGGATACAGGAGGCCAAGGAAAACCTCGGGGTCTTGTTGGGCAGAAGTTGCCCCTAGGGCAAGGCTGACCTTCTGACAGACAGAGGTCCCCCTGACACATTGGTTTCAGGAGTTGAGTTCAGATTCTTTATGTGACATTATTCTTCTGGAAACAATCTAAGGTACCTGGTCAACATTTAAAAAAAGTGCTTCCCTAAGGAAAAGGGAGTGGTGGGCAGGAGAGGAGGGGGTAAAGATTTACACAGAGATTTAGTCTAATGGCTTAAAAATCAAAAGGATCATTGGACAGATAGATATCAAGTGTAATAGGAAACACACTGATCCTGGGAAGATGACTTAATATGGGCCCTCCAGCCTCCTTGGAGCTTAAACACTTATCTACGATTTGGAATTATCCTTCAAATTCCCACATCAGTGTGTGCTCTGGATTCACTTCTCAGGACACAGCCAGCAATCCTGAGTTATCTAAACCAGTCTGAAAATTAGAGGCCATTAATAGCAGCTCATAAAATTGCTTCTCAGATTTTCATAAGCAGAGTATGCTGAGGGCCACAGGGCTTCGGTGATAGGAAGGAGAAAAATGCTGCTAGTTATGTTTCCAAAGCTCAATCTGGGGATCTTTTTGAAGAGCTCCTTACCCAGCAATGAGATGAATGCCAAGACCAATATAGACTCTGTTTTTCCCACTTAGAAGTGTGACCAGATACATCATCCATGAAGAGAAGTTTCTTGGGGTTCCCAGGGGTGAATCTCTCAGCTTTTGATACCTTTCCATAGCCACCCAGACCATCAGCTTGCTCTAAGCTTGTCTAAAACTTCCCTGGCATCCTGGGTTGAAAACTGAGAGCAGTTTGGTCCACGAAGCTCCAATTGAACACACCTTATTTTTTTGTATTCCCTTGTTGAGGTTGTCTGAACAAGGACTGTCTCTTTTTGTTTTCTACAAATGTAACAAAACTCTAAAAATGTATTCCGAGTGCTTCTCTGTTCTTCCAGGATCCTGGAGCTGGTAACTGTTTCACTCTGAGAAGCAGCCACTCCCGGGGCCCAGCTCTTGGCCCCAGCAGGCAGGGGTAACTTCATCAGTACTTGCCAGAGAGACACAGGAAACTGAATAGAGAAGGCTCTGCTCTCAGTTCAACCGGGAAGGCTAAGCCAACAAGCTGGCACTAACTAAGAGCAAATGGCCTTACGATGGATCATTGCCAAAGGATAACGACCCTCAGGCTGCAGCATAAATATCAAGGCATTTGGGGCAGAGCCAAGACATATATTTTTAGAGTGCGCAAGACACTGCCGCAGCCTTCCTCACCCTGGCTCTGCTGAGAGAAAAAGAGAGGATCTAAGATAGGTGGGAAAGGAGCTGGGTCTTACTAGGACTGCCTTCCAGTCAGCTCATCAGAAAGCCTCAGGGGGACTTTGGGGAAAGACTTTGCTTTTCAGATCTCAAACTTCTGTGTACCCAGGAATCATCTGAGAAGTTCTTTAAAACGTATGTTATCTGGGCCCCACCTCCAGAGGGTCAGATTTCAGTAGCTCTCGGGTGAAGCGCAAGAGTGCATTTTTTAGAGTTGCCGTATGATCCAGCAATCCCACTGCTGAGCATACATCTGGAGAAAACTATAATTTAAAAAGATACATGCACCTCTGTGTTCATAACAGCACTATTCACAATAGCCAAGACACGTAAGCAACTTACATGTCCGTCGACAGATGAATGGATAAAGAAGATGTGGTACATGTACACAATGGAATATTACTCAGCCATGAAAAGAATGAAATAATGCCATTTGCAGCAACAGGGGTGGACCTAGAGATTATCCTACTAAGTGAAGTGAATCAGAAAAAGACAAATACCATATGATATCACTTATATGTGGAATCTAAAATATGACACAAATGAACTTATCTACAAAACAGAAACAGACTCACAGACACAGAGAACAGACCTGTGGTTACCGGGGATGGGGTGGGGGAGGGATGCACTGGGAGTTTGGGATTAGCAGATGCAAAGTGTTACATATAGAATGGATAAACAACAAGGTCCTACTGGATAGCACAGGGAACTATATTTAATATCCTGTGATAAGCCATAATGGAAAATAATATAAAATAGAATATCTATATATGTATAACCAAGTCACTTTGTCGTACAGCAGAAATTAACACAACATTGTAAATCAACTGTACTTCAATTTTTTAAAAAGTCTGCATTTTTTTTCTTTTTTTTTTTTTTTTGCGGTACGCGGTCCTCTCACTGCTGTGGCCTCTCCCGTTGCAGCTCCAGACACGCAGGCTCAGTGGCCATGGCTCACAGGCCCAGCTGCTCCGAGGCATGTGGGATCTTCCCAGACTGGGGCACGAACCCGTGTCCTCTGCGTCGGCAGGCGGACTCTCAATCACTGCACCACCAGGGAAGCCCGTCAAAAGTCTGCATTTTTTACCAACTCCCCCAAGTGTTTCTGATCACACTTTGACAAAAAATCTCTTTAGAAGCTGCTGCTACTTGTCCGTTAGATCCCAATGAAAAAGTTTTTACAGAATGAAGAAGGAAGTGAGGTCAAGATTCTCTGCTTCCTGTGAAAACACCAGTTCATTCTTTCCTATCAGAACTTGGCACAAAGTTTGGCATTTTGAACCACCTTTCTGCTCTATTCCTGTTGGGATCTTCCCATTCACACACACCTGTGCTTACTAGGAGCAAGATTCCAGGGAGAGAGAAGCTAACCCTGGGTCTGGAGGAAAAGAGAAAGCATCCCATCTACATGGTGTGTACTGGGTATACAATGCTTTCATGTACCATAATTCATATGACCACACTGCAGTCTTTCTGGGTAGTTAGATGAATATGTCAGTTTTAAAGCTGAGAAATTATAGGCCTGGAGGTATGTCATGCCTCCTCTGATCACCAAGACTTGAGGAAGGATATATGTGAAAAATATATTACACATACGGTAAGCAGGGCAGGCAAACCAAACCAATAACTTTAGCTTGACTTTCCTTGATGAGGCTTTTCATCTGCTGGTAGAACTGAGGTTGGTTGTTGGGGACAGCAAATACTGCTGTAAAAGAATTGATGGATCACATTATAAAAATAGACGGAAAGTTCGTATGTTAAACACAAGCTGAGTATGAGAACAGGAGAGAAACAACCCGCCATATCATCTGGGAAAATGAAACTCCTTGGCAAGACTTCACAACAGCCTGATTCAAAATTTCATAATGAAATTATGTCACTGATCAAAGCCTGAATGAGCTCATGGGCCGATTTTTGCCATTCGTGTTTATTCTGGTTTGAACCAAATTGAGGCATCAGAAATACATTATCCTAGTCTATTCTCCAGAAGTGGGCTATGGCACTCTTGTTTGGGGGACCAAAGGGACAGAGTGAGGCAGAAGAGGACACCTTTGGATCCTCACTGGGTGTGAAGTTGCTTCTGGTCAGCTCTGAGACACTTCCTCAAACACCATGTCAGGGTCAAGGGCGTTCAAGCAAACTTGTGTTTAAGCTCATTTTACTTGCCCTGGGGGCAATAAAAGTGAGTCTCAAGGGACTGAAGGTATTTCCCGCTCTTGTCTAGGACACGGCCTGGTTTTGCTCTAGAAAGATTGTTTTGGGGTTTGTTTGTTTCAGACTCAGAGAAATAAAGACCCAATCATCCCTCCCACAATTAGAGGACCTGACTTTACACCAAGTTGTTTGTTTTTATGGAACAAGCTACCCCACCCAGGATCCACCTTCTTCCGGCCTAACCACCTCTTCTCTGACCTAATCTGAAGGCACAGTGATGGACACTTCCTGACAACTTGAAGTGCCAAAAAAAGAGGGAGTCTTCTTGGTTGAAACACAGACATCCAGAGACTTGACTTTGGCTAGTAAAAACAGAAACTTCTGGGTCTTACTGCCCTCATTCCCCCACAGGAATGCAGAGACATTCCCATCTGCTATTCACTAAATGTGTCCTCCTAAAACTCATGTACTGAAATTCTAATCCCTGATGTGATGGTGTGTGTGTGTGTGTGTGTGTGTGTGTGTGTGATGGTATGTGTGTGTGTGTGTGTGTGTGTGTGTCTCGGCGGGGGTGGGTGGTGGGGGTGGGTGGTGGTGGGGGTGGTGATGGTGGAGATGATTAGGTTTAGATGAGGTCATGAGGATGGAACCTCCATGATGGGATTAGTGCCCTTATGGGAAGAGGAAGACACTCCCCCTTTCTCCAGCATGTGAGGACACAGTGAGAAGACAGCTGTCTACAAACCAGGAAGAGAATTCTCACTAGGAAGCCAACCATATGGGCACCCTGACCATGGACTTCCCAGCCTCCAGAATTGTGAGAAATCAACATTTGTGGTTTAAGCTACTCAGTCTATGGCATTTTCTACAGCACCAGGTAAGACACCATCTATTCATTCCTTCATTCAGTGAATATTTATTTAGTCATTACTATGTTTAGTAGTAAGGACTTAGTCCTTACTAAGTGCTTTTTGAAGTCTTGAAGACACAGTGGTGAACAAACTTTCAAGGTCCCTGCTCTCAAGAAGCTTACATTCTAGTTTTGGGGGAAGCAGCTGATAAACTTGTAAATAACATAATTTCAGCTAGTAATAAATGCCATGAAGTAAATAAAACAGAATACTATAACAGAGTAACTGCAAAAGAATGGGAGATTGTGATTTAGACAGATTAGACAGGAAAGACTTCCCCCAGGAGGAAGGGTTGCTGGGTAAAATACAGGATGCCCAATCAAATTTGAATTTCACATAAACAATGAATTTTTTTAGTATAAATATGTCCCAAATATTACATGGCACAGATAATATTTATACTAAAACTTATTCCATTGTTTATCTGAAATTCAAATTTAATTGGGCATCCTGGCTTTTTTGTTTGTTTGTTTGTTTGGTCACACAGCACAGCATGTGGGATCTTAGTTCCCCGACCAGGGATTGAACTCCGGCACCCTGAAGTGGAAGTACGGATTCTTAACCACTGGACCACCAGGGAAGTCCCATGGGCATCCTGTGTTTTTTATCTGCTAAATTTTGCAGCCCTACCTGTAGGTGACATTTGGGCTGAGAACTGAATGACCAGAAGGAACTAGCTATGCAAGGTTTAGGGAGATGATGATTCAGGCAGAAGGAATACCCAGTGTAAATGTCAGAATAACCAGAGAGTGGAAGGTACAAATGAGGTCAAATAAATAGGCAGGGACCAGATCATGCAAAATTCTTTAGGGATAGCAAGGAGTTTCAGTTTCTCTCCCTCTCTGCCTCTCTCTCTCTCTCTCTCTCTCTCTCTCTCTCTCCTTTAACGCTGAGAGTGATGATATGCTGTTGGAGTTTTCAGAAGGGTGACAAGATCTCATTGGTATTTGGCTGCTGTGTAGTCGGCCACTTTTGGAAGGGCTTAGAGGACAAATTCAGAAGATAATTAAACTTAACCTTCTGTCATTGGCCTGGGAAGAGGCATCTACATTTGAGGGTGGACCCAACTAGGAGTTCTAGGCCGGGCGTCCAGGGTAACTGGGCGGTTGCTATGGAGGGCAGCTTGGCGGTTGCTAGGGAGAGAGAGGGGCGGGGTTCGACGCAGGGCGACGTCTAAGAGGCCGGGGCGGGGGCGGAGCCTGGAGTGCGGCGGCGCGCGCCTCGCGTTCGCAGGAAGTCGCTCAGGGTAAGGAAGGGATGCGAGCGGAAGTGACGTAGTCCCGCGCACGCGGTCCAGCGGGGATCGGGCGGGTTGTTTCGTCCCGGCTTGGGAAGTTACGAGCTCTTTTACCCCACGTAGGCCGGACCCAACGCTCCGGTCCCCGTCCCGTCGGCAAGATGGTGAAGCCCAAGTACAAAGGACGGAGCACCATCAACCCCTCTAAAGCCAGCACAAATCCTGGTACGGGCGGCGGGGCTCGCGGAGGGTGGGGCTTGGAGGAAGCTTGGAGGGAGGGACACCGGGTGGCCTTGCTTGGAGTGACCTCAAGCAGAGTGGCCTTTGGGGATGAGAAGGGAGAAGATGATTACTTGTTTATAGGCCCTGAGGAGGGCTCAGTCTTGCACGCCTGTCAAGGCTAGATGGCAGGCACCAGCTCTAAAGCCGGGAAAGTGAACACTCAGGCCTGGCAGCCATGGGGCATCTCCACCTGTGAGGTGCAGAGACTGGGAAGCTCTGAGTTGGAAGGGACACTTAAATTTGACCTCTTCTTGGGTCCCTGTGTGTGTCAGGTGTTGAAGCCCCTCCCCCAATATAGTTCAGTCTTGTATGAGTCCAGCTCTCCAGCTCAAGGAATTACTAGAAGTACTATAAATTAGACAAAGTCAGACTAAAAGTGATGTAGCCTGACCCAGCTGGCCCTTTACGCTTGGCCACACTTGCCTGCCACCTTAGCTTTGACCATTTAAATGAGAAAGGGCTAGTAGATTTGGAATCATCCCACGATGATGTGGATTTCAAATCTTGGAATCATCGCATCCGGTAAAGTGCATAGAAAATGCTGCAGATAAGTACGATTGTTTCAGTAAAGATGTTTTTGAAGATGTGTATGAGTTTTGTTGAGGTTCCACCACAGAATGAACAAGATAGCTTCTGGGGGAGTCCCTTCCATTTGGGTTTAGTTAATAAAACATATTAAAATATGGCCTAAAGTTTTTGATTTTAATTCATGTTGAATGTTTTACCTGGACCGCTGATAAGTTATTCAGTTTGTGTAGACTGGGATCTGACAGCGTTAGACCTGAAGAGGCCCTTAGAGATCATGATGTTATAGGTGAAGAACTGAGCCAAAATAGGGGAAGCGTCTTGTCACAGCTGGCACACGTAGTGAACAGTAGAGCTGCCAGTCCTGTGATTTCTGCCTGTTTTCTACTGCATGACTTCAAGGCAGATGACTTAAAGGCATCCCCAAATGAGAAGCTAAGCCGGTATTACTATGCTAATTTGTCCTTCTCTTTCTCTCTGAGATGTGAGGCAAGAATTACTACCTATTTTGCTGTTGATAAAACTAAGGTCAAACATTAGGAAATTAAGAAACTGGTACATTAGGAACACTTATGTGTCAGAATCGTAGTCTTCGTGATGCTTTGCCTGTAGCAGGCACTCAGTATTTGTTAAACTGAGACCCAGAGGTAGGTGTCTTAGTGGTTAAGAGCACAGATGGTGATCTGATGCTTTTGTTCAAATTCTGGCTCTTGTACAAAAAATCTTTGTACAAGATGCTTGCCCACTGAGCCTCAGTGTCTTAACCTGCAGAATGGGGAGAATGCATCCCTCTTGGTAGGATTGTTGCATGGATTACATGAGACAATGCCTATAATGTGGATAGCACGGTGCCATAATTAGTGCTCAGAAACATTACCTACTATCATTTTCAAACACAGTCCTACGGAGGGTTCCAGATTAGGTCAACTCTGTCATACCATGTAGCTTCCAGGAATGATTTTGTTGGAGCAACACGTGGAGAAAGTGGAGATTTTGCAGTGAGGTGGCAGCTCGCCTGCTTTGAGTGAACTAGTTGGTGTGTTTGAAGCAATGGCTATACTTAGACTTGTTGGCTATCAAATAGTGTGCATTCCACTTCTGTGTTTCCTAGATCGAGTTGAGGGAGCAGGAGGCCAAAACATGAGGGACCGGGCCACAATCCGACGCCTGAATATGTACAGGCAGAAGGAGCGCAGGTGAGCGTGGGCGCTGGTGTCCTCTCCCCTTCCCTTCCTGCCCTTGACTTATAGCTGACACCTGTTAAGCCTTTGATATTCCCACCCCCACTTTCCCCAGGTAGGAGTAGTGTATTTTCAAATACCGTTTTATATGATAAACTGAATTTTGAGTTAAAGACATGCGCAGTAGGGGGTGAAATAGTGATTGTGTCACTGTACTGTACAACAGCCTTGTTCCTCACAGCCTCGGCCTACACAAATGGCATGTTAAATCTCAAGGTACATATCTGTCAGATAGAAATCTGCTTTTCTTTAACAAAGCATGTAGGATGGTGTCATGAAAGCGGCCGGAAAACTTGTTTTTTCTAATGACAAACCTTAGATCACAACATTGTGGCACTTGGAAACTCATCACAACTCGGATGTGCTGAGGCAGCCTCTACCACAGGGGCTTGCTGAGTGTGGCATTTTGCGACCTGGTCTTATTTTGTCTTATTCAATTTGTTTGGTAATTGGATTCTTCATCCGTTCTAAAAGATGTGTCTAAAACACAAATGTCAATGAACGTAATCTGCCTTAGTCACCTACTCTGCAGTTTGTTTTAGAATTTCGAGTTCCAGCAAAAATCACCCTCTACTTAAAATTCATTTAAACTAGCCTTCAAATAATTATCCAAAAAAGACTCAAGTATGCAGTTTTCTTTTTAAAAGCAAACAAACAGTAAACAGATTTTTAAACATGGTCATTAGTCGTTATTCATCGAGCAGAAATCATTACGTGCTCTGTTGCAAGAGGTTAAGTGGCTTTGGGGCAGTCTGTTTTGAATGTAGAAGTACTTTTTGTTTACCAAAATCTGTATTTCATGATCACTTAAAACTGGAAGGAGAAAAAAAAAAAGAGGTCCTTTTGATGGAAAGCGTATTCTGTAAACCCAGCTTTGCTGTAGCCTTTCTTCTGTTGTCAACCCAAATCTGTTACTTCCTCAATTCAGGAACAGCCGTGGTAAAGTGATTAAGCCTCTGCAGTATCAGTCAACGGTGGCTTCTGGCACAGTGGCGAGAGTGGAGCCGAACATTAAGTGGTTTGGTGAGTGTGGTCCTTTGCTACTTTTACCCTAGAAAATGTGTGCTGTATGGAAAAGGGTAGAATGTTCAGGTATCTAAAAGGCAGGTATCTGGGGGCTTCCCTGGTGACGCAGTGGCTAAGAATCCGCCTGCCAATGCAGGGGACACGGGTTCGATTCCTGGTCCGGGAAGATCCCACATGCCACGGAATAACTAAGCTCATGCGCCACAACTACTGAAGCCCGTGCGCCTTAGAGCCTGTGCTCCGCAACAAGAGAAGCCACCACAATGAGAAGCTGGACACACTGTAGTGAAGAGTAGCCCCGGCTTACCACAACTAGAGAAAGCCCACGCACAGCAACAAAGACCCAATGCAGCCAAAAATAAATAAATAAATAAATAAAAATAAGAGGCAGGTATCTGGGGTGAGGGGAACTGCCAAGGACAGTATGAGAAAGGGATGAGATAAGAAGTCCCCACCGTGGGAAAAGTGGAGAGAAAAGTCGTGGCGGTGGCTTCCATAAATGACTTCTTTTTGAAAAGAGCCCATCATTGTTCACCGTGAGTGAACCTCTTAGACAGATGAGATCATCCTTAATGACTAGCATTCATTAGAACTCTCCTCTCCTAATTTCCAGTCACCTGGAGAGGTGACTTTGAGAGGTGCCTTGCAGGCGTGTTTGTGCCTTTAGCCTAAAATTCCTCTGAAACACTTTTTCTTAGTGGGGTTGTATTTGGACTGAGTGACAATGAAAGGACCTCTCGTTGGTCCTTCCCAGGAATGAATAGCGTATCTCCAGAGGTCTTGGGGAAGCAGGATTTCTTCCTTTGGAAACTCCACCTTCATCTCTGTTGGGGCTTTCAGCCTTTCCCTCAGCCACTGCCAGCTGTGTGGGCACATCAGATGGTCAGACGACATTCTTTGCCTGCTGCTTGACCTCTCTTCTGGGGGGCAGATGGCAACTACCTTTGCACATCTCGTACGTCTCTTGGTGGGATTGGTACCCCCTAGGAAACTACAGCACAGAAAAGTGTCCGAGAGAACTCCTTCAAGAGGCCTTTAGCATGGTGGCAAGGTCCGGTGACACTAGATCCAGACCCCCTGGGTTTGAGGCCTAGTTCTGCCATATCTGGGGCCATGGTCAGGTTCTTAAGTTTGCTCATCAATTTCTCCATCTGTAAAATGAAGATAAAAACAGCACCTATTGCGTAGGACTGTTGTGGTAATTAAATGAATAAATACTCTTATGTAAAGTGCCTAGAATAGAGTCCAGCAAGTAGTACAATAGAAGCTTTAACCGCTGGCATTGTCACCATGCCCGCCAGTGTGTTCGTCTTCACCTTGAGTTTGGCATTTGTGCTGCAATGTGCTGTTTAGTGAATACGATCTCTCACTTCCAAGGTGTTCTCCAAGCAGTGTTACATAGTTTCATTGTGTTCCCTTGCAGGGCTTTGTTGGTTAATTTAATAGTGCCTTCAAACCCTAATGACCCTAAAAACCAGAGCTGTGACCCTTAGGTGCTGTGCTTCGGGATTCTCTTGAGTATGCTAACTGATCAGCTGTGATTGGCTCCAAATTTCTTTGCCAGATCTAGCAGGAAGTAGGACATTTGTCAGATCTCAGTTCCATTCAGTGATGTTTATTTTTCAGTTTCATCCAGTCAGGAAATTGGACTTGGAGAACTATTGAAACCCTTTGTGTGTCTGGGTTGGTGGATTAGTTCTTAGTGTATGAGTGCAGGAGAGGCAGTTTTTTGGGGGTTTGTTTTCTGGTTTTTTCCTTCTTTTAAGTTTGAAAATGGCTACGTGGGATGGATGTGTCAGGTGTTTGGGTGAGTGAGGGCAATTTAAAATCTTACCTTTATAGCACAGGGAGATCAGCTCGGTCCTTTGTGACCGTCTGGAGGGGTAGGATAGGGAGGGTGGGAGGGAGGGAGACGCAAGAGGGAAGAGATATGGGAACATATGTCTATGTATAACTGATTCACTTTGGTATAAAGCAGAAACTAACACACCACTGTAAAGCAATTATACTCCAATAAAGATGTTAAAAAAATAAAAATAAATAAAATCTTACCTTTCACTGTGTCCCTGGGAAGATGGAGGCGGCGGAAGTTGTAAGGAGCTATTTATTAAACAGCAACATTCTTTTGTAAAACAGGAAACACACGTGTGATTAAGCAGTCATCGCTACAAAAATTTCAAGAGGAAATGGACATGGTCTTGAAGGATCCATACAAAGTCGTCATGAAGCAAAGCAAGTTACCCATGTCTCTTCTCCATGATCGAATCCGGCCTCATGTAAGATGGAGGATGTCCCCGGCCACCCGTGCACATCCCTCTCTACCATACTTTGCTCTTGTTTTTCCATAGAGAATAGGGCCTGCTTTCCGAGACTTCTCCTTTCACCTTTGTTAGGGGTCTCACCTTTAGCATGAACCGAATTCTGTCGGAGAAGTTCAGTGGCATAGTAGTGGACCAAAGCACAGGCTTGGGAGTCAGGCCTGAATTTTTTTTTTTTTTTTTTTTTGCGGTACGCGGGCCTCTCTCTGTTGTGGCCTCACCCGTTGCGGAGCACAGGCTCCGGACGCGCAGGCTCAGCGGCCATGGCTCACGGGCCCAGCCGCTGCGCGGCATGTGGGATCTTCCCGGACCGGGGCATGAACCCGTGTCCCCTGCATCGGCAGGCGGACTCTCAACCACTGCGCCACCAGGGAAGCCCCAGATATGCTTTTAACTTTTGCACATTCACCTGTGTGTGCATTACAATTACTATGTTTCTGTAGCAGTACTACAGTGTAAATACTGTAACTTATATTGTCTCTGTATTTTAGTGTATAGACATATTACCACCTTGTACTTACTAAGGTACAGGTTTATAGACACAGGTCCAGGTATATTGTATGTTATAGGCTGAGAGATTTTCAAGGATAATTTTGATCATAATTTTCCCAGTGACATTAGAACCTAGTTCTCATGTAAAACGTGACTGTTCTGTTTGGGGATGTTCCCTTGTTGGAGCGTAGTGAATAAAACTAAACTAAGAGATGGGTTAGAGACTCTGATAATAGCTTAAGGATCTTTAGGAGTTGGAGAGGTGTCTGTTAAGTTCAGAAGCCACTGGGTTGTTCTCTCTTCCGTGTTTCGTAGCTGGTGCTTACAGAGGAGCCTGTACTGGGGGGCAGAGGGTGTTTGTTTTTTTTGAGGATATTCTCTGCCGGCTGTTAACATACTGTTACGTGATAGATCCTAACTCAGAGTTTGACTTTCATCCTGTTTCAAAAATTCCTCTGCCTGCAACTCTTTTACAGGCACATCAAGTTCTAGTTAGGATCAGGTTCCTTTTATCACATCTAAACTATTATTTTGGACTTTTGCTAGATGTTTTTCATCTGAAGACTTTGCATGTGCATTTAATAAAAACGTTACCTAAATTAGGAAAAATGTTATCTGAAACTAAAATGCATCTTACAAAGCAAGCAATTCCTTTTAGCCATGAAAGAAATTAACTTCCAAGAAAAAGTTGGCATTTACAGTTTTTTTTTTTTTATAAATTTATTTATTTTATTGTTACTATTTTTTTGGTTGCATTGGCTCTTCGTTGCTGTGCACGGGCTTTTCTCTGGTCGAGGTGAGCGGGGGCTACTCTTCGTTGTGGTGAGCAGGCTTCTCATTGTGGTGGCTTCTCTTGTTGCGGAGCACGGGCTCTAGGCGTGCGGGCTTCACTAGTTGTGGCTCGAGGGCTCTAGAGTGCAGGCTCAGTAGTTGTGGCGCACGGGCTTAGTTGCTCCGCAGCCTGTGGGATCTTCCCAGACCAGGGCTTGAACCCGCATCCCCTGCATTGGCAGGCGGATTCTTAACCACTGCGCCACAAGGGAGGCCCTACAGTTGGTTTAAAAAAAACCTCACAAATTTGAGCATGATCATCCTTGACAAAAATCTGTGAATTTGGCGAATTTTATGCACTTGTTAGAAAGCTAAAAAAAAAAAAGGTCAGAAAAAAGAAGTTAATTTTCAGCATTGTAGCAGTAATTACATTTGACTAAAGTTTATGATAAATGAAATAAAGCAGAGTTTTTGGCAAGTCTTACACACAGCGATTCATATTTGCTTTGACTATTTGTATTTTGTATTTCTCCAGGAAAGCTTACAGAGCCTTCAGAAGAGGGGAACAAGTGCGTTTGCTATTTAAATAAGGATTTCTGATTTGAAGTCAGGCTGCGTCCATGTTGTAGATTTTGGTATGGGTTGAGCTTTGCAAAAATGAAAGCAGAAAGCCTTTCCCAGATAGGTTTTGAACTTTTTGCTTTTTCTCAGTGCTTTGCTTAGTGTTACCTGTAATTCTCCTTTCTCTTTAGAACTCCAAGGTGCACATCCTTGATACTGAAAGCTTTGAAACTACATTTGGCCCTAAAGCACAGAGGAAGCGACCAAATTTATTTGCAAGTGATATGCAGTCACTTATAGAAAATGCGGAAGTGTCCACTGAGAGCTATGACCAGGGGAAGGATCGTGACTTGGTAGCTGAAGACACTGGTGTGAGGTACAGTTTTAAAGTTCATGCATAGCTCCTCGTTTGCTCTTCTGCAATGGACATCTTCTTTACAGTTATTTACCTGCAAGAAGCTCAGTGATTTATCTCATAGGTGGAGATCTTCCCTTAGACTAGAAAAATTAGTGAAACTGGTTGGGGCCAGACTAAAGATAATTTAAGGTGGCTGGTTTACTATTGGTCTCTTAATTCCCCCCCAAATAAAAAGAAATAACACTTTCTTCATAATAATAACAGTATATTCTATCATAGACAAATTTTTAAAATATAGTTAAATTGGAAATACAGCAAAAAGAAAATAAGCACTCATAATTCCACTACTTATGTTAAGCATTGTTAATATTTTGGTAAATATCAGGGTTTCCTCTGGACCACTGGGGGTGGGGGGAGTTCATTGATGGCCTTTGAGGTTTCCGTGACCCTCTGAAGATAATATGGAAAATTTATGTACATGCATAAAAGAAGTGGAGTTTTGTTGTTTATAGAGAAAGGGAGGAGAAGAAGGATCCATAACTTTCATCATACTTTCATAGGGGCTCATACCCAAAAGAAGGTCAAGGATCAGTTAAGGATATATATGTATATATATACATTATTCTGGATGTTTTTATTTATAAATGTAATACTTTAAGACTGTATTTTAACTTGCTTTTATTTTAATATATTTTTCTAAATTATTAAGAATATATTTCCAGGGGCTTCCCTGGTGGTGCAGTGGTTGAGAGTCCGCCTGCCGATGCAGGGGACGCGGGTTCGTGCCCCGGTCCGGGAAGATCCCACATGCCGTGGAGCGGCTGGGCCCGTGAGCCGTGGCCGCTGAGCCTGTGCGTCCAGAGCCTATGCTCTGCAACGGGAGGGGCCACAACAGTGAGAGGCCCGCATACCGCAAACAAACAAACAAACAAAAAACAAAACGAAAGAAAAAGAATATATTTTTTCATGTCAGTTCTTAGTCAACAGTGATATAATGTTTCATGTCAGAGTAGGTTTCTGTTGTGGCCAGTCCCATGGTTAGACATTGATGCTGTTCAGAGGTTTCCCCTATGGTAAACAACTCGAAGGTGAAACATCGATGTGACTAATTCTTTCTCATTCTTAATTGTTCCCCAAAGATAAATTCTTAGGGGAAGTGCCGTTGAAGAATATGCAGTTTTTTGATAGGCGGCTGCCTTATTACCCTCCAGAAAGGGTTTACCAGTTTCGTTCTCTTGGTTCTCCCTCACGTGTTCCTGAGGTGCCCTAGCGGAGAGGTGCTGTCCCCTGCGTGCAGTGCCACTGCCTTGGTGCTGTCCTCGGTCCATCGCTAGCCCTGGGCCTCCTAGAGGTAAAGTCAAGGCACTCGAGGCCAAGCAAAAAGAGGCAGCGAGTTCATTTATTCTTAGAACTATTTGGACTTGTATGCTTCTGCTGATTTGAATTTTTTCCACCTCCAAAGGGTACCGTCGGCAGTGGGGGAGAAACAAAACTATTCTTGTTCCAGGGACATTGGGTAAATGTCTCTGAGGCTAGTAAATGAGCAGATTCTCAACCTTATCCAGAAAGTTTCACTCTACGTGGGAGCTGTGGAGTGTGGATTATGGTTCAGATTCCTTTTCATAATTCTCTGTGACAGACTGCCTAATTATAGTTGCTTTTTTTAAAATTAAATTTATTGTGGTAAAATATACATAACAAAATTTACCATTTTAATCTTTTTAAAAAATTATTTATATATTTTTGGCTGTGTTGGGGCTTCGTTGCTGCGCGCAGGCTTTCTGTAGTTGCGGCGAGTGGGGGGCTACTCTTCATTGCAGTGCGCAAGCTTCTCATTGCAGTGGCTTCTCTTGTTGCAGAGCACGGGCTCTAGGTGTGTGGGCTTCAGTAGTTGTGGCACACGGGCTCAGTAGTTGTGGCTTGCAGGCTTTAGAGCGCAGACTCAGTCATTGTGGCTCACAGGCTTAGTTGCTCTGCGGCATGTGGGATCTTCCTGCACCAGGACTCGAACCCGTGTCCCCTGCATTGGCAGGTGGATTGTTAACCACTGCGCCATCAGGGAAGTCCCAGTTTAATCATTTTTAAGCATCCAATTTAGTGGCATTAAGTACATTCACATGGCTATGCAACCATTACCACTATCCACCTCTAGAATTTTTTCACATCATCCCAAACTGAAACTCTGTACCCATCCAGCACTAATTCCCCATTCCCCCCTCTCCTCAGCCCCTGGCAACCACCATTCTGTTCTCTGTCTCTTATGAGTTTGACTTCTCTCTTGAATAGTACTTCACGTAAGTGCACTTGTACAGTATTTGTCCTTTTGTATCTGGCTTATCTCATTAGCATAATGTCTTCAAGGTCATCCATGTTGTATCGTGTATCAGTACTTTATTTGTTTGTATTGCTGAACAGTATTCCATTATGTATACATGACATTTATTTTTATTCATTCATCTGTCAATGGGCATTTGGATATAGTTATTTTTTAAATTAAGTCAGTTTTTGGTCCGTCTACAACTAGTTGGTTTTTTTTGTTTGTTTTTTTTTTGGTTTTTGTTTTTGTTTTGTTTTAATTTTTATTGAAGTATAGTCGCTTTACAATGTTGTATTAGTTTCTGCTGTACAGCAAAGTGAAGCAGTTATACATGTACATATATCTACTCTTTTAGATTTCCATCCCATTTAGGTCACCACAGAGCATTGAGTAGAGTTCCCTGTGCTGTACAGTAGGTTCTCATTAGTTATCTCTCTTTTTTTTTTTTTTTTTGCTGTACGTGGGCCTCTCACTGTTGTGGCCTCTCCCGCTGCGGAGCACAGGCTCCGGACGCGCAGGCTCAGCGACCATGGCTCACGGGCCCAGCCGCTCTGCGGCATGTGGGATCTTCCCGGACCGGGGCACGAACCCGCGTCCCCTGCGTCGGCAGGCGGACTCTCGACCGCTGTGCCACCAGGGAAGCCCTAGTTATCTATTTTATACATAGTAGTGTATAGATGTCAGTCGCAATCTCTCAATTCATCCCACCCCCCCTTCCCTGCCTTGGTAACCATAAGTTTGTTTTCTACTGCTGTGACTCTATTTCTGCTTTGCAAATAAGTTCATCTGTACCATTTTTCTAGATTCCACATATAAATGATATTATACGATATTTGTCTTTCTCTTTCTGACTTACTTCTATATGACAATCTCTAGGTCCATCCACATCTCTGCAAATGGCACTATTTCATTCCTTTTTATGGATGAGTAATATTCCATTCTATATGTGTACCACATCTTCTTTATCCGTTCCTCTGTCAATGAATGTTTAGGTTGCTTCCACGTCCTGGCTATTGTAAATAGTGCTGCAGTGAACATCGGGGTGCACGCATCCTTTCGAATTATGGTTTTCTCTGGATATATGCCTAGGAGTGGGATTGCTGGGTCATATGGTAGCTCTATTTTTAGTTTTTTAAGGGACCTCCATACTGTTCTCCATAGTGGCTGTACCAATCTACATTCCCACCAACGGTGTAGGAGGCTTCTCTTTTCTCCACACCCTCTACAGCATTTATTGTTTATAGATTTTTTGATGATGGCCATTCTGACCGGAGTGAAGTGATACCGCATTGTAGGTTTGTTTTTTTGTTTTTTTTCCTTGCGGTACGCGGGCCTCTCACTGGTGTGGCCTCTCCCGTTGCGGAGCACAGGCTCCTGACGCATAGGCTCAGCAGCCATGGCTCACTGGCCCAGCCGCTCCGTGGCACGTGGAATCTTCCCGGACCAGGGCACGAACCCATATCCCCTGCATCGGCAGGCGGACTCTCAACCACTGCACCACCAGGGAAGCCCCTCATTGTAGTTTTGATTTGCATTTCTCTAATAATTAGTGATGTTGATACGAGTTTTGATACCACTTTCCCTTGGCACATGGTGTTTTCCCTAAAACATCCTTTTAATCTTTATAGTGCTTCGTTTGCTCACTTTGGGTCTTTTCTTATTTAGAAATGAAGCCCAAGAAGAGATATATAAAAAGGGACAGTCTAAAAGAATATGGGGTGAACTCTACAAGGTAAGACTTTAAATTCTGTCTCACTGAGTGGTTCCTTTGGCCTTCATGATCTTATATGAGAAAACTGACTTGGATCTATTGCAGCTCTGTCAATACAAATTCCACCTCCAGGATGGATGTGTCCGTGCGCGTACTACCATTGTTCTAGATAACTGCATTTTTTTATTACTCATATAATAGTAACAACCACATTGCATAGATTCACATATTCTCTGTTAATATTTCTTTGGATTACCTGCTAAAATGATATTCCTGTTGAGATTTATTATACATGGTTAGAGCTGCATGAGCATTTTTGAGTTACTTAGTCCAGCCCTCTCATTTTACAGGTGAGAATTCAAGTCTAGAAAGCTTGAATACCTTCCCCAGCTTACCCAGGTAGTTAGTACAAGAGGCTTTGTGTCTCCTGAGTCCCGGTCTAGTTCTCTTCAGCTGGCTGAGTCTTAGGTCCGCACTCAAGTAATATTCTGGGTAATGAAGACTTTCAAGCATAGTCACGTAATTAAATATAACATGATAGGAAACTAGTACCACGAAAGCACACAAAATTTTTTAGTTTTTTTGTAAAATACTCAAAATCTATAACATGGAAGCTTAGAGGTCTAAGAAGTAAATGAGGGACTGCCCTGGTGGTGCAGTGGATAGGACTCTGCACTCCCAGTGCAGGGGGCCTGGGTTCGATCCCTGGTCAGGGAACTAGATCCCACATGCATGCAGCAACTAAGAGTTCGCATGCCACAACTAAGGAGCCTGCTGCAACTAAGGAGCCCTCGAACTGCAGCTAAGACCCAGTGCAACCAAATAAATAAATAAATAAAATATTTTTTTAAAAAAGAAGTAAATGGTTCTGCTCACTAATACATAGCAGTCGTGAAATAGACTGGTTTCATGCAAGCTAGTTCTATTTGGAATTCAACAAGTTTCAGATACTCACAGGATGAAAACAATTTTTTGAGTACTGATCCCTGGGCTTTGAGATTGGCTACCACCTGCTCTCCTCATAAGACTGTTGAGGGGTTATCTCTATTGTTGCTTTATTTTTCCCAGGTTCCCTTAAATGTCTTCTCTCTTTCATTTTGCCCTTGTACTCCTGTAGCAAGTCACTTTTGCCTCTTTGAATTTGCAGGTGATAGATTCATCAGATGTTGTAGTTCAAGTTCTTGATGCTAGAGATCCAATGGGTACCCGTTCCCCTCACATTGAGACTTACTTGAAAAAGGAGAAACCTTGGAAGCACCTCATTTTTGTTCTTAACAAATGTGACCTTGTTCCAACCTGGGCAACGGTAAGTACAGTTGCTAATGCAGAACAGATGACCAAGGCCACACGGCTTCTGCAGGCTCTGAGTTACCCATGAATAAGTCAGTGTCGTGGTCTCTAGGAGTTGGGGCAGCAGTTAAGGTGTTGCACTATTGAGGGTGTAGTCATTCAAGTGTCCTCATCGAAAACAAAACTAAAATCAGCTTCATTGATGATGGGCCGTTACCTTTTTTTTTTTTTTTAAATTCATTTATTTCTGGCTGTGTTGGGTCTTTGTTGCTGCACGCAGGCTTTCTCTAGTTGTGACGAACAGGGGCTATTCTTCGTTGCAGTGCGCAGGCTTCTCATCACGGTGGCTTCTCTTTCGCAGAGCACGGGCTCTAGGCGTGCGGGCTTCAGTAGTTGTGGCTCGCGGGCTCTAGAGCGCAGGCTCAGTGATTGTGGCACACGGGCTTAGTTGTTCTGTGGCATGTGGGATCTTCCCGGACCAGGGATCGAACCCATGTCCCCTGCATTGGCAGGCGGATTCTTAACCCACTGCACCACCAGGGAAGTCCTGGGCAGTTACCTTTGACCCTTGATGGTTGGCAGTGGGACAGCTGTAGTGCCCATAGGATGAATGGTGTGCGCCCTTCAGAAGAGGCGGCTGCCGAGGCCCCAGGTCTGTTTCACATTATGTTACATTAGTTGCATTTAGTAGCAGTGAAGGCATTTTTGGAATATTGTTTTGTGTTTATAAGACAAAAGACAGGCTTCCCTGGTGGCGCAGTGGTTAAGAATCCGCCTGCCGATGCAGGGGACACAGGTTCGAGCCCTGGTCCGGGAAGATCCCACGTGCCTTGGAGCAGCTACGCCCGAGTGCCACAGCTACTGAGCCTGCATGCCACGACTACTGAAGCCCATGGGCCTAGAGCCCGTGCTCTGTGACAAGAGAAGCCACCGTGATGAGAAGCCCGCACACCACAACGAAGAGTAGCCCCCGCTCACCACAACTAGAGGAAGCCCGCGTGCAGCAACGAAGACCCAACACAGCCAAAAATAAATAAATTAAAAAAAAAAAAGACAAAGCATCAACTGTCATACTTGAAAAAAATATTTCAAAGACTTACAGCTAACATCTTCCTTAGACAACTGTGTATTTGAAGTACCATCCTGTTATGCAAGCTCTGGTTCTTCCTATGTTGTAAAGAAACAGCTCACAGTTTACCAGCTGCTTTTCTTTTCTCCCTTTAGAAACGATGGGTTGCCATCCTCTCCCAAGATTATCCGACGCTTGCTTTCCACGCAAGTCTTACTAACTCCTTTGGCAAAGGAGCATTTATTCAGCTTCTGCGGCAGTTTGGAAAGGTATTGCGACCTGATCTGTCCCCCCTGGAGTTGGACAGCTGTGGGTTTGTGTGAGAATTTCTCTTCCCAGGGTGTGTCAGAGAGTTACCAGCCTCACCTTCCACACCTTCTCGGTAGTGAGGACGGTGTGTTCTGGAGATGTGAGCACTCACAGAGCCTCAGGGATTCTGAAGTACTCTGTAGCTCAGCCTGTACCCCCATCCCTGACCGACGTCGCTGCCCTTTCTGCCGTGCCCCTGGCACCGGACGGTCCACCCTCTGCTCGATGATGGCGACGGCCCCCTCCCCACAGCGTATCCCCACTCTGGGCTCCCGGGCTGTGCATTTCTCTTCCCTCTGCCTGGGAGGCACCCTGCTGAACCCCAGCCTCGGATCCCTGGTCAGATGCTAGTTCCTCAGGGAGGCCCTGAAAGCACGTGTTCTCGCAGCTTCATGTTCTGTACCTGCAACTTTGTATTTGTGTGTTCATTTAATCTTACCTGGCTTCTAACAAGGACACCTGTCCTCTGTCCCACCCTTCCCCACTTCCCAGAAGGAACTCGTCCAACTCATAGCTGTTACTTCTGGTGTTTTTTTCCATATTTTTTATATATGCTTATGAATCTGTTTCTTGATCTCACACCCCCCTCAGTTTTACGTATTTGTTAAGTTCCTACTATGGAAAATGAGGGTTAGGTTTCTTACCCCCGTCCTCCCTCTCCACTCCCTCTGTCCTTGTACGACATTTGGCTAAACTATTACTCATTTAGTGTTTAGGTTATTATGACTGAAGTGTCAGTCCTTGCTGATCCACAATGCTATGATTTTAATTCCTTTCTAATAGGACCTTCTGTTTTATCTGGTGTTAATTAGCTCCGTTTTATTTGTCACTGGCATATCACCAAATCCTCTGGTAGCGTGGGAACTTTCAGAGTGTCTGGCGCCTCCCTTCCAGGTGGACTGGCTGCTGCCCAGGCTGCTGCCGGGTCTTCCTGGGATTTCCTTTCCCCGTCCTCTGAATGGGGGATTGCCATGGCTGTTCCCTGTGTTGTCCTTGTTCACTGGATCCCTCTTCTTTCTTGGTTTACTCCTTCCTTTTGATGGAACCTGTTTTCCAAAAGCTTTCTGAAAAGGAGTGCTTAGAAGGAACATTTTTTGAGGCCTTGCATTCTGTAAATGTCTTCATCCTACCCTCACACCGTTTCTTAGAATGCTGAAGACACTACATTGCATTGTTTTCTGGCTTCCAATGTTGCCATTGAGAAATCTGAGACCGTTCGGACTCCTAATCCTTTGTGGCTGAGATCTTTTTGAAAAAAGTTCCTGCTCTACAGTGTCCCAATGATGTGCTTTAAGGTGGGTCTTTTATTGTTCAGTGAGCTAGGCATGGACGGGACTTTTAGTCCGTTATTTGTCCTATACTGTTTTTTGGAAACCACCCCACGCCATATGCCCCCATTCATCTCTGTTCTTGTTCAGGAATTCGTTTTTATGTCCTGGTTTAATTCTTGAATTTCCATTCTTTTTTTTCTGGCCTTGCCTCGCGGCTTGTGGGAGTTTAGTTCCCTTACCAGGGATGGAACCCGTGCCCCCTGCAGTGGAAGCGCAGAGTCCTAACCATTGGACCGCCAGGGAATTCCCGATTCTTGAATTTTCTTATCTTTTCTTTGTTTCAGTACATTTATGACATTTTACCCCGTTTTCTGGGAAGTTTCCTTGACTTGATCATTTAGCTGTTCTATCGCAAACTGTATTTTGCGTCTCACTTTTAATTTGTAATTTCTGAAAGCTCTTGTTTATGAATTGCCCTGCTCCCTTTTATAGCCTGTTCTTGTTTCACGGATGCACTGGCTTCTCTGTCTCTGAGAACAATGATAGTGGTATTTGGAAATTTTCCTCTACATTTTCGTACGTTGACACTGTTTCCTCCAAGTTGCTGTTTTTCTGTCTTTTCTAGTAGAGTCACACTTCAGATGTCTGGTTATTCTTGGTTCTCCACTCATTTAAGAGAGAGCCACCAAAAAAGGCTAGAGAGGCTTTATGCAGGGAGTGGGCTTGTTGAATGAGAGATTTCACTGTAGGTGACTGGGCAGAAACCCAGTGTTTGGTTGGGGGACACTCTAGATGTCAGTGTCTGTAGGGTGGGTTTTTTGTTTGTTTTTTGTTTGGGCCGCACTGCACGGCATGTGGGATCTTAGTTCCCCAACCAGGGATCGAGCCCGTGTACCCTGCAGTGGAAGCACGGTGTCCCAACCACTGGGCCACCAGGGAAGTCCCGTCTGTAGGTCTTTACTCCTGGGCCTGTGAGTTTCCCTAGAAAGGAGACTTCCTGTCTCCAGCTTGGGCGTATATAGACCTGGCTGCCAGGGTTCTGGGAACTCAGTGGGAGTAGGAGGCTGGGGTTGTACTATTCAATATTTAGACTTTCAACTAATCACTCTGGGAACACTTGCTTTCAGTTACTGTTATCTCTAAATCTAGGGTCCCTTTCAGGTCTGAAAATTAAAGAGATTTTCAGACATGCAGGGTTTCAAAAGAGTCATTGTCTCTCCTAAGGCTCTGGGGTAGAGAAGTTGGGCACCCATGCCAGGCGAGGGAGGGGAAGGAGAGGTGTGACTATTTCTACAGACGGTCCACTGGTCAGTCTTCTGGATTTCAGTCCCACCCTTAGAGGGGTCTGTACTGCTGATTCCCAAGGTCTTTCCTGATTCATTGGCAGTATATTTGCTGCATTTTTAGTTTTTCTACCTTTGCAGCCATGTAGCTTTCATATTTTGTAGTGGGGCCAAGTTAGATACTACTTTTTAACTGCTGGTCTTCTGTTAATATCACACATTAGTTTGTTCTGTCTCATCTCCAGCGCATGCTTTGGTTTTATGTGTTTGGCTCTATGGGTGTGTATGTGTTAATTCCCACGGCTGTGGTTCCAGAGGAGTTTGTGGAGGGAGCGAGGTGGGCAGGGATGTGCAGTCCACCGTCTCTAGTCAGAAGTCCCCATCCGTTTGTAGACTCTTCCTGAGCTCTGCCTCTTTGAGACTTTCACCCAGTGATCTAGTTTTTGAAGCTGCCTTTCTTTTCTTTTGTTGTTTACTTTTAGCAGTGAAAATGCAAAATATCTTGTGCAGAGGAGAGGAGGGATGGGTCGTGGGATTGCCGGTTGCTGCATCTGCTAAGGTTCTCTTCCCCGAAGACATTTTATCAGGGGATGGTGTTCTTCTAAATTGATGACTAACAAGCTATTTCTTCCTTTGTTTCTCAGCCTACGTACTTTTAACCTTAAAACATTCAACAGTAATTTCACGTGAGTGACCGAGGAGCTGACTCACCTCTGATTTCTTAAAGAGTATGTGTACGCAGCCCACTCAGACTATGCAGGTGGTGCGTGTCTGGGTTTTAAATCAAGTCGTAGCAATAGTTTTGTACTGTATTCTTTATGGTAGCAAAGTAACACAACCTGTTTGTCCCATGGGATGTTCACTCTGCGTGTATGTGGTGTGTATTCTTTTTTTTTGAACAGTTGCACACTGACAAGAAACAGATCAGCGTGGGGTTCATTGGCTATCCAAATGTTGGCAAGAGCTCTGTCATAAACACACTGCGCTCCAAGAAAGTTTGCAATGTGGCCCCCATTGCAGGTGAAACAAAGGTATGTCTGGCTCGAGGGGGTCTTATTTGCTTTGACTTACTTTACTTCCATGGAGGGTGATAATTCAGGACGTGGAGATGTCTCTCTGCTTCTCTTGGGTGAAGATCGCCGTTGGGAGTTTAGTCTCCATATAATAGTTGGCAACGTCCTGGAGCTGTTTCTGCCCTTTTTGATAAGACTAAGAGTACTTTGTGTGCCACTGCCTGACTTCGGCATTGTTCGGTATGTGCCGTTTGAGTCTGTTTTAAATGGTCACTCCAGCCTTTTGCTTTGATAAACAAAACTAACCCAAGAATATTTGGTGCCTGGGTTAAGAAAGAAAATTCAATTTTAGGGTAGATTCTGTTGGTTGGGGGTCCTACCCTGGAACACAGGGTATTTGGGGCGCACCATGGTTCTGCTGAAAGGAACAGGGGCCAAGCAGTATTAAGCTTCCAGGAGTACTTTTGAAAATCAGAAAAAGCTTTACTGGACATTATTGCACAATACTAGATGGAGATCCTGCCTCTGCATTATTTTTAGACCCTTAGCTGTTGGAAACTGTAGTTTATGCCTCGTGGAAGTGCCTCATGCGCGGCCCAAAGAGAGGAGCTTTGGAGCTTCATCACGCAGCAGGCTGCTCCTCTCTGACCGCTACCCCCCTCTCTAGTTTCTTGAGCATCAGGGGTTTGTGAAATCGCTTTCAGGGATTGACCTGGGGAAGTCTCTGCTTTTTAGGTCTGGCAGTATATTACCTTGATGCGCCGGATATTCCTTATCGACTGTCCCGGTGTGGTTTACCCCTCTGAGGACTCAGAGACGGACATTGTGCTGAAAGGAGTCGTGAGTATTTTGGTCCCGAGAGGCTCTTTTGTTTGCCTTTTGGGGCCAGCGTCCTGTGGGGAACTCTGGATACCTTTGCTTTTTACTCATTCAGCAGACAGTTTGGGGTCAGCCTGTCTGACCAAACTTGAGGAACATGACACTGAACAGGGCAGTCTCTCCATTCCACTTAAGCCTGTTTGAGAAGTTAGTGGAACCGTGGGCATATCTGGTCAATGTCATCCCACAAAAGAGTTTGTCGTTTACACACGGGCTCCAAAGGGAAGCAGGGCCTGTTTATGTTTAGAGATAATTCATCTTCATGGGTTTATGGGTTGAGTCATTTTGGAACTCGGTCATTTCCTCACTTGTTTCAGAAGACGACCGAGAGCTTTAAATGGTTCCACTTAACCTTAACCAGTGCTTCTGGCTATGCATCCTGTGCGGTTCCTCCCCTTCTTTCTTAAACTATTCCCTTCTCTTTGTGTCCTGGGATGGGTGGACTTTTAACCATTTCTGCAAGTCAGTAGCACGAAGGGTTCCAGTTTAAACTACTTGCGGAAGTCACACTGTCAGTTTGTGGTGAGCCGAGGTTAGAGCTGAGTTCTGGGCTCCGCGGCTGCGGTCGGCTGTCCATGGCGCTCCTTTCAGCCAACTGCATCTCGCCACCTCCAGGCCAAGCTCGTGCCAGGCCCCGCTTGCTTTGAGGCATTGAAACCTGTTTTCAGATATGGTTACAGAGAACACTGGGAACTTCACTCCTCCCATAATCAAGTTTGTAAGCAAGAGCTTTCCTGTGAACATTTAGGTTCAAGTTGAAAAAATTAAGACTCCTGAAGACCACATTGGTGCCGTACTTGAACGAGCAAAGCCACAATATATCAGCAAGACATACAAAATTGATTCTTGGGAGAACGCTGAGGACTTTCTTGAGAAGCTAGCTTTCCGAACAGGGAAGTTATTGAAGGTAAGCCAGGATTTGTGAGAATTCAGACTGGGACGTGCTGCAGGTGTGTGCGTGTGTGGTGTGGACCTTTTATATATGCATGTGTGAGCAGTATGAAGTGCGAAACTTGGCAGGTAGATGGTGCCAACTGGGACCACCGCCGTGCTTCCAAACCAGGGGGTGGTTTTGTTGTTTGAATTTAATTGGGCCTCTTCGTGCGACATTTCAGGGTGGAGAGCCTGACCTGCGGACTGTGGGGAAGATGGTCCTCAATGACTGGCAGAGGGGCCGGATTCCTTTCTTTGTCAAGCCGCCCAATGCAGAGCCCCCTGTAGCCCCCCAGGTAAGAGAAGGGTGGACCCCTCTCTCGGGAAGCATGGTTACTGACCTGGGTGTGGTGTGTCTTTGGACCACCGTCTTCTCCCTTTAGGGTAGAACTTTCAGCTGCAGTGTCTCCCATCCCAGGGTGCCACTGCTGTGACCTGGTGGGGGGGTGACCAGGAAGTAGATGTATGATAGAAGCCTGAGTGTAAATGCCAGTTTTCAGGGCCTTGAGAAAGGAGGGCTCATTAAATGTGAGTGCTCCTGTGGTTTTCGTGTCTTTTCTTCTGCTTGAAGAACAGGCATTTCCAAGATGCTTTTGTTTCGTGGACATTATGCCCAACCATGTGCCAGGAACTGGGAGCATAGGAATAACGAACGTGGTCCTTGCCCTCAAGAAGCTCGTGGTCAGGTGGGAAAGGAGAGTGGTACAGTGGATGCTCAGGGAAAGTCTATTTCTAGGGTCTTTGTCGGAACTCAGCCAAGTCTCTTGAAGAAGTGGCTTTAAGTTCTGCTTCCATGCTAGTCTTTTGGGTCCATATTTCTCTGGTTTTCTCTCACCGGGCTCCATTCCCAGAGTTTCCATTGTCAGCTATAAATTTCCAGTTTGAATATTTTCTCCAGCATTTCAAAATCAACATATCTGAAACTGATGTTACTCAACCTTTTCCCTTCTCCCCACTAAAACCACCAAACAACCAGTACCGCGGGACGAGGCCCTGCCTTCCTGCACGTATACACACACACGTACACACGCACGCATACACGTGCCAGTGGAAGAGTATTTGGTGTTTTCTGATACCAAATAGCCTTCATTTTTCCACACCTATTATGCAAGCCTCTGACACCAACTGGGTGTCCAGTAACTTCCAGAGTTAGTGCAGACCCCACAGGTTAAGTCCCACAAGACTACCCCAACTTCAGATGCCAGCTGCAGGTGGGGTTCTCAGGCTACCCACACTTCTGCCCAGCTGGCTACAAATGCAGAGGTTCCCAGGTTTGATAATTTGCTGAAAAGACTCACGGAACTCAGGAAAGTGGTTTGCTTATGACTACCGGTTTATTACAAAAGATACAAGTCAGGAACAGCCAAATGGAAGAGGTGCACAGGGCAAAGTATGGGGTAGAGGGTGGTGTGGAGTTTCCGTGCCCTCTCCAGGCAGGCCACCCTCCCAGCACGTCAGTGTGTTCACCAGCCCAGAAGCTCCCCAGAGCCCGTCCGTCCTTAAGGGTTTGTATGCAAGGTGTGTAAGTTCAGCCTTCATTATGTAGGCACGGTTGACCAGATCATCAGCCACTGGTGACTGAACTCAACCTCCAGCCCTCTCAGCAATTGCTCGGGCTCTCCGGTGTCCAGCCCCCAGTCTGAAGCTACGTCCCACCACAGTCATCTCATTAGCATAACTTTGGGGGAGAGGGGCTTATTACAAATAACAAAAGCAAGACACCCCTGTCTTAACCCAGGAGATTCCAAGGGTTTTAGGAGCTCTTGTGCCAGGAACTGGGGGTCAAGGACCAAATAAATGCGCACTTTTATCGTCCTGCAGGGAGACACGTAGTAAACAGATACGGATGTAACGTACTGATTGCTGTGAGGGAGGCTAAAGCAGGGTTAGGGGTTTGCGGGAGACAGAGCAGTGCCTCGTACGTGGGGTGGTCAGGGACGGCCTCTGAGGAAGTGGCCTTTGAGGGGGGGCCCTAGTGATGGGAGGCAGGAGCTCCGCAGGTGTCACGAGAGGCGAGCGTTGCAGGCATGGGGAGCAGCACGCGAGGCGGAGCGAGCCTGGTGTGTCATGGCTCCGGGAGGACGTGGCGGGCGGGCCACGTGGCTGTGGCCTCTGACCCAAAGAGGCCGCCCCTGCTCCCGTGTGGCCCTGCCTGGGAACGGCGGGCTTTCTCTAACTCTTCCTCCATGTCTAGTTGTTAACTTGAGATGGTCAGTGTCCGTCGTCCCCCGCCCCCGCTCCGGGATTCTCCTCCTTTCCTCTTTTTGGTGGTGGCAGCAACCCCCTTGAGAATCCGAAGGCTGAAATCCACCTTACCAGAAAAATGCACGGAAACGTACATACGAATTTGTATACAGTTTCCTGAACTTCATGGATTCCTGATGCAGTTAGTGCTTCGCGCAGCCACCTTTGCCTTTGGAAAATCCCTTGAGTTCTGCGAGCCTCAGTTGTGAGTGCACAATTGCGTCAGCTGCGTGAGGGCTCGCGCCGCCAGCCCATGCTCCCTCCACCCCTTCCCCGAAACAGGCCGCCTCCGGGCTCGTTCTGAGCTCCTAGGAGTTTCCCTCCTCTTTCCTCACACCTTCCTTCCTTCAAGGTGCCTCCTCAGTGCCTCTCTTCTGCCCTCACACTTTCTAAACTAGTGCTGCGATCGCCCTCAGCATTCAGCTGGGCCTTCATTCTTCTGTTATAGTGTGTGCTCATTTGGAATTACCCTTTTTCTTCTTTTTTTTTTGGCCATGCTGTGTGTGGGATCTTAGTTCTATGACCAGGGATTGAACCCGTGCCCCCTGCATTGGGAGCACGGAGTCTTAACCACTGGACGACCAGGGAAGTCCCAAGGTGTGTGCTCATTTGGGATGTGCTTTCTCAGCAGCCCCCATTCCTTGCAGTCCCCAGGAACAGTGTAGGGAACCTCCCCTGTCTACAGTGTAGAGTTGACTGGTTTTGATGGCTAAATACTCAGGGTTGGCACATCCTTTGGGACCGTAGCTGTATTCCTCTGATCCTTCCATGCTGGGTTCAGGGTTTAATGCACATTGACTTAAAAATAGATTAACAATATGACTCAGATGTGCATGCTTTTGACACTTGCCCTTAGTCCTGAGAAGAGGACTGCCTCATTTGAGAGCAAGGTATGGAAGTTCAGAAATTCAGCAGGGAACTCTGCTCGGTATTCTGTAATAACCTAAATGAGGAAATAACTGAAAAAGAATAGATACATATGTATGTGTAACTGACCCACTGTGCTGTATACCTGAAACTAACACAACATTGTTAACTATACTCCAATATAAAATAAAATTTAAAAAAGAGACTCAATTTTCATTTTCTGATTCCATTTCTCTCCCCACCCCACCCCTTTTTGGCCTGACTAGCTTCCATCCTCCTCATCTTTGGAAGTGGCCACAGAAACAGCCCAGAACAGCCCAGAAGAGGGCGTCACAGACACTGTAGGTGAGGAGTCGGAATCCATCACTGAGAAGGAAAAAGAGGAGCCCGGCCACGGTGGCGCCGATTCAGAAATGCAGCGGATTGTGGCGCGGGTCCGGCAGAACTTCGGCAAAATCAACGTCGTGCCTCAGTTTTCTGGGGATGACCTCGTTCCTCTGGAGATGTCTGATATTGACGAAGAGCTGGAGAGCCTTTCCGCGGAGAGGGAGGAGGAGGAGGAGGAGGAACAGGAGTACCAAGGAGACGAAGAGGAAGAGTCTTACGCAAAGTCCCAGGAAGAACACGCGGGAAGCAACACCAAGGCCGTTATTCAAGCCCTGGATGAGAAGATTGCTAAGTACCAGAGGTTTTTAAACAAAGCCAAAGCTAAGAAGTTTTCAGCAGTCAGGTAGCGTCCTCATCTCCTCACGAATTGCAGTTTGCTCATTCCTTTCCCAGAAACTTGCCGCGAGGATTGGAGCCAGTGTGTTTGTAGGGCAGGGGAAGGTATTGCCAGTTTTTAAAAGTGATCTGTACGTTTTTCAAATTCAACTGCCTGAAGTATGAGAAGCCTAGTATTGATAGTTCTGTCTTTTACAAATGCCCAGGAGCCGCCAAAACAATGTTGCTTCTACCGATGGTGTTAACCACGTGAAGGGGCAGCGGGGTTTCGTTAATCTGCGAGCTTGTCGTGGTCCCTGCGTCAGCGCCTGTGTGGGCAGCGGGGGGAATGTTGGACGGCTTCATTGCTCTACTCTTCCCCTTACAGAATATCCAAGGGACTGAGTCAAGTGGTTTTTGCAAAATCCGAAGAACAGAGAAGAACAGCTGAAGAAGACGTAGAAGATACAGGTACAGTTAAAATATTAAAATCATGTAGATGTGATTTGCATCTTTAGAACGTTGGGGAATCTAAGTTTAATCTCCAAAGTATCTCTTGTACTGTCATCCACACAGATATTTATCATATCTGGCAGGTAACCCTGGTTCCACTTACTATTTATCACACAAATTGGCTTTTCTTCTTTTTATTCTGCACGTGTCTTGGGGTTAAATGGGTGATTTGGGAAAATTCCTCTCAAGAGAGTACATTATGAACATTGTAATCTAAGGGTGGGTCCAAAGACAAATTTTTTTCTGGGGGTAGGATGGTTCATGTATTTATTCTTTATGTGGTTGGACTACTAGCTCCTACACTGAGTGTGTTTTCAAGACAAACGCAAACCCCGCCAAGGCCACTCAGCGCCCCCAGGTCTGGCAGCCTCCAGCCTCGTCCTGCTTTGCTCTGCTCTGCTCACCACACTCCCTTCACACTGGCCTCTGCCTTCCTTCTCCAGCACAACAAGCTCATTCCCACCTTAGGATTCAGACACATTTTGAATTTAAAAATTCCTGTTTCTTTCCTCTGTGTGTGCTTGTGTTTCGTTTCCAGCACCTACCAGAAAGGGAAAGAAGAGGAAGGCACAGAGGGAGGAGGAGCAGTCGAACAAAGCTCGCAGGACGCTTACATCTAAGGAAGTACGTGCTTTGGTCTGAAACGTCCCCCAGGTGTAGAGAGGGGAAGTCCATTTCCTAAGACTCACTCTTGCAGAAACTAATGGTCTAGAGCTGAAATCAAGAAACCCCAGTCCTGGGGCTTCCCTGGTGGCACAGTGGTTGAGAGTCCGCCTGCCGATGCAGGGGACACGGGTTCGTGCCCCGGTCCGGGAAGCTCCCACATGCCGCAGAGCGGCTGGACCCGTGAGCCATGGCCGCTGAGCCTGCGCGTCCGGAGCCTGTGCTCCGCAGCTGGAGAGGCCACAGCAGTGAGAGGCCCGCATACCGCTAAAAAAAAAAAAGAAACCCCAGTCCTAAGTGACCTAGTTAAGGTCAGTGAAACAGGATCAAGGAGTGGGCTGCTGCATGAAGGTCCTTGAGTTTATGTCTTGTTTTACGAATTCCTGGTCAGTATCCCCAAACATGTGGACTACTGTTTGGAAGAGTCCGCTGGGTTTATGTGGCCTCAGGGAAATGACACGTGAGGAGCAGAGCTGTGTAGGCAGACAGATCACCGCCTTCTGTGAAGTTCAGCTCTGTAACTGGGCCCTCCAGAGCTGGAGGGGGCCCTCTTCGGAGGTGGAGAGTGATCAGCCTTAGACCAGAGGACCACTTGTCGGGAGCTCAGGAGAAAAGATTCAAGTGTTGGATGAGGGTTGGACCAAATGACAATCTGTAACTTGGAGTGGCCACAAGTCACAATGGAAGTGCAGACTTGGGTCTGTGAGGTGAACTCTCCCTTGTTGGTGCTGCTTCCGGTAGTTGTGGGAGCAGCGTGGGAATAGAACACAGAGAAACAGAGGGGCCTGTTTTATGACTTTCACTGTTTGATTGTTTTTTTCCCCTCTTTGTGTGTGTGCGCCATTTTTTACAGCGGAGGCGAGAAGCACGGCAGCAACGATCCAGAAAAGTCGGTGTACGCTACTATGAAACACACAACGTGAAAAACAGGAACAGGAACAAAAAGAAGACCAGTGACTCAGAGGGGCAGAAACACAGACACAAGAAATTGAAACATAAGCAGTAACGTTTTAAAAGTTGTTTATTAAATTCTACAAAAATATGCAGTTAGAAACTCTGTTCGTTTTCTTCATGCCCAATTGGCATTTCGAAGGCCATGGGTGCATCTGTTCTGAGATTTGACAGTTGAAACCATTCACCAGTGCCAGTGAAAATAAAGATAAGCCCCTCACCCCCAAGGATCTCAGCGATGGGGTCCACTGGAACTTCGGACACTTGAATTAGTCCTGTGAGTTCCTCAAGCAAATGGAGATATCTGACAGAAACAGGCCTGAGGTCTAGAAAGTGTGGAGTGTGGTATTTCTTTTGTACTGGCAATGAGCAATTTAGAACAGAAGCTCTTTGGAATAGAACCGTAAAAAGAAGAAAATTTTAGGGATGTCGTGTGCAGAGCCTAGGCTTTAAAATACGAAGAAAAAGCCACAGCAACTTGTGTTGTCCATCGTTGAGTCTGCTAGGGGAACCTAACAGGCCACGAGTGCTGCACTGTCAAGGAGTCATGGGACTAGCACATCTCAGTGACCACAGTTCTTTCCCATGAAAATGACAGAGCACAGACAGGCCATTTTAGTGGAATCTGGGGATTAATTCCTCAGGACACCTGGATGAGGGTAAAAGCTGTGACTTCAAATTTGAGATTAGAGTGTAGAGGGCTTGTTTGACTCAGTGGAACACAGCTGTTCTTGTTGGACTGCAGTTCATCCAGTGAGCCTGGAAGCCCTGGCCGGGACGGGTATCCGACCCGAGCGCCTCTCCAAGAGAACGCTGAGCACTTGAGGCCTTCTAACCGAGGGGAGGTGTTAGCGCCTTCTTAGTCGCGCTAGTTGTGAAGTGTGACTGAAGGATGGCACTCATGGAGCTGCTGCTGTGCGCTGGAATGAAGGGTTTATGTCACTAATTAAGTCTCCTGGGTCTGAAATCAGAAGACTCCTGAGCCTCCAGACTGAGTTTAGATTATGAGGAACAGTAAAATGCAGTTGTCTCCAGGCCATGGCCGTCATGAATAATTAGAACTGAGAGTGAGGTCTGGGCTAGCCAGGCTGTAGGGTTGGCGTTTGATTGTCTGCAGAGCAAGGTGAACAAATCAGTGCTGGGGGAGGAGCCGAGGTCCAGGCAGCTCACAGTGGACACCGTGAACTGTATTTCTTTCCAGCACGTGTTTACGTTCTCGAAACCCATGGGTTTGACCCTGCCATTGCCTCCTACCCAGGCAGTCCAAAACTAAGGAGGATGGGGTCCAGTGACTTGGCAAGCGGGGATAAGATAATACGGTATAAACCGAAAACTCCAAAATGAGGTGCTAGAACTGCACTGGAGTAGGGATGATGAAAAGACATCAAATAAGGGCAAGACTGAGGCCAGAGGAGCCCGGGTTAAGGGACAAGATGAATTGCGGGGCAGAGAAGCAGCTTCGTGTGGCTGGAAATAGGTGACAGTATGGAGTGACAGTGAGAGAGGAGCTGCTCCACCTGAGAGGGATACAGCCGAAAGGGGTGAATTCTGAGTCTCACCGTTGGAGTTGGCAAATCCCAAGGTTGGCCACGTAGAGACTTCCTGGGCCACACTGCCTTCTGTCGTCCAGCCCGGAGCCTGGCTGCCAGACCGTAGGTGTCGCACCACACTGGGGCGGTGGTGGGGCTTCTGACAAATACGTAGGTGGGACCAGGGGCGGGGTATGGCTTCACTCAGGAAGCTTTTTATTACAAAGGGCTTATGATGGGGTAGTAGTGCTTGCTGAGACCCATATGGAAATTATCACTTCTTTGGTGCAATAATGCCTTCCAGTTGGGCCTGAAAAACAAAACCAAACTCCGTTAATATTTGAAACTTGCAGCCTAACACAAATAGCTGAGAGGTGATAAAAGTCTCCGGGAAGAGTAATCCAAATGCTGCCACCCCAAGTGTTTTTCCCTTCATTCCCAGCTCCGTATTTTCTAGATGAGCTGGTCTCTGGCTTGGCATTCAGTCTTGCTGCATTAGGAGAAATCAGAGCTGTCCTGGTTTCCATACAATAGCTGCTCAGTGTGCAATATAAGGCATTGAAAAGGAAATTGAATAAAAGGTGTTGAAATAGTGGCTTTTCAAGGCTCAGATTTCAAGCCTGAGCACGTCTGCTAAGTTAAGCGTTTGGCTCTCTGGTTTGGGAGCCTGGGAGCTCTGTGCTGGGACAAGAGGTTTTGGAAACAGCAGATTTTCAGCCACTGAGACAACCTGATACCCAATTAGAGAAAACTGCCACCAGTGAGTAGGGAGCTGTCCATCTTGTATGTAAAGCTTCAGGCACTTGGGAGTTATTTACTCTGCTCCTCCGGCAGCCAGTAAAATAATTCACTGTCACGGTGTGTGAACAGATCTCTAAGTAGGTCTATTCTGCGGACTGCAAACACTGCTTTATTTGCAGTGCAGCTTTGAGCCAATAAAAATAACTCACTTCTAAAGAGTCCTTCACCCTGGGGATTCCAAGGTTGCTTGTAAATGTTAGAAAGATGCCGAGGTATTCTGCTTTGCTCTTGCCGCCAATACCATAGGAGGAACTTGAGCTTATGATAAAAGAATATGGCAGATAAGGGAGGCAGCTTCAGAGACTGCTAAGTAAACAGATTCACATCTGGCTGTGAAAGTTTCTTTGTTTTGTTTAAACTCAGCAACAAGAAAATCTATGTCATCCTCCACTAGCAATTAACACAAGCCCTTCTTTATCTCAAATGCCTGGCCTTGGCTTGTAGTACCAACAAGCCTGCCAATCACAAGAATGTAAGCTTCTATAAAACTAGGGAGGAAAAGGAGATACATCTAGGGGCCCCTCCTGGCCAGGGCCATGGGAGACAGCCACTGAACGTCAATAGGCCATATATCTAGAGCAGTGGTTCTCAAACTTTGGCAAACATCAGAATGGAGAATGTTGCCCCATGCAGTGATTCTGCGCACCTTCACCATTTGTTGGTAAAAAAAAAACTATATTTTACTCTTTTCTGCGAAGTTTGAATCCTGTTTTATCTCATTATAATTAACACTTGTTTCTGCAAGATTCGCAAAATGATGACAATTGATGAAGTTCTGTAATGGGCACATGGATGTGTATTGCATTATTCTACTTTGTGTTTCAAAATTCTCATAATAAAAGGTTAAAAAAAAATCACCTGGAGACCTTGTTAGAATGGCTTGCTGGACCCAAGCCCAAAGTTTCTGATTCAGTAGCTCTGGGCTGGGCCCAATGATTTGTATTTCTGAAAGTTGCGGTGATGAGGATGATGCTGGTTTGGGGCCCAACCCTCTGAGAACCTTTGGACCAGACAGAGAGCCTGGAGCTTCTGAAGCCTGGCCCCCAGCCCAGCCCTTTTCACTAGTCCCCCTCCCTCCCTCCGTCCCTTCAGCTCAGTTGGACAAAAGTATACCATCAGCAAAAGGGCTTTGATGAAAAGTGCCTACAGCTGAGTTCCTCTGCCCACACACCTCGGGAAGGTTCCCGATTTGAAATGGTTCTTCCCTCTCGAAGGGCCTTCCCAGCCCGCCCCGAATGCAGCGCCTCAGAGGGAACTGCAGGTAGGAAAGCACTCCCAGAAAGCCGGCTGGAGAGACTCAGCCCACTCCAAGAAGTCTCCAAAGCGCCAGCTGCCATGGGACAGACGTCCCGCTTCTTGACATAGCCACCTCTCCCGGACGACAGGCAACTTTTATCCAAGGGGAAAAAAATCCTCCGCTGGAGAGCCAGAGCTGAGAATACAGCCTCTCTTCAGAGCCGGATGGAGATGGACAGAGAATCTGGGAAATGATCCCTCACCTCTCCCCAAAAGAGCTTCCTTTACTCCTTGGCAGTATTGAAAGTCAGTGTAGGACAAGGAACCAAATGCTTGGCCTGCTCGGCTGGCAGGGCCAGGGGCGGGGGCGGGGATGGGGGTGGCAGGAGCTCCACCTGGGCCTGGGCGTCGATTACCTTCAGCTGCTGATTAGTCCGCTTCAGGAACTGAATCTCTTCTTTGTGCTTCGTCTCCTCCACCTGTCTCCTCTCACTCTCCCGCTTCTCGATGGCCTCACATTTTGCCTTCTGCTCGTTCACTTGCCTCTCCAAATCTCGCTTTTCCGTTTCTAATTCTGCAATCTGAGGACAGAATCCCCAGTCATGCTGGGACGTCGCCAAGTGGACGGGGCGGTGTGAGTGCCTGGGTGAAGGGGACCTGGGACACAGCTGTCCAACCCCAGGCATTGCCAGGGTCTGTACTGCCACCCAGTGGGAGGTCAGTGACTGGCAGGGCATGTCCAAGGGGAGACAACTCTGCCACGACCGGACTGGCTGTGACACTGAACCAAAGGGTCCTCACTAAGGTGATGGGAGAGCACCTAGGAGGCCGGAATTTGGTGCTGGAATGACGAGCTGTGGCCCTGAGATTGACAGAAGAGTCGAAGAGGGCCAAAGTCTCACTTTCTTCTCCATGTCTGACTTCCCCTGCTCGGCCTGCAGCGCCTTCCTCATGCCAAATGCCACGCTGCTCTCATACAGGGTCTGGTAGGCAGCAATGGTCATGCGGATCTCGTCCCGGACTCGCAGCAGCAGCAGCCCTCGCTCCGCACAGCTGATGGTAACCTCACGGATCAGTTCATCTGCCAAGGCACACGTGGCGAGGTCGGGGAAGGCAGGCAGGCGGGGAAATGCACCGCACCTACTGCGAACCACCTTCCTACCGGGAAGTCGGAAGGGCACTAGGGTATGTCCTCACCTGGAGACAGGCCTCAGGGAGGGGCCTTGCCATGCAGCCACTGCTCTGAACTTGGCACTTGGGAGTACAGGCCATCAGCAAGCCTGGTTTGGCCAGTGCAGAGGCAGACAAGAGCCCAGGTTTGTCTGCAGCCGTGGGGGCCCTCTCTCCCACCGTTAGGCAGAAACTGGGTGCTAGTCAAAGAATTCTGACTTTTTCAATATAAACGTGGTGGCTGTTTTAAAGCAGCTGGAAGCTCCTATGTGGCCCCTTGGCTGGACTGGTTTGGGGCTGGAAACAGCAGGGTCTAGAGCTTGCCCACCCATCTCCTCCATAAATGCCGACTGGGAGGGCAAACCAGAATCACACTCAGACTGAAGGGAGCCCGCTAGCCCCGTGCAGCTGCCTCAGGGTTTGGATGCGGTTTGCATGTCTGAGTCCACACAGGCTGGTGAGACTAGACCGAGGGCCAGTCATCTGACACCAGCACCCGAGGAGGGAGATCTCAAATCCCTGCGTCTGTCGGGTCACAACAAATCACCCTGAAATATTTTTCTGGACCAAGGCCTAATGTTGATGGATGGATATAAATATAGAACATTAAATTTTTCTGATTAAAAAAATAACATATTGGGACTTCCCTGGTGGTCCCACGCTTCCACTCCAGAGGGTGCGGGTTCAATCCCTGGTCGGGGAACTAAGATCCAGCAGGTCGTCAGGAACACGGTGACTGACAAGGGTGGGTGCGGGACTGGTAAGAGAGGTGGGCTGGGAGGGGGAAGAGGGCACAGTTAGCAGTTCCTGGGTGGGGCAGGTGGGGGGAGACAGACATTCCAGGATGGGGCAGGCTTCAGCTGCAGGGGACTCAGGGCCTGGATTTGTGCGAAGGGAAGGGAAGGAGGCAGTAGAGGGTGGTGTAGCTTCCCTCGAGGACCACTCACCGAAACACTGCGAGTACAGCTCCCGGCGCACCGGGCAGATGCCAGTCTCCCGGGCCTGCCGCTGCTGCAGCTTCAGGTCCAGCTGCTCCTGGAGGTGTACCACATCCATCCTGGTGCTGGGGGCGCTGGACACCTGCTGGATCCATAGCTGCGTGTCCTCCACCCACTCCCTGCGGGACAGACACAGCCAGGCTGAGCGCACCCCATCCACCAGACAGGGTCCTCAGGATGTGAGCAGAGATGGCCCTTTGCGCTCTCTGCCTGAGATGAGTGAGGGGCGGTTCTGTCCCCGACCCACCAGAATCCTCCATCTCTTTCTCCCTTGATGAGTGTGTGACTCCAAAGCCACACCCACTGTGCCACCTCCACGGGGCCCCTATCTTGGGGCTAGGCTACCTTCATTCTCCCACGACCCTCTGTGAAGTCGTCAGCCACGGTCCAGATCTTACACTCCTAACATGTTGAGGGCAGACTGATGGTGGTTGTTGCTTGATCTGAACGGAAGGCCCAGTGGAAATTCCCACTGACTTGTGAGTAGGAGACACAGGGGACTATAAACCTTGTGCCAGCCAGAAAGAGGTGAATGGTGCTCGCTTCATCAGCACATATACTAAAATCAGAAATAGGTGAATGTATGTATTGGGGGTGTGTACCTATATGGGCCCCCCCTAGTGAACCTTGTGTCAGAGACACAGCCAGGTCTGGAATCACGAGGGGGGGCCTGAGGGCAGAACCACCATGAGGGAGAGGATTCCATGCATTGTTGAAAAGCAAGCAAATGAAAAACACCCTCCCCTCCTTTGACCTCCATTTCAGAGGAGATTGCAGTCTGGCTTTTACTGTTTCCCCTTTTCATCATAACTTTAAAAACTGCTGTCAACTTATTACATAAAAACAGTTGAAAGGCACTGTGATCACAATGATCTTTGTGGCTGCAGCAGAAAGAAGCAGGGTAAGGGGATGGTGAAGAAGGGAGCTCTCCTTTTAGAAAGGAGTCTGAAGGAAGGCCTCCTAGAGGACTCAGGACTCCGCACTCCCAATGCAGGGGGCCCGGGTTCAATCCCTGGGAGCTGGATCCCACACACATGCTGCAACTGGGAGTTCACATGCCACAACTGAGGAGCCTGCCTGCCGCAACTAAGACTCAGCACAACCAAATAAATAAATTAAAAAAAAAATAGATGGTGGAAGCAGAGTAAAAAGCAGTCAGATTTGGAAAATAATTTGAAGGGAAAGCCAAAAGAATGTGATGAAGGACAGGACATGTGATGTGAGAGATCAAAGGGAATGAAAGGTGGCCTGTGCCCCTAATGGAAAAGGAGAAGACTGAGAATGAGCTGGTTGGGGGAAGGAAGATATTATGATTTAGTTTGGACATGTTGAGTTTGAGATGTCTATTAGACATCTTCATGAAGGTAACGAGGAAGTAGTAGAATATATAGGTCTGGAGTTTAGGGGAGAGGACAGGGCTGCAGAAAGACCTGTGGGAGAAATCAGCATATAAGTGATGTTTAAAGCCATAAGCCTGGGTGAGAGGACTCAGGAAATGATGGTAGATAGAGAAGAGGTCTCCCCGCTACCCACATTCCCAGGATCTAGCCATGTGTAAGCCCTAGAAACTCTAGGATGCTGGGAGGAAATCTCAGTCAGAAACAGAGACAAGGTGCCTCCTCTCACATCCCCAAGTTCAGGGATGCAAAAGCCTGGGCCTCCTCCCAGCCACTGCTTTTTTACCTCGGGGGCAGGATGGCATTCAAGATTTCTTCTGCCTGCTTTGTAGGATCTGGGACACCGGAAGTTGAGGGGAGCTTGGTCTTCGGTGGCTGTGGGACGGGACCTGAGGGTCCGGGCTGCTGAGGGCTGACTTTCAGTGGCCGAGCCTGAGAGGGAGGGACAAGTTGGGGCAGGAGGTGATTCAGACACTCAGCTCCACACACCCTGGCCCCCTGGGTTGCTCCAGCTCTCCTGCACATCCCTCCCCTCTTCCCAGCTCACTTTCCCCCGTCTTCTCAGCCAAAGTTATGTTTCAGAGCTGAAGGAGGCCACAAAGAATCTCTGGTTCCACCCCAACCTAATGCTTGTATCTTCTTGAAGAAATGTTTCTGGCACAGCTGCTCAGGCCTCTGCTCTAGTGATGGGGCAATCACTCCCAGATCTATTCTTGGGGCTACCGTGAAAAAGGGTGAGCCCCATCCATCTCCCTGTGACTTTCTTCCCCATCCTAAATCTGCCCTTTGGGGTCACCCAACATCTGGGCTTCTTGTATCGCTCTCCCACCCTCCTTCTCCGGTCCCAATTCCCTTTACTCCCAGTCACTGCAGCCTCTGTCCCTCGGGACTCCCGATCCTCAAGGCAGGGATCGGTCTTTCCCCATCGGAGCTTCGTGCACCCCCACCTTCTGAGACCCGTCCTTACTTTGGGGCTCCGTTTCTCCTTGTTCCGGCTCACCAACACCGGGGTGTCATACTTGAGCAGAGAGTCCGCGGGGGGAATCATGGCGGCGGCGGGAGTAGTAGCCCTGCTGCGACCCTCCAGTTAGGGCCTTGTTTGCCGTCGCCATAGAAACCTCCCCCCGCCCTCATGGCCTGGGCGGGGCTTCAGGGCGGGGCGGGGCCAGCAGCGCGAGAGTTTCTGCCTAGCCTTCGCGGAAAGATCTCTTAGCTTAGTTTCCCAGGCCACTTGCTCACCGGGTCGTCTTGGTACTCTTGGAAGCAGGGAAAACATCAGTTCTGAATCCCTGTGCTGCGTCTAGCTCGTGATTTGAATTAGGTACAGATCACCTTCGTTGACCCTCAATTTTGTCATTTTCAAAATGGGAATCATCTGACTCCTCAGCGAAGGGTTGGGGAAGATTCCCAGAGGAAGGCATCTGAAGTTGCCGGGTTTTAAAAAGTATTGGCTTTTAAGTAAGTGGAGAAATGACAACATAACAGAAGGCGCAAGAACAGAGGGGAAATACTAATGATTTGCCCACGGGCTACCATCTGTGATTGCATTTCCTTCTCTTCCTCTTTCCTTGGTATTCCCAAACGTAAATGTAATCACACACTGCGCACAATTTTGTATCTTGCTTCTTTCGTTTAACAAGTCAGGGTTTTTTCCATTTGTCATATAGTTTGTAAATAGCATTGCGAATGGCGACATAACATCTTCCCTATCGCTGGGCATGTAGGTTGTCTCTGTGCTCCGTAATTACTATAACAGGGCAACAAACATCCTTGAGAGTAGCTTTTTTTTAAAAAACATCTTTATTGGGGTATAATTGCTTTACAATGGTGTGTTAGTTTCTGTTTATAACAAAGTGAATCAGTTATACATATACATATGTTCCCATATCTCTTCCCTCTTGCATCTCCCTCCCTCCCACCCTCCCTATCCCACCCCTCCAGGCGGTCACAAAGCACAGAGCTGATATCACTGTGCTATGCGGCTGCTTCCCACTAGCTATCTACCTTACGTTTGGTAGTGTATATATGTCCATGCCTCTAGTCATGTACCAAAATTTTCATTGCAGCTCTATTTACAATAGCCCGGAGATGGAAACAACCTAAGTGCCCAAAGTTGAGAGTAGCTTTTTCACAAAAGTTTGCTTTTGAAACTTAAATCTCCTGCCTCTCGAGTCGGGTCACTAAGGCCCCTCCCACTGCAGAATCGTATCGCGTTATCTCCGCTGCGAGGGTTTCTGGGAGAGCGTGCACTCGGAAGCGGAAGTCCTAGAGTCAGGTCCGTCATTTCCTTCGGGGACAGGAGTGCTACGGACATCTTTTTCCTGGGCTCCGCAGGTCTCTTAGTATGAAGGAGGTGAAGAGCGAGCGGGATCGGGGGAGCCGACGAAGGCACCGGGACGGGGACATGGTGGCGGCGGTGGTGGTGAAGCAGGAGCGCCTCAGCCCGGAATCCGCGCCTCCCGTGCACCGCCGCCCGGACTCCTCCGGCGGCAGCCCGTCCCCACCGGCCGGCGAGTCGGGCCGCCCGAGTCACCGCGGGAACCGAGCCCGAGGAGGTAGCCGGTAAGTGAGAAGCAGCCCGGGGTGGACCTTAGGTCGGGTTCATTGAGAAAGGAGGACAGGGCTAGAACCAGAAACACACCTTGAACGCTGAGCGCTGCAGCTTGGACTTAATCCTAAGGCGATAGAAGTGACCGGTTGTGCTTGTGTTAAGGAACGTTTACTCTGGTACCTGTCACTTGCGTAATAGTTGGGCGTTAAGCGCCTAATGCCTGCTGGACAGGATCTCGTCCCTCCATTTCTGGGTACCCAGCATTTCACCGGGTATGGTCCAGTTTAAGTTGTTCGTTAAGCAATGATCGTTTAAGTTGAAATGAAAGATTTTCCCCATTTGCCTGCAAACGGAGTGCGGGAGTTATCTTTTCAGTTATCTGCCCCAAGAAGTTTACATATCAAGGGCCTAGGCGATCTGTCTAATATTCTGTGGAAAAATATTGTCTCTTGTTAAACTCGTTCATTTATTAATTCATTCGACGTAGTTTTACTGAGTACCTATTATGTGCTAAAGACCATCGTAGGTTATAAAATAATGTGGAAAAATATCTATGTAACACTTTTAAAAATATACATATGTATATGTAGAAAAAAGAAGACCGTCCTAGGTTCTGGGGCGGCAAGGATGAACACCGTAGATGATCTCTACCTTGATGAAACTGACCGTGCTGTAGCTCTGAGACAAAATAACAAGCAAATTAAAAAAAAAAAAAAGTTGTTTCAGTTAGTAACAAGTATTAGGGGTAGGTTAAAACAGTAATGTGATAGTGAGAGGGTAGAGGGAAATGGTTCTCCCTGAACCACTCTCTGAAAAGTCCACCATTTGACCTGAGACCTGAATGGTGAGAATAATCCAGCCTTGTAAAGATCTAGGCAGAGGGAATAGCCCGTGCAAAGAACTTGAAGTGGAATCAGTTGTGTTCCTTCTAGAAATGGGGGGTGGGGGGGTGGATCCAGGAGATCAAGGAGAGTGGTTGGAATGAGGTGGGAGACGGAGGAAATAGAGCCAGAGGACTTGCTGATTGATTGCTTGAGTGAGTGTGATTGTGTGGGAGAGGAGCGTGGGGAGCTGCTGGTGGTGAGGAGAAAAAGAATCAAGGGTGACTTCTAGGTTTTTGGCCTGAGGAACAGGGTGGATGGGGTGGCGCCAGTTACCCAGATGGCAAAGACAGAGGAAAGTTTCTTGAGGGGATGGGAATCTAGAGTTATGTCATCTATGTGAGAAGTTCCATCAGGCAATTATGTATGTGGAAGACATTAGGGCTAGAAAAGTGAAGCTCCTTACTCCTTTAGTGTGATCAGCAGAGACCTGCACAAATGTGGTGTTTGTGTTAGTAGGTAAGCCTGATACTTGAAGCTAATTTGTATTAGGGAATGAAAATTGAGATAAAATCTGCGTGTATCATTCTCTGAACAGGTCTCCAGCCAGAAAGAAAAACAAGTCCTCAGGGAGAAGAAGCAAGTCTCCCCGGAGTAAGAGAAGCCGAAGTCCTCACCACTCAACGGTCAAAGTAAAGCAGGTAAGTGGTTTGAGATGTTTTCATACTGGCCCCAAACCTAGAGCCTGTCCCATCATAGCTAAAGAGTGTTGTGTATGTGTTCTCCTGTACTTGCGATGGGCTTTTCTAAAAACTGGGTTTGGTTTTTTTTCCTGCTTGCTTTGTTAAGTTAAACCTATTATTTTGAGGTAATTGTTGATTCACATGCAGTTGTAAGAAATAATACAGAAGTGGCTGTTTCTCCCAATGGTAACATCTTACAGAATTATAGAACAGTATCACAGTCAAAACGTTGACATCAGTGCAGTCAAGGAACAAAACATTTCCATCACAAGGATCCCTCATGTAGTCCTTTTATAGTCGCAGCCAGTTCCCTCTCACCCTTACCCCTCAACTCCTGGCAGCTTCTAATCTCCTCTCCATTTCTATAATTTTGTCACTTCAGGCATGCTGTGTAAATGGAATCTCACAGTACAAGCCTTTAGGGATTGGCTTTTTTCACTCAGCAAAATTCTTCAGAGATTCATTCAGGTTGTTGCCTCTCTCTGTAGTTCATTCCTTTTTATTGCTGAGTCGTTTTCAGTGGTGTGGATTTAACCATTTGTCCGTTAAAGAATATCTGGGTTGTTACCAGTTTTTTGGCTATTAGACATAAGGCTGCTATGTAAACATTTGTGGGCAGGTGTTTGTGCGAACGTAAGTTTTCTTTTCTCTGGGACAGATGCCCGGGAGTGCAACTGCTGGATGGTATGGTAGTTGTGGGTTTAATTGTTTTAAGAAATTGCCAGACTGTTTTCCAGAGTGCTGTGTTAGTTTGCCAGGCCTTCCATAACAAAATTCCACAGACTGGCTGCCTCAAACAACGGAACCTATAATTTTCACACAGTTCTAGAGGCTAGAAGTCCGAGATCAAAGTTTCAGCAGTTTGGTTTCTCCTGAGGCCTCTCTCCTTGGCTTGCCTTCTCCACTGTGCCCTCACATAGCCTTTCCCTCTGTGCTCCTATCCCTGGCTCCTAGCTCCTCCTTTAACCACATCAGCCGTACTGGGTTAGGGTCTCACTCATTTTAACTCAATCAGTTCTTCAAAGAGCTTATCTACAAAAAATTTGGTTACATTCTAAGATGTGGAGGTTGGGACTTCAACATATAAATTTGGGGGCACGATTCAGTCCGTAACAGTGGCTGTACCGTTTTACATTTCCACCTGTCATGTGAGTGATCCAGCATTTGTTACCGGCACCATTTTTTTATTTTAACCATTCTTACAGGTGGGATAGCGGTATTGTGATCTTAATTTGCATTTACCTAATGGCTTATGATATTGAACATCTTTTCATGCGCTTATTTGCCATCTGTATTTCCTCTCAGGTGACATGTGTCTTCAGATCTTTTGCCGATTTTCTAGATGGATTATTTGGGTTTTTCTACTATTGAGTTTTAAGAGTTCTTTTTTAATATTCTTAGATACTAGGCCTTTTGGGGTGAGTGGTTTGCCAGTATTTTCTTCCAGTCTGTATCTTTTCTGGTCATTCTCTTAACAGGATTTTTCTCAGAGCAAAATTTTAATTTAGATGGAGTCCAGCTTATCTGTTTTTCTTTTTGTAGATTATGCTCTTGGTGTCATGTCTAAGAACTTTTTCCCTGGCCCTAGATCCTGAAGATTTGTTTTTTCCTTAATGTTTTTCATGTAAGTCCCTGGTCTATTTTAAGTTTGTTTTACTATAAGGTGGGAACAATCTTGTTTATATCTATTAAAAAAAATCTTGTTAGGATTTTGATTGGAATAGTGTTAAACTTGTATTTTGGGGTGAGTCGGGTTTTTTAAATTATTATTATATTGAGTCTTCTAGTCTATGAACATAGGTGTGTCTCCGTTTATTTAGCTCTTTGATTTCTTTCATCAGTGTTTGTAGTTTTCAGTGTACAAGTCCCATACGTGTTTTGTTAGATTTACACTTTTTTTTTTTTTTTTTCGTACGCGGGCCTCTCACTGTTGTGGCCTCTCCCGTTGCGGAGCACAGGCTCCGGACGCGCAGGCTCAGCGGCCATGGCTCACGGGCCCAGCCGCTCCGTGGCATGTGGGATCTTCCCGGACTGGGGCACGAACCCGTGTCCCCTGCATCGGCAGGCGGACTCTCAACCACTGCGCCACCAGGGAAGCCCCCAGATTTACACTTAAGTAATTTGTTTTAGTGACTGTAAGTGATATTTTAAATTTCATTGTTTACTTGTTCATTGCTAGTACATAGAAATATAATTGATTTTTGTATGTTTATCTTATATCCTGTGACCTTACTGAACTCATTCATTTATTTTAGGAGGTTTTTGGTAGATTACTTGGGATTTTCTACATAGATAACCATATCTGCAAATAGGCACAGTTTTATTTCTTCCTTTACAGTGTGTATGCATTTTGTTTTCTCTTGCCGCACTGTCTGGGACTTCAGCACTATGTGGAATGAGAGTAGTGAGAGCAGATGCTCTTGCCTTTTGCCCTCAGTCCTGATGGACAAGCATTCAGTCTTCTTTTTAAAGAAGCTCTTTGTTACAAAGTGCAAATAGAGACACTGGCATTAAGAAAATGGATTTTCTTATGATTTTGAGAGACTGTGGGCCAACTGTCTGCTACCTAAAAAAAGATACAAAGCCAGACAGTCTTGATGGTCTGTTATATGAATTGGTCAGGCACCGCCTTGGCTATCTCAGAATTCAGCCACTGGAACCCCAGTACCCAGATAGAACCTCTCAAACCACTTGTAGTTGTGTGTGTGTGTGTGTGTGTGTGTGTGTGTGTGTGTGTGTTTATGTACAACTTGCTACTTTTTTGATTTAATAATTTTGGCATGTTACATTTTGTAGATTTAAGGTGCAAAGCTGTGTTACTTCGATACATTTATATATTGTAATATGATTGCCATTGAAGCAATATTTACCACGTTACATCATTATAGTGCGGTATTATTGTCTGTATTCATTATACTGTGCATTAGATCTCTATGGCTTATTTACTACTCGTTACAAGTTTGTGCCCTTAAATACCATCAGTCTTACCCTCTCGCCCCCCATCTCCTAGTAAACACCATTTTACTCCCTGATTTATTTATTTATTTATTTATTTATTTATGTATATGTATGTATGTTTGACTTTTTCAACTTGCAGTTCTTTACCTCTGGTTTCTAAGTCAGCACTTTACAGTGAATCCTGGGGCTTATAGCATGGAACTGTTTTGTGATTATTGTTATTTTGAAGTGTCTTAGTTTGCTTTTCTGTGCTAACTTCCCTCCTGACCTCAAATTATCTCTTAAAAAGCTGATTTCATTGTATTAATCAGCTAGAAACTTGGAAGTGGCTCTTGAGCAAAAGGGTTTGAGCGCTTGACAGGCAGCTGAAAGTCAGTGACTTTCACCTGGATTGTAAGAGTGCACACAGCCTCTGACTTAAGCATGACTTGTACTTACAGATATTCTCTGCACCACTCAGCCACCATTAAAAAAATAAAGTTATCTAGCGCAGGGAATTATATTCAATATCTTGTAATAACCTATAATGGAAAAGAATCTGAAAAAGAATATATGTGTGTGTGTGTGTATGTATAACTGAATCACTTTGCTATACGCCTGAAACTAACACAACATTGTAAATCAATTATACTTCAATTAAAAAAAAAAGGAGGAGGGGAACAGGATTGTGGAAACCTCAGAAAAAAATAAATTTATCATTTGCTTGTTCATCATAACACAGAATTCTGTAAAATAGAAAGTGAGAGTATGGTTTATGTAGTGTGTGGTTACTTTTCTCATTAGCCTCAAAATCGCACCCCTTCCCACAAACAAAAAAATCACCTCACTCCCCAGAAGTAGCCATTTTAATAGTTTGATATTTATACTTCAAGGTTCTGTTATACTTAACCTTATCTTCTTTTCCTTTATGTTTTGGGGGGTGTGTGTGTGTATTCTATGCAAAGATGTTCATTAAAAAATATATATTATCCTACTTATCAATAATTGAGAGCATATGTTGAAACCTTAGTTGTTTTGTGTCATCTGGTTTGTAATTTGTCATACTCTCTCCGTAGTGTCTACTAATTTTGCCTGGTATACACTTTTTGGAAACGAGGACAGAATCGCTCATTGGCTTTAGCAACATGGAGGTCCTTGGTGACCTTGACCAGCAATTTTAGTGGAGTAGTAAGGGTGAAGCCTAATTGGAGGGTTCAAAAGAAGGTGGGAGAAGAATTGGAGACTGATTAAAACCAAACTGTTTTGAGGAGCTTTACTCGAAGAGGAGTGAAGAAATAGGGTGGAAGCTGACATGGGAAATGAGTTCTAGAGAAGAGCAGGTGCCTGTGCTGATGGGAATGATCCAGTGCAGAACGGGGAAGTAGATTATGCACAAGAGAGATGAGAATCACTGGAGTGATATTCTGGATGAGAGGGAAGCTCCCAGATGTAGGAATTGGCTTTAGGTAGAAGCACAGATAGTTTCCTTATGGTCACAGGGAGGGAAGACAGAGTATATGGGTACAGATACTGATGGGTGGGTGGATGTAGAAAATCCCTTCTAAGTAAATAAGGGATGGGGAAGACCACGTAGGAGATTTGAGGACAGAGAAGTGGTAAAACAGTCATCTGGGAGAATGAATAGATCAAGAAAATGTAGGATGTTTGCTGGGCATCATTAAGGAGGCTTGGGGTCATGCTTCTAAGGTAGGACCATTCAGAATGGTTTGTGTTTTTTCTCTAGCCACTTTGCTGTGCTTAATGCTGATTGTGGTTTTGCCAGGACAGTGCAACAGAATGGCTGAATAGGGGCAGAGGATTTGAATATGTCCACATGGGAGTGATCATACTGCTTGACAATGGATTTTTTTTTTTTTTTTTTTTTTTTTTTTTTTTTTTGTGGTACGCGGGCCTCTCCCTGTTGTGGCCTCTCCCGTTGCGGAGCACAGGCTCCGGACGCACAGGCTCAGTGGCCATGGCTCACGGGCCCAGCTGCTCCGCGGCATGTGGGATCTTCCCGGACCGGGGCACGAACACGTGTCCCCTGCATCGGCAGGCGGACTCTCAACCACTGCGCCACCAGGGAAGCCCTTGACCATGGAATTTAAGTTAGGAAGGGAAGAGAGCGAGGGACTGTGCAAAAGTAAGAGGATCAAAGGCTTGGATGAGTCTTATTGGGATAAGGATTGTTAGAGTTGGGTAAAGTGTGAGCTGGAAAGATGGGCAGAAGGAGCACTGCTTAAAATGGAAATTATAGAGGGGTTGCAGTTATTAGAAATGAAAAAGTCCGTGTATAACCATGGGGGTGAGTGGCTGAAGAGAAGGGAGGAGACAAATAAGGTAATGGGAGGAGAGAAATGCAAAGAACAGAGATGCCAGCACGTTATCGAAAGACCAAGAGTAATGCTGGAGAGGATGACTTGAGCTGGAAGTGAAACTGGCACAAAGTGAGGGGAAGTGACTCAGGATTAGTAAATGACAGCAGCACTGAGAGTAATGGGTGACAGTGGTCTTACGTGAGATTCACAGCTAGGTTTTTTAGGGAGAAAGAAAAGGGTGGGGCGTGTTCTGGAATTGGCAGTGAGAAGCAAGGACGACACCTGCCATATGTCCGGACCCAGTGAGAAACAAGGATGACACCTGCCATATGTCCAGACCCAGAGATGGTGGGAGTTGGGGGAGGTCAGAGGGAGAAAAACAGCCACCATTTGAGGAGCTGCAGGGGAGCAGTGTGCTCAGGGCAGAGCCAGGGTTCTGTTAGAGCGAAAGGAGATGGGAATGATCCCAGAAAACGTGGAGGATGTAGATCAGTTTTGCCGAGCTTTCCATTCCAGGGGGCATAGTGCAACAACAGCTTCAGGAGTTGAAGAAGGGGACAGATTTGGGGACAGAATCCTTGATGTACAGAGCCTTATGGGGATTAGAGTACAAGGGAGGTAGGGGTGATGACCTGGAATCTGTGACTTACAGTGACTCATTTAATCAGGGATAAAGGGCATAATGAGATGAGTTCTGCTGAACTCAAGGCAGATGGTGGTGGCAAACTTGTGAATGTCTTGGGGTAGGAGGGTTGGGTGTCTGAGGCTCCCTGCCTCTTGATACCTGTCTCTGGAGGCTTGGAAGTCTAGGAAAACTGGGTCCTGCTCTGAGCAAGCAGACCCCTACTTGACCCCTGTGTATGGTAGGGAGAAGGCCTTGAGGCGGGGGTGGGGCTGGTGGGGGAGTGGAGACAAGGTCTCAGTCCTGGTGCTCAGGATTTCCTCTCTACCCCTTTCCAGGAGGGGCAGCCTTGCTCATAGTGTGCGGGGGCCCCCCTCTTGAACTCTAATGCTTTAGTTATTAGATTAATCAGGGTAAGCCTATCTTCGTGTGTTCATTAAATATTTATTTGTTCTGATAATTCCTTGTTAATATCCTTTGCCTATTATCTCCTGTGTTGATTTTCAGTGCTGAGTCTATTTTAAGAAACCATCGTGTTTCCTCATTTTTTTCAGATCTTTAAAAAATATATCTGTTACTGTTGACCCTTGAACAACATGGGTTTGAATTGCACTGGTCCACTTATATGCAGATTTTTTTCAATAGTAGATACTGCAGTACTCCATGTCCCCTGTTGGTTGAGTCTGTGGATTCGGACCCTTGAATACAGAGGAACCAGGTATACAGAGGGCCGACTACAACTAGTTGGAGTGTTGGTGCCCCTGTGCCCCTAACCCCCTCATTATTCAAGGGTCAACTGTAGTAAATTTTTATAGGTTTCTTATTTTTTTTTTAATGTTTAAAAATTAACTGCTTGTTTATTTTTGTCAGGATAAACCTGTCGTGGTACTGTTGCTACCCCTCTTGAGTTCTTATGGCTACACTAATAATAAAATTGACACAAGGCAGAAAAACAGGAGAAGAAAACCCACAGATTTAAAAATATGGAATGCTTCACGAATTTGCGTGTCATCCTTGCACAGGGGCCATGCTAATCTTCTCTGTCGTTCCAATTTTAGTATATGTGCTGCTGAAGCGAGCACTATATGTTTCTTATATGTCTTGCATATTTCTTAATTTTATTCTGGGTATTGAAATCGGATCTTTTAAAATTACTATTACGTTTTCCTTTTGGGCATAAGAGAAAGCTAGCTTTTTTTTTTATGTAATTATCTTGTATGTGACTACTTAACTGTCTCTGTTAGTTCTGATTCTGTATGCAGGTCCCTCTAAGTTTGCCTATAGGTGTTCTTGTTTCTTGGGCTCTGAACGTGGGTGTGCACTGTTAGTGCTATAGCTGGGCAGCAGCCTAGGGCACCTGTTCTGTGTGGTGGCCTTGCAAGGGGACATGACCACCACTGGTAACCTTATTTCTGTGGGACATTTTGCTCTGAATGCCAAAGTCCAAAGCACAAATGACTTTTTGACTGCAGCTCTCTTCATAGACTATGCACTGCCTTTACTTTCTTGAATCTGTTTGAATTTCAGGAACGTGAGGATCATCCCCGGAGAGGCCGGGAGGATCGGCCGCACCGAGAACCCTCAGGACAGGAACACAGGCGAGCTAGGAACAGTAACCGAGACAGACACCGCGGCCACTCTCACCAGAGGAGAAGCTCGGACGAGAGGCCTGGCAGCGGGCAGCCTCAGGGACGGGATCGAGATGCCCAGAACCTACAGGCGCAGGAAGCTGAGCGGGAGTTTCACAACACCCGGCGCCGGGAGCACCGCCAGAAGAACGAAGCCGGCGGTAATGCGTCTCAGGACTCACTTCCTCAGCCTGGCCCTGGCAGCAACAACAAAGACAAAGACGTGCCTGTTAAAGAGAAGCCAAGCTTTGAACTTTCTGGGGCACTTCTTGAGGACACCAACACCTTTCGGGGTGTAGTCATTAAATACAGCGAGCCCCCGGAAGCACGCATCCCCAAAAAACGGTGGCGTCTCTACCCCTTTAAAAATGATGAGGTGCTTCCAGTGATGTACATCCACCGACAGAGCGCTTACCTCCTGGGCCGACACCGCCGCATCGCAGACATTCCCATCGATCACCCCTCCTGTTCGAAGCAGCACGCCGTCTTTCAGTACCGGTGAGTGCACGTCTGCAGAGGGAGACTGAAGTGCTGGTAGAAGCCCGGCATCTCGGTTACTTAGGATCGCTGAGGTCTGTGCGCCTGTGTGCACAAGAAGCCCATACCCCTCGTATCTAAGGAGTATTATTCATCTAACGAATGATCACTTTACACCAATAATTGCTTACATTTGTGTAACAGACTGGAACTTGGCGTCAGAAATCCAGATTTTGAATCCTGCCACTGCCACTTACCAGGTGTCTGTCCTGGGGCGAGCCAGTCTTCTGGGCCTCGGCTTCTAGCTACCTCGCAGGGCTGTTATGAGGGTTAAATGGAAATAAAGCTGAGAGTGCCTGGCATATGTTAGCTGAATCTGTATCTTGACAGTTTCCATAGTACATCTGTTATTGTTGGATGTTCACAACAATCCAGTGGGGAGGCGAGGACAGGTATTAATACCCCATTTGACAGATGAGAATATGAAGCTCAGCAAAGCCAAGTGGCTTGCCTAATAAATGATCACTGTAGTAGAACTCTGGCTCAAATCAACTTTGATTTGAACAGTTTTGATCATCTCATCTGTTCCCTTGACTCTGAAGTCCGAATCCACTGGTTTATTCCCATTGGGGCAGAAGCTAAAGTATGTTGAGATATAGGTAAAAGAAGCATTATGTTGATTATAAACAATGCAAAAAGTGTCAAAAAATGCAAAAAATGTATTTCTCAACCATGGCAAGAGGCCTTAGATTCTGCATTTTAAGCTTTGATCTACCATGAATCCTCCCCGCCCAGTGACCAGTTCTCACCATTTCTACTTGCTCCCAATTTCTGAATCCATGGCCATGCCTTTCCCTTGACTTCCTAGAGTTTGAACTTGAACTGTGTCTAAGCCAGGTTATTTACATCATCTAGACTGTGTTAGCAAAGAGCTGGATGATCTGAGGCAGGATTTCACTCACAGGTTTCTCTGCTTTATCTCTGCTAGGCTTGTGGAATATACCCGTGCTGATGGGACAGTTGGCCGCAGGGTGAAGCCCTACATCATTGACCTTGGCTCAGGCAATGGAACGTTCCTGAACAACAAGCGAATTGAGCCACAGAGATACTACGAACTGAAGGAAAAGGATGTCCTTAAATTTGGGTTCAGCAGCAGAGAGTATGTTCTGCTCCATGAGTCCTCGGACACGTCTGAAGTGGACAGGAAAGAAGACGAGGATGACGAGGAGGAGGAGGAGGTATCTGACAGCTAGCAGACTGAAGCACAAGCCAAACTCTCGAGAGACCTTTCCTTTCTGCGAAAGCTTTGGGATTGACTCAGAGGGCGCCGCCGTGCTCTCTGTAACGCCTCTTACTGCCTTAAGTCTTTCTTCTGTTGCTGACCAGCTTCCGTTTCAGTGTAAGAAAACTGACTTATGTTTGGTTGAACTTTTTTCTGTGGCACATCAGCCACACGCACACGCTGTGGGCATTTGTTTTCTGAACAGTCTCACCAACACATCGTGTTTTAGTAGAAGCATCGTGGCTTGAGTTGGCGCTTTCAGAACTACTGTGCAGGAAACTATAAAGCCCTGGTTGAAGGGGATTGTGGCTTGCTTTCTTTGTACAGTTACTTTATTTATATTGTTGTTAAGCTTTGTGGACCGGGTTTGTTTTTGTCTTGGGGGCAGACCCCTGAACAGAGAATCTTACTAAGCTTTGGTTATCACCAAAACAGCCTCCCGAGTATACCAAAGCTTTGACCTGGTTGAGCTCTTGAGTCACAGAAATTGATTTTGCACTTCGTTGTTTGGGGGTGGGCAGGGGGGTGGGGGAGATTTACCACATGACCTCATTATTGACTGTTGGACTTAAACGGATGCTTTGTGGAGCCTGCTTAAGCTTATGACTGTACAGGAAGGTCATGGCCACTACCAGTGGGTGCTGATTACATGTCACGAGAGGCTGAAATGGGTCGTGGATCTGTTTCCTGTGAGAGAACTCTGATTTCTCCATGGAGCATGTACAGAACAATTTTGATCTTCAACTTTGCATTTTTATTTAGAGGTTCTCTCCATTCTTCCTTCTTTGAGAAACACACTGTCATTTATGTGGCAGGGTCCTTGCTTTATTCTAACAACGTGTATGTGTTGTGTGGTTTACATGTTTTCATCTTTTTACAAAAATGTTCGGAGAGGTTGTATTTACCTGGGCAATTGGGAACAGCCCAGTTTCCTAATTTTCCACCAGAGGAATATGTGTAAGTAGAAAAGTCATAACTGCTTACATCTAGTGTGTGTGTGTGTGTGTGTGTGTGTGTGTGTGTGTGTGTGTGTGTGTGTGTGTGTGTGTGTGTGTGTGTGTATGTATATATTTAAAAAATTGTGTGTGAAAGAGCTGCATATTGATTTTCCTATGAGAATGTTTTGTGATGTAAATGTAATACTGCATTATAGGCAAAGGCCTCCCTGCATTTGAAGAGCAGGTTTTCATTTATATGTATTTTTGGAATAAAAAATAATAAAACTTGTAAATATAGCCCCCTTTCAAAGAGTACTTCTTTCCTAGCACAGGGGACCTTGTGTTCATAGGTATATTTGCTGCTAAAGAAATCTTTGTATCAATATTTTGGAGGTAAAAGTAGACAGTTGTGGAGGGTACCCTGGGGGTGATAGGACTCACCCTGCACTGGAATCCAGATCTTCAAATTTCAGCGAGTGAGCCATGGTCCTGTTGAAGCAGCAGTGCTCTCTGAGTTGGCAGTGAAGGGGTTTTCCTTCCCAGAATAGTCAAGAGTTGGGGCAGGTTATACATAGTGGGCCTCATACCGGTTGACCCCTGTCCCTGCTGTTTCACCCTCAGGTGGTGATGGGGGGTGGGATGGGAGGCAGGAGAGATGATGCAAGTCAGTGTTCCTGCTAACTGTTTCTCTTGGGTGGAAACTAATGACATTATTAGATGGTCTTCCTTACCATTGTTTTTCCACTGAGGTCTCACATACTTAGATGTACTCAGGGTTAAATGTTGACTATCGTGGGCTGCTGACTAATGTTTATTCAAAAGAAATGAAAAGATTCCCCTTTGGGGAATTCCCTGGCGGTCCAGTGGTTAAGACTCACACTTCCACTGCACGGGGCACGGGTTCGATCCCTTACCGGGGAACTAAGATCCCACAACCTGTGTGTCATGTCAAGAAAAAGAAAAAAGATCCCCTTTGAAGAGTGAACACTTAATAAGGTTAATTAGGTGAAAGGTTACATGAGGGAAGAAACAATGTAAGAGCAATTAGCATCCTCACCCAATGTGCCCTGGCCCCTGGAGGCACTATTACATACGTGCATGTCTAAAATGTGTTTTGATGAGTTTTTCTCTTGATCCAGGCTGATGGTTTTCTCTTCCTGGGATGAGGGGCTAATCTGGCATCTCACTGCAGGGCCTCCGTGTTCAATATGTGTAACTACTGCTTCCTGGCAGCCTTAGGCTTGGCTTCAAGCACCATCCTGGTGAACATTGTGATAGATGACCACTTTGCCTACAATTTTTTTTAATAAATTTATTTATTCGTTTTTGGCTGCATTGGGTCTTTGTTGCTGCACGCGGGCTTTCTCTAGTTGCGGCGAGTGGGGGTCTACTCTCTTCGTTGCGGTGTGCGGGCTTCTCATACCGGTGGCTTCTCTTGTACCGGAGCACGGGCTCCAGGCGCGCGGGCTTCAGTAGTTGTGGCACAAGGGCTCAATAGTTGTGGCTCGAGGGCTCTAGAGCTCGGGCTCAGTCTTTGTGGCACACGGGCTTAGTTGCTTCACAGCATATGGAATCTTCCCAGACCAGAGCTCGAACCCGTGTCCCCTGAATTGGCAGGTGGATTCTTAACCACTGTGCCATCAGGCAAGTCCTTGCCTACATTTTCAATAAAAGGTCCCAGTTGTGTAGTAGACTTTTGCTTCCTGGATTAAGAGATTCTTCATGCCAAACATTGATATATGGGACGGTGTTCCTTGCCCACACACACTTTTTATTTTTTAAGAGAAAGGGAAAGAAAAGATACTACTTACCTCCAAAGCCAGATATCACCAGCAGACTTCTCATTTGAAGTTGACAAAATCCTAAAACTTTCTTCTTGAATTAATTCATTGCTTAGAAACTGATGTTCATTTTAGCTGTTTGCAATTGCTTTATCACCCACCCTTTCTCCACCCTGGCTATCTTGTCTGCAAGTCATAGCTGTTAAAATCAAGCGATCTGCAAAACGGCCCTTTGCTTCTGAGCCCCTCCCCCAAATCCTCTGTGGTGGCCCACAGTTCTGCCGAGGTATGGGACAGAATCTTCAGATTTTCCCCAGGAACCTCTTCCCAGTCATTTTCTCATTCCCTCTTTCTGACATTGACAAAGGATAGCTCATTAAGAGCAACTGGTGATCTAACTTTTAAATACTTTTATTGTATCCTGATGATAAGGGAAAGCAGAGTAATCAGATAACTGAAAAAAAATTTTTTGTGTTATTGTATTGAAATGCCAATATACAATACAGCTTGGTTTTTAAAGGCTTAGAACATATATAAATATAATTTATGATTTGATATGGTGCACAGATGGTTGTATTTTTTAACATCCTTCCCTTTGTGGAAATCAGTAGTGGATGTGAGGAACGAAATGATGCCACGTTCATCAGAGCCTAAGTGTGACATGCACATGACACGCCAGTAATGCCTGCTTGTGAAAGAATGTTCTGATCCCACAGCGTTCCTGGGTGTGTGAGTTTATATCAAGTGAAGGCCACTTGATTTATTTATTTTAAATTTATTTATTTATTTATTTATTTATTTATTTATTTATTTATGGCTGCGCTTGGTCTCCATTGCTGCATGTGGACTTTCTCTAGTTGCGGTGAGTGGGGGCTACTCTTCGTTGCAGTTCACAGGCTTCTCACTGCAGTGGTTTCTCTTGTTGCGGACCACGGGCTCTAGGTGTGTGGGCTTCAGCAATTGTGGCTCATGGGCTCTAGAGCACAGGCTCAGCAGTTGTGGCACATAGGCTTAGTTGCTCCACGGCATGTGGGATCTTCCCAGACCAGGGCTCAAACCTGTGTCCCCTGCACTGGTAGGCGGATTCTTAACCACTGCGCCACCAGGGAAGTCCCGGGCTACTTGACTTAAATTAAAGCTTTGGAATTTAAAGCTTCATTCGTTCTCTTGGGTCAACTTTCTAGTATATTTATCAAGTGGCAAACTATTTTATTTATTTATTTTAATTTATTTTTTTAAAATTTCTTTTGGCTGCGTTGGGTCTTCGTTGCTGCACGTGGGTTTTCTCTAGTTGTGGCGAGCGGGGGCTACTCTTCCTTGCGGTGCGTGGGCTTCTCACTGTGGTGGCTTCTTGTTGCAGAGCATGGGCTCTAGGCTCATGGGCTTCAGTAGTTGTGGCACACGGGCTTCAGTAGTTGTGGCTCGTGGGCTCTAAAGTGCAGGCTCAGTAGTTGTGGCACACAGGCTTAGTTGCTCCGCGGCATGTGGGATCTTCCGGGACCAGGGAGGGAACCCCTGTCCCCTGTGTTGGCAGGCAGACTCTTAATCACTGTGCCACCAGGGAAGTCCCGGAAACAATTTCAAAAGACAGTTGATTTGTTCATATTTACTCTAAAGTTAAAGTGAATTAATCCAATCAATCAATGGTTACATAAACTTACTATGCTAGCAATTGGTTTACAGCTGTGAGTTAGAAACGGAGAAATAATTTGGAGGTGCGCTGCACCTTTTGCAAGAGATGGTATTTGTGTTTAGTTTTTATTTGTATCTTATTGAAGTAGAGTTGATTTACAGTATGTTAGTTTCAGGTGTACAGCACAGTGATTCAGTTATACACACACACACACACACACATATATATTTTTTTTTTTTCAGATTCTGTTCCCTTAGAGGTTATTACAAAATATTGAGTATAGCTCCCTGTGCTATACAGTAGGTCCTTGTTGGTTATCTATTTTATATATAGTAGTGTGTATATGTTAATCCCAACCTCCTAACTTATCCCTCCCCCCACCCTTTCCCCTTTAATAACCATAAATTTCTTTTCTATGTCTGTGGGTCTCTTTTTGTTTTGTAAAATAAGTTTATTTGCATTTTTTTTTAGATTCCACATATAAGCGATATTACATGATATTTGTTTTTTCTCTGTCTGGCTTACTTCATTTAGTATGATAATCTCTAGGTCCATCCATGTTGCTGCAAATGGCATTATTTCATTCTTTCGTATGGCTGAGAAGAGGTGGTATTTGAAGTATGCCTTAGAGAATAGGTAGAGTTTTGAGCCAGTAGTAGAGGAGGACGTTGTTTCAGACTGAGCAGGCCAGGGGACCACAGGACTGGAGTGGAATATGTGGAAAGGATCCTATGAAATTGTTTACCTGAAGTTCCCTCAGCGAGGCAGTGGTAGAGCTAGGATGGAAATGGCCTCAGTCCTGGTTCAATGGTCTTTCATCTGAATTGTTCCCTCTCACCTCCCAAGTGGAGCTTCGTGGAGAGTTTTGAGGAGGGAAGAGACAGCTGGTCCATGAGACTTCCTGATTCACAGGATGTTCAAGGAAATCCTAGTGAGTTGGACTTTCACGGGTAGGGTGTGGCTTAGGTAAATCCTCACCTCACCTAGTCATAGTCAGAACTAGTTGGAAATCATCATGTTGATTCAGAAAAATCGACAAATATTTAATCATGGGGAGCCTAAGAATGCATGTACTGAGACCTCTAATAAAACTGGCCAATGTCTAGGAACACTTTCTATGTACAAGGCACAGTTCTGAGCATTTTACATGTTGCACAAATGCATACATTAACTGATTTCCTCCTCATAACCTTATGAGGCGGCCTTCTATTATCATTACATTTTGCAGATGCCAAAACAGGCAAATATTTCTAGACAGAGACTAGCACTGAGAAAAGCCTAAGGTGATAAATGAGGCTTTGGAAGCACTTGAAGTTCAATGGGGGAAAGAGGGTGATTGAGACTTCTGGTTTCTATTAATGACTAAGTTATTCTTATGAATCCTCCTGCTGAAAACAGCTAAAATTTCTGGATAAAATATAAATTAAAAAATGTCTGAAGGCATCCAAGAACTGACAAGTAAGTAGAGAGTTATCAGGCCCAAAGTGAAGATAACAATAATCCAGAGAGAAATGGAGCAGAGATGCCTGGAAACCACATTTGATATAAAGACAAACCATATTTGATTCTAGCAAATCAGACCTTACCCTGGATTGAATGGGACAAAAATCAAAACCCAAAGCCCACATACAATAAGTCTAATAGAACATGTTTCCCACAAAAAGCTGACATGCCAGAGAGCTATACCTTTCAGAATAAGAGTGGAACAGAAATTGAGTTCTCCCAGGGATTTGCAGGCTGGAGCTCAGAAAACATCAAGCCTTGAACTTGGCTTAAGATGACCCTGTACTAAATACAAAGAAAAAAAGAAGAAAACGACCCTGTACTATTTGTGTCTTCAGGTGTCTGATATAAATAAATGAAATTACTTTTTGGAGGAAGGGACGTTTTATCTCCCCTCCAGTTATTTCCACATATTTTCCTGCAAAGATACAATTGTTTTTTTGTTTTTTTTTGTGATTGATTCCCCTGGCAAACAGCCCCCATCTTTAGGTCACCAAAAGGGCTTTACAAAAGTCACCTCATTAACATAACAAAGACACTTTAATCACTTATCACAGGAAATTCCAAGGGCTTTAGGAGCTCTTTGCCAGGAACATGATCAAAGACCAAATATATATTTATTATTATAAATCACAATATCACAACTCCAAAGATATTTGGTTTGCATAGTATTATCACATTCCTTGTCCCCTTGTGCCTTCTGCCCTGATGGCTTTAAGGAAGGACCGAGAGCTGGAATGACTTTCTACCCATCCCCAGCTAGGAAAGAAGGAAGAAAATTAAGCTTTGTCCTAAGGAAAGGAGATTTGCGTACCTAATATATACCAGTCATTCATTCCCATTAACTAGATAAGAACATTGAGTCAAAGAAGATGAGTGACAACCCGAGATCACCAGAGCAGTTAGTATCAGAACCAGAAGACTGCAGCCCTGTTCTAGGACAGTCCATTTTCACTGGCAGTATCCTTCCTATACTTTGTGGTGACTCCAACCTACTAGTGCCCAGGAATGTCCTAATGTGGTAAGGAAATAGAATGATATTGTACTGAATTCAGAGTCAACTCTTCTATGTGTTGATGAGTCATTTTGAAAGTGTGCACCTCATATTGGGACTTGAACCCATGTACCGGAACTTGAACCCAGCCAAAACCCAGACTGGGACTTGAACCCACGTGGCAGGGACTTGAACCCACGTGGCAGGGACTCGAACCTGACCAAAACACACAGCCTTCCAACTGAGATCACACACCTGGTTTCAGGACTTAATGAAGCTCAAGTTTTTGGTGTCTCATTGCAGAAAGAATTCAGTGAGAGACAAAGTGATAGGTAAGAAGTGGATTTATTTAGAGAGAAACACACTCCACAGACAGAGGGTGGGCCATCTCAGAAGGTGAGAAAGGCCCAATTGTTTTTTTTAAAAGCATACAAGAAAAGGTTCTCACCAGTGGAAATAACGGGTAACAGAAACTGATTGTCAAAGACTTCAGATACTTGAATTACAAGGTACTATAAAACGTTCACGGTTGCTATTTTCAAAGAAATAAGTGACAAACTTAAAAATACCCACAGGGAACAAGAAATGGCAACAAGTGAAATGGGAGTTATTTAAAAGATCAACTAGAACCTTTTTAGAAATGAAAAATACAATAACTAAATCCATCAATAAATCCCCTTAACAGAAGCTTCAGGGAGAATTAGTGAACTGGAAGATAGGTCGAAAGAAATTATTCATGCACATAAATTTAACAACTTAGAGGAAATGGATCAATTCCCCCAAAACGATAAGCTACAAAACTTCACCTGATATGAAATATATCATCTGAATAATCTTATAACTATTTTAAAAAATTGAATTTGTAATTAAAAGACTTCCCCCCAAATAATATCTAGGCCCAGATGGTGATGGTTTCATTGAAGAATGCTACCAATCATTACAAGAAGAATTAGCACCATTCTATACCATCTCCAGAAATTAGAAAAGCAGGGAACACCTCTCAACTCATTTTATAAGGCCATTATTATTTTGATACCAAAACCAGACCGAACGGTACAAAACAAAACAAAACAAAAACAAAAAAACTACAGACCACTATCCCATGAACATACCTACTAAAATCTTCAATAAAATATTAGCAAATTGAATCTAACAATATGTAAAAAGAATTATATAACACGGCCAAGGGATTTATTCCAGATATGCAAAGCTGGTTCAACATTTGAAAATGAATCAATGTAATCTACTATATCAAGAAGCTAAGAGGGCTTCCCTGGTGGCGCAGTGGTTAAGAATCCACCTGCCAATGCAGGGGACACGGGTTTGAGCCCTAGTCCAGGAAGATCCCACATGCGGCGGAGAAACTAAGCCCATGCGCCACAACTACTGAGCCTGCGCTCTAGAGCTCGTGCTCCGCAACAAGAGAAGGCACTGTAATGAGAAGCCCGCGCAGCGCAACAAAGAGTAGCAACGAAGACCCAACGCAGCCAAAAATAATAAATAAATAAATAAATAAAGAAGCTAAGGAATAAAAATCATATGACCGTGTCAATTGATACAGAAAAAGTATTTGACAAAATTCAACACCCATTCATGATAAAAAACTCTCAGTAAAGCAGGAATAGAGGGGAACTTCCTCAACCTGATAAGACTGAATACCTTCCTCTTAGGATAAGGAACAAGTCAAGGATATCTTCTCTGGCCATTCTTATTCAACATAGTACTGGAAGTCTAGCCAGCACAGTAAGGCAAGAAAGGGACATAATAAGCACACAGACTGGAAAGGAAAAAGAACTAAATCTCCCTATTTGCAGATTGTCTACATTAAGAATCGCAAGGAATCTACCAAAAAACCTCCTGCAATTAATAAAGGAATTTAGCAAGACACCAGTTTACAAGCTCAACACATAGAAGAAATCCAGAATGCGGCAGAGACAAAAGGATGGAAAAAACAGTGGGTAAAAAAAGGATTCTGGGCTTCGCTGGTGGCGCAGTGGTTGGGAGTCCCCCTGCCGATGCAGGGGACGCGGGTTCGTGCCCCGGTACGGGAGGATACGACGTGCCGCGGAGCGGCTGGGCCCGTGAGCCATGGCCACTGAGCCTGCGCGTCCGGAGTCTGTGCTCCACAACGGGAGAGGCCACAGCAGTGAGAGGCCCGCGTACCGCAAAAAAAAAAAAAAAAAAAAAAAAAAAGGATTCTTATGTTTAATCAAAGTTACAGAAGGAGAGAGACAATGAGGCAGAGGCATATCTGAAGAAAGATAGCTGTGAATTTTCCAAACCTGTTGATAGTACAAATCCACGATTGAAGAAACAAAGAATTTCAAAGCAACGTGGGAGGGGGAAAAAAAAAAAGAAAGAAGAATGCAAGAAAAAAGGAAAGCAAGCAAGCAAAAAGATTAAAAAAAATAAAAATCCTACCTAGATTCCCAGTGAAATTGCAGAACCCTGGAAAATGGAGAGATCAGAGACTGGAGAAGTAAGCAGGGGGCAGGTGAATACAAAGTTAATGGTATTAGACTTACTGATTTTACTTACATAGTCCTTATTACTTGCCAAGCCCCTTACATTAAGTGATTTACTTCTCACAGCAATTGTATTAGGTGGGAACTATTATTACCTCTATTATATAGATCAGGAAGTTGAGACAAGTGAAATTTAGCTACCTGCGCAAGGTGACACAGCTTATCAATGGTAGAGGTAGGATTTTGAACAAGGTAGTTCTGGATCGTTTGTGCCCTTAACTACCACCATATTTGTCTCCCTAAAGGGCAACGGGAAGCCATGAAAAGGTTTTAACCAAGGGAGCGACACCACATTTGCTTTCCAAAAACAAATCATCCTGGCACCACTGTGGATAATGGATTAAATGGAGCTAAGGGTGGAAACAGGAGGCTGTTGGAATAATGTATCAAAAAATAAGGAGAAAAAAAAAAAATAAGGAGAGCCTGGATGAATGAGGGAGGTGGTAGACAAAAGAAAATAGATTTGCGGGCTCTTCCGGAGTCGAGTCCACTTGGCTTGACTTGGTTTTGGATCGGATTAAGGGGATGAAGGAGGGTGAGGATGGCACCCATGTTTCTGACTTGGGCAATTCGTCGGATAATGAAAGTCATTCACTGAGGAGACTTCGGAGAGGTCTGATTTTGGACACGGTGAACTTGTGGTGCAGAAACTCGGCCAGGACGAAGAGCAGAGCCCAACACTGAGGTCCTCCTGGCAGGGCGCGCGCAAGCCCGCGGGCGGGAGCTCGGCGCGGCACCGCGAGCCTCCGAAAGCCGCGAGCGCAGGCGCAGTGTGGCGGCGGGCGCAGGCGCAGTGTGGCGGCGGGCGCCCCCTGGCGGGCGGCGGCGCGCAAGGACCGCCCCCAGCCTGGCCCCGCCACCGCCCGCCTCGGCACAACATGGCGATGCACAACAAGGCGGCGCCGCCGCAGATCCCGGACACCCGGCGGGAGCTGGCGGAGCTCGTGAAGCGGAAGCAGGAGCTGGCGGTGAGGGCTGGCACCGGGGGCGCCCGGGTTGGGGCCCCGTGCCTGCCTCCGCCTTCAGGATCCGTCCCCGCCGCGCCGCTCGTTACTCCGCCGGCGCAGCGCGGCGGCTGGAAGTCCGGCGGCCTGAGGACGGCTGCGCATTGCGCGGCCCGCCGGCGCCTCGGCCTCCTGGCCGTGCGCATCTGGAGCAGGGAGCCGGGGCCGGGGGCGGGGCGCGGAGCCGGGGAGGGGGAGGGGGACTAGGCAGGTGGGGGCGTGGAGGAAGGATGGCGCCAGGGGGTGGGGGCTGCTGTGCGGCAGCCCTGGAGAGGAGAGTGTCCATGAGCTCTGCGGGGTGGGCGAGGGCGGGCGGGTCCACGATCTTTGAGGGATGGGGACCGGGCTTGTCGGCAGGCTGTAGGAGATTGGTTCGGGCTTGCCAGTGGGCTTTGGGGGGTGGGGTAGGAAACAGGTGTGGGAGGGGGACCCACACCTCCGGGCAGGCCTTTGGAAGATGGAGGGGCGCATGTCCTTTTGGGGACTAGGAGTAGATTAGTTGGATGCGGTTTTTGATGGGCAGGGTTGTGATGTATTTGGGAACATCTTAGAAGGTGACAGGCGAGGGGAAGCGGACTCAGTCTAGGGAATTAGGAATTGTGACACGCACCCGGGACCCCTTGCACCCTGGTGGCTAAGCCCTCCCTTCCCTTGCGTTTTGGCTTGGGCATCGGGAGGCCCATCTCACCTGAAGCTGCCCTTCCAGGTTTCCATAGCAACCGCAGCCCAGTGCAGGCGGCGTTTCGGAGCCTGCAGGGAGGCGAGCGAGTTGGCTCTGGAAGGCTGATCACCCTTCCCTCTCCGGATAGCAGTATCTTTTATGCGTGGGAGTAGAGACTGCTCATGTTCTTCCTCCGCCCAGGTTCTTGACAGCTGGGTTTCCACGAAGCCCCTGAGTACGTGCAAACTTTGGCATGGGTGTACATTTTAATGGGGACAGGCTCTTTCTATTCCATTTTATTCTTAAAGGGAGCCAACAAGATGGGTCTAGACTGTCTTAGTCTGAAACAGCCTGCCCCTGCGCATGTCATCCTTCTTTCCGCAAGCCTGGCTCTGTATAGTTGAACTTGAGTTTATAAGTCTGATAGCAAGATTTCAGTTTGGTTAGGCTTAATGCTTGCATGTAGAAGGCATTAACCACATCCTTGTTTTTCATCTCTCAGGAAACACTGGCAAACTTGGAGAGACAGATCTATGCTTTTGAAGGAAGCTACCTGGAAGACACTCAGATGTATGGCAACATTATTCGCGGCTGGGATCGGTACCTGACCAACCAAAAGTGAGTGTCAGAAGCCTGTAGTGTTTGTGTGGTGCCCTAGTAATATTTGTGTTTAGGGCTATGTATGTTGTTGGTAGTGACTTGGCAGGGAGACGGTAGTAAAGTGGGGTGGACAGAGGTCTGCACTTGAGCTTGAACTCTGGCTCAGCCACTGCCTCACTGGGTAACCCTGGACAAATCCTACATCTGTATAGTAGAGGAAATCTGGCCAGTGGCACAGGGTTGTGTGAGGCTTAAATGAAATACAGCATATAATACCTTACACACCAGCACTGCTATCAGTGTTTTCTATATTTTAATGAGTCACGAGTCACACCCTCACGAGGTGTGCCATACCTGTGTGCCAACCGTACCACGGTTTATGTAGTAATATTATTCTTGAAAACTTTCTAAATTCTTTGAAAATTTTCAAATCTAGAGAAAAATTGAAAGAATAGTCCGTGATCTCTTGATACCCTTCACTAGCATTTACCAGTTGTTAACTTGTTACCACGTTTGCTTTCCTCTCTTTTTTCCCTTTCTACAATATGTATTAATACACACACCTATATCTACACTTAAAAAATTTTTTAAATTTGAAATAATTATAGATACATAGGGAGTTGCAAAAACAGTACAGTTTTCCCCAATGGTTGGGTTTTATGTAACCATATAGTACAATAACAAAACCAGGAAATTGACATTGGTATAATGTGTATAGGTAGTTCTGTCATTTTTTCATGTGGGTAGATTCCTGTAACCACCACTGCAATCAAGATACAGAACTTTTCCATCATCACAAAGATCTCCCTCATGCTACCCCTTTGTAGTTATATCTCCCCTTTCTCCCATACTTATATGTATATATATTTTTTGCTAAACCATTTAAAAGTTGAAAGCAGGTATCATGACATTTGCCCCAAATTATGTCAGCAGGTACCTCCTAAGAATAAGAACATCTTTCTTACGTAACCAACAATTATCATGCCTGGAAAATGAGCACTACATTAATAGCATTATGTAATATACAGTCTTTATTCATATTTCCCTAAGTGTTCCTAAAATGCATTGCTACCTTGTTTTGAACCAGTGAGTGTTTGTGCATTGCATTTGGCTGTTGTGTCTCCTTTAGTCTCTTAATTTAGGAGCTTCCCACCCTTTTTGGTGGGAAGGTTGTTTATGACATTGTCTTGTAGAGTGTCCCAATTCCAGGTTTTTCTTATAGTGACTTCGTGAGAGATCCTTTAAATATTTTTGGCAAAAATGTTGCATTAGTGATTTGTGTACCTCTTGTTGTTTACCTCTGTTTTATCAGGAGGCACATAATGACAGATTACCCCATTACTGGTGCTGCTAAGTTTGATCATACGATTTCACCATTGTAAAAGTTATTTTCTTCTCTTTGTAATTAACAAGTGATTTCGGAGGTTATGCATTTTATTTATTTTTATTTTTTAAGATTTATTTATTATTTATTTATTTATTTTATTTATCTTTGGCTGTGTCGGGTCTTAGTTGTGGCACGCGGGATCTTTCATTGCGGTGCTCGGGCTCTTCGTTGCGGCGTGTGGGCTTCTCTCTAGTTGCAGCGCTCCGGCTTCTCTGTAGTTGTGGTGTGCAGGTTTTTCTCTTTCTAGTTGTGGTGCACGTGGGCTCCAGGGTGCATAAGGGCTCTCTAGTTGAGGTGTGCAAGCTCAGTAGTTTTAGCACGCAGGCTTAGTTGCCCCACGGCATGTGGGATCTTAATTCCCTGACCAGGGATCGAGCCCACGTCCCCTGCGTTGTAAGGTGGATTCTTTACTACTGGACCACTAGGGAAGTCCCTGGAGGTTATACTTTTTAGGCAGTGTGATTATACTGCTCACCCCAATTTTTGTCATTGGTTTTAGTATCCATTGTTGATTATCTGAATTAGTTATTATAATGGAGGTTGCAAAATGATGATTCTAATTTTACTGTTCCTTTTACATTTATTACTGGCATTCTGAAAGAAGAGTCTTCCCTTTTTATCTTCTTTCCCTTTCATTCTCTCTTTCTCTCTCTTTAGAATCACTGTAGATGCATGGATTTAAAAAAAAAACAGCGTATTGGGATCTAGTACTGTCACTTTGTAAAGGTTTATTTTTTAGTATAAATTTATTGAGATCTATGCAAAGAAGTGCACAGATCATGTGTTTAGCTCACTGACTTTTCACAATGCTAACACACCCATCATTATCCTTTTTGATGCTTAGTTTGTCCCAAACGTGGCCAGAGGGAGCCTCCTCAGGCTGATTCCTTTGTCCTTTTTTTTTTTTTTTAATCTTTTAGTAACTTTATTTATTTTATTTATTTATTTTTGACTGTGTTGGGTCTTCGTTGCTGCGCATGGGCTTTTCTCTAGTCACTGCGAGCGGGGGCTACTCTTTGTTGTGGTGCGCGGGCTTCTCATTGCGGAGGCACCTCTCCTTGCAGAGCAAGGGCTCTAGGTGCTTGGGTTTCGGTAGTTGTGGCGTGTGGGCTCAGGAGTTGTGGCTCGTGGGCTCTAGAGAGCAGGCTTAGTAGTTGTGGCGCACGGGCTTAGTTGCCCTGCGGCATGTGGGATCTTCCCGGACCAGGGCTCGAACCCGTGTCCCCTGCATTGGCAGGTGGATTCTTAACAACTACACCACCAAGGAGGTCCCATCCTTGTCCTTTTCTTGTCTCAGACCTGGTATCAGTCATTTCACTAAGGAACTCTGGTTCTTTAAGTTTTTTATTTATTTAGTTAGTTAGTTATTTTTGGCTGTGTTGGGTCTTCGTTGCTGCACGCGGGCTTTCTCTAGTTGCGGTGAGCGGGGGCTACTCTTTGTTGCGGTGCACGGCCTCTCATTGCAGTGGCTTCTCTTGTTGCAGAGCACGGGCTCTAGGCACGCAGCCTTCAGTAGTTGCGGCACGCGGGCTTCAGTAGTTGTGGCTCACAGGCTCTAGAGCGCAGGCTCAGTAGTTGTGGTGGACCGGCTCAATTGCTCCGTGGCATGTGGGATCTTCCCGGACCAGGGATCGAACCTGTGTCCCCTGCATCGGCAGGCAGATTCTTATCCACTGTGCCACCAGGGAAGCCCTTTAAGTTTTTTAAACTAAGATTATTTAACAGAGTTACTTCATAGCACTAGTCTGTGCTAGATGTTTTTATTAATAGGCATTAAAATAAATACATATTAAATGAAAATGATTGTGAACCTAAAGCTAAAGTAATCTCATGTGTCACAGTGGACCACATACCATCCATTGGAAAACATTGCTGTCTGCATAGGCATTCAGCATGAAGGTCATTTTGGTCAATCCAAGTGGTGTGGAGGCATTTCTGTATGGAACTTGGTAATTTAAAAAACAAAGAGTTCCTTACATTTGTCCTGGTGTGTCCTCAGCTTGAGCCACAGACATAGCTTGGTGCTTATAATGAGTTTCTTGTGTGTGTTTTAGAAACTCCAATAGCAAAAACGATAGAAGGAACCGGAAGTTTAAGGAAGCAGAGCGGCTCTTCAGTAAATCCTCAGTTACTTCAGCAGCTGTAAGTGAGGCGGGGGGATCTTTCTGTGGCCCATTGTTAAGGAAGACCTCCGTTAAGTTTCTGTGAGTTTTCTCTTTCCTGTCCATCTGTGAGTTGGTTGTCTCTTTCCTTTCTGTCTGTGAGTGCTCTCCTGAGATCTGTGGTAATTTTTATAGTAACTGGTGGTTTTTTCTTTTAGGCAGTAAGTGCATTGGCAGGAGTTCAGGACCAGCTCATTGAAAAGAGTAAGTTTATCTTTTTACTTTTTCATCAGTTTATTTTTAAGCTACCATCGCCCCTATATTTAATTCCTATCCAACGGTGTATCTGAAGACTGCATCTCTTGTTCTTGCCTCTTCTTTCTAGAAGTTAGGAACGCTTTTGGGTATCCTTAATCATGTCTTTCTTTGGGGGAAGAAACTACCGTGTCCTTCCTGCCTTTTCAGTCACATGAAGGTTGACTTCACCTGTTCAAAGACACAGAGATATGTCTTCACTCCTGTTGAGTCTTTTTTAAAGTTAAAAAAACCCTTTTATCATGGAAAATTTCAGACATATCTAGTAAATCCTCATGTACCCCATTTAATAATTCTTAGGAAATTCTGATCCTATGAACAGAATGTACCTGTGTGTTCTTAAATTTAAAATGGAGAGCAGGTAGTATTTACTTGTAGAGAAATTGTATCATTCTCTGTATGTAAGCCATACAGTCTAACTTCTTTCTAATTTCTAGTGATGGGACTTAGAACTGCAGGTTTATCTTGCTGTATCAGACGCTATGTAGCTGTATTGGATGCTCTCCCTGTGGGTCGGGTCACTCTGAAACACACCCTGCTTTTTGTATTGGGGCTGGGTGTTTTCACATGGCATATCTTGTCGTGGGATCAAGTTGTCTTGTTTGCATTACCAGGGCAGTGGTTTGAGGAGAAGGGATTTTGGTAGTATGGGAATTAGAACTACTCAGTGACTTCAATTATTATCTCCATGTACAGATTTCTGAATCTTTAGCCCTATCCCTAACTCCTTTCCTGAGCTTTAGTCATGCATTTCTAGAAAATTCTAGAAAATGTCTTCTAGACATTTCCACTCAGATGGTCAGACTCAAACATTTTGTCTAAAACTGAGCTGTTCTCTTTCCTTCAAAATGTGTCTGCCTAGTTGTTTTGTTTCACAGTACTTCTGTTCTCCGTCCTTCAACACTTTGTAGGCAGCTTTGACTCCTTTCTGCCAGCCTAATCAGTTCGACCAAGTCCTTTTGATTTTTTCTTTCATTATGACTGTCAGTTAAATCTTATTTCTTCTCCATTAACACCACTTCTAGAATGTAGAGCCATGTCATCTGCTTTGTGGAGTAACAAGACTGATTAAGAACATTCTGGACCTCACTCCTGTGAGCTGCGATGGAATGATGTCTGACTGCTCAGTTTTCACAAGAGCCTATTATCCTGCCCCAGGCTTAGCGGATAGTTTAGTATATGGCTCTGTATGTAATTACCCACACAGAAGGGGTGCGCCTAGGTACTGGTCAGGAAGACTCAAAAAGCCACTGCTGCTCAGCAGCTTGACTTGAGACAAATACTGATGTATTGAAGATTTTCTGGAGCATGTGGAGGCCATCCGTTCCCCTAAGATCTTCCCCCTGGATTGAGCCCCATTTCTGGAATATATCATACTGGTATTCCTTGGTCTTCCCTATAAAGTTGCGCTTTGTTGCACTCAGTTGCACTCAGTAGCATTTTGGTCCTGTAAAATGTGTCACTCTGTTAGGACGTTGCAAACGTTTATTATCATTACTAATTATTATCTCCTTTAGGAATAGTTGTTTTCCCTGAACGACTAGTTGGTTTTTACTGAAAACCTGGTAATTGACTGTTTCCCTCTTTGTATGGGTGCTAAAATGCTTAAAGCCAAATTTGGGGTTCCTCTCTAGAAAGCAAACAGGAACTTACAGCATGTGTTTGGGGAATGAATCTTAGTACTACATCCGGCTTACTTTCTTCTTCTGTTCCTCTTTGCTTTACTTATCTCATTTTAAATTTATTTTATTGGATTTCATTCTTTTAATTTATGTAGCTTGGGTTTCATTGGACTTCATGAAACTATGGTATTTTTTATCAGTTCTGGAAAATTCCCAGCTGTTACCTCTTCAGATACTGTGTTTGCTCCATGCTCTCTCTCTTCTCCTGGTACTCTGGTTAAATGTAAGTTAAACCTTCTCTCTCATTTCATCCTTTATGTCTTTTATTATCTTTTCTATATCTTCTTTTTTGTCTCTGTGCTGCATTATGGGTAATTTTTTTTCTGGCCTACCCATTCACTAATTCTCTTTTCAGTTGAGTCTGATTTACTGTTAAACCTTCCCTTGATTTTTAAATCTTTTATTATACTTAAAAATATTTTTTTTTGGCCATGCTGCATGGCATGTGGGATCTTAGTTCCCTAACCGGGGATCAGCCCACACCCGCTGCATTAGAAGTGTGGAGTCTTAACCACTGAACCAACAGAGAAGTCCTATTACTACATTTTTAATTTCCAGAAATTCTACTTAACTACTTAAAAAATCTGCTATGTGATTTTTATATATATATATATATATATATATATATATATATTTAATTAATTTATTTATTTTTGGCTGCGTTGGGTCCTCGTTGCTGTGCGTGGGCTTTCTCCAGCTGTGGTGAGTGGGGGCCACTCTTCGTTGTGGAGCATGGGCTCTAGGCGCGAGGGCCCCAGCAGTTGTGGCACGTGGGCTTAGTAGTTGTCGCTTGCGGGCTCCAGAGCACAGGCCCAGCAGCCGTGGCTCATGGGCCTAGCTGCTCCACGGCATGTGGAATCCTCCTGGACCAGGGCTCGAACCCGTGTCCCCTGCATTGGCAGGTGGATTCCCAACCACTGCACCACCAGGGAAGCCCCTGCTATGTGGTTTTTTAGTACCTTTCTTTGCAGTTGTTTTCAAACTTGCCTTTTACTTTTTAAAATATAAATAAATTTTTTAATTTATTTTTGGCTGCATTGGGTCTTTGTCGTTGGGTCTTAGTTGCTGCGTGCGGGCTTTCTCTAGTTGCGGCGAGCGGGGGCTACTCTTAGTTGTGGTGCGTGGGCTTCTCATTGCAGTGGCTTCTCTTGTTGCACAGCTTGGGCTCTAGGTGCGTAGCTTCAGTATTTGGCACATGGGCTCAGTAGTTGGGGCTCTCAGGCTCTAGAGCACAGGCTCAGTAGTTATGGCGCATGGACTTAGTTGCCCTGCGGCATGTGGGATCTTCCCAGACCAGGGCTCAAACCCATGTCCCCAGCATTGGCAGGCAGATTCTCAACCACCGTGCCATCCGTGAAGTCCCTACTTCTTTAAGTATAGTAAGCATAGGTTTTCTGTAGTCTGTATTTAATTTCAGTTTCTGAAGTCTTTAAGAACCTCTTTCTGTTTGTTGTTTCTGCTGTTGTATCGCTCATGAAATTAATTTCCCTGTGTGCTTGTTGGTTATCTTTGACTGTGTACTTCTGTTCACTGTAGTTAAAAGTATTTGTAGAATAGTTTGACGGCTGGGATGAAGGTGCTGTCTTCCAGAGAAGACCTATGTTTGCTTCTGCTAGGACTGCTTGGACCAAGTTCAAGGCTTGAGGGTCCCCAAAAGATCCAAACTTTAATTCCAAGAGAGGAATGAGGAATGGTCTGCTTTGCCTTTCACTCTTTTTTCCTTTGTACAGAGTCTTTCCGTTGTCTCAGAACGTTTTGTATAACAGATCTTGTGGAATGACTCCTGTGTTTTTGATCTTTGGTGGCAATGAAGAAAACGACCCTTTCTCTTAGATTTTGTACTTGTATATTCTCAGATCTCAAGGAGTCTGGAGTTTTGCACTTTTGGCATTTATTTTTGAACTGTTCTGAAATTTTCCTCAAAAAATGCACTACTTTTGCTTCCTTTGGCTTCTTAGGTACCTACACTAGAATGAGAATGGATTGGCATGGTCCCAAAGGGGAATTTTATGCTAATTAGTGAGGCATTGTATATTTTTCTAAAAAGAATAAAGTGAAAGAAAAACAAAGCAGGCAGATTTTCCCAGGCCAGGGCGCAAACCCATGGCTCCTGTAAAGGATCAGCAGTCTCACCTGTTTGTTTTACTGGGCTTCTCTGAAGCTTTCGTCAAAGCAGAGCCCTCCAGCATCTACGTCATCGCGCAGGTAGGTGAACAGCTGCATGAGCGTTGTCCTGGGTGTCTTCCTTTCTGCCTTTAAACGTTTCGTGCTGATCAGGAGTCACTGCTGCGGCACTATTCAGTAGCTGGTCCTTTAAGTAGAGCATCTCATTTGTAGATGTATTTAACTTAAAATTTGACGTGATTTGCGCTAAGAATGAGTTGCTCAGTTTTATGTCAGTGAGAGGCAAACTCGTGTGTCTTTTCATGGTGGCAGCAACAATCGATTGACTGACTTGCTGCTGTACCTTGATATGTTGTAACCTAGTCCTCTTGCTATCACTTCTCCTCTGCTTCCGTGAGCCGAGGAAGGAAATGATTATTACTTTGTGCTCTCACTTTGTACATTAACAGTGTTGAATCTAGTCTCCCCAGCTCCAGTCCCTCTTATAAACCGCTTCTAGCCTAATCTTAAAGCACGTGTTTGCACAGAGAACTCAATACACGTTAGTTGTTTGGTGTTACTTCCCTGTTCCGAAACTCTGGATGCCTTCATCTTGTTATGTCCTGCTAGCAGCTGTTTTACTGCAAATAACCCTGACTGATTGCTTGGAATTTGACTTACGTGTTTGTAGATCTCAAAGATGTTGAGATTTGAACACTTACTGTGTTCCGGACACTAAGCAAACACTTTACTCTACATTATCTCATTTAATCCCTAAAGCTACTTCTTGAGGATAGGGAACGTGGCTGTAGCCCCAAGCATCTAGCCCAGTATCTCGTCCATAAGAGATACTCAAGACGTGAGAGAAAGAATTCCTATTTTACAGACGGGGAAACAGGCTCAGAAAGATTAAGCAACAAGTCAGTTTTCTTAACATCCCCTCGTATTGTCCCCCCTGTTAGATCCCCTAGTCGGACAGTTATGACTCCGCTCAACCTGTCATTCCATTTCACCTGTCATTTCTCAAGCTCTCTGTTTAAAAGGTGTTGTTTGATTTATTTGTCCCAAATACCTTGTGTTTTCTCACCTCTGCACTGTTTTGCATGTGCTATTTTTTGTACTTATTTTGGCTCTCATTTTTCAAGGTCCAGTTTAAATTCTGCCCCTTCAGTGAAGCTTTTCCTGAATAATCCGCTCTTTCTTCTCTGACTCCCATAATACTTAGTATCCATGTCAGCCCTTTGGGACGTCGGCTACTGCCTGGACTCTATTCATAGGCCTTTGATTTGACTTCGGCTGCTTTGTTTGTGTTTTGCATGTGTGCGTGTGTACACGTGTACCCACTTTATAGAATATGACCAATTCATCCATCCATTTACTCAGAACTCCCATAGCAGCTGGCCCCAAATGAGTAAATAGTTGGTTTTGCTCCTCAGTGTATGAGAATGGTCTGCTATTGCAACGTAGAGAGAATTTGCCGTATCTAACTTGCCTTCCTTACTTGTTTCCCACCTTTTTAGTTAACCCTTCTCTCCCCTGTGCCCAGCCCCTCCTCAGTGAGTCCTGTGTCCCTTCTGCAGTCCTGTCTGTGATGCAAAGCTTTTGTGGCTGCATGCCCTGTTGGCCTGCTCCTTCCCCGACCCGTGCCTCCACCATTAGCATTTTCAGAGATGACATTTTTTATCTGAATAAATAGGATTAAGTACGGCAGAGGAAGGCTGTCCTGACCATACTTCTGTATCTTAGACTCATCTTTTTATTCGTTAGATTTCTTTTTTAACTTTTTAACCCTTGTGAGGGTTGTATGTATTAATATATCTGAAGTGTGTACAGCGGTGCCTGGCTTAGGGTAAGGACTGTCTGTGTCAGCTGTTGTTAGCATCTTGCAGTCTTATTTATTTATTTTTTATAAATTTATTTATTTTATTTATTTTTTATAAATTTATTTATTTTATTTATTTTTATTTTTGGCTGCGTTGGGTCTTTGTTGCTGCGCGTGGGCTTTCTCTAGTTGCGGCAAGCGGGGGCTACTCTTGGTTGTGGTGCGCGGGCTGCTCATTGCAGTGGCTTCTCTTGTTGAGGAGCACAGGCTCTAGGCACGCGGGCCTCAGTAGTTGTGGCACATGGGCTCAGTAGTTGTGGTGCACGGGCTTAGTTGCTCTGCAGCATGTGGGATCCTCCCGGACCAGGGCTCGAACCCGTGTCCCCCGCATTGGTAGGCGGATTCTTAACCACTGCGCCACCAGGGAAACCCTATTTCTTTCTTTCTTTATTTGGCTGCGTCGGGTCTTAGTTGCCACACGTGAGATCTTTATTGCGGCATGCAGAATCTTTTTTATTGCGGCACGCAGACTCTTCATTGTGGCGCGCAGGCTTTCTCTAGTTTCGGTGAGCGGGGGCTACTCTTGGTCGCAGTGTGCAGGCTTCTCACTGCGGTGGCTTCTCTTGTTGCGGAGCACGGGCTCTAGGCATGCGGGCTCAGTAGTTGTGGCTTGCGGACTGTAGGGCGCAGGCTCAGTAGTTGTGACTCACGGGCTTAGTTGCTTCGCGGCATGTGGGGTCTTCCCAGACCAGGGCTCGAACCCACGTCCCCTGCATTGGCAGGTGGATTCTTAACCACTGCGCTGCATGAAGTCCCGCATTCTTTTTAAAAGCCAGAAAATACCCCCTAGTCTGGTTGTTCCTCCTCTGTTGATGAATATTCCCATCATCTCCCTTTTCCCCCACTATGAACAGTGTCACAGTAAACATCCTTGTACCCATATGCTTTTTTGCACTGGAGTTTTAATTTCTGTATGACAGTATCCCAGAAGTGGCACTACTGTGTCAAAGAATGATTTTCATAAATACAGCCCAGTACTTTCTGTAGTATGAAGGGAAATGTATATTTGGTCTTTGTCCCCTTTCCTGGCACACAGCTCCTAAAACTCTTGGACTCTCCAGAATATTAAGAATGACTAGCATGGGGCTTCCCTGGTGGCACAGTGGTTAAGAATCCGCCTGCCAATGCAGAGGACACGGGTTCGAGCCCTGGTCCAGGAAGATCCCACATGCCGTGGAGCAACTAAGCCTATGCGCCACAGCTACTGAGCCCGCGCTGTAGAGTCTGCGAGCCACAACTACTGAGCCCACGTGCCACAACTACTGAAGCCTACTTGCCTAGAGCCTGTGCTCTGCAACAGGAGAAGCCACCGCAATGAGAAGCCCACGCACCGCAATGAAGAGTAGACCCCACTCGCTGCAACTAGAGAAAGCCCGTGCACGGCAATGAAGACGCAACACAACCAAAAATAAATAAATAAATACATAAATAAATTTTAAAGAAAAAGAATGGCTAGCATGCAAAAGAGTCGTCTTTTGTATGCTAATGAGATGACTGGTGGCTATGTTCACTGCCCCTCCCTCGCCCACAGACAGCATCAGATGGGGGCTGCTCACCCAAAAGACCAGTCCTTGACTTGAAGTGTGGAACTTTCAGCCTTAACCCTGAAACCTCCAGGGAGAGGAAGGGGACTGGAGATTGAGCTCATCACCAATGGCTAGTGACTTAATTAGTCATGCCTGCATAATGAAACTTCCATAAAAACCCCTAAATGATGGAGTTTCTGTTGGTGAACATGGTGCAGTGCTGGGAAGGTTCCCAGCCCAGAGAAGGCAAGGGAGCTCCACGTTCCTCCCCATACCTTGCCCTGTGTGCCTCTTCCATGTGCCTGTTTCTGAGTTGTGTCCTTTGTAATAAAGCATGTTCCTGATCCTAGCAGATTATTGACCCTGAGGAGGGGGTTGTGGTACCCCTGGTTTATGACTGGTCTGTTGGATGTCTGGGAGGCCCAGGACTGGTGACTGGTGTCTGAAGGAGGGGGCACTCTTGTGGGACTGAGCCCTTAAATTGTGGGTTCTGCCCTGACTCCAGTAGTTAGTGTCAGAATTAAATTCAAGTGTTGGTGTCTGGGCAATCAGGGAATTGGTTGTTGGTGTTGGAAAACACCCTGGACTTTCCAAAAAGAGCCTTGCCATTCCTATTCTTAAAAGCATACCTTGGGAGGGCCTGTTACAGATACATTGGGGTAAAATAAGGGGGAAAAAGATTACGTTTAAACTCTTTCATTAGAGTGAATTTTTAATCTACGCAAATACAGACAAAACAATGAATCCCTGTGTACCCATCACACTGCCCCCAAACCATCACACTGTGGCCAGTCCTGTTCTGTCCACACCCTACCTGCCCTCACCTCCACCCCCTGTATTATGTTGAAAAATCTCAGAAATCTACCCCCGTTTCTTGTATACATATTCTAGTATGTTGGGGTTTTTTTAAATTCTTTTTAAATTTATTTTTGGCTGCGTTGGGTCTTTGTTGCTGCACGCAGGCTTTCTCTAGTCGCGGCGAGCAGGGGTTACTCTTCGTTGTGGTGCGCGGGCTTCTCTTGTTGCAGAGCACGGGCTCTAGGCATGCGGGCCTCAGTAGTTGCAGCACACGGGCTCAGTAGTTGCGGCTCGCGGGCTCTAGTGCACAGACTCAATAGTTATGGCGCGTGGGCTCAGTTGCTCCACAGCATGTGGGATCTTCCCGGACCAGGGATCGAACCCATGTCCCCTGTATTGGCAGGCGGATTCTCAACCACTGTGCCACCAGGGAAGTCCCTTTCAGTATGTATTGCCAAGTGATAGTTTTTAAATTGTGGCAAGAACACTAAACATAAGACCTACAGATTTTTTTTTCACTTTTTAATTTATTTTTGGCTGCGTTGGATCTTCGTTGCTGTGTGCAGGCTTCCTCTAGTTGCGGCGAGCGGGGGCTGCTCTTCATTGTGGTGCGTGGGCTTCTCATTGCGGTGGCTTCTCTTGTTGCGGAACATGGGCTCTAGGCACGCAGGCTTCAGTAGTTGCAGCGTGCAGGCTCAGTAGTTGTGGCACACGAGCTTGGTTGCTCCACGGCATGTGGGATCTTCCCAGACCAGGGCTCGAACCGGTGTCCCCTGCATTGGCAGGTGGATTCTTAACCACTGCACCACCAGGGGAGTCCAGCGCTACAGATTTTTAAGTGCACAGTACAATAGTCTTAACTGTACAGAGTTGCACTGCAGATCTCTAGGACTTAATTGTCTTGCATGACTGAAACTTTATACTCATCAAACAGCAACTCCCCCCTCCCCCCCCCAGCCATTGGCAACCACCATTCTACTTTCTGCTTCTGTGAGTTTGACTGTTTTAGATACCTCATAGAAGTGGAATCACGCAGTATTTGTTTTTCTGTGACTGGCTTATTTCACGTAGCATAACGTCCTCCAGGTTCATCCATTGTTGTGGCATATGACAGGATTTCCTTCTTTTTAAGGCTGAATAATATATTCCATTGTTTTGTATATACCACATTTTCTTTTTTTAAAATGAATTAATTTATTTATTTTATTTTTGGCTGTGTTGGGTCCTTGTTGCGCATGGGCTTTCTTTTAGTTGTGGCGAACAGGGGCTACTCTTTGTTGCCGTGCGTTGGCTTCTCATTGCAGTGGCTTCTTTGTTGCGAGCACGGGCTCTAGGCACATGGGCCTCAGTAGTTGTGGCACTCGGGCTCAGTAGTTGTGGCTTGCAGGCTCAGCAGCTGTGGCACACAGGCTTAGTTGCTCCGTGGCATGTGGGATCTTCCCAGACCAGAGCTCGAACCCATGTCCCCTGCATTGGTAGGCAGATTCTTAACCACTGTGCCACCAGGGAAGCCCTACCACAGTTTCTTTATCCGTTCATCTATTGACAGACACTTAAGTTGTTTCCACATTTGGGCTATTGAATAATGCTGCAATGAACATAGGAGTGCAGATATCTCTTCAAGATCCTGATTTCAGTTCTTTTGGATAAATACCCATAAGTGGGGTTACTGGATCATATGGTAGTTATATAAATGATAGGCCCTTTACACTATGATCACACTTAAAAACTCCCAAACAGAGCATGTATTAGTACTGCATTTCTTTTTAATGCTGAATAATACAGGCATACTTTGTTTTATTGCACTTTGCAGATACTGCATTTTTTACAAATTGAATGTTTGTGGCAACCCTGTGCTGTCAGATGATGGTTAGCATTTTTTAGCAATAATATATTTTTAAATTAAGGTATGTACATGTTTTTAGACATAATGCTGTTGCACACTTAATAGACTCAGTATAGTGTAAACATAACTTTTATATGCACTGGGAAACCAAAAAATTTGTGTAACTCACATTATTTTGATACTCGCTTTATTGTAGTGGTCTAGAACCAAATCCACAGTGTCTCCGAGCTGTGCCTATATTCCATTGCATGGTTATACCACATTTTATTTATGCATTCATCAGTTGATGGACATTTTGCTGCTGTGAATAATACTTCCGTGAACATTTATGACCAGTTTTGTGTGAACGTGTTATCATTTCTCTTGGATATATACTCAGGAGTGGAATTGCTGGTGATTTGTTAACTCAATGTTTAATCTTTTGCGGAACTGCCAAAGCGTCTTCCAAGTTAGCTGTACAATTTATATTCCCATCAGCAGTGTTTGAAGGTTCTAGTTTCTCCACATCTTCACCAACACTTGTTACTGTTTGTCTTTCCATTATAGTTACCCCAGTGGGTAGGCAGTGCTATCTCATTGTAGTTTTGATTTGCATTTCCCTAATGGCTAACGATGTTGTGCATCTTTTCCTGTGCTTATTGGCCATTTGTATATCTTCTTTTGAGAAATGTCTATTCAAATCCATTGCTGATCTTTTAAATTTTTTTTTGTCTTTTTATTATTGAGTTCTAAGAGTTCTTTATGTATTCTGGATACAAGTCTTTATCAGATATATGATGTGCAAATATTTTCTCCCATTCTGTGGGTTGTGATTTTTTTTTCTTTCTTTTTTCTAGTTAGCATTGGTTTATAACTTATAAGTTTGATATGTACAACATTATACTTTGACTTCTGTATATACTACAGTGTTCTCACCACCGAAAGTTTAGTTTCCATCTGTCACCATATAGCTGACCCCCTTTGCCCATTTTGCCCTCACCTCACCCCTGTGGGTTGTTTTACTTTTTGGGTGATATTTGCAGTTCAAGAGTTTTACATACATGATATAGTTCACTTTACATATTTTTTCTTTTGTCATGCTTGCTCTTGTGGTCTTATCTAAGAAACCATTGCCTAATCCAATAGATTCTAAGAGTTTTATAGCTCCTACATTTAGGTCTCTGATCCATTTTGAGTTAATTTTTGTATATGGTATGAGATAGGGTTCCAATTTCATTCTTTTGCATGTGGATATCCAGTTATCCAGTTATCTTAGCCATAAAGAGAAACGAAACTGAGTTATCTGTAGTGAGGTGGATGGACCTAGAGTCTGTCATACAGAGTGAAGTGACTCAGAAAGAGAAAAACAAATACCGTATGCTAACACATATATATGGAATCTAAAAAAAAAAAAGTCGTTCTGAAGAACCTAGGGGCAGGACAGGATTAAAGATGCAGACGTACAGAATGGACTTGAGGACATGGGGAGGGGGAACGGTAAGCTGGGATGAAGTGAGAGAGTGGCATGGACATATACACACTACCAAATGTAAAATAGATAGCTAGTGGGATATAGCTGCGTAGCACATGGAGATCAGCTGGGTGCTTTGTGACCGCCTAGAAGGATGGGATAGGGAGGGTGGGAGGGAGACGCAAGAGGGAGGAGATATGGGGATACATGTATATGTATAGCTGATTCACTTTGTTACACAGCAGAAACTAACACACTATTGTAAAGCAATTATACTCCAATAAAGATGTTAAAAATAAATAAAATTGGGAATATCTGTCAGCTGAAGGGTATTATTACCACTTTTAAAATAATGTTCTTAAGGCTTCTCAGAGTAACTTAGGTAATGGGGCTCTTCTCCTCCTGGGCCCTTTTTCTTGATGGAAGGTCAGGATTCCCATGTGGTCTGGGGAGGAACCAGGGCCAGCTGTAGGATGTTTTCCCAAGGTCATCTCTCACCTCCCGAAGACCTATGTAATGTTTTTGATAATACTTCTTGTGTAATTATTAATCTCATTAGCATATTCTTGTTTAAATAACCTTTAGCGAGGTTATCTTGATTGTACGGTCTAATCTCCCAGCCGTCCTTAGGTCTGTTGCCTCTGGTTACATTGTTTCAGATTACAAGTTTCTCAGGAACTCTGGTAACTTTGTATGTATCTTCCTGTCAGCTAGAACATATGGTCCTTGAGGGTAGGAAACAAGTCTTTTTCTGTGTGTTAGTGCTCAGAAAATCTTTCCTGACTGATGGACAAACTGCCTGAGGAGTACTGATGATGCTTTGGGGGACTTGTGTTTATTCTCTCCAGGGGAGCCAGGAAGTGGGACGGAAAGTGATACTTCTCCAGACTTCCACAATCAGGAAAATGAGCCCAGCCAGGAGGATCCTGAGGATCTGGATGGATCTGTGCAGGGAGTGAAACCTCAGAAGGCTGCTTCTTCTACTTCCTCAGGGAGTCATCATAGCAGCCATAAAAAACGAAAGAATAAAAACCGGCACAGGTCAGTGGTAGGGACCACCTTTCCCCACCCCCTAGGCCCCCACCCTATCCCCACCCACTTAGAGCTTCCGTGACCGTTGCTGTGAAGGGACTTTAATAGAATAAACATTCTTCAGGATTGGTGTGGTCTTTCTGTTGCTGATGGGAAGAAATTCATTTGGTCCAAGTGAAACAGGCTAATTTTTCTCTAAGGGAGGAATTAGTGGGCGTTAGAGGAACTGTGAAGGAAGACATCCTTCTCAGTGTTTCTAGTGTAGAAGAATTTGATTCCATAAAACTTTTGTTTAATACAGTGAATTTGAAATCCTTTCAGAAGAGAAAAAGGGAAATAGAAATGGAATCTGTGTACTAGTGTTTGGAAAATGCCACTAGCATGTGTTGGGAAGCTGAAAAGTGGGATATAAGTCTTCTGCTCCTAACCTTGATCCTGCCTGTTCTTATTCCCTGGAGGATGGACAGAACTGATCTGATAGTGCCTTTATGCTTTTTATTTTTTATTTTTATTTTTATTTTTCGGTACGCGGGCCTCTCACTGCTGCGGCCTCTCCCGCTGCGGAGCACAGGCTCCGGACGCGCAGGCTCAGCGGCCATGGCTCACGGGCCCAGCCGCTCCGTGGCATGTGGGATCTTCCCAGACCAGGGCACGAACCCGTGTCCCCTGCATCGGCAGATGGATTCCCAACCACTGCGCCACCAGGGAAGCCCCCTTTATGCTTTTTAAATACAAGTTTTTTGATTGCTTATGATTTCTCTATTTTTATATATCTTTGTAAAATGCTGATTTCAGTATCAGAGGAACAGTATAAGGGCTATAAGATACGAGAGCACCTTCCTAGATAATGTTTGTTCACTGTGTTTTTTTGCAGTGCCTAATGAGATAGGAATCACATCAGTGGGCAGAGAGGTCAGGTGCCACCCAGAGAGGATTTTAGCATTCACTTTGCTTGGGGTTTATATGATGATGCCGGGGCCTGTTAGCTCAGATAATTGGAAATTATACAGCTGAACTCAGAGAGGGTAATGCAGTAGTTTCTAGAGGAAGGGATGGCTTCAAACCTTCTTCTGGGAGGTTTGAAAACCAGATACCCACCAGGTTGGCTTTTGTCCTACTCCTCTTAGGAGCCTGCATGCTGAGGAGATGAAAGGGGCATGCAAGGAATGGGTGGGCTTCCCTGTGCCAGTCAGTTTGCTTCTGGGCTGGGTTGTCCCACAGAACATTCCCTCAGGCACCCAGGATATTACAGTTGTTACCTTTGCCAGATGTGGCATACAGGGATAATACAGAGTGAACTCTAACGGGTTTAAGCCTCCTTGGCTTCAACTGATTCTTTAATTCTTTTAAGAGTTTTTCTTGTCAATGGTGGTGGTGGTTTTTAGACCCAGAAATAGTATATCCTCCAGATAGTGACTAAGGACTGCAGCCTAACATTTTTCTGCACACCAGAAATCACCACGCCAATCTCATAGGTGCGGTAAGAGAGAGCAAAAATTGCATCGCTCTCTCTTTTTTTTTTTTTTTTGGTAAGGCTACAGCTTATTTAATCGCTGTGACAGGACTGACGCTAGTTTATCATAAACAGCAGAGATCCATACTCTTAAAAATACTTTTTTAAATTGTCAAGATAAAAGGGTCATGCTCTGTGTTGCTTTCATTAAGTTTACACCAGTGTCATTTTAAATGGGATAATTATTTTCCTGTTTCAGAGTAGAGGAGGGGTAAATTCCTTGAAAGTTTCTGGGACACTTTCTCCATTCCTGGTACACTAGACTCTATTGATAGCTATTGTTTATTTCAGGTAATACCTTATTTTCCTTAATGATACGATCAGCTGATAAAAGGGAATTAGACATTGAACTTAATTTTCTTCTTGCAGATTACTGGTAGATTTCCATAGTAACAGCATTTCCTACAGTTTCCTCTCCTGGCCCTAGGAACTAACTCCTTCCAGAAAAATACTAGGATTTAAAAAGATATTTGATGTTAGTTATTGCCTTCACAATGGGGCTTTCTGTTTGGAAAGCAGGATCCTTTTGTGTTCCCCAGGTTCAGTATCCTGCTGGGTTTCTCCGTTGGCCTTAGGGCCTCACCTGCCCTGAGGGAGGATACTGGAGCTGATTTGCCTTCTTTCTGGAGAAAATAGGTTTATTAGCACACCTTCTCAGATTCCTGCCATCTTTAGTCAGGAATTGTGTCTGGCCCAAACCCCTGGCCCCTGACTAATGTCTTAGTGGGTCTGACTGATTGGGGGATGGGGGCAGGGGAGCACTTTGTCTACACATGTTTGTAACTTTGCTCCCAGTACAGTGTCGTTTCTCCTTCAATGTACCACACCCCACATTGTCAGATAAAAGTCAACAGTAAATTATTTCAACAAAAGTCTGAATACCCACCATGTGTAAGACACTGTTTAGTGATGAGTAAAGCGAAGGGGAAATAAATAAGTACCCTAGCAAAAAGGGAAGAACTTTGAATTTGTTCTCTTTAGGAATATAAAAATCTATCAAATAATTTTTAGCATTCATAAATGATCACAAGATTCTAAAGTCTTATCTTTTACGTGATCTCTGAACGATAAGTCCCAGTGTCTTTAAAGAAAAAAGTTGAACTCGGTATAAGCTTATAGCTGCTCTTACAGGTTTTTGATACTGTACCGAGCTCTAGCATTCCAGGTAGTTTGTGACGTTTTCATGAAGTAGGTACAGTCTACTTCTTTACTTTCTGAACAAAGTTCAGTTAGGCTGAAAGTTAAATTTCTGACAGTTCCTGGTTTGTACACTTACTGTATAGTTTTCCCAAATGTCCGAAGTGAAACTGTTGCATAAAGGTTATTGAAGTTAAGCTTTCTTCCAGCTTCACTCTTGCAAACACTGGCTAGGAGGAAATACAGCCGTTTTGCGTATTGTTTTACCTCCTGTCTACAGTCTGAAAGGCTCTGGAGCCAGCCAAGGAACTGGTGTCGTGCCCCTGGTTAACATTTGCTTTGGAGGTCTGCCCAGCCCATGGTCTGTCAGCAGTGATGGCCCGAAACGGCCTTCTCCTCTAGGCTGCTCTCCCATCTGGACCCTTACGGCTTGGGTGCTTGTGGATGTCAACTTCCCTTTGTTTCAATAGATGCACTGCAGACTTCGGCGTTCCCTAATTGTAGCCCTGACGTAAACCGTTAACTGCTCTCACCGGTTCAGGGGCAGAGTAATATGGCTGTGTGGGTTTTGGAATTAGACTCTGATTCAACCCCTGGCTTCTAGCATGAATGCAGAGAAAAGGAGTACCATGTTTGGACATGCTTAAATATAAAACCCGAGTTAGAAATTGCAAAATGTTTTTTATTTTCAAAACTGTATGATATTTTTATCTTTCATTTTAGTGAAAGTGTATTACGCTGAGTTGTTGGTACGGCCTTCAAAGCACTTTTCATTATGTGACTAAACCCTTTGTTCTCTATTTCTTCTAAATGCCCAGTTTATTTTTCATTATAATTAAATATTTTAAAAGTTCTAACTCTGAATCTGGTAGTTAATAGAAGGCCTGCGGGTGTCTAGTTTTCTAATGAAATAACTTTTCTTTTTATAGTCTGTTCTTCTGATATGAAATCCATTGAGGGAAGGGAATCTCCCAACCACAGAATCTTTGGTGCTTTGATGTCTGAAACTTTGTGGCTTAAGAGTCTTAAAAGTGATTTTGTTTCTACAAATCTTGCTAGGGTGGCTAATCAACTAATTTATTCAATTAGGATATTAATTTCTATTGCTTTCTTCCTTTCAAATGCTGCCCCTCAGCCCGTCTGGCATGTTTGATTATGACTTTGAGTAAGTTTGATTTGAATTAGTATTTGTGCTGTGTTGTTTAGTGTGTAGAGACAAATATGCCTTTTTGAGACCTTTCTAACCCATAGTTTATCTGTTTAATTGTAGGTATGTATATTAGGTTAGGCTGGGAAGTTTTTTTTAAAAACAGAAAAACGTGACGGAGGTAACATTTTATTTAATAACTTAAGCAAAATTAAGTAAACTTCACTTTTATGCGTTTTAATTTCTTTAAAAATAGATAACCTTTACTTTGATTAATATTTAAATTGATATCCTGGCTTTGCTTCATAAGGAGATTGACAGTTTAAGACCTTTTGCTCTGGAAAGATTTAAAAATGGAAATTTGTTGAATTTCTTTTGTGTTTCATGTCCAGGAATACAAACTCCTAGTCTCTTTCCTGTTCTTAATCACTCAGTGTCTCAGTGATTATCAGCAGCATAGTTGCAGAGCTAACACATTAACGTAGAGCATGCCCTCTTAACCCAAGCTCTTTAACGTGTAATTTTGGAATAATTTTTAAAAATTGTACGACTTTTATAACTGCTATCGTGTATTTCTTTTTGAGTCATCTAAGTTTACCTTGTGGCAAGAGTATCTGCTCATGTTTTTAATAAATACTTGCTTAATAATATCTGGGTAAACAACTAAATATGACATAGTCTAATGAAGAATGTGGATTTTACTTAACCAAATAGTCTTTGTTATAGCTTGTGCCCTATGCAGTAGCTGACTCTTGGACCCGTTTTCTGTAAATTAAAATGCAAATATCTTTTATCTTTCCTATCACAGGATTGATCTGAAGTTAAACAAAAAACCACGAGCTGTAAGTATCAGCCAGACCATTTCAGAGAGGCTGGTGATTTTTGTAGACGGTTAGAAAAACGTATTTGTCTTCAGAGCTTGAGTGTTCCTAATCTGGGGTCACAGTTCTTGTTTTACAGTCTGGGGTATCCATCTGGATGCACTTTGACTTTTAGGTTTGTGTACTCTCTTTATATTTTGGAGAGAGAAAGGCTCACACATTTTTTCCTGAAGAAAAATTCCCTTTGATTAAATAATGAACTGTTAATACTACCCCTCCTCACCACCCCCATGCCTCTAACTGGTGAGTTCTCAGGTCTAATAAGGCAGAATTGATGTTTCTGTCCCTCTGTGGACTCAGAAGACAAGCCATTTTCGATGTGAAATATTGTCTGTCATATTTGAAATAGAATCTTTGGCTAAGAGCAATAGCCTAGCAGGGTTGTTGGTGAGAATTTGTCAATGTTCTGCTGAGAATAAGTTGGGACTTCTGTTTTTCTCTCTTCAGGATTATTAGAAGACTCATTAGTGCAGAAGCGTCCAGGCTATAGAGCCCTGCTTCCCTCCTCCGACCTCACAAAGATAAACACCCCTCACCTGGCTGCGTGGCCATCCATCTCTGCTTTCCCAGACCTGGTGCCTGTGACTCTGAGTAGTTTGTTCTGAAATGTGGTGACAAGCAAGTCATTTCTGTAAGACCATATTGGAGCATTTATTCTGTGTCATTTTCAGTAACAATTGCAGGACGACCCAAGACATTGTTTTAATCCCAGCAAGTTGCTAACTGTGCATTTCTCCGTTCTTGGAACCAATGTCTCCCCCGTCAAACTGGCTGGCACCAGCTTCATCTGTGATGCGCATCGAGAAATGTCCTCTAGGTTTGTTTTATGCTGAACGTAGAACAAGTCACATTTCAGAGGGAGGCTGTAAATATCTGGCGTTTTCTTATTTTGTTTGTGTTTTATCGTTTTTCTATGATTGTTTTTACCATCTTATTTGCTTTGGGGACTTTTTGTAATGCCATTATACAGCTCATACCTTCCTGCTGACGTATCTGATCATCTCTTTCGTGCAGTTGCCAATATTCTTAACTGAAAGTAATTTGGTTTACCATAAATAAAATGGGGACTGGGCTTTTTGTTTCTTTGCAGAGGGAAGGTAAAGAGTGTTTATTTAATAATTACCTATCTTAAATCTTTTTGAGTTGGAAGCAGTTTCATGTTCAAGGAACAGGAAAAACTGAAACACATGAGTTTAAATGAGTCCTTTTAAAATAGGTATTTTTATTCTTTTGTATAAATAAAATTTCACAGGCTTTGACTTCTCATCCTTCACCTTTAAACTTGAGATTGTTTTTCCACTTACTTATTCGTATCACGCCTTACGGAAATTTCTTTCTCCATCTTTTCTCTCTCTTTGATGGTATTAAATATTGCTCTAAAAATGACTAAGGCAAATGGAAAGGCTCTAAACTGTACCCAAAGCTGATAACGCCTGGAGTCCTTGAGCAAAGTGAATGACAGGATCACCGAGAGGCCGCGATGCCCAGCAAACGCCCCTTCCTTTCAGGGTGGATGGGCTGAGGAGTCTGTTGATGGTTGTTACCTGCCTCTGGAGCAGCGGCCATCCACCTCGGCTGCACATTGGAATCACCTGGGATGCTTAAAAAAATACCAGTGCCTGGGTCGCACTCCCCAAGACCCTGACTCGGCTACAGCCTAGTATTGGGGATATTCGTTCAAAGAGTCCCTGGCATTCTGACAGGAAACCAAGTGGAGAACCACTGCATTAGGAGACTGGATTGTTCGATTTCAATCCCATGTCATGAATCAGTCTAAGGGATAAGCTGTGGGGCCTCACCTTTCCTTTGACTCTGTTTAGTCATAAATACTTATCTCCATATCTTTGTTAGAAAAACTATGTTCCATTTGTGGCAATGTTGGTAGAGCTGAAATACGGATGGCGTCTATTATCAAAACACGTCTACCTTGTCAGATGTGCAAAAGCTTCCTCTTGTTCTCAAATAAACTTTTTTTTTTTTTTTGACTCTGTGGCAATTTAGATGTCTTTGCCTATGTCTTTGGTAGCAGAACTTGAGGGGTTTTTTAAGGAATTCGTTTCTTATATAGATTGTTCCTTAAAAACAAAACAAAACTAAAGACAACGGAAACCAGAAGCTTTCTGTATCCTTTTTCGTCAGTCTCCTTTCCCGGGAGGGAAGGATGGGATCCCGGTGGTTTCCTTAACTCTGAGGACAGCACACAGCAAACCTGAAGATATTTCTGACTCTCACAGTTTGACTTTTGCTAGAGATAGAGTAGGACTACTCTTAAAAAGATATATTATTAAAAGCATATCTATGTGTATGAATACCTCTATGTATGTGTAATCATGGTTAGAGACATGGCTCGCTTTACACATACTTTCTCTGTAAAGTTTAATCATTGATTAGGAGACCTCACAACTTTCCTGTAAGTTGGCCAGACATACTGGAGATACAGGAGTCTTGAGAGATCACTTAGGTTCCCTGTGTTGGGCTGGTTTAGGAAATAATGCCGGGAGATCCCTGCCTACCATACTTGTGATATTTGCAACTTTGGCTATCAGCTAAGCTTAAGTTTGCTTGAGTTTAAAAGAGGATAAGGTATGACCTTGATCAAGTTATTGATTAGAGGAACAACCATCCTAGCGGAGGAACACGTGTATTTAGGTAGCAGTTGCCCTCGCAGTTCCTATCTGTGACGCTTGGTGGAGGTGGTCTGCTGGGTGGCCTGTGTCCTCCCATCTTAGCTGCCCCCACCAGTGACCCCTGCCCTGGAACGGCTGCCAGGACCACTGAGAAGGTACCGCCTTCACCAGCTTGGTTGGGTTTGGAATAGTACTTGGCTTCCGGTCTTTAACCTTCTCATCTCTAAGATGGGAATAGGTTGTCCTTTGCTCCTTTTGGTAGTTACAAGATATTAAAAAAAAATCCAGGCACTGTATGTCTTGTCCTGGGAGGATGGTGCCTGTATAGAGCTTCCTAGGGAGTCTCAAGGACCCTCTTCCAGGAGATGAGGAAATAGCTCAAAGTGCTCTAAACACCATCAGACCCTAAAAGTTGAACACAGAAAATGGGAACAACCCCCAAAGCAGGAGGTGAGAAGCCATTTGGGGCTCAGGGGAGAGACGGAGGGAGGTGTTGTGAATTTGGACAGGGCTAGTGAGGGTTGAGAGCCTGCCTGTCGAAGCTGCTGTCCCCATCTTGGGGGCCTTCGGAGTGCTGTAGGAAATTGATCCATAATTAGGTTAAACGTTTACCCTACGATGGAGTTTATTCTCTTTGCTTAGAAGGAAATCCCTTGCTGTGAAAGAGGAGGGAGCAGGCGTTAGCATTATTTCCGACTCCAAGATTGAGCCTTTGGGTCCGGGGTCATGTAAGTACCCTGTAAGTATGTATTCTAAAGAGAGTGTTCTTGGCTTCTTGACCTGTGTGCTAAGTAAGGGAACTGAAACAAGAATTAAATGGCCTAAGCTTGAGAGCAATAAGTATGCTGTTTTGAAACACTGTGTGACTTTGTTTTTGCTTTTATTCTGACTCCTCTGCCCCTTGGCCTTACTCCAAATTACTGAGGCATCATTACACTTAAAAAACTCACATCGGGGGCTCCCCTGGTGGCGTAGTGGTTGGGAGTCCGCCTGCCGATGCAGGGGACGCGGGTTCGTGCCCTGGTCCGGGAAGATCCCACATGCCGCGGAGCGGCTGGGCCCGTGAGCCATGGCCGTTGAGCCTGCGCGTCCGGAGCCTGTGCTCTGCAACGGGAGAGGCCACAACAGTGAGAGGCCCGTGTACCGCAAAAAAAAACCCAACTCACATCGGAAGCCCGACTGGCGCTGCTGCACTGGGGCAGCAGGACTGTGCTCTGCACACATTTACTTCTCCCAGGCTGGGGCCGTACTGAGTCCCTGCGAGGGCGATGTGCCTGGAAGGTGCAGAGATAAGAAGAAGAAGGGGCTGAGGTTCTCATTCCTGTGTTAATCCAAATTAACATTATCAGGCCTGAATTTTATAAGTGGTAAGCTTCATGATTTGAAACAGTTTTCCTCACTGAGATGGGCTGTGGCGGAGTTGATTCTCATCCCCACTTCAAAGGCTGCTGGTCTCCAAGGGGAGGGGTTGGGGGCTGGGAAGAACACGGCAGGCCTTCGGTTTATATTTACTTTCTGGCTCAGCCTTACTTAGTTCCTCACTTTGTGTTATATAATATGCAGAAATATTCATTCATTAGTACATGTAAGATAATTTGTAAATAAATATTAGGTTGAACCACAAGCAGTCAACCATTTTGATCTTCCAAAATGGCAGTTATCATGGTTTAACAACACACACATGTTGGGGGCAGGTGTGCACCAACTTTTCACCGTTCGTGTACAAGAATAAACATTAGCTGGGAATTCCCTGGCGGTCTCGTGCTTAGGACTCCGCACTTGCACTGCTGTGGGCCAGGGATTGATCCCTGGTTGGGGAACGAAGATGCCATAATCGGTGTGGTGCCAAAAAGAAAAAAAAGAATAAACATTAGAGACCCCTGGCCAATACAGCCCTCCTCAGATCCCCATCTGCATCCCCATAACTTATTTCTCTACCCAAGGGTGCTTTAAAATATCTAATCTGGGGCTTCCCTGGTGGCGCAGTGGTTGAGAGTCCGCCTGCCGATGCAGGGGACACGGGTTCGTGTCCCGGTCCGGGAAGATCCCACATGCTGCAGAGCGGCTGGGCCTGTGAGCCATGGCCGCTGAGCCTGCGCATCTGGAGCCTGTGCTCTGCAACGGGAGAGGCCACAGCAGTGAGAGGCCCGCGTACCGCAAAAAAAAAAAAAAAAAAAAAAATCTAATCTGAGTAAGTAATACATGCAAGTGGCATATATTCAAGTGGTACTGAAGTGCAGTCAATGAAAAGTCAGTCCACCTGCCCCTCTGCTCCCAGTTGTCCTTCCCGGAGACAGTTTCCTGTGTGTCCTTCCAGAAGAACCTTGTACATTCATGAGCAGCATGCACACGTATGTGTGTCTATTACCGAAATGGGAGCATACTTTTTTCAGCTAGTAATATAGCTTAGAAAATGTTCTATAAATGCAGTGGCCTCGTTTCTGTTGGCTACCTGATACTCCCATTACATTTGTTACCAAAATCTATCTAACCCAGTCCTCTACTGATAGTGTTAATGTTATTTCCCATCTTTTGCTGTTTCAGACAGTGTTGTGGTGCATTACACACATCATTTTGCAAACACAATGCTTAGCGGTGGGGTGGCTGAGCCAAAGGGTTGAAATACGTGGAACTCACTGTGACTTTATCTTCCATATCACTTTAAAAATAGGAATACAGGGACTTCCCTGGTGGCGCAGTGGTTAAGAATCTGCCCGCCAATGCAGGAGACACAGGTTCAATCCCTGGTCTGGGAAGATCCCACATGCCGCAGAGCAACTGAGTCTGCGAGCCACAACTACTGAGCCTGCGCGCCCTAGAGGCCGAGCGCCGCAACTACTGAAGCCCGCATACCTAGAGCCCATGTTCCACAGCAGGAGAGGCCACCGTAGTGAGAAGCCTGCGCACCGCCAAGAAGAGGAGCCCCCGCTCTCCGCAACTAGAGAAAGCCCGCGCTCAGCAACAAGGACCCAGTGCAGCCAAAAAAAAAAAAAAAAGAATACAAGTATTTCTTTCTCCTTTTCCTTTCCTCCCTATTTGTCCAGTTCCTGAGAATTTTTCTTGGGTAACTTGTTACCCAGAACAGTTGGAATTTTCTGGAACTCTAAACTTTGTAGGGTGGACTGTGACCTCTGGTGTTGCTTTCCAGGTGGAGCTGCAAAGACCCCTGAGAATTCCCTGTTTCTGGCTTAGCACTTACTTTCCATACTTTTCTCTTTAGATTTGTGTTTTCCGATCCTGCCGAGCATTCCAGTTTCTAGGCCCTGTGCTCAGGCCTGGGCTGGCAGCCCTGTGGGCTAAGCAGGCCCCCTGCTCCCCTGGCAGTCCTTACCAGCAGGTGCCAGCAGGTGGCAGGCAGAGCACCACAGCGCCCCTGGCCTTTAGCGAGGCTCTTCTCTGGAGAGCAGCCAGAATCAGAGCCTTTGGACCCTTCCCAGGGACCTGCCTCCTAGCAACAAGCCTAACCCTGTGCGGTGGGTGGGTTGCCCAGTCCATTTCTCCCACCTAGTTCTGCAGCCATTTCTTAAATGGGTGAGCAGTTTAAGATCACCAGTAGCGGCCTTGAGTCGGGCTTTGAGGCCACACCCCAGAATGACAGCCTGGGGCCTCCTCCCCGTCCAGGAACTAGCCGGAAGGATTTACATGCCATGGCCTGGGAAGGCTTCATTTTCCTTAATTGTAGGGCCCTACTTCCTGTCCCTTTCAGCCAAATCTCCCACACCTTTCCCATGACCTGGGAGGCCCCCAGAACAGGCTCTTACTCACCACCCTCTACTCGCCCTGCTATATGGTCTAGGGGAAAAAAATGAGCCAGAGGTTTGAGGATCCCTGGGGCAAAAGTGCTAGGATCCCGGAACTGCCTTCTTTAGGGGCAGGAACCCCTGGAGACCAGCTGGGCCCAGGGCTTGGGCTGATGGCACTACCCCTCCCCCAACTCTAGATTTGTGTCCCCTTGAATCCCAGTTTCTCTGTGGCTCGCTCAGTCTGTTTCTCACAGAGACCTGCCCAGCGCCTCCTTCAGGGCAGGGGGCTTGCCCTTCTGTGTAGGGGAGACACAGTCTAGCTTTTCCAGGGGAACTGGGAGGAGGAGGGAGGGCACAGAGCGTGGGAAGAGGGAGGAAGTGGCAGCTGGATGGTGACTGGTGGCCTCTCCCAGCCACTCCCCCATACCACCCTGCAGGAGACCAGTGCTGTTTGGGGTGTTAGCAGCACTGGGGTGGAGGTTGCCCAGGAGCTGCTCTCCTGGATCCCCAAAGCTCTCCTGCTCCTAGTTTAGGCCCTCAGATCTTTAGGGACAGTAGGGCTTCGTCAGGCTGGCGTGGTGCGATGGGGACAGAGGGGGCAGGGACCTCCAGGCAGGGAATTGCATCCAGTTCCCTGCCAGGGAGGCCAAGGTTTCCGTAGTCATCCTGCGCCCCAGTGTGGTTAACCCGAGTGCAGGACAGAACTTGCAAGAAGACCCAGGGTCAGGCCCCTGCTGGTGAGAGCCCCAGGGTGGGGGGTAGGTGCCTAGGGGGGTTGGGGGAAGGGCTGGCAGGAGGCCATCCTCTGTGAGCGCCCCAGGGTCATTTCCCAATGCAGGGATTTGCAGACGCTCCCCATTGGCTTCTCATCCCCTGGAACCAGGAAAACAAAAGGAGGAAAGAGCTGGCAGGGCAGTGACTGGAGCTTGATCCCCTCCAGCACCTCAGTGGCTTGAGATCCTGTCTCAGGGTCACGTTCTGGCCCTGCCACTCTCTCCTTGACACTTTTTTTTTCCCCCAAGTATTTCTATTTTCTTTTATTATTTAAAAATTTTTTTATTGGTGTATCATTGATTTACAATGTTGTGTTAGTTTCAGGTGTACAGCAAAGTGACTCAGTTATACATATATCCACTCTTTTTTAGATTCTTTTCCCCTATAGGTCATTACAGAGTACTGAGTAGAGTTCCCTGTGCTATACAGCAGGTTCTTATTAGTTATCTGTTTTATATACAGTAGTGTGTACACGTCCATCCCAATCTCCCAATTCATCCCTCCCCAACACCTCTTCCCCCTTGGTAACCATAAGTTTGTTTTCTACAGCTGTGACTCTATTTCTGTTCTGTAAATAGGTTCATTTGTACCATTTTTTTAGCTTCCACAAATAAGCAATATCACGTGATACTTGTCTTTCTCTCACACTTTACAACCGTATTGTGAGGTAGGCCAGGAAGCCCAGGCCCCGAGAGGGCCACACAGCCAATGAGGGGGACCCGAACCCAGGGCTGCTCCCTCCTGTGCTGCCACCAGCCACACTGAGGTGTCCTCTTGTCAAATCTAGGGAGAAGCAGGGACCATCATATCCCTTTCACAGGTGGGGACGCTGAGGCCTCGTGAATAAAGGTGCTTCAGTGGGTGGGGCAGGAGGTGGTGAGGAAAACTTCGCAGTTAAAACCCAAGTCCTGGGAAAGAAACATGCTGGGCATTGGGCCTGGCAGCCTCTGAGCTCTGCCCGGAAGCCAGATTGAGAAAGAGGCCTAGAGGCGAGGCTCCGAACCTTGGACGGCCAGCCCAGCTCAGCCAGGCCGAAGCTGCCGGGAAAGCAAAGACGACGGGGCACCGAACTGACTCAGTCCTCCACGAGCCCGGCCCCAGCTCGCACCTGCCGTGTGGGCTCTGCTGCCCTTGTCCGTGCCTGCCGGCGAGCCAGCAAGGCCAGGCGGTACCACAGCAAACCCGGACCTGCTGCCCGCTGCCGCCTGTCCACTGCCCACCTGCCTGTGGAATCTGCCTCTTCCTCCCCTCCCCACAAAGCAGGAGCCGCGAATGACCAAGAGTTCAGCTCTGGTCAGGAACCAAGTGTGAGCCTTCACGTTTACGGAGAGCAGGCTGGTGGGATGGGCAGAGGGGTGAAGGCGCCCTGCTTCTCCTTCCAGGCCTCCCTTGGGGCCTCACGGCCTCACGACCCTCCCCACCCCATGGTGTGCAGAGTGGGGGCCGTGTGGGTGGGACTGCTGGCGCACCTGCCGTGAGCAGGGCCGTGGGGTGCTCAGGGCAGCCCTCCGGCTGGAGGGTCCCCATGCAGATGTAACTCCACGTGGTTGTGAGGGGCGGGGCTGAGGGCACCCCCTCCACCTCCATCCCCCTCAGGGGCCCGAGAGTCACTGCGAACTAGCGTCTGGGTCCCTCCCTTCCTCAGGTTTGTGGGGCCAGGGGACCCCAAGCAGAGGCCCTGCCTAAGTCTGTCCTCCGTGGGACCTCGGGCAAGTCACTCAGCTTCGTCAGCGGCTGATAATGAACTGGACAGTCCGGTATTTTAGCTTCCTGTCTATAAACACAAAGGCCCATAAGTAGCCTTTAATCTGGAATACAGTTCTCGACTGGAAAAACTATTTTATAAACGAGGCAGCGACGTTTCCTGGTGCAGGTAAAGCGTCCCGAGGCGGCTGGACACGGCAGGCACAGAGCGCCTGGTAGAGCGCGACATGGGGGCTTGGAAGTAATGTTTGCTGCAGTCACTATCACATCCTGCGTACAGATTCCTGCCTCAAGTGCAGGCTTCTACAGAGCGTTCTGGGCCAAGAGCAACTGGTGGGGGGCGGGGGGGACCCTAATGTGCAGGGAGATCACCGGGGTGGCCTTTCCTACAACATGCTGCACAGCCATTCTATGGGAAAGCAGTTTCTAGAAAAAAATAGATACAATAAAAGCTTCACAAATAAAAAGTACAAATTGGGTGAAATGTTCAAAGATGTAATTCTTTTTTCTTTTCTTTTTTTTTTAAAGGAACTCCTTTATTTATTTATTTGTTTATTTTTGGCTGTGTTGGGTCTTTGTTTCTGTGCGAGGGCTTTCTCTAGTTGCGGCGAGTGGGGGCCCCTCTTCATCGCGGTGCGCGGGCCTCACTATCTCGGCCTCTTTTGGTGCGGAGCACAGGCTCCAGACGCGCAGGCTCAGTAGTTGTGGCTCACGGGCCTAGTTGTTCCGCGGCATGTGGGATCTTCCCAGACCAGGGCTCGAACCCGTGTTTCCTGCATTGGCAGGCAGACTCTCAACCACTGTGCCACCAGGGAAGCCCAAAGGTGTAATTCTTAAAACTATTTTTTCCACTGCTGATGGTGTTTGGGGATCATCTGACTGTCCAGCTTTTCACTTAAAATACTTAACATTTATACCTCATTTTTATCTGAAAAAGAAAAAATTGTGTAGGACTTCCCTGGTGTCCCCACCAGGAACACCCCTTCCCAGGAGGTCCCCACCCCTGCCCACCTGCTTGGAGGTTACGCTGGCAGGGCCTCTCCAGGCTGATTCCACCCCAGTGCCCCCCTACTCCACTCCAGGCCTGAAGCAGGGTAAGATCTGGGAGGATGGGACAGAGCTGAGTCCTTAGGCCCACTCTACAAGCTCTCCTGGAACGCTCAGCTCTGCTCACGGGGCAGACGGAGGGGCCAGCCTGATCCATCCCCCTACTCTCCCGCAACAGCACCCCTTCCCCACGCTGCAGCCTCAGGACTCCAAGCTTCACGCTTCTGCTTCCTGACACTCTGCCCGTGTGTCCACAGCCGCCTCCTCTCAAGGCCTGACCCAAGGCCCCAGGAAGGACTCCTCTACCCCAAGGGACAGAGCACTCTCGGTAGAACTCAGAAAACCCTCCTTCCAGAGAAGGGTCAGGGAGCTGGTGTGGAGGAAGATCCGGGGTGCCCACCTGTGACCTTCGATCACCCAGGAGCCGGCTCCACCCGGAAGCAACAAAGACCATCACCTCTTAGAGGGGCTCAGATTGTACTTTATTGATGTGTGAAGAGAGGCGAGGGCTTTCCAGTTAAAATATTTAACATTTACACCTGTACACACACATACACATGTCCCCCCCTGGGGAAGGGCGAGATGGCTCTGAACACAGAGGAAGGGGGGAGGAGGAGAGGGTGGGGCAGAGTGCCCTTGACCCTGCAGGAGCGATGGGATAGGAGCACAGAGTGGGACGGAAGTGGAAGTGGGTTATTAAGAAGCATCTTGCTTACTAACATGAAGCCCCGTGCCCGCTAGAGCACGGACGAGGCCTCATTGGCTTAGAGGAGGGCCCACGGAGGGCGGGCACACGGTGCCCAACGAGCCGGCCAAGGCCGGCATCCCAGGGACGGGGCGGAGGTGGGGGGCCGTGCAGAGGGCCCCCAGCCCAGGCCTCTGCTCCCCGCTGCCTCCCTCCCCGCCCTCTGAGAGGAAGGAGGGTTTGGGCCTCAGCCACGGACTGACAGCCGTTACCGGCAGCGTCTCCTTGAACTACAGACACAATGTGCATCAACAGGGCGATCGCTCCTGACCCCTTGGCGGACGCCTAGAGGTGCCAGAACCAATCCTACAGTATCTTTGGTTTGTGGGTTCTCTTCCCTACTCGAATCCTCCCTCTGCGCAGCCTCCAGGCTGGGGCCGGGGCTGGGCTGCTCGAAGGCTCAAAGCCCAGCCCGGCAGCCCTCGGAGGCCGGAGGTGCTGCCCGGGCGGCTGGCCGGCTTACTCGCTGTGGTGCTGGGACTTGTAGGAGAGGATCTCGGCGGCCAGCTGCTGGGGGTCCAGGAGCTGCGGGAAGCGCCCCATCACAGCCTCCACCAGGTGCGGGGGGAAGACGCCGCACAGCTTGGTGTACACGCTGGCTCGCTCCTTGGCTAGGCTGCCCGCCCCGCCCCAGGGGCCCCTGTCAGCCCCTGGGCCCGGCACCCGGGGCTCCTGCAGGACTGGGGTGGTTGGGGGCAGCTGGTACGGCTCAGACCAGTACTCTCGAGGTGGAAAGGCAGCTGGCGGGGGTGCGTAGTCAGCAGGGACGCTGAAGTGGCCAGCACCCACGGCCCGGCCGAAGGCAGAGAAGGCCGGAGTGGTGGGGAGCTCGGCCCCATAGGGGCGGTAGCCGGCATAAGGGCCCCGAGGTGGGCCCGGCTCAGCAGGGCCGCCTCCTCGAATCCCCCAGAGTTCTGACATCTGGCTCTCCAGGGAGCCAATGCCCGAGTCCAGGCAATCCTGGGAGGTATACGGGAGAGAGTCCAGGGTCTGCGGGAACCAGTCCGAGGGCCCAAAGCTGCTGCCACTGCCCCCACTAGGTGGGAGGCTCCTGCCTGCTGGGTTGAAGGTCTGTGTCAGGCCTTTCCGGGGGGTTCCCGGGGATGCCTGGGCCCCCAGCTTCTTCCCATCCGGGCTGCACTGCTCGTGCTCTGTTGGCAGAGAGCCGGGCTGAGAGGAAGGTGAAGGCCGCCGGCCACTTTTCTCCTTGCTCGGCGGCCTGGGGGGCGAGAGGAGGGCGTTGGCACGGAGCTCGTCAGCCACAGAGCGCTGGGGCCGGCTTGGACGCTCGGGGTGGAAGAATCGGCACTTGATCCCATAGGTGCATTTCCTCCCTGGGAGAGAATTAAGGAGGGCTATCAGCCGGGGGGGCTCTAGAACCAGGGGGTGGGAGACGGAAGTGGGTAGCACAGGAAACATGGGGTTGGGGGTCCCCGAGAGAAAGAACGTGGGACGCAGCCTGACTCAGGCAAGAGAGGAAGGGGATGGCGTGAGCAGGGCCCTGGAGGGTGGAGCTGGGGGTCTTACCATAGGGACACGGCTGCTTCCTGTGCTCGGCCATGAGTGGCTTCTTACGCAGGAAGTTGTCCAGGCTCGGCCCGTGACGGCCCAAGGGGTCATCAGGGGGCATGAACCTGTGGAGGAGGTGCGAGACATGAAGGGGGACTTCCCAGTGCCGACAAGGGGGCAGGACAGGAAGCCTCGATAGCACGGAGAGGAGGGCAGCTCCTAAAACTGGTGTCTGCCCAGCAGGACATCCCTGGGCTCTCGGGGGTACTGTCCCAAGGGAGTGGAGGAGGTCCCAGGCCAGAAGGCCGCAGCCATGGGCGCCTTTAGGGCGACTCTCCTGCTGGGAGCTCACAGAGGCCGAACATCTGAATCTAAGGCTGCATCCGCTGGCCTCTGGTCAGAGCTTCGGTGCTGGCGAGTGGAGATGCTCTCTTGGAAGCACTGGCCACCCTGTGCCACATGCCCCTTCTCCATCCCCCAGATTAGAAAGCCCCAGTCTGGCCCCAGCCTGACCCTTCCTACGTGGGGCCTGCTGCCTGGGCCCGAGGCCACGGCCCTGCAGCAGAGTTGCCCCAGCTCCACCCCTCCCACAGGCACCTCCCGGAGTTGTCGGGAACGTACTTGTCGTTGACGAAGGAGTACATGAGCAGCCGCTCCTCGATGAAGCGCTTCCACTCCTGCCGCTCGCCCTGGAGGTCCCGGTAAGTGTCATTAGAGACCACGATGCCATCGGACTCGAAGGCCAGCTTCACGATGAAGCGGTCGTCATAGCAGACCACGCGCTTGCCGCCCACACGCCTCGACGGCGTGAACACCAGGATCTTCTTCTTCTCCAGGTCCCGCAGGATATGCTGGTCTGGGAGGCAGCAGGGGCGCAGGTCAGGGCCCAGCCTGGACCCAGAGCCAGCTCGCAGGGCTCCCTGAACCCCCGGTTGCCGGACACAGGGCTCTCAACTCCAGGGTCGCGGGAACAGGAAGAGGCTCTGCAGAGGCCACTGCTGAGGCCCAGCCCCTCGCTGGGCCTGGCGCCTAGTTTGCTGCCCAAAGACCAAGGACCCCGGAGAACAGGCTGGCAGGTCCTGCTCAGGGAAGGCTCCTCAGTAGAGCTGGGCTGCCTCCTTCCCGCTCCTGGACACCAGGCCTGGTCGCGCCCAGCCTGTTCTCGAGGGATCTAGGAATGAGCCGCGGCTTGAGCTGGGGTCAGAGGAGTGTCTCAACCAGGACAGAAGGACCCACCCAGAAGGGGCTGCTTCTCTTGGAACGGGCGGCCCCAGCCAGCCTGCCCCCACATCTCAAGACTTCCAGGGAAATAAACTCAGGCTCTCCTCCCGAAGGCTGGGGCTCATGTAAGAGCAATGGTGGCAGCTGGCGCTTGCTGTGTGTGTGCCAGGTGCTCTTCTGAGCACCTACGTGCATTAACCCGTGTGATCCTCACAACCAACCCTGCGAGTGTATCAGATCCTCACCCCATCCCGCGTCTCAGATGAGGGGCAAGTGGCTCAGAGCCAGAAGGGACTGAGCCAGGATTCCAGAGCCCAGGGGCTTAGCCGCCACACCACGCCGCCCCTGTGCCGTTGGGGACATGGCAAGAGCACGCCACCATTAGGTGAGGGAGGTGCCCAGGACCCGGAGGCAGAGGTTGCCCAAGGTGATCTCCAAGGGCCGCTGTTCAGAGCAGGGATGCTGAGGACAGCAAAAGCCAGGAAAAGAATGCCGGTCCCTGCTTGGGATCTAGAAGCTGTTGCTCACGCCCAAAGGGTCTCTATTGAGAACAGGGGCTCCTGGGGCAGGGAGACCATGCCCCTTCAGAGGTGCCACTCACCTGTGATGGGCACATCGGGCCGAGGCTGCTCCTTCCTCCAAGATGGTACAAACACTGTGATGTCTGTGTGGCCCCGCTCCAGAAACCAGTTCACTGCCAGGAGGATACCCCGACAAGAGAAGACCTCCTTGTTCCCGTGGCTGGGGAGGAGAAGAGGACGGGGTCGGCCTGCTGCTCCCAGATCCGCACAGGAGGGAGGTGGGTTGCACTCCAGCCCCTGCCCTGGTCGGCGGAGCTGCTGGGCTCAGCCCCCTGCCTTCTGGCCGGGGGCCTAGGGCCTGTATTCCCTGCTGGTTCCCACACTGCCAGGGATGGCCAGACCCGGGGCTTTCCCTGAGGTTCCGTCTCCTGACAGTGAGGAAACGCCCAGGAATCTGGCAGCACTCGCTTCCCACAAGGGGAAGGGTCAGGCCGCTTACAACACACCTGGGGGTGGGGGAAAGGCACTGGGACCATGGGGACACAGATACACACAGGCTGACTGAGTCACCACCCCTCCCTCGCCGGCTCGGCAGGGCTGGGGGTGGGTGCTGGGAAGGAGAAACCAGATTGCTCCGGATTAAAGTTGGATTACAGTTCAGTCCTGCTCAAACCGCAGGGGCTGGGACTGAGGAGGGCGAGGGACACAGGGCAGGAGGCAGCTGTGAGGCCTTCCGTTCTGAAAGGGAAAGGAATTGCTTTTCCTCTGACTGCCAATTCCCCAAAACGCCTGGACTCCCTGTTCTCTTCTTGCCCTTTTGGAGAAGGCATGACCCGAGGCAAAAAGACGGTCTGGAAGACTCTGGGGACTCTGCCAGCAGGAGAGCTGGGAAATGGGACATCCCAGGGCCGTGGACCAGACCTCACCCCATCCAAATGCGGCTGGGCCCAGACGCAAGCCCTGAGGTTGCTCTGGCTCAGCCTCTCTGTCTGAAAAATGGGCCGGGTGGTCTGCAGCCTCCTCAAGAAGGGCCCATGTCAGTGTGACAACGTTCCCGTTTTCTTGAGGCCAAAGACAGTCCAACAAAGTGGAGGTTCCAGCTGGCTTCCTGGGAATGGAAGGGGGCTCCCAGGTAATACTGGGTGTCATGGCAGGGCTCCAGGACCAGGCTAGGGGCCTGGAAGGGGTCAGCTGGGGCTCTCACCCCGACAGTCCCTGCCCCTCAGCGAACAACTGAGACTCTCATTATTTGGCACATAAAACAGAATAAGCGTTATGCAAAAGAGGCAACTCCATGGCCAACCACATCCTGTGGCTGGCTTGGGGGCGGTAATAGCTGGAGCCCCAAGAGAAGTAGAAAGGGAGGTAGGGTAGCTGGCGGGCACAGAGGCTGTCTGGGAGTGAGGCGGGGGGCTCCCAGGGCTGAAGGTCTCTGTAAACTGTAGGTGAGGCAAAGTCCAGCCGGAAGGCAGGGCTCATTCCCACCAGGTGGGGCCTCCCTGCCATCTGCCGGCCTGCTTATAATAAAAGTTAACATTTACTGAGAGCTGTGAGGCAGGCCCTGATCTCCATGCTCAATACTGAATCACCAGCAAGTCTCTGAGGAGGGTACTATCATTAAAGGGCCCTGGCCCACCCCACTTTTTTTTTTGCTGTGCTGCGTGTCATGTAGGATCTTAGTTGACCGACCAGGGATTGAACCCGAGCCCCCTGCATAGGAGGTGCACAGTCTTAACCCCTGGACCACCAGGGAAGTCCCACTTGCCCTTTTATTCAGGTGTGGAAACTGGTCCACAGAGGGCAACCAGTTGCCAGCATCACACAGTAGCAGCGGTCCAACCGAAATGCAGACCCAGAGGCTGTGCTCATAGCCACCACGGGTGTTGATGCTACGACAGTACAGAGACAAGTGCCAACCCTGACAGCAGGCCCGGAGCGGGGATGGGTGGGTACCAAGCACCTGCTGGAGGCCAGGTACGTGGCACACCTCCTTGCTTCATCCTTACAAGGCTCTGAGACTCGTCGAAGGTCCCCTGGCTACTGGTAAGAGGCAGAACTTGAACCCACATCTGGGGGTACTGGATTGCCCCTAACAGAAGAGCTGAGGTTTATTTAGGAAAGAAAAAAGCTCCCAAAGTTGAGTGTGAACAAACTGTTCAGAGGGTGGGGCAGGCTGGGAACAGGGAAAACCATGCACCTGGCAAACTCCTCTCCTCTGTCAGGACCCAGGTGAGGTGTCACTGCCTCTGAGAGGCCTTCTCTGACCTGGCAGGATGGGTCAGGTCCCAGGTCTGTCTTCGCAATGCCCAGTGCTTCCCCCTGCCCTAGGCCTTCTGTCTCCCCAGAAATGTGGGGATGGGATCATCTCTGCCTTGGATCCCCGTCTCAGGTACGCAGTCTGCACATGCATTTACCTGCCTCCTTCTACACACACGTGTGTACCTGCGTATGCCCCATCCCAGGCCAGCACCTGCAAGCCCTGGGACTTCATGGGACACCGGGGCTTCCAGGACAGTGTACTGCTTCTGGGCAGCAGAAACCCTGGCTGGGGACAAGTCTGCTCTCAGCCGCCCTAGACCCCAGAATATCCCTTAAGCAGGTGGTCAGAGCCTTAGTCTTGGGAGAAGTAGAACACATGTTCCAGTCCCTTGAGTCAAGCCCAGATCCTGCCCTCCCAAGCCAGGAGTGCCTCTCTACAGCTAACTTTAGACCCCCTTCGCTGCTGTGGAGGAAGCTGTGCTGGCACGGGAAAACCAGACATCCTCCCATCCCACACCACAGTCCCGTCGGCCCAGAAGGTCAGGGCCCCTCAGCCTGTCTAACGAGACTCCGGTAAGATGTGCGATTCCGTAGGAGACTCCAGCTCAGCAGCTCCCGCCCTAGGGCACAGGGCAGGGCCAAAAGGCAGGCTACCCAGGTGAAAAGATCTGCCTGGGCCGGGCCCAGCTAGTGGAGAAAAATTCCCTTAGAAGGAAACAGAGGTGAATTTCCCCACGATTTGCATATGGCAGGGGCTGGCCCGCCAGCCCTGGGCGGGAGGGGGCAGGAGGGCAGGAACCCTGCAGCAGCTGAGACAGGAAGTTTGAGGCTGGAATTCCCCTCCTGCTACTGCCCCAGCTCAGAAAGCCCCTGCGGCTCGGCCTCTGGCCACCCACTGCATCACCTGCCCCTCCTCCCGCCCAGGCCCCTCCTCCTTCTGCCGGGACACAAACACACACAGCACATGGCTGCCCCCGGGGCTCGGCGCTCCTGGCCCAGCCCCTGGAGGAGGGAGCCACTGACTGATCCCAGCCAAACACTGCTGAAAGGGATCCCCTAACTCTCAAAGCACACACGGGGACCAGCGGCCGCTGGCCTGTGGATGCCAGCTTTCCTCAATTTCCACCTAGGCTCCGTCCATTTCAGAGATGGGAAGACTGACTGACCCAAAAGTGGCTGGAAGAGGGCCACCTGCACACCTGCTGAGCTGGGCCAGGACCAGTCAGACAGCTGAGCTGGGCCAGGTGGGCCAGGTGTGGGAGGGGCAGAGGGGGCAAAGGCCTAGAGGCCTTAGGCAGCCCACCTGAGAGACCTCAGGGAAGCCAGGGGAGGAGCCCTTCCCACTCCACACCTGTGTATGGGATCTCCCCATCCACATCCACAGGAACCTTTCCTTGTGAACCATCCACCCAACCCTGACTCACCAGCCTGCCTTGAAAGGACTGGGAGAAAGCAGGGCCAGAGGGCAGGGCCTGGATGGAAGGGAAGTCTGGGCTCCCTGGGGTCCGCGGCAGCCCTCCCGCCACCCCTCCCCTCTCCCCCCCAACCCCCCCCCCCGAGCCTGCGTAGGGGAGAGGTGGGATGGTTATGGGGCTGAGTCCTGGCTCTGGCCCCTGGGGAGCCCTCAGAGCCCAGGCCAGCACAGGTGGCTCCAGCAGAAGTGACCCAAGTCACTGCTCCCCTGGAGCCAAAGGATCAAGCTACCCACCCACACCCCTGACGTAGAGCCAGATCCTCAAGGTTACTCTTGGTCACAGCTGCAAAGGCCTCAGTAGCTGGGCTCGCTTCCATGGGAGCCCAGGTCTGGGACAAGGCCTCAGCAGTCCCAGACTCTGAATAATAGTAACAATAACAACAACTACTACTGATTAATGAGCCCTTACTTCTCTCCAGGTTCTGTGCATTCACTCCCCACAACCACCACTTGAGGGGGTGGGTTATCCCCATCTCATGGAGGAGGAAAGAAGGCTCCTATGTAGTAAGCTGGAGTCCACAGTCTGGTCCCTCTCGAAGAGCATAAGGTAGCTCTGGAGACAGAAGGACCTGAGTTCGAATCTTTGCTCCGGCACTTACCAGTCGTGTGACCCTGAGCAACACTTTGAGCTCCCTCAAACATCCCTAAAACCCACTTCCAAGAAGCCATGAGGATTCAGGGAGCCTCCTGGCACACAGTAGGGCCTCCACAAAGGGCTTTCCCTTCCTCTAGACCAATCTGGAGAAGAGGTCACACTCCTTTCTGAAATCCTCTCTACCAGAGGTGCAGAGACACACGGCCACAGTCTTGGCCACAGAAGTGACATGTACCTCATGGCCACGTTGCTCCCATCGATGACCACAGGCCTCAGGTCACTGCCCTCCTTGTCCTCGTCGGGGGGAGAGGGCTCCAGGATGGGGGCCTTGGGGTTGCCCCCGCCCCGGGGGACCAGAGGCAGCTGAGGGCAAGGGTCCGGCGATGCCTGGCGCTCCCGCTCGGCCGCTGACCCATGTTTCACCAGCTCGCCCAGCACAGTGTTGGTGTCTGCCTGGACCCCCAGCTTCTGCAGGACACTGTGGATCTCAGCAGATGAGTAGCCCAGCTTCCGGAAGAAGTCAACCTTCATCTGCAGCTCTGCAGTCCTTGCCTCCTCAGCCGTGGACTCCTGGGCCGGCCTGGGGGTCCCTCGGCAGCTGTGGCCGTCTTCAAGCTCCCACAGACTCATGGTGGGGTGGCTTCCTGGGTGGGCCTCTCTCTCCACCAGCCACTCACAGCTCAGACTGGTGGAAGGCACTTGTCACAGCTCCTGTATGACAACCATGAGGGTTAGGGATGCGGAATGGCTCTCTCTCTCTCACCCCTCTCCTGACCCCGCCCCATCCAACAGGATGAGACCACACGGACTGGTGGCAGTATGCAAAATGCAAAGCCATCTTCCGTGTTGCCTCTGTTATCCTCTCAAAAGCCTTCCCAGCTAGGGAGCATCATTCCCATAATACAAAGGAGGAAACTGAGCCACAGACGTTACGAACTTGCTCTAGGTCATCCAGCTGTTAGCTGATGGCGCAAGGACTTGAACTTAGGCAGTCTGACCCCTCCTCCCACCCCAACCCCAGCCCCCCGCCAACCCAGGGGACCCAGAAGTCTTGGGAGGCCTCCGAGGACCTCGACGCGCCCCGACAGCTGCGGGGCGGGGCTCTCAGATGGAAACCCACTGGGTTGGAACTGCGTTGTGGGGGGGCTTCCCCCTTGAAGCCATCGCCTCCTCCCGCCCGCCTGCCCAGTGCTCGGAGCCCAGGCCAGGAGGCGCGGGGCCCGTGGCCGGACTCCCGGATCGGGGGAGGGGAAGTTTCCGGGGTGACCCACCAGAGAGAAAAGTTGCTGGGAAACTCTGGTTGGCCTCGGGGCTCGGTGACGCTTAGGGTGTCCCGGCCCAGAGCCTCGCGAGCGCTGTCTTCCTCCTCCGGACCTCGGTCTCCCTACCCCCAAGATCCTCCGACTTGGACTAAGTTGGGAGGATCCTGGGGGTAGGGGAGGCCGGAGCCGACCGGCCCCACGTCCCTCCCGCTCAGGTCAGTCCCAGCCAAAGCCCTTCCCATCCGCTCCTCCGCCCTCCCCCTAAGCCCGCACTCGCGCCCCATCCCCGTCGCGCGCGCCTCACCCTGCCGTGCGCCAGCCGCGGCCGGCGGCATCTCCATGGGGCCGAGTCCCGTGGGCAAGGCCGGCGGCGCTTTTATACGGGGCGGGTGGGCGGCCCTCGGGACCATGACGCGGAAGCCGGGCGGGCGGGGGAGAGCCGCCCCGGGCGGCAGGGGGCGGAGCGGCCATCGCCCCTTCCTGCTCCTCCTCCTCCCCGCCCCCTCCCCGCCCCATCCCTCCCCACACAGCCCAGGCCTCAGGCCCCGACCCCGCGGCCCGAGAGCGCCAGGCCTGGCCAGGAATCCGGGCTGGAGCCGCGGGGAGCTGCCTCTTCCGTGAGCCTCTAGCCTCCCGCGGCGAGGAGATCTGCAGGGCAGGAGTGCACGGCCCGCAGGCGTAAGGTAAGCCCAGGCTGAACCAAGTATGCGCACCGAGTTAGGCTCGGGCAGACCTAGTGTACGGCGATACAGGCACAGGTACAGCCGCGTACTTTCAGACCTAACTAAGTACGCGGAAGGTACAGTACGGGACACAGGCGTTGGTCCACACACACGGTTGGAGGCAGAGCCATAGTTATCAAGACAGTACACCCAGGCAGGCACTTTTCGCATTGAGACAGGAATACTCAACAGGTACACCGTGATTGGAGCAGGTACACAGAGCTGGGGCCCCATCCAGGGACAGGTACAATTTTTTCTGAAATAAGGACCTTGACAGGATAGAAGGGCAGGTACAACCTGCCTTGTCCCAGCTGGAAAGACTTGCAACCAGGACCAGGAGCTCCCATTCCAGGGCCCCAGGTGCCACCTTTGTCACTTTTGAAACCACCAATGATCCCACCTAGCCAAGCCCCTGCTTTGTTGTCTGGTCATCTTTAAAGACCCCCAAATACCTCTTCTTCTGCGTCTTCCAGGCACAGGACCCCCAGGGGCTGGCCTCCAGGAGAGGGGGAAAACGAGGCTCCTTCCGTGTGCCAGCACACGTGCTCACCACTACTCCTGCCCAGTGCTGTGTGTACTGTAGACATAATCTTCAGAACAGACCCTTTTATAGTTGGGAAAAATTCAGTGAAAAGTGCAGTATATTTAGACATTCATTCATTGTATTAACTACCTTTACGGTAGTAAAAATATTAAGTAATGAGTCCAGGTTAATAAACATAATGATGATAAGTCAACCACAGTGATAATACCTCGCATTTATGGAGTACTCGCTGGGCAGCAGGCACTGTGTCAGCGCCTTGCAGACACTTCCATGCCTTTGCATCTCCTATCTCAGCCCCGGGAGTGCCCTCCCCTTCTTCCCTCCCTACTGCTGCCTGGCCAATTCTATTCCTCTTTTTTTTTTTTTTTTGCGGTACACGGGCCTCTCACTTGTGGCCTCTCCCGTTGCGGAGCACAGGCTCCGGGCGCAGGCTCAGCGGCCATGGCTCACGGGCCCAGCCGCTCCGCAGCATGTGGGATCTTCCCGGACTGGGGCACGAACCCGTGTCCCCTGCATCGGCAGGCGGACTCTCAACCACTGCGCCACCAGGGAAGCCCCCTATTCCTCTTTTTGATGTTGTCACCTCCTCTGTGAGGCCTGCCCAGACTCCTTTGGTGCTGAGTTGCTTCCTCCTCGGTGCTCCCACAGCCCCCTGTCTATGTCCCTATGTGCCGGATTGTGATTGCCAGCCTGGACCGCCTCCTGGGCCAGGACGGGCTGGGACTCCGCCCGTACTCCCAGGCCTGTGCTGCCCAGCACTGTGCCAGAGGGAGCCAGCAGGACTGGGCAATGAGTCATGCAGCTCCGTGTCCTCCCAGAGTGAGCCGCAGTCTCGCTCTCTTCCGGCTCATGAAGGCGGCTCTTTCCCGAGAAGCTGACTCTTTTCTGCAGAACCCAGGACTGCTCCGGGGAAACCCTGCTCCACTTCTAGCTGGATTTTGCAAACTTTGGCCCGAATCCGCAGGAGCCCTCTGGATCTAATGTGCTCAGCCCACCCGCTCCACCCCCACCTCCCCCCCCCCGCTTCCCTTGATCGCCCGTGTCAGTGGCTGGGCTTGCCAACTTCCTTCCTGGAGCCTTCCTGCTCTCCTGCCACCTGCTTGCACCTGGCTAGCCTGAGTGGGGTCTGCAGAGCTCCGGGACTGGTTGCCCCCTGGGCGGGGCGGGTGGGGGGGCGGCGAGGAGAGGCTGGAGAGAGAAAGGTCCCAGGAATTACCTAGGATTTCGGTAGCTCCACCAGGCAGCTCAAACTGGGAAGGACACAGGAGCTAGGTCACCACTGTAGGAAGCGTGGGCAGGCTGCCCCCAAGCCTTAGCAGTGTGGCCGCAGAGGTTCAGTTCCACAAGCCCTCCTGGAAATGGAGAAAGGGCCAGATCCCCGCCATGTTTTGAGGCTCCTAATATATTTTAAAAAGACTTGTCGGACTTCCCTGGCAGTCTAGAGGTTAAGACTCTGTGCTTCCACTGCAGGGGGCGTGGTTTCAATCCCTGGTCAGGGAACTAAGGTCCCACATGTCACATGGCGTGGCCAAAAAAAAAAAAAAAAAGACTTGTCACACTAGGAGCTATAAAAATTGAAGTATGTTTTAAAATTCAGTTGAACAAATGAACTGTTTCATCATGTATTCAAATGCAGTGCAGTACATTTGGACTATTGACAAGATAATTGGAGGGTTTGTTTTAAAAATATATTACTTCCTCGGAGAAACGGCTGATTCTAGGGCTGGGACAGGGAAAAATGTGAGCTTGGAGTGTCTCGTGGTGCCAGAGTTAGGAAGTGCCCCAAACTCAAAAGGGTAGGAGTGTGTCAAAGCGACTCGGGAGCCAAAAGCTCCCAGTGGCCAAAGCGGCAACAATTAGAGCAATAAAATGGATAATGGAGTATTAGATAGTAGCCCAAAGTATAAAATCCATATCCCTGAGTTGGTACTGGTAGAAATAAATTGTTGAATAAATAACTAGCTGGGTGGGGCCGGGGTAGAGACAAATCTTACAAATAACACATGTAGGTTCTCCCTTCTCCAGGCTAATTATCCTCTCCTCTTCCTTTGAATGTGCCCCGGGCTTAGTGACTTGCTTCTAAATAACAGAGTAGGGAAAGAGAACAATAGGAAGTGTATGGTGGAGACACCTGGCAGACACCACCTTGACCGAGTGATCAAGGTTACCACCACCCCATGACAAGTCAAGTGGCATCATGTGCCCCCAACACTATGTGATGAGGAAGGCACCTCATCCCTGTGGTATTCTTCCCCAAACCCGTAACCCCAGAGAAAAGCCTCAGACAAACTCCCATGGAAGGACATTCTACAAAATACTTGATCAGGACTCCTCAAAACTGAAAGGGTCACGAAAAGCACGGAAAGACAGAAGCAGACCAGAGGACACGAAGAGACACGCCGGGTGGATGCAGTATAGTTGCTGGTTGGATCCTGGAACAGAGAGATCATTAATGGAAAAGCTGGTAAAATCCAAATAAGGTCTGGATTTTAGTTCATAGAGATGTACCGGTTTTTTTTTTTTTTTTGCTTTGATAAACGTACCACAGTGGTATGAGATGATCACATTAGGGGAAACTGAAACTAGGTGAGGGGTATGCGGGAACTCTCTGTACTATCTTTACAACTCTTTTGTAAATTGAAAATTAATTCCAAAATTAAAAAGTTTATTGAAAAAATATGTATATAATTTCATGGGCCTTGTGTAAGGTCAGATGGCTTTGTTCATTTCTATTGGTATATATCTATATATCCTATATATCTATGTATCTCTATCTATAGCTATATATATCCTTTTGGTCTGTGAGGTCCTGGCCAGATGGCCCCCCCTCTTACCCCAGTTCAGCCACCCCTGCTCCCTGTTCTTTGCTGACCCTTGAATGTTCACATTCTGGACTGTTAGAGCTGGAAAGCCCCACAGAGACGGATTATCCCAGAACCTTTATTTAAAAAAAAGATTTTTTTTTTTTTTTTGCGGTACGCAGGCCTCTCACTGTTGTGGCCTCTCCCGTTGCGGAGCACAGGCTCTGGACGCGCAGGCTTAGCAGCCATGGCTCACGGGCCCAGCCGCTCTGCGGGACGTGGGATCTTTCCGGACCGGGGCACGAACCCGTGTCCCCTGCATCGGCAGGCAGACTCTCAACCACTGCGCCACCAGGGAAGCCCACCAGAACCTTTATTTTATAGATGGAGAGGCAGAGCAGGAAAGGGACTTGCCTCTGGCCACATGGCAAGTTAATACTGGAAAAGCTGAGAACGGGACTAGCCAGGCTTTCTCCATCCCAGGCATCCCTGGTCCCATTTGCCAGAGACAGGGAGATCAGACCCACACAGGTGCTCAGAAATACTGGTGACTTACTTGAGGACCTGATAAGGGCAACGCCTTACTCAAAGGAGCAGCAGAATCTCCGGTGTCTGTTAGAGAGAGCAGTGGCAGGGGACCCCTTTGGCCTCACTGTGTGCTTGCTTAACCAGTGAATCCCACCTGGTTTTGAAGATTTAGGAAGAGGCGGGGTCTGAAGACAGGCAAAAGGGTGAGTTGGCTTTTGTCCCCCTACCCCCACTCCCACTCCTCCCCAGCCCCAAAGCCACTGCACTGAAGGGGCCAGAGAGAATCCTGCAAGGCCCTGATGGTGTGCAGAACCTTGGGTCCCCAGTCCTGGGGTTGAACACTTCCCAATCTGTACTGGGGGTGCACAAGTTTGGTGAGATCCTTGAAGCTACCAGAGATAGCTTCCCTCGGGCCAGGAGAGTGCAGGCTGGGCTGAAGTGGTCCTGCTGCTGGTCGTGCTGGGGTGGACATTCATGCCCTCTGGCCCGAGATGGGGAGGGGCCTGCCACTGTCCCGCTGCTGCCCGCCTCACTGTGTTTCCACACTGAACTGTAATGGTCTGGGGTACCACTGCCTCCCCACCTCACTGTGACTCCTTGAAGACGGGTCGCTGGGACATGACCTGGCACAGATGTTGGTAAATCTGTGGTGAGTCAGTGAACGAGGCAGCCGGGGTTCCAGGTATGTTTTGCTGTGGACATGTCTGTTGCTTCCTCTTTGCCAAATCCAGCTCACAGATGTCCTCCTGTATCTGAAAAGGGCAGGCGTAGGCCTGGGAACTGCGGAGTCTGAGGTTCACCTGGGCCTCCAGCTGAGCCATGTCTGAAAGGCTGGGTGGGAGTAGAGAACTAGAAGCTTCATGGGTGAACTTGCATCTGGGCCAAGTCTAACCACAGCTGGGCTGACGTCGACTCACGTGGTCAGTGTGGCCATCCACAGATGAGGTTGTCGTTGAGACCAGTTCACAAGATCCTGGAGGTCACTAATGTGCAGCTCACATGCTGGCCAGAAGTTCTGATGGATATCAGATATCCATCAGAGATATCACTGGTTGATAAACACACCACAGGAAACTTGCTGGTGTCTCCCCAGCACCCTTCGTCCAATTCCCCCTTCCTAATAGTGCTGGGAATTTCCCAGCCATGTGATCTGGTCAGAAATGACCCCATTACAGCAGTGGGGGCTAACTGGCTTAAGCTAATCAATACATCTTATCCTTCAGGTTTGGTAATTGGTCAGGAAAAGGTAATGAGTCTCAACTCTGTGTCTTTTCTTTATGTTGACCGGGCAGCAATATCTCTGTTTCTTGCCAATCACAAGGGAGAAAAGCAAGGAGTCCCAAGAGTTTCTGGAAGCCACCTTGTGACACTTCAGAGGAGGCAGAGCCAAGAGACTAGAAGGACATTGGTCCTCGGTAACAGCTGCTGGATCGAGCCTTGCCTGAAGCTATTCCTAGTTCTAGACTCTGCCTATGTAAGCCCATAAATTCTGTCACTCACAACCAAAAATATCCTTTATAATGATAACAATAATTACTTAATATTTCTTAATTATACAATAATTACCTAAATACAGCTTAGGGGATAAAATCTTACAAAATGTGAGGTCTGTGGGGTGGTTTGGAAATAATAAAATAGACTCTTAGTGGTGAAAAGGTCAGCAAACTGCTGATCTAATTCAAGCTTTGCCATTTGGCACATGGTAAAACGAAGGCCCGGGGAGGTCATGAGATTTGCTTGAGGTTTTATAGCTGCTCAGAGCCTCCTGACAAATTCTTGATGTTTAATGATAATAATAGGAATGCTTGAATTTCTATGCATTCCCTGTGAAATCACAGCTTTGTGTTTTTCTGTCTTCTTTTGTGTGTTTTTCCAAGAGACAGAGAAAGAATGGCAATAATCCTCTTCATTTTGCAAACAGCGAGGCAGAAGCCCAGAAAGGCTTACAGGTTTGCCAAGATCACACCGAAAGGCAGTGGTAGAGCTGGTCCCGGAGGCCAAATGTCCTGAACGTCATTTCAGGTTCAGCTGCCTCCACCTCTCCTCTTGTGCTAGCCACCTCTGCCTCCTTTCGGGTAGGAATAAAATGAAGGGTATGGTGGGGTCCCTTCTTCTGGCCTTGCTTCTCAGCTGCTAAGTGATTAAAGAGGACTTTGGCCAAGGAGATGATTGTAGGCCCTGGCAGATGGTCCTCCCGCCACCAACCTTAGGAAAACCAAGGCTGTAAGGCTCAGAGAAAACTCAGGATATTTCTGTTGCCAGTGCCCCCCCAAGGGAGGTCAACCTGGAGAGATGGGAGGCTATATGCATGAGATTCTGGCCTCCCAATCTATGTGACCCCACCTCTGGCACCTACCCTCTCCTCCCCAGAAGCCTTCCACGACCCCCAACATTTTCAGTAGGCACGGGATTGATATGCCCGGTTGCACAGGCAGTGCACTGCACAATTTGGATTATGATCTCAATGGCGCCCCCTGGAGTTGTAGAGTTCACAGCTTGCACAAACATACAGGATGAGCCCAGGTTGTATTTCTCAACATGTTTGAACACTCCAATTGTTTTCACAGCGATCAATGACCTCACAAACCCTTTTTCGAATAAATAAGATAATTTCTTTTTTTTGCAAGGTAAGAAGATATTTTGAGAAAATTTATTTTATTTTAGATCAGTCTGATTCCAAAGGTTGTATTAGAAAGTGTATATTTTGTAAGATTTGCTATTTTAAAGGCTACTTTTCACCGTTTCCTATTTAATAAGTGATGCCAACTGTTTAACAGAATTTAAATTAATTTCATGAGGAAAATTAAGATTTATAGACAAATGAATTGAAAATATCTTGTTAGGCTTGATCGGGAGACTGAACGTATGCTGAAATTGTCATTATAGATTGAAATTTAACTACATGCTATGATTAAAAAATAGATTTGCTTTCAATACATGGGAGTTTAGAATTTTGGCATCTTGTGCTTCATTTTTGTGATTTATTTGGTTATTTTCAAAACACATTTTGTGCTTTGTTTCTAAATGAAGAGGTAAGAGAGAAGGTATCTCCTCAAATAACCCATTTCAGGTATGAATAGCTGTTATTTCCAAAAGATGAAAAGCTATAATGGCTATATTTTCTTTCTCCAGTTGGTGTTTGAAGTACTAGAGGCATCTTGATGTTATACACAGATTTTTTTTTTTAACAGGTGTTACATAAACAATGTAAAAGGTTCAAAAGGTACAGGTGTATTTTGAGTAGAACCCAAATCTCCTTTCCGTGGTCCTTAGAGTGTTTCTGTTCTCCAGGAACAACTGAAGTTAGCAACTTCTTGTGTATCTTTCCAGATAGAATCTATGCAGCTATAAGCAAATATTTGCTTACATACATTCTGGTTTGTTTCTCTTTATTTTTATACAAACGAGGCGCTCTCTACAACCAGCTACACCTTGCTTTTCTCACTTCCTAATAGACCTTTGAGATAATTCCATTATTTAGGCAGTTTGTGACTGACAAGACATTTAGGTTGTTTCTGACCTTTAGCTTTTACAAACAACACTGCAAGTAGACCCCCAACTGCTTACCACTTTGCAACTGCACAAATACATAGTGGGATGACTTCATCTTGCTGGGTCAAAGAGTGTCTTAGTTTGCTAGGGCTGCTGTAACAACATACTACAAACTGAATGGTTGAGCAACAGAAATTTATTATGTCACGGTTCTGGAGGCTGGAAGTCTGAGATCAGGTGGGGCCGGGTTGGCTCCTTCTGAGAGCTGTCGGGGAGGATCTGTTCCAGGTCTCTTCCGTGGCTCCTGGTGCTTTGCTGGCACTTTTGGTGTCCCTTGGCTTCTAGCTGCATCACCTCATCTCAGCCTTGATGTTCACATGGCGTTCTCCTTGTGTGTGTGTGTCTATGATGTTCACATGGCGTTCTCCTTGTGTGTGTGTGTCTATGATGTTCACATGGCGTTCTCCTTGTGTGTGTGTGTGTCTGTGTCCACATTTCTCCTTTTATAAGGATAACAGTCATGTTGGATGAGGACCCCTCTCCACTCCAGTGTGACCTCATCTTAACTAATTCCATCCGTAATGTCCTGATTTCCAAATAGGGTCACATTCCGAGGTACTGAGGATTAGGACTTCAACATGTGAATTTGGTGGGGGGACACAATTCGACCCATAACAAAGGGTATGTGAGTGCTGACCTTTAGAAGAATATGCTAAATTGTTCTTCATAGAAATCGTACCATTACCTTCCCACCAGTAATGATGAAAATGGCCCATGTCACCATATCCTTGCCCCACCATGGTCACCAGACATTTTGATCTTTGTCAACCTAGTGGATGCAAAATGGTATCTCATTGTATTTCACTTACTGCAAGTGAGGATGAAGTTTCTTTCTTCTTACATTTGAGACCAATTTCCATTTTGGGGGCTGCCTAGTTGTTTACGTCCTTTGCCTATTTTTCTATTGAATTATTGGTCTTTTTTTTTTTTTGCGGTACGCAGGCCTCTCACTGTTGTGGCTTCTCCCGTTGCGGAGCACAGGTTCTGGTCGCGCAGGCTCAGCGGCCATGGCTCACAGACCCAGCCGCTCCGCGGCATGTGGGATCTTCCCGGACGGGGCACGAACCCGTTTCCCCTGTATCAGCAGGCAGACTCTCAACCACTGTGCCACCAGGGAAGCCCCGAATTATTGGTCTTTTATCCTTACTGATTCATAGGAGCTTTTTAAAGATAAGGGAAATTAGCTCTTTGTGATAGATTTCAAATATTTTCCTTTCCTATTCAGCTGTCATTTGACTTTGTATGTGTGTTTCTTTTTTCTTAACTCAGGAAAAATTTTCAATTTTATGTAGAGAAACAGGTCATTTTCTTATATGGTTTGGGGTTTTTCTATGATATGTAAGAAGGCCTCCATTCTTAAGATTATGACACAAATATGCCCATTTTTTTTCTGACACATTTATGGTTTCTTTTTTTTTTTTTTTTCCGGTATGCGGGCCTCTCACTGCTGTGGCCTCTCCTGTTGTGGAGCACAGGCTCTGGATGCGCAGGCTCAGCGGCCGTGGCTCACGGGCCCAGCCGCTCCGCGGCATGTGGGATCCTCCCGGACCGGGGCACGAACCCGTGTCCGCTGCATCGGCAGGCGGACTCTCAACCACTGTGCCACCAGGGAAGCCCGATGGTTTCTTTTTTTTTTATGTATAGTTTTAAAAAAAAATCTGTTGGAAGGAGTTCCCTGGTGGCTTAGTGGTTAGGATTCCAGCTTTCACTGCCATGGCCTGGGTTTAGTCCCTCGGTCGGGGAAGTGAGATCCTGTAAGCTGAGTGGCACAGCCAAAAAAAACAAATAAAATAGGTTGGAATTAATTTTGGCACAGGTATAAGGTAGGGACCCAATTTAGTTATCCTGGTGGATTCTTGGCGGTCCCAACAGTATTTATCAAATAACGTGTGAAAATTATGATCAGATGTAAGCAGTGTGTAGATAGGAGGAATTTACAGAAATATGTTCATTAACTTTTTTCCCAATTAACTTGTATTTCAGCATCAAATTTTGTTTTTAAGGATTTTTGTCTTTAACCAGTGATCTATGATGGGTATAGACTAAAAATTTGTTATTATACTAAAAATAATTTTAAATTGTTTCATAGGCAAAGCTACGCCAGGGGCTGGCAGTGTTCAGCTAAGTGATAAAAGGGCTGAGTAACTGCGTTTGACAAGCACTCAGTCAATCAAGCAATGCCCTTTAAACAATTAATACAATGTATTTTTTTGGGGGGCAGCGCTGCACTGCATGTGGGATCTTAGTACCTGGACCAGGGATCCAGCCCTGTGCCCCCAGCAGTGGAAGTTCAGAGTCCTAACCACTGGACTGCCAGAGGAATCCCAATACAAAGTATTTCTTAACTGATTAAAATACAGAAATTGAAACATAACCCAGTGCTGCATTTAAAGACATGAATCCCCTGGGAAAACTCCTCAAGCCCTTGTTGGTTCATCTGAGGGGGTTAAGAGTTTGAATCCCAACTTCACCACCTCCTGGCCCTGCCACCTTGGGTAACTTGCTTGACATCTCTGTGCCGCATTTTTCTTCATCTATAAAATGGGGAAAGCAATAAGAGAAGGTTCTGTAGGGCCTGAAGTTTCTGCAGTTTGTTGGGGGGGGGATCTTAAAAATGACAAATGTGAAGTGAAGCACTATCCCTGTAGGATCTGGGGAGAGCCTCTCACTTGCAAGATTAAACCTCATTAGCTTTACCACAGACGAAGCTCTGAAAATAGCATCTTTTTCAAGGGCTGTTGGGAATACGGAGTGAGGCCATGTGGCTGAATCATCTGGCTCTGGTGTGTGGTGGGCCTGACTCCCAGACTACTAATCAGGTGTGTAAGAAACATCACTTTCTTTATGTATAGAAACCTACCTGAAGTTCTGACGCCAAACCCCCAATTCCACAGAGCTGGCAAACACCTTCACTTCAGTCATTCTTGAAGTTTTTAATCCACTTTGCTCTGAAGGCATGGCGGGGGGCAGAGGTCCGCTTTTCTGTGATCATCATCTGTCTTTGATCATCTGTACCCACACAGACACCTATACAGACACACAGACACACACACGTCATAACTGAAGCATCTGGTATTCCTTTCTGAATTCCCCTTCAACTTGCAGCTCTGTACTGTTTGTGACCCATGCGTGGCACTTGGGGATCTTTGAGGGGTGCCCCAGGAGTGCTGTTTAGCAACTTGTAAGAAGACTGCTGTTGGGGGCCCAACGGCTCTATTCCAGATCATATCTGAGGGAGGCAATGAGCCGCTGTGGCTAAAAGCATCGGATTGGGTGCCACACAGAACTGGATTCTAATCCTGCAAAGCCTTGTTTTCCTCATCTGCAGAATGGGGAGGATAATGCCTCTCTCATAGAACTGGTGTGACTGACATCGAGGTATTTGCAAAGGGCTTGGTGTAGTGTCTGACACGTAGTACACAAGCTCTAGTACTAGAGTTCATCTCTTCACCTTTCATTATTAGACGGGGAAACTCAGTCCTAGATACACTGGCTGGCTGGGTGAGGTTACCACACAACATTATGTAAATACCTGGGGTAAAGGTGCAGGAAGCATGCTTATTCAATTTGCAGATGACCTAAAACTAGGTATAGCGGCTGGTATTTTAAATGCAAACCAGGGTTCGAAAGCACCTAAAGCAGACGAAATGATAGACTAAACCCCCTGGAGTAAAATGGAATGGGGATGGATGTAAAATGAAAAGATTTTTCGTGAAAAAGGTTTTGGCTGAAGGTTCAATATAATCCCATGTTAAGATGGCTGCCCCCAAACGAATGTGATCTCAGGCTGCATCTTTGGCGGTATAGATTGAGGATGAGGGAGGTGATAGCTGGAAGGTTGGGTTCAATTCTGGTTGCCATACCTTTGAGCGGACAGGGAGAGACCAGAGGCCAATTTGTGGAGGGCAAAGGATAGTGAGGAATCGGGGATCCTGACTTCAGAGAAGAGAGACTCAGGGGGCAGAGATGGGAGCACCAGTAACCCTGCCTGCTCCAAGGGCAGAACGCGGAGATGACAAGGCACTGAGAACCGACTCTGACAGAACTGTCCCACAATGAAAAGGATTGTGTTCATAGCTAGTGAGCATCCCATCACTGGTTGTATGCAAGAAGAATTAGGAAAGGATTCCTGCTTTGAGCTCTCAGTTTCAGCAAAAATACTAGACCTTACTGATAAAACATCCTTGTTGGCTATATATACACATATTTAGTCAACAAATATGTAGTCCATATTTCCTCTATTTTAAGATGTACTTTTAAGAAATGAATATTACTGGGATTGTCTTACAATCAGTGTGTACACTTAGTGAATAATGCATCCTTCTTTCTGAAAAGTTGTTATTCAAGCATTTTTGAATCAGCAAAATGAAGTGTACAATTTGGGAAGTTGTTCTGACAATCTGTATTTCATCTTACATTTGCCCTATTAGAATGTATGTCTTGAACTAAAAGAAATCTATCTAAATAAATGATGTATATTAAAAAAAAAATCCAGCCTTCTCTTCTTAGTGAAGCCATACTCAATCTATTGAATCCAGCGGCTGGTGACATTCCACCTTGTCACTGCCATCCTGGCATCAGAAATGGAACAGAGACGGGCTATTAAAGCGGTTTTAACAAATTCAGAGCAGAAGGTTGTTGGCTGGGGGAAAAAAATTCCACTTATCAAGAGATGTTATTCCTTCAAAGGATGAGAACCTGTTTCTTCATAAAGAGAGTTTGGAGGGAGCTTTTTGTTCTGTGAGGCCAACATCTGGATTTGACTATGTCCATCCTCAAAAGGAGATTTCTCATAATGGACCGGACTCCAAACAGAGCACAAGGACCGGTGCGTTCTCAAAAGGAGACACTTCCTGAGACTCATGAGGGCCCTCGTGTCTCCGCAGCGCCAGCTCTGGAGGTTGGGGGAGGGCTCCGCGCCCTTGACGTCTAACTTTCACGCTGAAAGACTTTCCGTCACCTTCCGCCTCCCCGCCGTACTCCAGGAATCTGGGACCTGAATTCATTTAAAAACACTTGTGGTTTCAGGAGGCTCTTTTTTATTATAAGGCTGCCAAGGAGATCTTACCATGAAAGACCATTTGAGAGACGAGAAAGAAGGAAGCCAGGCCAAGGCCGGCGCGGGCTGTGCGGTGGGTTTGGAAAGGATGCTACGCGGAGCCCGGCCACCTGCGGACCGTGCAGGCGGGTACATGCCCGCTGAGGCGGGTTCGAATTCCGGCCCTGCGGGTCCTTTCCGACGCGACCTTGGGGGAAGTTGTGTGACCTCTGCGCCCCGCGACGCTCTTTCCTGGAGCCCGGAACTGGAACGAAGCCTCTGGAAGCACTGACATCAGAGGTGACGCGAGTCTTCGCAGGCGATGACTAGGCAAAACCCGTTGCCACTCCCTTTCCCGAGTCCCGGCCGCGTGGCGCGGGCGTATCACCTCCGGCCAGGTGGTTCGGGCTCCTTCAGCAGCTTCTCTACGGCCCCGCACCCCAGAGCCCCCGGGGCCCGCCAGACCCTCCCTGGCTCCTCGGCGACAGCGCCGGGCCTCTGATAACACAGCCCGTGGGCAGGGCTGTGGCGCCCCCTCGTGGTGACCGCAGGGAGGCGGGGCACGAGAACGTCATTGCCGCATCTCAACCAAAGGAAGTCCTTTATGGGGTCCAGCCTCGACCTCTCCTGGGGCCGTTTGAAGCCTGAAAGTCAGGTCATATGGAGTCCAACCGTTCCTTTTCGAGGCTGGGCCGGGCCACCTTGAGACCCAAATGGAAGGGACCACCTGGAGTGGGACCCTGCCAGCATTTCCCTGCCGAAAGGGCCCTTTGAGGAGTCAGGCTAAGGACTGTTGTGCTGGGGGTGCATGAGTGGGGATCTCACCTAGGTGTGGGAAGGACAGAGGGGCCCCCAAAGGAAGGATCGTAGCTTAGGGTTTTTGAGAAAAAAATAAGGACTGGGAGCGGAGCCTGTGCCTGAGGGAGGGTTTTGGTGTATCCCCCAACTCACTGACCTGGTCAGCTTCCCCCGACCTTCTCCTGGGACAGATTTTATCAGTGTTTCAGCAGTATCGGGGAAGGGCCTCAGCGAGCCATTTTTCTTAATAAAGAAAGCAAGAGGGACTCAAGTTAAAGCACCAGGCAGAATGTCTCAATGATGAGAGATGTTGAACCTCAGAAAAGAAAGCAGAGGGGGGACTTTCCCATTGAGACGAGCCCCCAGGTGAATGGGGTGTGGACAAAAGTGAGGCGGCCCCGGAAGCTCCCTGTCTATCCCGAAGGGCCTGTGCCTAGGGTGAGTCCTTGGGGTCCCAGGATGGAAAGACCTCTTGTGAGGTTCTTGGTGGCTCTGGCCCTTGGGGATGGGGTGAACCTGGGCAGGTGAGGATGGGCAGGGGGAGAAATCGAGGTCCAGAGTCATTGCTGCCCCCATCCCGGCCCACTTGGCAAAGTCATCTTCTTTCACCGCTCAGCTTGCCTCTTCTCTGGACAGTTCCTGATGCCCCTGAGAGGTCCCGCTGCCCCCCTGTCCCCCAGGTGCTCCCATCACTCCTGTCCTATGATGGTGAGCTCCAAGCCATCCTGCCCTCTGGGCTGTCGTGCTCCATCCCGGCTCTCTCCTCCAGCACCCAGCATGCTGTCCAGCACATCACCAGTGCTCAGTGAATATGTGATGACTTCAGTTGATTTGGGAAGGGCTCCAGGTCCACCTTGGCTTTAGAATAGATTTGGACAGGGGGAGAGGGAGGCTTGAGTGGTGGTGACCTGGGTTGTCCCTCCTCTCTCTGAACTGCCCTGTTTCAGACTCTGAGTCCCCAGGGAGGGTTACTGCCCCCTCCATTTAGACCCCCTCCTCCCACTGCCTTAGGATCCCAGCCTGTCCCCCTCCTCATCCAGCTTGGCCTCTGATTTCCCACGCTGGGCCCATGCCCCCCACGTGGCTGCCCTACTCACCCCGAGCTGCCCCCATGTGTGGCTGCCCCCTTAACCCCTTTGTGTTCTGTCACTCCAGGCCAGGCTGTCCCTTTGGGATAGACACTCTCCCCACCCTGCTGGGGCTCTGACACCCTGTGCGAGGCTGCCTCCCCCAACGTGGACCCCTCCTCACCCTGCTGTGACACCTCCCTCCTGTCTGCCGTGGTTCCCCTACCCCCATGCAGATGTCTCCCTTGCTCTGCTGCCCCTGATGGTTTTAGGACTGAATGGTTCCGGAAGGAAGGAAGAGAAGAGGAGGAGCAGAAAGAGTATTTTAACGGTGGAAATTTCTGTGCAAGCAAAACCTTGGAAAGAATATATAAAATAGAGCTACTCTGGTTAAAGAGAGCGAGAAGGGGGGAAGGGGGGAGGAGGGGAAGGGGAGGGGGGAGGAGGGGAAAGGGGAGGGGGGAGGAGGGGAAAGGGGAGGGGGGAGGAGGGGAAAGGGGAGGGGGCAAGAGTGAGCCTGGAGCCCCACCCACTGGGTCCCACTCTCTCAGAACCGTCATTAAATCCTGCCGGGGGTGGCAAGTGGGAGTAGGGAGGTGCTCCTTGGTGCCACTTTGCAGCCACTAAGATGTCCTCTCTGAGCTTTTCTGAGAAGGCAGCTCCTGCAGTCAGAGGGATGGAGGTTGCTGGCAGCCATTGCTGCTGCCTGGAGGATGGGTCTCTGAGGGGCCAGGGGGCCCTGGGCAGGTGCTGGGGGCCTGTGGGTAGTAGGTCAGGCTCTGCAGGACACAGTGCTGTGAGTTACAGGACTTCTGCGTGCCAAGGCACTGGGCCAGATCGCCCCTTCCCCATTTGTGCCCCTTTGTGACCCTCTCTGTCCCAATCTCTGGTCACCTCCAGGAAGAGAACCTGGAAATTCTGCTTCGGTGGCTGAAGTAGATGTCACTGACCTCCCGATGGTCAAAAGTGAGCAACACTTTACAGTTTATAAAGCAGTTTCACATCCATTCCCTGGTTTGATTTGATCTTTGCAACTGTTGGTAAGGATAGCGCTGTGGCTAATCCCTCCACCCCCAACTGCCTGGAGAGAAGAGGAAGTCGAGCATCAGGAGTTGCGTAAATTGCCCTCAGCGGCGAGAGGAGGCCGGAGTCCCAGACTCCATTTCCAGTGCCTTCCGGGCACCCTTGGCCTTTCCCCAGCCTCTCCCCACCCGGACTCTTCATCTCGCTGATTGAGGTAATGAGCTCCTTTAGCCCGAGCCAAGTGTGAGGTTAGGCCTCCAGGATAGGACTCTGTAGTCAGGCAGAAAACAGGTCAAGGGTCAGGACTTTTTCCCCAGAACCCCGGGGGGCAAGCTCTGAGCCCCCCTCACTGGTGTGGGGGATTTGGAGTAGGATGACCATATAATTAGTCATCCAGATTAGAACACTTTAGAGAATGAAAGGGAGCGCTATTAGTAATGACTCCATGGCTACAGCCGTGAACAGGGAGGTGAGGTCACTATTATGATATCACCTGCCCAGCCCCTTCTCCACCTCCACAGCCTCGGACCCCCAGACCTGATGCAGAACATCGGCCATTTACTGGGCATTTAGCAGTGCTGGACACTCCGCAGAGCTTGTTGTATTAGATTTCCATGACAACGTGTGGCTGATCCACTTATTGTTCCCATTTTATTAATACAGAGACTGAGGCCCAGAAGACTCTTGCCCAAGAACACACAGCTGGTAAGTGGTGGAGCTGGACTTTGAACCCAGGGAGCCTGGCTTCCCTTGATAGGATTATAATAACATTTTTTTTTTGCAGTACGCGGGCCTCTCACTGTTGTGGCCTCTCCCACTCTCCCATTGCGGAGCACAGGCTCCGGACGCGCAGGCTCAGCAGCCATGGCTCACGGGCCCAGCCGCTCGGCAGCATGTGGGATCTTCCCGGACCGGGGCACGAACCCGCGTCCCCTGCATCAGCAGGCGGGCTGTCAACCACTGCGCCACCAGGGAAGCCCTATAATAACATTTTAATGAATTTGTTTGGCCTGCAAGAATTGCCATGGGGGCTTCCCTGGAGGCCCAGTGGTTAAGAATCTGCCTGCCAATATAGGGGACACGGGTTTGAGTCCTGGTCCGAGAAGATCCCACATGCTGTGGAGCAACTAAGCCCACGTGCCACAACTACTGAGCTTGCGCTCTAGAGCCCGCGAGCCACAACTACTGAGCCTGTGTACCACAACTACTGAAGCCTGTGCACCTAGAGCCTGTGCTCTGCAACAAGAAAAGCCACTGCAATGAGAAGCCCGTGCACCGCAACGAAGAGCAGCCCCCGCTTGCCGCAACTAGAGAAAGCCTGCATCCAACAATGAAGACCCAACGCAGGCAAAATTAAATAAATTGAAAAAAAAAATAAAAAAAGAATTGCCATGGAATGGGGTTTCCCAATCTTTCATCAGGTCTCTTCACCCACCCCCGCCGCTCCTCCCACCCCCCAGTCTCTCTTAGCTGTCTTTAGCTCAGGGACATCATTAAAAGGACCTTTGAGTGGTGAGGGGATGTGTAGATGAGGAAGGGAGCAGGGAGTGGAAGAGTAGCGGCAGGATGAGAGTAGTAAAAGCTACCATTAATTAAACACTTACTGCATACCAGTCTCTGTTTTAAGTGTTTTCAGTGTATTAACCTGTTTAATCCTCACAACACCCCTATGAACCCCAAGTAACATTATGATTCCCATTTTACAGATGAGAAAACTGAGGCCACTTGCCCTCCATTATGCAGCTGGTAAGTGGTAGAGCCAGGGCCACCCAGTTGGCTTCACCATCGTGCAGTTTGTCCTTGAGGAAGAGGATGCTGCTGGCCCAGTGGTGGAGTCCCTCTAGCCTGCTTCCTCTAGGACATAGAACGTGGAAATTCTGCTTTGGTGGCTGAAGCAGATGTCACTGACTTCCTAATGGTACTCCTGAGCCAAGTGAGCAGCACTTTGCAACTTTCAAGGACGAGGGAGTCCACGGTCTGGCCTCTTGGGGGCGCCAGCCAAGGGTGTCTGACTCCCTCTTTCGCTCCGCCATCTCCCTGCAGGGGCGCAGGTGGGCAAAAGTGGAGCCTGATTCCCGCCGCCCTCCGCGGCAGCTCATTTTTCATTCATTTTCTTTAAATGCTTCTTGCTCTGTTTTTAAATCTAATTTTTCAGCTTCTTTTTTTTATCTTCACTCAAGTTGCTTTAATGAAACGAAAACGTGTCTGTTTCCCTCTGCTGGAGCTGCCTGGGGAATTTCAACATAAAACAAACAAGTTGGCTTTTAAAATTAAAATTTTATGGGTGGCATTTCCTCATTTAATGGGAGGCACAAAAGGCTGGAGCAAAACCAGTTAACACGGGGTTGGGACTCGGTGTTCAGCAAAATTAAGCAGCAGCAGCACAGTGTGCTGGGAGCCGCTAGCTCCGGGGGGCTGGGCGAGATGCGCAGACAGGCGACGTGGAGGGCGGCGGCCGCCCAGCACCACTGTGCACCCCGGACGGCCCCGCACACGTTTACATGCAGCCCTCACCACCCCATCCCCTGCCCCCAGGACCCCATGCCCAGGTGCCTGTGTGCACGCCTGCTCTGTACATTCAGATGGCAGGCGATTGTGTGGATGAGCAAACAGGGGTAGGGAATGGCTTTGGAGTCCTGGGGTGCTGGACACCGAGTCTGGAGAGGTATCCGTGAAAGAAGCTAAGGTCTCTGCAAAAGCCAGGATTCACTCAGGAATTAACGCCCCCGGTACAGTATGAGTCCCATCCTGTCTTGATCACGGCTGTGCCCCAGGCCTCAGACAGAACCAGGAGTGTGGTAGGCGCTCCACAAACACACGATGACCCAACGAATGACTTCGTTCGGGGGAACTCAGCAGTGGATCACTCAGAGTCCTTATCACCAACCATAGGACCCTGTTTTTTTTTTTTTTTTTTGGTAGAAATGGTGAAAATGCTACAGGATCCAAGGAGGGAGGGGCAGTCGTGGTGGGATCACCATCAGAGAAGGGCTTTGTGAACCCAGCAAAGGCAGAGTGAAAAGGCAGCCAGCCCAGGGGTCTGGCAGGAGTAAAGGCCTGGAGGTGAGAGGTGGACGTGGCTGAATCTGGCCAGAAAGTACAGTGTGTGCAAGCAGAGGACTCTGGAGAGGTCAGAGGCAGCCAGGTTGTAAAGTGTGGGATGAGGAGCTTCGTTGGACTTTATCTCATGGGCAGTGGAGACCCACTGCAAGTTCCAAAGCAGATTGATATGCTCAGAGGTGGTTTCTGGGAGACTGATTCTGGAGGCTGGTAGGAGGGAAAGGAAGAGTCCAGCCTGGTTGGGGTGGCATTGGTCCAGGCTGAGCTGAGGGCCTCAGGCTGGGTGGTCAAGGGGATGTGGGACCCTCCTGTGAGCCAGGGAGCCCTGGAGGAGGAGCAAGTTGGGTAAGTGGAGGTATTCAGTGTGTCAACGCCAGCTCACCCGCAGGTGTGGACCAGCCTGTGCTGACGACACAGGAAGTAGATTTCACACTGACATTTACAACCTGATCCTGTAAGTACTGGGCCTGGTGCCACAGCCCTGGGAAAACAGGCCTCATAGCTTCAGAGAAAGGGCCTGGGAGACCTCTTCTGCTTCCTTCATCTCCATCCCGCCCCCACCCCCTAAGTGACTCTTTCTATCCTACAATGGGGCAGATTTCTCCCCATCCCTTCTGCCCTCTGACTCCTGATTCTGCAGAGAGGACCACTCTGGTTACTAGGATCACCAGAGCGGCAATAAGACGGGGAAAACCGAGTGTCCCACCTACTCTGAGTTAGGAAATCTAGCTGGTCACCATGACCACCACCAGCAGCCTTAGAGTCTTCCCCAGTCAGGGCTTCAGACCCACAGATGCACTCCTGGACAGAGTCCTGCAGGCCCCAGACAGACCTCCGGCTGGGATGTGGGCAGTGGGAGCTGGGTCCTGGCTCTCTTGGGAGGGTGTCTTTGAGGGAACATCTGAGGTTGGAGGAAGGGGCTTCCTGATACAGGTCTGTGCTCTGATCTGTGCCCATCGAAGGGTCGCATCTGAGGCGGGTCTGAGGATCCAGGTGAGAGTCTCTTTGAGACCAACTTGAGAAGCCTGAGGTTTATTTGCAAGTATCTTTGAGGCCTGTTTGAAGGCCTAAGGACTGGGTTGGCCTGAGGGCCAGTAGCATGAAACCAATAAAAATGTCCCAAGGCTAAGGCTGATATGACCCTTCTCCCTCCATATAACAAAGAGAGTAAATCTGGCCAAGTTTGCAGCGGGTTCTTATGGCCAGGGGGCTGGTGGAGAGGCTATCTTTCCTTTGGTGATGGATGACGTTTACCCCAAACCACAAAACAGGTGGCCAGAGACCCCTTTCTATCCCAACAACCAGCTGGCTGACCTCGACACATCTGGCAAAGGCAATACACTTCTTGAGGACCACACCACCTGCCCATCTTCCAGGGGAGAGACACACCATGTGCCCTATCTGAAATGGGTTTTTAAGTATGAATAGTGGTTCACCTGGTGAGCAAGGTGAGAAGGACCATATCGACTGAGTGACACAGGTGAAGACACGGAAATGTGAAACAGTTTTCTGTGGGCCAAGAGAACTACATCGGTTTTCCTGGAGTTGAGAACTTGCAAGAGCTAGCGTACGAGTATCACACAAAATAAACTGAGAGAGAGCTCCTTGCAAACTGTTGAGTGCTACACAACATGAGGCCTTGCTCTTACCACCCATCTCTCTTGTTTATCACGGGAACCGAATGAGTCAGTGTGTGAAGTTGCATTGTAAACTGGAAAGCATGAAAATGTTAATTAATATATTTAGAGAGCAGAGAAATTAAGTGTGAGAATGTGGAGATGGAGTAGACAATTAAAATATCTGCTAATTTCTCTCTTGAATTCACATTTGAGGCAATGTTTGTAAACTGAGAATTATAATTACTTTTCTCCGTCACACCTCTTTTCGGATGAATACGCTGTGAGAGGATTATAGTAGCTATTAAAAACACTGTCAAGTTCCTGGTAGATCAGTTGGGACTCTTTATATAGCAAGTACCAGAAGACCCAGCACATACTGGCTTACCCAGTAAAAGGAAGGTGTACTTTTTATGTGATGTGAAAGTGCAAAGGTAGCATGAACTTCAAGATGGGTTTGATCCAGAGTTTGTTAATCCTGATGCTCAGGCTTGTTTCTCCATGTTGGGCACCAATAGTTCCTAGGCTTCTTCCTCCAAATGCTGGGAGAGAGAGAGGGGTGTCCCTTCAGCCAACCGTCCAACAGAGTTCCTGAGCTTCATGTCTGATTGGACTAACTTGGGTCATGTAGATGGGGAATGCCAGGGTCTGTTTGGCATAGGTCTGGATCAAGTGTCCATCCCTAAAACAATCACTGTGGGACACGAGAAGGTAGAATGGACCCCCACCATATCTGGGCACTCAAGCGGACCACGGGGCTTCAGGCGTGCAGACCTGGAGTCATGTTGGTTTCTGCCCTCATTGCTGGTTCAGCGTCTAAACTCTCTCTTCTCTGTATCTCCTCCTTTGCAGGCGTGATACTGGTCCAGGCCTTGTCCCATGACCCCACATTTATTTTTATTTTTATTTTGCGGTACGTGGGCCTCTCACTGTTGTGGCCTCTCCCGTTGCGGAGCACAGGCTCCGGACACGCAGGCTCAGCGGCCATGGCTCACGGGCCTAGCCACTCTGCGGCATGTGGGATCTTCCCGGACCGGGGCACGAACCCGTGTCCCCTGCATCGGCAGGCGGACTCTCAACCAATGCGCCACCAGGGAAGCCCGACCCCACATTTAAATTACTACCATTGTGGGGTTTTTTTAGCTGCTTACTCAGTCCCTAGCCTCTTTGCTTGCCAGTACATTTTTCTTGATAGCTGCCCAAAACTTTAATCATAGAAAAGAACACATATTATAGCCGATGTGATGAGATGGGAAGCATGATTACAAAATTTAGCTATGGGAAAATTATGATCATTTGCCAAAGACCCAATTTTATCACTAGAAAACCCAGTAAAATTAACTCAAAACAATTAATTATGGCAAATAAAAGAGTTTTGTGAGATGTTGGAAACAAAATAAGAAAAAAGCTCTTTTCTATAACAACAATAATCAGTTTAAAAATATTGTAGCAGATTACCTGGAGAATAGGGTTTTTACTTTTTTTTTCTGTAACTTCGTGAGGAAGCACACTTGGGGATAGTTGGTTTCTGGAAATCAAGTTGGTTTCTAGTGGTGGAGACGCACATGACCTTGAATTAGACCCCTCCCCCCACCCTTTTTAAGAATATCACCAGGATGGATCCTTTATACAAGTAAGGCAAATACCACCTGTTTTTCTAGGAAGAGGGCTGGAAGAAGGAATCTAGGTGCAGGAAGGCAAACCAAGATGGTAATTATTCTGTTTTTTTTTTTTTTTTTTGCGGTATGCGGGCCTCTCACTGTTGTGGCCTCTCCCGTTGCGGAGCACAGGCTCCGGACGCGCAGGCTCAGCGGCCATGGCTCACGGGCCCAGCCGCTTGGCGGCATGTGGGATCTTCCCCGACTGGGGCACGAACTCGCGTCTCCTGCACCGGCAGGCAGACCTCCAACCACTGCGCCACCAGGGAAGCCCCAATTCTGTTTTGTAATGACTGCATTTAAGTGGTTTGCTCTAGATGTGACCTGGTTTTATTGCCTGGGCTAGGAGCAGAGGGGAATAGGGATTTTCAGGTGGAGAGAGAGAGAGAGGGAAAGAGAGAGAGAGAGAGGAAGAGAGAGAGAGGAAGAGAGAGAGAGGAGGGGGGAGAGAGAGGGAGAGGGAGGGAGAGAGGGAGCGGGAAAAAAGAGGAGGAGAAGAAGGGGAAGAAGAGGAAGAAGAAAGAGGGGGAGGGGAGCCAGGAAAAGGAGGACACAGTGAGGTGACAAGCAGCCCCCCAGGACTGTCTGTGGAACATGTGAGCCTCTATCTAGCTTCCCCAGGTGCCAAGGTACAATTCTTAAAATATTGTGAACATAACTCTCAGGCAATAGAGAGTGAGCACAATCAAAATTTTATTTAACTCAATCAGAGAAGAAAAGGAAATAAAAGGAATCCAAATTGGAAAAGAAGAAGTAAAGATGTCACTGTTTGCAGATGACATGATACTATACATAGAGAATCCTAAAGATGCTACCAGAAAACTACTAGAGCTAATCAATGAATTTGGTAAAGTAGCAGGATACAAAATTAATGCACAGAAATCTCTGGCATTCCTATACACTAATGATGAAAAATCTGAAAGAGAAATCAAGAAAACACTCCCATTTACCATTGCAACAAAAAGAATAAAATATCTAGGAATAAACCTACCTAAGGAGACAAAAGACCTGGATGCAGAAAATTATAAGACACTGATGAAAGAAATTAAAGATGATACAAATAGATGGAGAGATATACCATGTTCTTGGATTGGAAGAATCAACATTGTGAAAATGACTCTACTACCCAAAGCAATCTATAGATTCAATGCAATCCCTATCAAACTACCACTGGCATTTTTCACAGAACTAGAACAAAAAATTTCGCAATTTGTATGGAAACACAAAAGACCCTGAATAGCCAAAGCAATCTTGAGAACGAAAAAAGGAGCTGGAGGAATCAGGCTCCCTGACTTCAGACTATACTACAAAGCTACAGTAATCAAGACAGTATGGTACTGGCACAAAAACAGAAAGATAGATCAATGGAACAGGATAGAAAGCCCAGAGATAAACCCACGCACACATGGACACCTTATCTTTGATAAAGGTGGCAGGAATGTACAGTGAAGAAAGGACAGCCTCTTCAATAAATGGTGCTGGGAAAACTGGACAGGTACATATAAAAGTATGAGATTAGATCACTCCCTAACACCATACACAAAAATAAGCTCAAAATGGATTAAAGACCTAAATGTAAGGCCAGAAACTATCAAACTCTTAGAGGAAAACATAGGCAGAACACTCTATGACATAAATCACAGCAAGATCCTTTCTGACCCACCTCCTAGAGTAATGGAAATAAAAACAAAAATAAACAAATGGGACCTAATGAAACTTCAAAGCTTTTGCACAGCAAAGGAAACCATAAACAAGACGAAAAGACAACCCTCAGAATGGGAGAAAATATTTGCAAATGAAGCAACTGACAAAGGATTAATCTCCAAAATTTACAAGCAGCTCATGCAGCTCAATAACAAAAAAACAAACAACCCAATCCAAAAATGGGCAGAAGACCTAAATAGACATTTCTCCAAAGAAGATATACAGACTGCCAACAAACACATGAAAGAATGCTCAACATCATTAATCATTAGAGAAATGCAAATCAAAACTACAATGAGATATCATCTCACACCAGTCAGAATGGCCATCATCAAAAAATCTAGAAACAATAAATGCTGGAGAGGGTGTGGAGAAAAGGGAACACTCTTGCACTGCTGGTGGGAATGTGAATTGGTTCAGCCACTATGGAGAACAGTATGGAGGTTCCTTAAAAAACTACAAATAGAATTACCATATGACCCAGCAATCCCACTACTGGGCATATACCCTGAGAAAACCAAAATTCAAAAAGAGTCATGTACCAAAATGTTCATTGCAGCTCTATTTACAATAGCCCGGAGATGGAAACAACCTAAGTGCCCATCATCGGATGAATGGATAAAGAAGATGTGGCACATATATACAATGGAATATTACTCAGCCTTAAAAAGAAATGAAATTGAGCTATTTGTAATGAGATGGATGGACCTAGAGTCTGTCATACAGAGTGAAGTAAGTCAGAAAGAGAAAGACAAATACCGTATGCTAACACATATATATGGAATTTAAGAAAAAAAAATGTCATGAAGAACTTAGGGGTAAGACAGGAATAAAGACGCAGATGTACTGGAGAACGGACTTGAGGATATGGGGAGGGGGAAGGGTGAGCTGTGACAGGGCGAGAGAGAGTCATGGACATATACACACTAACAAACGTAGTAAGGTAGATAGCTAGTGGGAAGCAGCCGCATGGCACAGGGATATTGGCTCGGTGCTTTGTGACAGCCTGGAGGGGTGGGATAGGGAGGGTGGGAGGGAGGGAGACGCAGGGGGGAAGACATATGGGAACATATGTTTATGTATAACTGATTCACTTTGTTATACAGCAGAAACTAACACACCATTGTAAAGCAATTATACTCCAATAAAGATGTTAAAAAATTTTTATTTAACTCAATGAGGGTTGAGCAAATCTGATTCAAAGGAGGATATGAGAAACTCGTATGAAAAACGATGATGGAATATGATGACTAAATTGGTTACAAAATTGGTTAATATCCTATAAGGCAATAAAACCCTAACCTTTGGGGTTATTTTCTCCTCTGGATGGAAATCACTTGCACCTTATCAGTTTTCTACAAGTGAACATCTAACTTTACAGAGCATGGGCCCTGATCAATAGTAATTAGAACGTCAAACAAAGCTGCAGGCCCTAGAGGGTCACCTGACTCTAGGTGGGCTTGTCGGCCAAGTCACAGGATGGGGAGAGAACTCACAGCCATCTTTTTGCCGATTTCCAAGTTTTGAATAGGACTGGGGGAAAGGAATCTCCTAGAGGAATGTGCAATGGGAATTTGAGTTTTGGGGGCTCAGAGTCATTATAGATGGACCCCGAAAAAAATGTGAGCCCAACTTTCACTAAGGTGAAGTGGGGCAAGTAAGAGAAGGGTCAGTTGGTGCCAGTGGCTTGGTGGGCTCTACGTGGGGATGGGAAGATGGGTTGTACCCACCCCTGTGCCATGTTTTTTTTTTTTTTTTGCCTGCATTGGGTCTTCGTTGCTGAGCGCGGGCTTTCTCTAGTTGCAGCGAGCGGGGGCTACTCTTCGTTGCGGTGCGTGGGCTTCTTATTGCAGTGGCTTCTCTTGTTGCGGAGCGCGGGCTCTAGGCGCACAGGCTTCAGTAGTTGCGGCTCGTGGGCTCAGTAGCTGTGGCTCACGGGCTCTAGGGCGCAGGCTCAATCGTTTCGGCGCACAGGTTTAGTGGCTCCGCGGCATGTGGGATCTTCCCAGACCAGGGCTCGAATCCGTGTCCCCTGCATCGGCAGGCGGATGCTTAACCACTGCGCCACCAGGGAAGCCCCTGTGCCATGTTTTGAAGTACCTCTCCTTGGACTCAGAGTTACACTAACCTTTTTATTTTCTGGAGGCTTTTTCCTGCTTTGTTTTTTTAACTAAATTTTTTATTGTGGTAAAATATACATATATATTTACATAACATAAAAATTACCATTTCAATATTTTTAAAGTGTACAGGTCAGTGGCATTAAGTATATTCACACTGTTGTACAGCCATCACCACCTTCCATCTCCAGAACTTTTTCATCATCCCAAACTGAAACTCTGTACCTGTTAAACACCAGAGCCCCATTACCCGTTCCTCCTACTTCCTGGCGATGACCATTCTACTTTCCGTCTCTCTCAATTCAAATACTCTAGATACCTTATATAAGTGGACCCATACAGTATTTGTCTTTTTGTGACTGGTTTCTTTCACTTAGCATAATGTTAAGGTTTATCCCTATTGTAGTAATATATCAGGACTTCATTCCTTTGTTTTTGGATAAACAAGTGTATTTGTAAGTTTAGTCAACGTACATAATTGATCTAAAAACTTCAATAGAATGATAAATTTTAAACCCACTTGGCAAGCCGTCTCTATGAAGTGATTTTTCCCAGGACCTTATACCAGATGACACCATTTTAACTGGCAGAGGTTCCATGAGCTGAAGTTGTGTGTCCTTCCCCTACAGTAAGTTTACCCTAAGGGTTATTATAATACAAACTCCACAAGGAAAAGAAGTTCGGTATTGTTCCCTCTTGGTAGAGAAAAACTCAACCTAGTTATGAGACCAACCACAACACAAAGAAAAGCTGCACTAACTACTATATTAGTAACAGATGATGCTGGTGTGAATAACTTGTATTGTATTCTAGAGCCCTCATAAATAAATCCCCCCGTTAGTGTCTGCATTATCAGCTAGAGGATTAGTTAACATGTGGTAGAATGAGGACTTATGCAAGGTATAATGTGCAAAGCATTTTACTACGTATGAAAAACAAGTGCAGTCTAATTAGGAGAAAACCAACCGGACTCCATACCACACACACCTTAATGACAAGACTCCCCACCACATGTGAATGTAAAACATTTAATTTAAAAATGTTGACACTACAATATATAAAATAGCTATTATAAATGTACATAGCGTATTCTATAGCTGCCAGGTTTACTTTTTTTTCTTTTTTTTTTTTAAAGGAAACTGTAAGTTACACTGTGGTTAAGACTTGTATCTTCACCCTTGAAAAAGCCCACATTCTATCACAGTGATGTATGGTCAGACTTAACAGCCCCAATCGTTAAACACTTGGATCAAGTCATAACCAGTTTTTTTTTTTTTTTTTTTTTGCCGTGTGCGGGCCTCTCAGTGTTGTGGCCTCTCCCGTTGCGGAGCACAGGCTCTGGACGTGCAGGCCCAGCGGCCATGGCTCACGGGCCCAGCCGCTCCGTGGCATGTGGGATCTTCCCGGACTGGGGCACGAACCCGTGTCCCCTGCATCGGCAGGCGGACTCTCAACCACTGCGCCACCAGGGAAGCCCCATAACCAGTTTTATTGCAAAAGGACTCTGTACACAGTTATCAATTTTAGTACCCTAACAGCTACCCAACAAGTCATCAACATACAGAAACATGCATCATGAGAAGCAAGAAATATCACCCATCCCTTCTGCATATTAGCAACTTGTCACTCCTGAGCAACGTGCTCACATTACTGAGGTCTGTGAACAGTCAGTCACTTTTCGCATTCATCCTGAGTGAAGGATGGAATGACTTAAGTACAAATGCGGCATATTATAAACAATTTCTTACAGAAGAAGTCACAAAGTAAACCAAAGTATTTTACATAATTTACTACAAAACACCATAAAAACTTCCTTCACTTAAGCTCTCTCTCCCCGTAGCCGGCGAGCCAACTGGATGTCTCTGGGCATGATGGTGACTCTCTCTGTGTGGATAGCACACAGATTAGTATCTTCAAATAAACCCACCAGGTACGCTTCACCAGCCTCCTGAAGCGCACCGATGGCGGCACTCTGGAACCTCAAGTCGGTTTTGAAATCCTGGGCGATCTCCCTCACCAACCTCTGGAAAGGCAGCTTCCGGATCAGAAGCTTGGTGGATTTCTGGTAACGACGGATTTCTCCAAGAGCAATGGTCCCGGCCCTGTAGCGATGAGGTTTTTCCATCCCGCCGGTAGGGGGGGCGTTTTCTCGGCCGCTTTAGTGGCCAGCTGTTTGCGGGGCGCTTTGCCACCCGTGGACTTGACGAGCAGTCTGCTTGGTTCGGGCCATTTTCTTTCACCCAATGCCGAAGCCTTACACCGCTTCTGCGACCGCCGCGCAGTTCCTGCTGCCCAGTAAAGAGCCGTAGCTGCTGAGCTAATGGAAGAAGCTCCTCCGACTAACGACAAAACGGCTCTGCGCTCTTCATTCCTTTTTAAGGCTTATTAATATTTCATTGTATGTATATACTATATTTTGCTTATTCTTTCATCCATCAGTGGACACTTGGGTTATTTCTACCTTTTGGCTATTGTGAATAATGCTGCTGTGCACGTGGGTGCACAAATATCTGTTTAAATCCCTGCTTTCAATTCTTTGGGTACATTCCTAGAGAAGGGATTGCTGGATCATATCATAATTCTATGCTTAATTTTTTGAGGAACTACCGCACTGTTTTCCACAGTAGCTGCACCATTTTACCTTTCCACCAGCAATGCACAAGGGTTTCAATTTCTCCACCTGCTTGCCAACACTTATTTTGTTGTTGATTTATATAATAGCCATCCTAATAGATGTAAAGTGGAAACTTTTAGTTTTTAAATAATTGCTGAGTGTCACTGGATATTAGAAGAAAGTCTGATTGAGATTCTCTCCCTGAGTTTCAATTGCCCAGGAATCTCTGTGGCTGATGCCGTCAAAATGAGGTCATTTCTGCTTCCAGGACCATTCCTAGAAGAAACAAGAAGGGCCCTTGCTTCTGTTGCTTGTTCCTGCCACATGGTGTTGCTGTTGAAGACTTGTCCTGCACAGTCTGAAGGACATCGCTTGCCTGTTGCTACGCTGATGTCTCTGTTGTTTCAGATCCTTCCATGGGCGCCACTAGATCTGCCAGAGGAAACAACACTCCTTGGCTAAGATTACAGTTCCTCTATTAAATTAGACAAATATTTACTGAGTGCCTACTATGTGGCAGGCATTGAGCTAGGTCCTCGGAAAACATCAGAATAAAATAGACAATAATCCCTGCCCTTCTGGGGCTAGACAATAAACAATGACCGCAGTAAACAGTAAATTACAAAGCATGTTAAAAGGTGTTAAGCACCATGGGAAGATGAAAGAATAAAACAGGATAAGGGGATTGGGAGTGTGTGGTGGGGAGTTGAGTGAGAGCTGCATCACTGGGAAGACCTTGAATCAAGTCTTGAAGGAGGTGAGCTGTCCCTGGAGGAAGAGTTCCAGGTAGATGGGCCAGTCCTATGGCAGGAGTATTTGGGATACGTTTGAAGTCAGAGTGAGCGAGGGGGATGGGAGCAGGAGAGCAAAGCCTTTAGGGACCATCATAAGGACTTTGGTTTTTACCCTGAGTGAGAGGGGGATCCACTGCAGGATTCTGAGCAGAGAAGTGACTTGATATGACTTGTGCTTTGTTTTTTTTCAACTTAAGTATTTATTACTTTTGCAATTTAAAGACTTTATTTTTTGGAGCAGTTTTAGGTTCACAGCAAAATTGAGAGGAAGGTACAGAGATTTCTCATATATTTCCGGTCCCCACACAGGCAGGCGTCCCTTATTATCAACGTCCCCCAAAAGAGTGGGACATTTGTTACAATCAATGAGCCTACAGTGACATGCTATTATCACCCAGAGAACATAGTTTACATTAAGGTTCACTCTTTTTTTAAAAAAATCATTTATTTATTTATTTTTGGCTGCATTGGGTCTTCATTGCTGTGTGCGGGCTTTCTCTAGTTGCGGCGAGCGGGGTCTACTCTTCATTGTGGTGCATGGGCTTCACATTGCGGTGGCTTCTTTTGCTGTGGAGAACGGGCTCTAGGCACGTGGGCTTCAGTAGTTGTGGCGTGTGGGCTCAGTAGTTGTGTCTCGAGGGCTCCAGAGTGCGGTTTCATATGTTGTGGCACACGGGCTTAGTTGCTCCGCGACACGGAGATCTTCCTGGACCAGGGATCGAACCCGTGTCCCCTGCATTGGCAGGCAGATTCTTAACCACTGCGCCACCAGGGAAATCCAGGTTCACTCTTGATGTTGCATATTCTATGGGTTTGGACAAATGTATAATGATGTGTATCCATCCTTATAGGATCACACAGAGCATTTTCACTCCTCTGTGCTCTCTGACTTAACGTTTTAAAAGTTTCACTGTGGTTTATGTGTTGAGAATGAATTGAAGGGTAAAGGGCAGGGACAGAAGCAGGCAGACCAGTTAGGAGGCCATGGCAATGATCCCGGGTCACAGGCATCATGGTTTACAAAATCATCACAGTCTGGAGGCTGGCCCTCTCCTCAACCTCCTCAGCAAATCCTCCTGCTCTACCCCAGTCATCCTCTGCTTCAGGGCAGCACTGAAGACAACCACTGGTGACTGAGGACCTACTATGTGCTGGGCTTGGCTCAAGGTGCTCTCTGTTGATTGTTTCACTCAGTATTCAAAGGCATTCATGAGGAAGGGATTGTTCCACAGACATTTCAAAGCTCATGCTATGAATTGTGTCTTCCCCACCCCAAATTCATATGTTGCAGCTCTAAACCCCAATGTGGTGGTATTTGGAATGAGGCCTTTGGGAGGTAATTAGGTTTAGGTGAGGACATAAGTGTGGGCCCCCATGATAGGATTCGTGCCCTTACAAGAAGAGACGTAAGAGAGTTTGCTTCCTTTCTCTTTCCTCTCCAACCCCTTGATCATGAACCAAGGAAAGCCATGTGACCACACAGTGAGAAGGCGGCCGTTGGCAAGCCAGGAAGAGGGCTCTCATCGGGGACTGAATCTGTCGGCACCTTGATCTTGGACTTGCAGCCTCCAGGACTGTGAGAAATAAATGTCTGTTGTTTAATTCACCTAGTCTCTGGTATTTTATTATAGCAGCCCAAGCTGACTAAGACAGCCCATTTTACAGACAAGGAAATAGAAACCTCCAAGGTTTGGATGACCAGGTCACTCAGCTGGGGAGTGGTGGAGCATTGGGCTGGGCTGTGATGGGAGATTGGGGAACCAGAGAGAACAGGGCTTGGGGGAGTCCTGCCTGTGGGGCTGGGGGGCCTGGCACTGAGGAGTTGCAGAGGGACAAGGCCAGGTCTTGGGGTGACTGGGCCTGGTGGGCTTCCCGCCCGGGGTGACACCCTCTCTGTGGTTTCCCAGAGGCCAGGCTCTGGCTTTTCCGGATGTGCAGGGAGCCTGCAGGGGTTCCACTGAGGCCCTTCCTTGAGGCCTCCCAGGCTTGCCGGCAGCTGGAGCTGTCTAGGCCAGTGCTTCTGGAGGGGCAGGTGGTGGTGGTGGTGGGGTACAAAATGGGGAGGGGAAGGCACCCAATCCTGACTCCCTGGGGCCTGTTCCTGCACACTCTCAGAGAAGGTGGTGAAGAGGGCAGCATGTTAATGACAGTAATTGCTTTAATTATTTTTTTGTTTTGGAGAGTCATAAAATATGGCAGCTTGCTCAGTGCTAATCATGGTAATTAGGAGGGGCTGGGGGCTGTGCAATTGTCAAGAGGGGGAAGCATCAGCCTGCAAAGACAAAGAGAAGCAAATGGTCAGCCCCGCTTTTTCTTCCCTCCCTGCTTTCCCTCCCTTCCCTCCTACGCCTTTTGCCTTTTATTCCCTCTTTGGCCCACCTCCCTTCGCTCCTCCTCCCTCTGCACCACCCCTTTGGGAGGGAGGCCTCTTCAATTCTGATGCATTGACTGCTGGGTTGGGGGTGGGGTGGACGGTGGCCTCAGCTGGTCTCTGGGATGGGCCTTGGGTCTGGGGGGCGCAGCTGTTCTGGGGAAGGCAGAGAGTTGCGTCACAAGCAGAGGTCTGTGCTGCTCTGGGCTCTTTCCTACGGTGCGCCCATATGGGCAGCTTCACACAGCCTGCTTTGGACCAAACACCTTGACCTTTACAGATCCTCTCCTCTCAGGGGAGAGAGCAGAGCTGCATCCTTGAGCGGAGCTGGCCAAGCCTCAGGGAGTGGAAGCTGGGCTACCAGCCTGCTTCCCTTACTCCTAGCCAGCCAAGCATCACACGCTCTGCCAACATTTCCTGAGCCACCTACTGTGTGCCAGGCTGGAGATTCAGTGGGGAATCAAGCTCCCAGTCAGATGGAGAGTTGGACGTGGAAGAAGTAATGACCATCCAGGGGGAATCAGAGGAACGGCACTCAGGCTAAAGGTGCCGACTCTTGGAAAGTCAGGGAAGACTTCCTGGAGGAGGTGGCAGGGCCATCAGGAAGGACTTCCAAGAGGAAACAATGTTTTCTGGGTCTTGCAAGGTGAGTAGTAGTTTCCTGGATGTGAGGGGAGACAGGATTCCAGGCTGAGAAGAGGGGAGGGAGGGAGATACAGCTAGAGACATCGCTTTGGGTTAGATTGTGAGGGGCCTCAAAGATCACACCATGGAATTTGGGCTTGACCTAGCCTTTGGGATCCCTGTGCATGTGACTTGGGAAAGAGTGGGAGTCAGGAAGCTTTTTCTATGAGGAATAAATAAAAACATGTCGGTAAAGCACAGAGCACAGGGTATCAGTGGGTGAGAGCAGTGCTGATATTGGTGACAATAACAAAGGGATTAGCCCAGGACAAAGTCCAGGGACACATAGACGAACTCATGCAGGTACCTGGAGGCAGTTTTGCACAGACACGTGAGCTCCGATACACAGTACAGAGATACAAACACACAGTTACTGCCCACCACCCCCCAGATATGTACAGGTACACACACACACACGCACACACACACACACATGCACACACACACACACACAGAGTCATGCACACACAGAAACACTCTGACAAAGACCAACACGAGACACACTCAGCACACCAGATTCACCGATGTGCTGTACCTTTGAGGGACCTGCTAAGGCCAGAGATGTGCCCCAAATCCTCGGACTTGTTACTTTGCTCCCTGGGACTCTGGGCTGCAGGGCTGGGGCGGAGTCAAGGAGAATGTCTTCTACAGATCTCCCCAGCAGCCCTTCTGCCGGAACATGACCCTTGGCACTGCAGCTAGAGGGCCTGAGGCCAGCTGTCAGGAAGAACCGTCCACATGAGAAGCCAGCTTTCTGCAGCCAGGGGTGCCACTCACCACCCCAGGCCTGAGCCACTGGTGAGGTGGACATACCTGGTTTAGGGCAGGGAGCCGTTTCAGCCTAAGCAGGACTCTCACCCTCTTCCAAGACCAGGGTCTCAGAATCACCAGGACCCTCCTCTGGTGGGCTCAGGCAGAGAAGCTGTGAGCTCACAGGGGAGCACATTATGCGTGGTGCGTGCGAATATCTGCTGTGGATGGTAAAAAGGGCCTTGTAAAAGGAGGGATTGTGGTTTGGGTTCTGGGGGGCACTTCTGGTTTGTGAGGGGGTGTGAGGAACAACAGAGGAGCATAGAGGCTCCTGGGGTCTGGCGAGGGGTGCTAGATGTGTCAGGGGAAAGGGCTTGCTGGGGGATAGGCACTGTTCAAGATGAATTGCCTGTGTGAACTTGTTTAATCCTTGTGGCACCCCACGAAGCTTGTGCCGTTCGCACCCCATTTTACAGATGTGGAATTTAAGGGCCCTGTGCAATTCACACTGTTGGGAAGTGGGAGGCTGATAGGAGCCCTGGCAGCTGGGCCTCAGAGCCCCGCCTCATCAAAGCACTTCCCATGCCAGGACTTGGTGGTCTGTCCCTGCCGGTTCCCCTTGAGAACGATAGTGATCACTTGGTGCTTGTGTTCCCAGGAGCCAGCAGAGACCCAGCATGGTAGTTGTTCACCAAGTCTGGATGGAAGGACGGGAGGAAGGAAGGAAGAATTCGAAGCAGGGGCTGGCCCTGAGGGTCTTCGGGGATCTCAGAACTCCCATCTCGTCCCTGTACCCCCTTCCCCACCTGTTGGGGGCCCTCCCGTTCCTGCCACCACGCCTGAGCCTCAGGTGTCCCAAAGCTCAGTTTCCTTCTTGTCCAGTTTCATTTTCTTACGAGACAAATGAGAGGCTGGGTCCGCCTTCCCGCTCACACCAACAGGCTGGTTGTCAGCTGCAGTGACATCTGTGCTTGTCAGAAAAATTAAGAAGAAAGTGAAAGAAACCGCAGCCCTAGAACGGCCGGCTGGAGAGGGAATCTGGGCCTGGCCTCTCCTGGGAAGACCCCTTCCCCCAGCATCTCACAGGAGGCCCAGGGGGCAGGCCTGGGCCAGAGTGGACACTACTTCTCCACCTACATTCTCTTCCCTTGAGAGGGAGTGTGGTGAACAGTGTGGCTTCTGGAAATCCCGGCTCTGGACGGCCCAGCTGTTTGTTTGGGCAAGTTACTTAACCTCTCTGTGTCTTAGTTTTCCCATCTATAAAATGGGGATAACGTTGTGAGGGTTAATGAATTAATACCTGTGAGCACTTGGAACTGAATATACATCTGGCACTCAGTATTTTGTTTGTGTTTGTGTTATTTTTCTTTTCTTCCTTGTCCTAGGGATTGTGCCTCTGAGTGAGGGGCTCAGCCCGTCTGTGTGGTGGAGCTAGACTGCGGAGAGCTCGCTATGGACTGGACAGGTTGGAGAAAGCTTCATTCATTCTACAAATTTTTATTGACCCCAAGCCCCTGGTCCCTGCCCTTGGGGACCCCCAGTCTGGTAGGGAGAGGCAGACATGTAAACAGATTATTATAAAAGGCAGGTAATATAATGTTCAGAAAAAAGAGGAGGAAGCATCTAATGGGAGTGGGGAGTGGTGGAGCAAGGAGGTCAGGGAAGGCTTCCTGGAGGGGGTGGCAGAAACATTACATGGAAGTGTGAGGAAGAGTTTTCCAGGTGGCCCAGGGTGGAAGGATTTCTATGGAGACTGGGCATCAGGAGCAGCCTGTGAGGGGCCGGGTCAGCTGTGTTCAGGAGCCTGGGCTTTATCCTAAAGGCAGTGGGAGGACTGGTGAGGGGTGTATGTGGAGTATACAAAGACACAGTCAGCTTGAAGGAGGTGGCTGGGTCAATGGTTGGAGGATGGATGGGACGCCTACTCACTTGGTCCCCTTTCTTATTCATTTCTGTAGCCCCAGCCACCCTGGCTGGCCCAGGTCATGGGCATTTCTGGCTACCACTAGTGGATGAACCTAGGATAGGACCTCTGTGATCACCCAGGCCCAAGACGGCTGGGACCAGAGAGGGGGCTGGGCCTTAGCAGGAGGGCGCAGAGCTGAGGATCTGGGGACTTCTTTTCAGGACTGTGCGCTCCTGGCTGCCCCCATATCTCAGCCTGGATCAGCCCTGGTAGGGAGAAGCAGGTCACAGAGACAACTGGGCTCGGCCGGCTCTTTCCAGCAGGGGGCAGCCGCAGTGCATGGATGAGTGCGTCCGGCCACCACGACTCTGGCCACCACGGCTCTGGCCACCACGGCTCAGCTCTGCACCACTGGCACTTCGGAAAGGGTCTCTGGGAGGCTGGGGGGTCAGACGCAGGGTATCAAGGCCTTCCCAGGTGAGCTGAAGGGCAGGGGTAGGGAAACCTTCACACCCTCAGGGCAGTCCTGCCGGATGACGAGGATGCCGGTAGGACCCCAGAGGCCGGATCAGATGCTCCAGTAATTTCAACCCTGGAAGCACACTAGAATCACCTGGGCAGTGTTAAAAACATACCCATTGCCTGGTGCCCTCCCCAGATCAATTGAGTCAGAGTCTCCGGGGCCGGGGCCCGGGGCCAGCAATGAAAAATCCCCCCTGGTGGCCCTAGTGCACACTGAACTACCTGGCTGCAGGGATTTGAGAGTGAATGGACAAATGTCAGGGCCATCTCTGCCCTCCTGGGGCAGATCTGCGTCCTATACATTGCACTATGCAAAGGAGTTACACGATGTGTGACCACGATGTCACAGGAGTTGTCTCCTGCCATCTCGAGGCTGAGAGAAGGTGGTGAGCAGGGCGCACTACAAGAGGTACCTGTTCCCACCTGCCCCAGGGTGAGGCATTCAGAGCGGGCTGTAGCATGTGTGTCCACGAACATGTATAAGCACCCCTGTGTGTGCGCGGGCACATTCTGTGTGAAGGTGGTGGGTACCTGCACGTGTGGAGATGTCTCTCCTCTGGGCAGGTATAGGTACCTCTGGGCCTGTTCTGCCTGCACGGACATGCATGCTCTTGCCTTTGTGCTACATGTATGTGGCAGTACAGACGAGTGTGGCTTGCTGCTCGTCTCTGTGAGCTTTCTCTGTGTCTGCAGGTGTCTCTCTGTGTACATGTGTGTCTTTGCACATACACATTTGTCTCTGCGTCCTGGTGTCTCATGTGAGGCTGTCTCAGGGCTGCCTCATGGTCTTGGGTCCTTGGGAATTGATGATGGATTTGAAGCTCTACTTTTGAAGGTATTTTTCCTCTTTCTCTCTCTCCTTCCCATCTGATCGTGCAGCCTCCCCAAAGACCACACACAGGTGAGTTCTGTGTGGACAGAGTCAAATGTGGGTTTAGAAAACCCACAGCCCCTCCAGGCAGTGTCTTTAGTCGGCCTCCAGGTGGGCAGCCAGCCTCACTGGGAGAAGCTGCTCAGAGCCCACGCGGCATGTGCCAGGCCCACTGCCCCTCCCTGCCAGCATCTTGGAAAGGCCGTAGGTGGGAAGGAGCTACTCAGGGCCAGATGGGATCCCGAGGGCTCCCAGGCTGCTGATTAAATTGACACACTTTATATCAATATTCTTTATGTATTTGTTCAACATTTATTTAGTGGAGGGGGTGAAAGTGATATTCTGTTAGTAAAAACGGTGATCTGCTTATAGTAAAAACAAGATTTATCGCCTGCACCGAGCATCGCAGACATCTTAATATACTTAGAGTTGCTTTTGATATCAGAGTTTTTCTGTCATTTATAATCAGAGGTGCGTTATCTCTCACTCTGAGGGTGGAGATTACTTACATAGATGTGGTTACGAAGTGTGTTCCCATAGACGGGACTCTATCAGGCATTATTTGGTTTGAGAATTTCAGCCAGCTCTGCAAGGCCATGTTTCACCTGAATAAATACTTCTTCGTAGTGAATTAGAAAAGGGTACCTCATTCAGGCCACCTCAGTCCTGTGGACGCACAGCTTTGGGGGTCGAGGCTGGATGGGACTTCAGCGCCGCCTTGGCCTCACTCAGCTCTGGGTGGGTGGTGTGGACTGGATGTGTGTGTGTTAGTGGTCTATCTGACGTTTGTATGCATGAAGTGTCCACTGTGTTTTGTGTGGCTGGCGTGTGACGTGTGGGTCTGGGTGGGGTGTGTAATGAACTGAACATATGATGTCTGCATGTAGTGAAGAATGGGTTTGTGTGGGTGGTGGTCACGTGTGGGAGGAGGGATGGTGATGGTGACGCAGGCGTTATGAGTGTTTTTGCTTTTTAACATCTTTATTGGAGTATAATTGCTTTACAAAGGTGTGTTAGTTTCTGCTTTATAACAAAGTGAATCAGTTATACATATACATATGTTCCCATATCTCCTCCCTCTGTGTCTCCCTCCCTCCCACCCTCCCTATCCCACCCCTCTAGGTGGTCACAAAGCACAGAGCTGATCTCCCTGTGCTATGCAGCTGCTTCCCACTAGCTATCTATTTTACGTTTGGTAGTGTATATATGTCCATGCCACTCTCTCACTTTGTCCCAGCTCACCCTTCCCCCTCCCCATATCCTCAAGTCCATTCTCTAGTAGGTCTGTGTCTTTATTCCCATCTTGCCCCTAGGTTCTTCATGACCTTTTTTTTTTTTCCTTAGATTCCATATATATGTGTTAGCATACGGTATTTGTTTTTCTCTTTCTGACTTACTTCACTCTGTATGACAGCCTCTAGGTCCATCCACCTCACTACAAATAACTCAGTTTTGTTTCTTTTCATGGCTAAGTAATATTCCATTGTATATATGTGCCACATCTTCTTTATCCATTCATCTGTTGATGGACACTTAGGTTGCTTCCATGTCCTGCCTATTGTAAATAGAGCTGCAATGAACACTTTGGTACATGACTCTTTTTGAATTATGGTTTGCTCAGGGTGTAGTTATGAGTGTTTGTTGTGTGTGCCTTCTGCTGGATTGGGTGAAAGGGGTGTGCCTGGGTGTGTGTGGCTGTGTAGTGTATAGTGTGAGCATGCAATTCTGTGAATGGGGTTCTTGGAGACAGGTTCAAAGTCTCAGCCCTCCAGCCTAGCTTTGGAGCTGGCCCAACCTTGGGCAGGCCTCCCCAAGGCCCCTTCGCAGCCTCAGGTTCCATCCTGTTGCTGTCCCAACCATACTGGGTCCTGTCGGTGGGCCTGAAGGGAAAAGTCCTTTAGGTAAGAGGGGCAGCTGGTGGCAGTTGGCGTTGAAACTCTGCCCTGGCCCGAACCTGCCTGTGTGGGGTCTTCTTCCCCACCCCCACCCCGGGCCCCTGTTTGGGCCTCCACCATCTGAACCACTGCAATAGCTTCTCATCTGACCTCCCTGCCTCTCTGCCCACATCCCCCCACCCCCCCATTCATTCCCCACGCTGCAGCCAAAATGTTTCTCCAAAACTCAAATCTGGGCATATCTCTCCTTACTTCAAACCCTTCAGTGACCCCTCAATGCCTATAATATGAAGGCCAAGCCCCAAGCCGCAGGCCGCTGACAACTGACCCTCATCTGCCTCTCTGCCCACCGCTCCCCCCAGGCTCACTCTGGCACCATTTTCTTGGACACCAGTGTGAGGTCAAGCCTCGAGCTCTTCCCTCTGCTGGGCCTCTTACCCCTCCGGGCCGGCGCCTCCTCCTCTGTACCCAGCCTAGCCAAGCCCCTTGGAAGCCTCCTCTGCCCTTTCTATACAGAATTGCTGGCTGCTCGCTCACAAGCTCCATTAAGGCTCCCTGCTCTGCATTGTAATCGTCAGCTGGGCTGTGCATCCCCACTGAACAGTGGCTTCCTTTGGGGCTGCCTGAGGGATACTCCTGGGCCAGACTCCAACTTCTGGGGGACCCACCCCGAGCAGGGCTCCAGTGCCCACCCGTACCCTAGTGGGGGTGACAATCAGAGAGAATGTTTTCTCTCTCTTTCCTCCATTTAGGCAGCAGCTGGCCTGAGCTTCCTTGCCTCTAGGAAGGTTTGTGTTTTGAGACTTGCAAGGAAGAGACATCTGGAAGACACTTCTCTGTTGGGGTTTTGTTTCCCTAAAGCGGGAGCCTCTCTAGGGGATTAAGCAGGGTGTCTGGGTGGGAGAGGGGAGAGAAAATTAAAATGGGAGCGAGGAATTCCTCCCGACTAAAAGAGAGAATATTTACTGGGAGTGAGGAAAGTCTGGGGTTGCCCGGGTGGAGGAGACTCATGTGTGTTTCCTGGAAGGACCTTGGAGAAGGTGGGGTCCCCAGGCACTGTGTGGTTCCCAGCCTGGCTAAGGGTGCTGGTAGGGGAGCTGAAGGAGCCCTGGGGGCCAGGACAGTGGTGTCTCCATAGGAGTCATTGTTGAGTGACAGCCACGATGAGAGTGGATGTCCTCTGAAGGCTGAAATACAACAGTGTTATATTTCCCCAGAGCCTCGGTGCTACACTGAGGATACTTAGACCCTGGGGTGCAGCAGCGTTGGTAGGATGGCAAGTGAGTCATTGTGCCTCATCTGTAAAGTAGAGATAAGAATAGTATCTCTCTGGGCTTCTCTGGTGGCACAGTGGTTGAGAGTCCGCCTGCCGATGCAGGAGACACGGGTTCGTGCCCCGGTCCGGGAAGATCCCACATGCCGCGGAGCAGCTGGGCCCGTGAACCATGGCTGCTGAGCCTGCGCGTCCGGAGCTTGTGCTCTGCAACCGGAGAGGCCACAACAGTGAGAGGCCCACATACCGCAAAAAAAAAAAAAAAAAAAAAAAAAAAAAAAAAAAAAGAATAGTATCTCCCATTATTATGATATTACTTATACGTGAAATCTAGTATCTCCCATTATTATGATATTACTTATACGTGAAATCTAAAACGTGGCACAAATGAACTTATCTACAAAACAGAAACAGACTCACAGACATAGAGAACAGTTGTGTGGTTGCCAAAGGGGAGGGGGTGTGGGGGAGGGAAGGACTGGGAGTTTGGGATTAGCAGATGCAAACTATTATATATAGGATGGATAAACAGCAAGGTCCTACTGTATAGCGCAGGGAACTATATTCAATATTTTGTGATAAACCATAATGGGGAAGAATATAAAAAAAGAGTAGTATCTCCCTCTTGATGACAAGATTAAATGAGATAATAATAATAATAGTCAACTCTTGAAAGATTCTATCTACCAAGTACTATTCCAAGGGCTCTACCCACAATAATGCATTTAATCATCATAACAACCCTGTGTGTCAGGTACTGCGATTCTCACTTCATGGAAGAGGAAACTGAGGTATTGACACGTTCAAGGTCTTAAACTGGGGATTGCATACAGGTGGTCTGGCACCCAAGCCTGAGCTCTTACCACTGTCCCTCCTGAAGAAAGTGGCCAGGTAGTTAGAACATATCGAGTGGGTAGTGAGTGTTAACATCACACAAGGAAAATGTCTACTTTCAGTAGCACTTGCCTAGGAGGCATCAAAACTGAAGGCTGTTCATAAAAGAGAATGAAATAATGCAACAACATGGATGGACCTAGAGATTATCATACTAAATGAAGTAAGTCAGGAAGAGAAAGACAAATACCATACAATATTAGTCACATGTGAAATCTAAAATATGGCCCAAATGAACTTATCTACGAAACAGAAACGGACTCACAGACATAGAGAACAGACTTGTGGTTGCCAAGGGGTGGGGTGGGGGAGGGATGGACTGGGAGTTTGGGATTAGCAGATGCAAATTATTACATATAGAATGGATAAACAAGGTCGGTCTTACTGTATAGCACAGGGAACTATATTCAGTATCCTGGGATAAACCATATTGGAAAAGAATATGAAAAGGAATGTGTATATGTATAACTGAATCACTTTGCTGTACAGCAGAAATTAACACAACATGGTAAATTAACTATACTTCAATAAAAAAAAAAAAAAAGAAACCTGAAGGCTGTTGTCACCACATGATACATGCCAGCTCCTTACTGGACCAAACTGGAGATTTTTTTTGGACCTGTGAGTAGGTCCTCAGAGGAGAGTACGTTTTCATCCTTCAGTAACAGAACCACCAGCAGCTGTCTCCCCTTTTTCTGGCAAAGAAAACCCGGAATTTTGCCCTTCAGCGTACTGCTTGGTGACTATCTTCACTGGTGCATGGACCTTCATCTAGCGCGTTAAAACACTCAGTTTTTTTTTTTTTTAATTATTTAATGGACCTCTGCACCCTGACAGTTCTCAGTAAATGTGAGCGATGATATAGGAATCGGGCTGCAGACTTAAGTATGCAAGAAATAGCGTATTTCCCACCTTTCACACTGATTTTACTAACTCACCTTGAGCTCCCATTTTTCCCTCTGGGGATCTGGGAAATTCAGCCTCAGCCAGTTTTGGGGCCAAGTTGGAGATGCGTGTGTGTGTGTGTGTGTGTGTGTGTATGTGGGGCTTCCTGTACTGAAAGCGGTGTGAAGCTGTAGGCCAAGCAGGAGCAGATAGGGAACAAAGGAGGCATTACTGAGGCTTCCCTACCGAGGGGCAGAGTAACAGGGACCGGAGCACTGATGCAGGGAGCACCACTGGAAAGAAGGCAAGGATGCTGCCCTGCTGCTCATGTGTGGCCTGGGACTTCTCCTTGGGGACATGTCCAGGACACCTGTCTGACGTATCCATCAGAAGCGTCCTGCTCTCTCTGACCAACCAGAGCATTCTACCTGTGCTCTGTGAGGGCACTGACCTCAGCCTGTCTTGGGCTGTGGTGTTGATTCCATTGGATTCAATTCAGTTTGAGTCTAGTGAGTTCAACATGGCTGGACTCTGTGTCAGATGCTGAAGGTAAAAGAATGAACAAATCAGACTTGACTCCTGTCAGTAGTTTAGTGGGGTCACTTGCTGGTAGACACATGATGAAAATATGGGCTGCCATGAGAGTGGGGGGCATGAAGCAAGAATCAGTGAAGGCTTCCCAGAAAGATGCCACCTGGAAGCTGAGACTGAGGGAGGAAGGGTGGTTCACGCGGGAATGGCGTGTGCTGGAGACTGGAGGCCAGAGAGCGTGGGGTCTGGAGAGGACCTCTCCAGGGCACAGAGACATCTGGGAGGCCATGGGGAGATGGAGAGGATGGAAGCCAGAGCGGCGGACTGGACTGGGTCACGCAGGGCTCTGGAGGCCTCACATTGAAGGGTTTGGACCTTACCTATGGGTAACCTGGAGCCGTTGGAGGAGAGTGACACTGTTATATTTCAGCCTTAGAGAACATCCTGTCTGTGATGTGGAGGGTGGGTTTGAGGGTAGGCTGATGCATGTTTAATAACTAGCTCTCTGGAAAAAAGGCCCTTTTGCAAATTTCTGTGATGTAAATACTTCCAGCAGGATTGGTTTCAAGCCACCCAGGGGATGACAGACATCGGAATGCGGAGCTGGGACGGGATACCGATAGTCTGAACTCCTGAGCTGGGACCAGCCGGCTCCAGTTCACCACTGGCTGCAGGGGAGCAAGGAGGCCTTATTCCTCTTACTAGAATGAGTGGGTGAGCAAGCTTCTCTCATTTCCCTTTGTCTTCTGCCCCAGCACTGAGCACGGGCCTTGCACAGAGTCAGCACCAAGGCCCAGAAATATTCTGGAAGGATAAGCAAGGCAGAAGAACCCTCAGGTGTGTCCCATCCTATCTCCTGGAGGAATCCCTATGAACCAGCTCTCACGAGGAAGTCAGAGGCAGGCAAGTGTGCCCCATGTGATCAGATTTCAGGGCTGAGGACAGGAGGAGAGCATGCTGGGATGGGAGGCTGATGAGCTGATGATAATAATTATGACAATTATGCAAAATACACAAATAATAATTACAGAAAATCATGATTATTATTTGTGGGTGTGAGATGTCTCCAGATTTTTGGAACTGCACAGAAGCGTCAGATGTCCCTTTTCCCATGGGACTGGGAGTGTCACAGCCAAGCTCAGGGCTGTGTAGCAGGGGCTGGGTTTTACATTTCTTGCTAGACAGCTGGCTCCTGCCCCGAGCTGGTGGGATCCAGCCTTCCCACCAGCTGGATGGGGACCCAGTGCCAGGCCAGGCTGGGCCAGACAGTGAGGTCAGGAAAGGCAGGCCTCCCCCTATACTCCCTCCCCTCACACAAGACCCTAGTGGCATAATAAGGGCCCTCTTTTAGAAATCCAACAGGAGTTGCCACAGGGCTGGGAAACTTAGGTGAACTGGATTTAATATGGCTCCAGGACCTCCACAGCTGGAGGGAGTTCATTAACTCTATTAACATGATTCAGGGCCTTCCCTGGTGGCACAGTGGTTAAGAATCTGCCTGCCAATGGAGGGGACATGGGTTTGAGCCCTGGTCTGGGAAGATCCCACACTCCACGGAGCAACTAAGCCTGCGTGCCATAACTACTGAGCCCATGAGCCACAACTACTGAGCCCACGTGCCACAACTACTGAAGCCGGCATGCCTAGAGCCCATGCTCTGCAACAAGAGAAGCCACTGCAATGAGAAGCCTGTGTACCGCAACAAAGAACAGCCTCTGCTCGCTGCAACTAGAGAAAACCCGTGCACAACAATGAAGACCCAATGCAGACAAAAATAAATAAAATAAATAAATTTATTAAAAAAACCCAAACAAACCATGATTCAGGTTCAGCTCCTTGTGTCTGCTTTTTCTGCTTTGCTATCAGTTAGGCAGTTCTCTCTCTCTCTTTTTTTCCCCATCTGTTCCAAACTCCTGAGAGAAGAAATTTGATTGGCTCAGCTGATAACCATAGTCTCTTTGTAGAGCTTTTTGTGTCAAGCCATGTGATAGGCTATTAGGTGGCCTGTGGATGAGCTGCTCTTGTGTCAGGTGCTCATTTGTGGCCCAATCAGTTGTCAGCTCTGAGCTGGAAGCCTTTGGCAGCAGAGATTCAAACAGAAGTTGGTTGCATGGTGGCAGACCTGTCCTGTGTTGAATGTAAGTCTTGATACTTCATTCAGTAGGTGATGGTGAGTCTTGAAAGGTTCTGGAGGATGGGATTTGATTGAAGCTGGGACTTGGGAAGATTAATCTGGTCACAGGGAAGAGGATCATGGGAGGTGGAAAGGAGGGAGGCAGGGCGGCCAGGTAATTGGCTACTGCTTTAGCTCAGTGAAAAATGAACTGAGCTGATATAATTTAGAGGGTGGGGCTCCTAGGGAGCCAGATGTAAGGGAGCTCTCACTTTCAGGGTTTGTCATCAGCAAGGATCTGACAGTGCCTCCTTAAACGTGCCTCTCTCACCACACCCTGTGGTGGGGCCGGGGTGATGAGGAAGGAAGCTGAACTTATAAGCTGTAACTGGTGAGTTGCAGGTGGTGAGGGAGCCGGACTCCCTGCAGCGGTGAATGCTGAGGCTTCTGGCGTTAAGGCCTCCAGAGGATGAAGGGGCCAGGGCTGGAGTTGTGGAAGCAGAGGAGGGAGGGGCAGGTTTCGGGAGGAGGCTGATAAGTTCGCTTTGGGATACGCTGAGTTTCAGGTGCTTGCGGGCTCTTAAGGATGAGATTTCTAGTAGACAGATGGGAATGTGGGTCTGAAGCATGGAGAGGAGTCAGAGATGGAGAGATGGCCTTTGATAGGTGTCAAGTGTAGAGTCGATCACGAGGTGCCGTGTGTGCTGCGCACAGAGCACATGCTCAGGAAATGTTTGGTAAACAATGTTTGAAGTCCTGGGAGTCCACCTGCTCCCCCAGGGAAAGGTGCAGGGAGGCATGAGTCTCTAATGGTGAAATTTCAGGCATCTAACAAGATCCCCTGGATTAGTGACATTTGTGGCTAGCAGCCCTTAAGGTGACCCCATGCTTATATGTATGTATCTGCCTTGTCCTCAAGGATGTGTGAAGCATGAATTCCCGGTTGAAGAGTTGAGGACCAAGGGTCAGGAGACCTCTTCCCTCTTCTCTGACTGTGAAGGTCTCTGGTCTCCTAAGAAATGTCTTTTGGGGGACTTCCCTGGTGGTCCAGTGGGTAAGACTCCACACTGCCAATGCACCGGGCTGGGGTTTGATCCCTGGTTGGGGAACTAGATCCCGCATGCATGCCTCAACTAAGAAGCCCGCATGCATGCTACAGCTAAGAAGCCCGCATGCTGCAACTGAGAAGCCCGCATGCCGCAACTAAGAAGTCCACAACTAAAAGATCCTGCGTGCCTAACTAAGACCCAGCTCAGCCAAAATAAATAAATAAAAAAAAATAAATCTTTTTTTTAAAAAAGGAAGAAATGTCTTTTGGGAATCACCCAGAGATCATGTCTGGTCATCAGTGGAGCTGAGAGCATAACCCTCCATGCCTACATGAGGTCTCAAATGTGACTTTACCTTCGTGAATTCATTTGAGCTCTATTACTTCCTTGTGATGGAGAACACACAGGACTCATTGTCCCCATTTTACAGATGAAGTACTGAGGCTCTGAGAGATTAAATGACTAGCTGAGAGCCACATAGCTGGTCAGGGAAGGCTGGATTGGAATCCAGGTCTACTTAAAAAAAAAAAAAATTCTCCTGAACCTAGAGGTGGTCAGGTATTCTAGGCTTTCCTGAGATATATGATAGTAGGATGAATTAGAGCTATATAAATGGCTCACATTTATTATGGACTTATTATGTGCCAGATATTATATATATATATTTATTTAATTAATTAATTAATTAATTTTTTGCGGTATGTATGCGGGCCTCTCACTGCCGCAGCCTCTCCTGTTGCGGAGCACAGGCTCCGGACGCGCAGGCCCCGCGGCCATGGCCCACGGGCCCAGCCGCTCCGCGGCATGTGGGATCCTCCCGGACCAGGGCACGAAGCCGTGTCCCCTGCATCGGCAGGCGGACTCTCAACCACTGCGCCACCAGGGAAGCCCCAGATATTATATTTTTCATTTAAACCTCACAACAATTCAATGAAGTAAGCGTTATCATCCATCCGTTGGCAAGAATAAAAAAGATTAAAAAAAAAGAAGAATAAAAAAGATAACATCCAGTTCTGGCCGTGGTGTGGGAAGAGGACTCTTGCGCACATCAATGGGAGTGAGGATTGCTTATGAATGTTAGGGAACAAAATCAGCAGTAGCAATTAAAATTTAAAATACAAACACCCTCTAATTCACAAATCCCTCTTTTGGGAATCCATCCTATGGAAATCAAAACATCAGAACACAAGGATATGACATTCATTACAGCAGCATTTGTAGCAATGGAAAAAAACATCCATCAAGAGGGAAGTGAGTTAGGCTGTGGATGGTTTCAGAGGCAGTGAGGAGGGGTGTTAACGTCTGCATGCACTGACCTGGAGAGTTGTCCATGATCTGTTAAGTGAAAAAAGCAAGTTTGGAGTAATGTGAATCCCCTTTTTTTTGCGGTATGCGGGCCTCTCACTGTTGTGGCCTCTCCCGTCGCGGAGCACAGGCTCCGGACACGCAGGCTCAGCGGCCATGGCTCACGGGCCCAGCCGCTCCGCGGCATGTGGGATCTTCCCGGACCGGGGCACGAACCCGTGTCCCCTACATCGGCAGGTGGACTCTCAAACACTGCGCCACCAGGGAAGCCCCCTTTTTTAAAATTAAATAAATTAGAAAGAAATAAAAAGACAAAAGACCCACATATGTTTTTTGTGTTTGTATGGGCCTAGAAAATTATCTGGAAGGATGTGCACCATCTGTTGTGACCTTGGGGAAATGACTTGGAAGGCAGGGAGGGGGAGAAAATGAATTTTTCATGCACTTCTGTATTCTTCCACTAATGTTGCCTGTGAAGTCATGGGTGGCTTCATAGAGGTGGTGATGTTTGAGTTGAGTCTTGAAGGAAGAATGGGAATTTGCCAGATAATGAAGTTGGGAGGGGCAACATTTTAGGCAGAGGTGCAGAGATTCAGGGAAAGGGCAACAGTCTCGTGTGGCTGCCCACTTCTTACTCTGTGCCCTGAGCCTCCACAGAGAGAGTGAAGATTGAAATGAGGTAACGTACGTGCAGCCCCTGGGGCACAGTGGACCTCAGCTCCTGTGAACTGGACTGTCTAAATCTTGCCACATATCGGAATATGGATTAAGGATCATGTGTGATGAATGCATATTAGGTACGAAGGATGGAGTAGGGGTGAGGATGTGTGTGGCAGGGTCCGTGGGCAGAGGCCTCTTCATTCTTTGTTCCCTTTATTCCTTTTTCCTCTCCTATAACTCCTTCCTGTGTTCTCCCCCAATCCCCCCTTCCTGCTCCCACCGCCTCTCAGTTCCCTTCACCCCCTGCCACGGGCACTTGCAGGGAGAGCGGCACAGCCGAACGAGTGTCTTACTGCAGGACAGTTGACTGGACATGCTATGTCCCCGATCAGTTCCTCTGGTACCTGCCTGATCTGGGCAACTCAGGCAAGACCCTGGCCTGTGATGCTAGATCCACTTGGGTTCAGATTCCAGCTCTTCCACTTACTGTGTGACCTCAGGTTGGTGGTTGAGCATCTCTGAGCCACAGCTTCTTCATCTGTAAAATGTGCATAATGATTCTGCTCTCACAGGATTATTGTGAAGATTAAATGAGAAAATGTTTACATCTAGCACTGACTTCGTAGATCTAGACACAAAAATATTTTCTAATTTTTAAAGTTTCTTGCAGACTATTTTTGGAGAGGATTCTGGTGAAGTCTGTGAACCTCTGCTGTCTCTTTTGTTTAAGAGGCTTCCTTCTTGCCTAATACCCGAACTGGAATTGTGGATTAGCCATGGTCAACGTTCAGTTCTCTGCATGTTACAGGGTTCTGCTTGCCCTCTCTTCCTCTTAAGCTCAAAGAAGAAAGCGAATCAAAACAATTCCAGTCAGCAGAGCCTACAGGGGGGCCAGGGCCAGCTCCCTGGGCTGGTTAAAGGGGGCAGCGGCAGGTAGCTGGGGGCAAACGGAAGAGGATTTGGAGGCTCCCTAGCAAACCGTCGGAGTCCCTCCCTGGCTCCATGTGCGTGTGTGAGGGGTCCTGGAAAGGGCCCATTAGTGGTGATGGAAAGAGCTCTGAGTTATTAATGGTGTTTGTAGTTGTAAGCTCTGCTAACGACGATAACCACGCGCACTGTAATAATGTGTGTAACGAGAGCTCTCGCAATGAATTAATAGATCAGTTGTGACTTTGATGACTGTGGTGAGTGAGGTAGAGCATGATTCTGTGTTCACAGGCTGGGCACAGCCTGGTGGAGAGATGGGTGTGTGAGGGCAGGAGAGGGCCTGGAGTTAGTGGCAGCCTGGAGGTGGGCAGACCTGGGTGTGTATCAGTATCTTCAGAGCTGTGTGACTTGGCATTGTCACGTCACCTCTCTGAGCCTCAGTTTTTCACATCAGTAAAGGGGAGATGATAATAATGCCATCCTACAGAGCTGTGAGGCTTAAATGAGATAAGGCACCTGAAGCAGGCAATGCCTCTTCCTGTGGACGCTGGCTGCTCTGCTGCTCTGAGGAGTGCCACCCGTGCCCCAGCTGCCAGCCCTTTGCACTGGCTGTTCCCTCCTCCTGTCATGCTCTCCTCCCAGACACTTACCTGGCTTGCCCCTCCTGCCGACAGATCTCTGCTCAGATGTCACCTCATCACGGAGGCCTTTTCTGACCCCTTATCTAAAACAGCACCCCAAACTCTGTCCTCCTTGTCTGCTTTATTTTATTCACTGCCCTTGACATTTTATATATGTAGTGGTTTAGTACTTTACTGTCTGTCTGTCCCTCTTGACTATAAGTGTCATAAGAACAGGAGCTGTTTCTGTTCACTGTGGAATCTCCAGTGCTTAGAAGAGCACCGGCTCATAGGAGGCGCTTGGAAATATTTATTGCATAAATGAAGGAATAACCCCATGACAGGCATAGGGTATGTGCTTCATAAACGGTGACCAGGTTAAAACTGCATCAGCAAATGAAGAGGAACCAAGGCAATGAAGAAACTTCACGGTGAAGCTTCTCTCCAAAGGCTCCTTCTTCATAGGAAGACTCAGAGCCTCTGGTTTCCTGTCCTCCTCCCCTCGCTTACATGACCCCCGACCCCGATCATTGAGAGGCAGAACAGCAAAGCTGATTAATGATCTTGAACAAGGTTTCAGACCACACCTTTGAGAGGAGATATGCCAGACCTGGGGGCATATGCATCCGTGAGGACACAGAAAAAGGTTTCTGTGCCTACGTAACCAAGAGAAGGGGTCTTAGGAGTCCTTCTGCCAGACCCCTGGATTTCGTCTAGAACGTCTCCAGAAGTAGCGCGTCCCCATGAGTGCGTTGTGAGGTGCGTGCTGGCGTGTGACTGTGATAAGTCACTGTGAGTATGTGTGTGTGTGTGAATCTGTATCCTGTGTCTGCTTACTTGCTGTGTGTGTTGGGTGAACAATTGTGTGTGTGACTGTCCATGAATGTGCTGGTGTAGGCTTGTGTGGAAGTATGGCAGTGTGTGGGTATGAGTATTTGTGAATTTGTTGTGAGCCTTTGCTTGAGAGTGAGCTCGTGGTGTGTGTGCATAGACATATGTGTGTGCTTGTACTGTGTGTGCGTTGGGACGTGTTTTGTATGTGTATTCTAGCTGTGGCAGGGTGTGGATGCTAAGCGTGTGCACATGTGGATGGGGGGGTTAGTGTGTGAACTCTGCAATTGGTTAATCGTGGATTCTTGAGGCCAGGTGCAGTATATCCTGAAAGCATCCCCCTTGAGGCTTGTGTTGCCAAAGATGCCAGTTGTATCATTTTGCTTGTGCTTGTGTGACAAGATATTCTGACACGGAGCCATGGAGAGAGAGGTGGGTCTCTTGGGAAGATTTTTGCTGATTGCCGCTGTTTGAATAGAAACACAATTATTTCATAAGGCCAGGCTGACAGTGTTGGAAATAGCCAAGTGCAGAACTGGAGCAACGGGGACCACATCCCATTTAATACTAATTGGTTTGATGATGATAATTGTTGCATTGCAGACAGTGTGACTATCTCCTAACTTAACATAATCAATAAGGTAACCACAGCTCAATGCAAATGAGATGTGGGGAACCGTGGGTCCATTTGTAAGTCGTGTTCTTAATGCATTTTCCTAATTAGCTGTAGCTGGCCTCCCCTCCCCTGGAGTGTGGGAGAAGTGGTCATTGAGATTGCCACACTTTATCCAAACCTTCACTTTCAGAGAGACTTAGGAAGCAAGCGCTTATCCCGGGGGCTCCCAGGAACCCAGAGACTTTCTTAGGAGCAGCTGAAATAGAGTCAGGGAGCGGATAGTTCAACAGGACACTTCCCTTCAGCTTCATGACACTCCCCAGCTCGGACGCCTGTAATTTCACTGCCTCTTCCATCTGACTGGGAGGTGCTCCAGGGCAAGGATTGTGTTTCGCACATCAGACTGCTCACTTCATCACTCAAGGACCTATGTCTCTTTCACTGAATCAAGGCTCCACATTCTACGGCTGATTAGACCAGAGTCTTGCCAAGGTCATGGGGGGATTCTCTTCCATCAAATCAGCATCCCCCTCCAGAGCAGAGCTGTGCTTCTGCTCTTAGCCTGGTGCTTGCCCAGACCTTGTGTACGTGTACACGTGCATGTGTGTATATTGCAGCGCGCTCCAGATGGTGAGTCGGGAAGGCAGCGTGCCAGCAGGGAGGTGGCTTAGTGTAGCGCTTTGGAAGAGACTCTGGATCCAGACCGCTTGTGTTACTAACTGGAGGTCCTTGGGCGAGTTACCTGACCTCTCTGTGCCTCAGCTTCCTCATTCCATAAATGGGGGAAAAGTCCCTACTCACGGGTCTCCTGTGAGATTTAAATGAGCTAATATCTTAACTCATTTTAATATTTATTAGAGTAAAATAAATTGGTTCCTGAGTCTCAGTCACTCAAGTGTTCAATAGCCAATAGCCACCTGTGGCTAGTAGCCAGAGGACTGGACCGAGCAGATATCATGTATCATTTTGATATCATTTCCACCATCACAGGAAGTTCTGTTGGGCAGAGCTGCTGTAGACCTTTGATGTTGAATGAGCTGAGCTCCAAGGAGGTCCCACACTTCTCCCGATTTTGGTATGGGTGCATCTGTGTTTTCTCTAACTAATTCAGTGCATTGCACAAACTCCCCTCCTGCTGGCAGAAAGAGTTCAGCCCTCTGCCACCGCTTGTCATACCCCCTGCACCTGACACCCAGGCCTGGGAGCTCTGGTGACTGTTGTACCAGATGGCCTGGGAGTTACTAATGAGAGACCGTGTGTGTATGTGTGTGTGCACGCGTGTGTGCCTGTGGGCTGGGGCCATGTGCTGTGATCATCATTTTGGAGCCTTCCTTGGGGAAGTAACAAATGGCAACAAATCCCAGGAGTGTTGCAGTGGGGGCCAACTCATAAATCAGTGGGAAAGGCTCCCAGTCCCTGCTGAGTGTCCTGTGGCCCTACAGCTACGTGACCCAAAGGCTGTGGGGCTGCCATGCTTCACCTCCCATCGTCCCCGCCCCAGCTCTCTGGGCCTCAGGGACTCGGTGCTGGCTTGACTTGTCAGCGGTCCCAGGCCCTAGTCCTGGCTCTCCCAGTAGCCAGTGATCTGATCTTGAAAGATTCACCTTTTCTCTCTCGGCCTCGATTCCTCATCTGTAAAGTCAAGGGAAGAGAGGGAATATTACATGACCTCTGAAGCCCCTTAGAAATGTAATATTTAGGATTTACACTCCGTTCCACCTCCCAGATCAGGGAAGAGACTGCAGGACTGTGAGTCCAGGGCAATGAGGGCACTGAAACCACCTTGTTAAACATTCAGATTTCTGGGTCCACTCTGGATCTGCTGCTCCAGGATGATGACTCTGCAGATGATGACTTTGCATTTTCTTTGCTTTTCCCTAGGTTTTTTTTTTTTTTTTTTTTTTTTTTTTTTTTTGTGGTACGCGGGCCTCTCACTGTTGTGGCCTCTCCCGTTGCGGAGCACAGGCTCCAGACGCGGAGGCTCAGCGGCCACGGCTCACGGGCCCAGCCGCTCCGCGGCATGTGGGATCTTCCCGGACCGGGGCATGAACCCGCGTCCCCTGCATCGGCAGGCGGACTCTCAACCCCTGCGCCACCAGGGAAGCCCTCCCTAGTAATTCTTATGCACCACAATGTTTGAGAACGTTTGGCCCAAGGGGACATGCTGTACCTCCAGTGCTCCTGCTATTGGAGAAGTGGCTGAGGTGCCAGGTATGGGAGACGGCTGAGTGGAGAGACTGGGTATGGGTAGGGTGACGAAGGCTGTGTCTTCTAGGGGCCCCTAGTTCAAAGCCAGGTTCCAGAGTTTGGCTAACTGGGAGTGAGGAATAGCTCAGAACAGAAGCACAGGCTGGAGGTCTGATTTGAGGGGCAGGTGGGATCAGAGGCCTTCCTTTGAGGTAGGGTTGCTTCTCTGGGTTTCCGGAAACAAGGTCTGGCCCAGTGGAAGGGGCTACAGTAACTAGGCAAGAGGGCCGTGGCTGGAGTAGTGGTGAAAATGCACAGGTTGAAGCACTGGCTTGGTGATACCTTAACCATATGACCTTGGGCAGTTAATCTAATCTCATCCGTAGAATGGTGAAAGTACTGTCTGGCTCACATGATTAGATAAGACAGCATATATGAAAGCACCCGACCATAGAAGTACTTATGTGCTCTTCTTCACCAACTAGCTTCCAGAACCCTCCGTGACAGGGCTTGGAGTAATATGGAGGCCCGGTAGTATTTGGATAGTCACGGTAACTGCCCCTTGCACTGTGTTCTATAATTTACCAAGCACTGTCATGTCCATTGTCTCATGATGACCTTGTGACAGCCCTGATGAGAAAACTAAGGTTCAGAGAAACTCAGTGACTTGCTCAAGGTCCTTTGATGGGACAAGGGTAGGGGACAGGTCCACATCTGTCCTAACTGAGATCCACTGTTTCACAGATGGCCAAAGTGTTCCTGTACTTCTTAAAGACACTGAATTTGTGGGGGCAAAGTGGGGTGGGGTGGAACCATAGGGAGACTCCTGGGGAATCTCCACTTGGGCTGGGCTCCTGCTTAGCCCGGTGATGTTAGAATGGGTTTTTGTTGTTGGGGGAGCCTTGTTCTCACATCCTGTCCCGGATGCACTGGTGGGAGTAGGGGTGGGTCTGTTCTCTTGCCTCTGATCTCGCAGCCTGGACTTCTGGATGCTGGGCCAAGTCCCAGTTCCTCTCCTGGTGACTTATTCACCACCTACAGCTGTGTTTTTAGGAACTGAGTGGAGAATGAGCCTGCCAGGTTGAGAGAGGCTGGGATAAACAGGCCACGTGCATAGGCAGTGGTTAACACAGGCAGCTCCACTGTCCTGGGCAGGCAGCTGGCTGTGGTGTCAGCCCAGGGCCACCCAGATGTGAACTGGAGCAGGCTGGAGGGGGCCGTGGTCAGGCAGGAAGCAGAGCTGGGCACGCATCTGGCTCTGGAGTTGGCTGAGGTCAGAAGGGACAGACATGGGCTGACACCTCAGGCAGAGGCTGTCAGGACCATGGACAGCTCCACAGGCATTGTTGACTCTGGACCCCTCTGCAGACTTTTATCCCCAGACTCAACCCCCCACACTCACAACTCTCTGGTTGTTAAAGAGCCTTTGCAAACCCCCTTCTTAGCTTAGGTCCTGAGAAGCCCCTTCAGCAGCTCTCAAACTGTTTCCAGAAGGATGCCTGTGACTTTATCTGCCTGGAGGTGTTCTATCGAAGGGGTTCATATCCTTCAAGGGTCCAGTTTTGTTGGTGGGTGAGTATTGTCATCCTTTGGAGCTCTCATGTTTTTAGACCAGGGTCCAGCCCCAGCCAGGGACTCAGTCTTTTTTTTTTTTTTTAAATCCTACAGCTTGGCTTGGGTTGTTATTCTTTTTAAATTTATTTATTTATTTGTTTATGGCTGTGTTGGGTCTTCGTTTCTGTGCGAGGGCTTTCTCTAGTTGCGGCAAGCGGGGACCACTCTTCATCGCGGTGCGCGGGCCTCTCACTATCGTGGCCTCTCTTGTTGCGGAGCACAGGCTCCAGACGTGCAGGCTCAGCAGTTGTGGCTCACGGGCCTAGTTGCTCCGTGGCGTGTGGGATCCTCCCAGACCAGGGCTCGAACCCGTGTCCCCTGCATTAGCAGGCAGATTCTCAACCACTGCGCCACCAGGGAAGCCCCAGGGACTCAGTCTTTACATGAGCAGGCTACCAAAGTCTGCCTTGAGTTGGAGGGACTATCTGCTTCTTCTCAGCCAGTCACGCCGCCCACCCCCTCAGGTCCCTGATGCCCTGTACCGACACTTCTCCCCAGCTCCTCTTTTTCCTCTCCTTTTGCTTGTGACTTCTTGAGTGAATCAGAGCTCCAGAGATCAGAAGTCACGAGCGGAGAAGCTTTTGCCGCTAATGAGCTCTCTGAAGGCCACAGAGAGTCCCTCCCTCTGCCCCTCCCTGCTCTATTCACTTATTTATAACAAATTACAGGAAGGAAAAGGACCAATTAGCTTACAACACGGCCAGTCAACAACCGGAGGGAGGACAGAAGAGGGTGACCCGGAGAATTTGCGTGGGGGCAAATGGAGAAGTAATAAACTTTAGACTTTTTCTCGGCGTCATTTCATTTTGTACAAGCCCCTCCTATTGCAGATTAGATATCTCAGGCCCCAGAGGGGTGACATGACTTCCTGAATCCATGTGGCCATTGACAACCGAGCCAAGAACCGGAAGCTTGTTCTTCAGATGCCCAGTCCGGCGTGCTTTCCACCGTAGAACTTCTTTAGAATGCATTCATTTTGGAACCTGCAGTGAGGTCTCGGTTCCATTTGACCACTTGGCATTTTTCTGGCTGTCAACACTTTGATATATTTAGAAGAAATGGACTCATTTTGGCACATCTGGAAAGTAGCAAAAAGATCAAGGTTGTCACTGTGATGTCTTCACTCTGCCACCATGAGACAATATGGCAATTGAACGTTTTCAAGGAGACATGCTGTCTTTAATTTGTAACGGATTTCAACACAATTTGGCTTGTGGGTAGAAGTTACTATGGCTATGTCTGCACTGAATATGACCTATAGATCAGAGTCATTATTCCTTCCAGAAAGTGCATTGCTCGTTCCACTATGGACTAGACAAGCAGGGGAGGTGGCTGAGCAGTCTGTATTTGGAGTGGCTGTTACCGTTATTGTCATTTATGATGTGGGTAGAGAAGCATTTAATGCTTAGTGTTTTGGTAGGACATGGGCCAGGAGAAGCAGTGTGGGACAGTCCATACAAAGCCTGATATTCTGAGGCCCCTGAACCTCCTTTCCTATCCATCTGGCTTCTTCTCTCTCACCATCAAACACAGGAGGACTGGAGATGCCCAAATGTCCCTGAAGAATCCACCTGGAGTGTCTGAAAATGATCTGGATCCAATTTCCTTTTCTACATAATCAATCCCAAAGGCCACAGGGTATATTTCTCTTGAGAGCCTCTGGGGCTGCCCACGGGGTCTCTCTGGCAGACTCAGTGCACAGGTCCTTGCAGGATCTGGGGAGGGAGTAGCAGAGGCCTGAGTTCAGTAGCCTGGGTGCTGGAGGATGGGGTGGAGAGGTCTCCGAGGTTGGTCTCTTTTCACACCTTTTTCCTACATCTAAGGGCAGAATTGACTTTTCTCTGCAAGGTTCAGCCAGTTGAAATTTCCATCTGAGCTCCAGGCTCTCCTACTGCAGGTGCCCACAGTCATGTCTAGAAACCCCTGTTTTCCAGTCCTGGTCAGTACCTTTAATAGAGTCCTGTACACCAGGGTGACCCAGGAGCGTCTTATAAGATGGCACTGAAGCTACCACTTCCCACTTTTTGCTTCTGATCCTTTGCTACCGTCTGAATTCCTTTGTCTTATACCGAGATTCTCCACATCTGTTTAGCTTTTTAAAAATTACCACCTAGAGCTTATTATCCATCAGGTGCTATTCTAAGTACTTGAGATGTATTAACTCATTTAATCTTCATAGTAATTCTATGAGGTAGGAACTGTTATTATCCCTATTTTACAGATGAGGAAATTGAGGCACAGAGAGGTTAAATATTTTGCCCAAGGTCATACGCTAAGTAAACAGCAGAGCTGAGATTCCAACTTGGCACTCTAACTCCGAGTTTGTTCTCTGAGCCAACTGCCTATATAATATAACCAACTGCCTCTCAAATGCCAAACAGAAGAGGCATTTGATTTAGTTTTTCTGCAAGGTTCTGCCTTTCAGATGGACCACCTTGGCCTGCCCATCCATCCACACACCTTTTCATTCAACAAATATTTATTGAATACATCTGCTAGGTGCCCAACATTCTGCCAGCTGACAGTGGGAGCAAAACCAGACACAATCCTTGCTCTCCCAGAGCTGGCAGACTTATGGAGCAGATAGATAACATGTCAACCTACCAATCAACGTGTATTTACAAGTGGATATAGGTGTTCTGAAGGAAAGGGATGCAGCTCTGTGAATCACAGCCTATAGGCCAGGGCTGCCAAACCAGGTCCCTGCATCCCATTTTCCAGCCCTGATCCAGACTCCTGGACCTCCATCAGATATAATTTCCTAAACCTAATCAGTTTTAGAGGCTTCCACCAGTTCTAGTTCCCAACATAGTGTCCAAGGCGTCCCCCCAACCTGCCACAGTTCCCTGGGGTGGACAGTGCCTTCAGGTGTGGCCAATTCTAGCTGTTCTCCCAGCACACTGAAGGCAATTTTTGCCTTTGCTGGCTCCACAAACGTCCCTGGTTATTCGATTAGAGATAGCATTGTTTTCCTTCATCTTGAACAGTGGTTGAAGCCTTTTGTGGGGGCGTGGATCTCCTTGAGAGACTGACAAAAACTGAGAACATTCTTTGAGAAAAAAAAATGCCTCCCTGGATTTATAAGCTACCCGATACTCAAAAGTAGCCCCAAGTTTGCACCTCAGATTTGGAGGAGGCTTTTTAAGGCTAAGTGGATTATACTAGCTGAGAATACAGGTGCTACCCCAAGAAGTTCACTTCCTACTGAGATATAGATGCGTCATCTTCCTTACCCAGCAGAATTCACTTGTATCTCATTACTCTCCTTCATCTTGAGCAGTGATTGAAGCCTTTTTTGGCCATGGAGCTCTTTGAGAGATTGATAAAAGCTAAGAACCTCCTTTGAGAAAAATGCACATACTTAGAACAATTTGTACATGATTTCAAGGGGTTTGCAGTCTTCCTGTAGCTCATCCATGGGTCCCAGGTGAAGAGTTTCTAACCAGAATGATGCCCTTTCTTAGTTTTTGTGGCTTCTACCTCTTGACCCCTGAACACTTGGGCATTACTAATGGTCCAGCAGCTGGTCAATGTCTGGGGGATCCCATGGGTTTCCAAGGACAGTCTCTAAGATACCATTCAGGGTGCCAGGGACCAGTCCCAGAGGTGGAGATGCTGCCTGGCGCTCCTCTAGATTTCACTAGCTGAAGGTCCTAAGAACACAGGTTGTCAGCCTCATGGCTTCCAGCCATAACTGCCTACTTTCATGTACACCTGCTGCTCTCTGTTAACTGGCCTGCTCAAGAGAGACACCCAAGACTCATCTCAGTAATTCCTGGCAGGGAAAACAAGTATGAGACACATGTACTACCCCTCCCGACCCAGTGCCTGTGATAGATGTTGCTAATCAATCAGAGCTTTCTTTCCCATTGGGCCCAGATATGGTCTTATAATCCTTTTCAAAAAGTAATTTATGTAGACACCACCAATCCGTCAGAGCTGGCACGTGAGATGAAATCTTTTTGCCATCCTGAATGCAGGGGAATATGGGCTGGGGACTTTGGCTTGGCCCACCTCTTGCCACTCTAGGATTTCAGATCCCATATCCCAGCTGGCCCAGAACTCCAGGCCTCTGGTCTTGGAGAATCACAAGCCTGTACCCTGAGGGTGACCCAGGTCCTCTTCTGTATGCCCCTATAATAATTCACCCATTCCTCAGCTAAAGTGCCTTCAGCATCTGTTGCCCTCCCACCCCCACCCCAGCCTCACTTTGGGGACCTTAACTGAGACCATTTTTGCCTCTAGTCTAGAAATATAAAAAATAGGCTCTTCTTACAACTCTTGTAATCCATGCTTCATGCTTTTTGCATGAAGCATACAATGCATCATGCTTTTTGCATGAAGCATACAATGCATCATATCACTTCCCTTTTTGAAATCCTTCAGTCCTTTAAAAGAGGAAATCCACATTTTTTTTTCTTTTTACCATAGCATGTACAACAATTTACAGACTGGTCCCAAGTTCTTTTCATTTCACTTCTCACCATTCCCCTGTTCCCTAACAAATTCTTAGCACACATCATTTTCTGATATTCTGGGCTTTTGTGCACATACTGTCCTAGCTTATATGCTGTTTCTTCTGTTTGGCATGCCTCCTCCACTCCCAATCCCAGCCCTTGTCTTTGCCTGGTGAGCTGTTATTCTTCTTTCAAGACCCTTAGCAAATGCTATCTGCTCTGTGAAACCCTCTCTGTCTCATTCTGGGATTATGATTCCACCGCTCCCTCCCCACTGAGCTCGCTGTGCACGTCTCTATTCTGGTAAATTTTGCTCTGTCTAGTAATTGCCTGTTTGCTTGTGGGACAGTGTCCAATGCCTCCCTGTATCTGAGAACACAACCCAAGACGAGGCACAGAGTGGGGAACCTGTGGACATGCATTGCATGTAACTTGCAGTAGGTGACGAACCCCAGCCTTCTCTTCCTGTCCCCTAAGGCAGCACACGCTCTATCATATCTTGCCAAACGAAAACAGCTTTTGCTTTTTAAATGATGGCTTTCCTCCTCTTGCAGAAAGGGCACCTCATTGAAATTCACCAGGAATGGGCAGTTTCTGACATGAGTCTCTTGGCTGGCCAGAGATAAAGCTGTCAACACCCAGCACTTCTGGAAGCAGAAGAGTTTTTGTTCATGAGCTGAGAGCACACCGTTTCTCACTCCCTTAGACCCCTGGGACACTTCCTCTTTCTCCATTGGCCTCTCCCAGGCCCCTCTGGCTTCCCTTTGCTTGGTGTGTGATCCTGGGGTGTGAGGGGCCTGGCAACCTCCCACTGATGGTGGAAATGGGGGTGCATGAGAAACCTGCTTAAAGTGGTTGGGTGGGAGGGGGCTGAAGGCTTCAACTTAGACAGAGCTTGGTCAGTACAGGAGACTCTCATCTGTATCATTTGATGAACATAGACGATGGGGTCCTCAGTGTGACCAGGGTGGTCCATGGGTTCATGACAAGATGGTGCCCTTGGAGATAACAATAAAAATAACATTACTAAAAGTAATGAACCACCGTATAGCCCCAACTGTGTGCTAGGCACTGCTCTAAACGCTTTTCATGTATTAACTCCTTTAGGTCCTTAGCACAACACTTTGTGGTTGGTTTTATTATTATCATCCCCATTTTACATATGAGAAAATGGAGGCCACAGAGAGATTACTGCATGCTTACTATTCTCTGGGTAAATGGGGAAACTGAGGCTGACCCAGACATCACTGGAGGGAAGCCATGGATGAGACTGTATTATGAGTATAAGAAGAAAAGTGTTGGAAATCCCAAAGGCATTCTGGCTGTAGCCTTGAGAAAGTTATTTCACATCTCCAAGCTTATCCTTTCTTATCTGAGCAGTAGGATAATTACGTCTTTTTGGAACGTTCGACATAAGAATTGGATGAACTCCTAAGTAAAATGTCTAGCACATTATAGGTAATCAATAAACAGTAGCTGTCGTTATTAATTACCTAATTGCTCCCTCCTTTGTGTTGGTTCTGTTTCATAATCTTCCCTTCCAGAGCCTTATCAGACTGTTTTAATTATGTTTTCATATATCTGTCTTGTTGCTATACTGTAAGCTCCTCAGAGGGAGCAGTCAGCTCTTATCCACCTCTGGGCTCTCTGTCAGATGGGAGGTTTCCTATGAGGAAACTGAGGCTGTGAAAGGAAGCTGTTTGCTCATGTGGACAAGCCAGTAAGTGGAAGAGCCCAGGTTTCTCTCCAAGATGTTGTGCAGGCTACTTTCTGGTGCACGATCAGTGAGGTGTGTGGTGGAAGATCCCATTCCAGGTCCTGAGGTTGCCTGGGTGGGAAGCTGCAGGCAGGTCCCTGGGGACTGCAAGAGAGGAAAATGGACAGGAGAGCCAAGGAGCCCTCCTGGGCCTGAGCCATCCAGACAGGGAAGGAGGTTCTCTAGGAGACGGATGAGACAGGGCTTGCTGAGTGATCAGATGTGAGGGTGAGCGAGAGGGAGGGGTTGAGTTTGACTCCCAGGTAGCCTTGGGTTAGAGGAGAGATACAAGAGTTTGTGGATAAGAGAGGAAGATCATGACTTAGAATCTGGAAATGCTCAGGGGGCATACTTCATAGGACAGGCACCTAAGGATCTCTAGCCAGCACTTACTCGTGTCTGCCACAACCTACGATCCTCTGATGTGGTCGTGTACTGAGCTGGCAAAAGTACAGCCCTGGAGTTGGATCATAAGACTTGAATCCTGGCTCTACTGTAACTTGCTAGCTGTGTGGCTTTGGCATGTTACTTAACCTCTCTGAGTCTCAGTTTCAGTTTTTGTAAAAGGGGGATGATTAGAAATGACCTCCTAGCATGTTGTTGTGAAGATCAAATGAGATTAAACAGGTCAATGATGGAATACAGTAAGAGCTCAATAGATAACGACCATTATTATTAGCCGCTTCTTATGCTGGAATGCCGACTCCCCTTGTCTTGGCATTACCCCGTCCCCCCATTTCAGTCTCTCCCGTGCCACCAGTACTGGATACCCAAATTGTCCATCACAGGTGCTGTAAGTCTCTCCACATCTCAGACACCCTTGTCCCTTAAGCATCCTCTCTAGCCCTTTTGGGCAACGGGCAGAGAGTTGTGAGTTATTATATCCCTCCAATGATATGCCGCTTAAGTTTTCACTGTACCTGCAGTGCCTTGACCCACAGGTATGGCTAACTGTGGGAATGTTGGACAGGGCGATAGGGTCAGGGCAGCTATTCTGGGGGCAAAGGAATCTTTCTGGTGCTGGTCCGACCAACACATTTAGAAGCTGTCTACCATGCCTTCATGTATGGACATCTGTAATGAGTGTAGAGATCAGACTGAGAGAATCTGGAACTTCTCACTTGGGATGAAGGAGTGAGGGGCTAAATGCTTTAATCGGTTGGGAGGTCTTTTGGTGAGGTCTGCCGTCTTCTCAATAGGACAAGGATGCACTGGCATTATTCCATCTCTCTCCCTCTCTCCTGCCCCCAGGTTCCAGAAGGCGGGGAGGTAGTGGACAACTGCCTGACGTTTGGAGCGTATTCAATAAATGGAAGGGAGGAAGGAGAAAGCCATTCCCCGTGGATCAGGAAGCCCATGTTCTGGTCCCTACTTTAACCAGGTGTGTTCTAGTGCTTACTTTTACCTTAACTTCCTTTCTCTGAGCCTCAGTTGCCTATGACACGGGGATGATAATACCTGACTCCTTTAGCAGACTAAACATTTAGACCAGTATGTTCACAAGCTTGATGCAGAAATCGAAACCCAGACTGCAGAAAGGGCTTGCCCAAGGTCATGAAGCCAGAGTTTGGCTGCAAAACTAGGTCATGTGGTAGTGCTTAGGTAAGTGTTGCAAGAGTGTAAGGAATGGTGTTGGATTGGTAAGGAAACGTGTTGGTCGGACCTGATTATTTGCTTAGGTTCTCAGAACACTGAAAGGGAAGGAGAATCCCCCTCTGCGGAATCATTTACTGCAGCACCTTCAAAGCCAGTGGGGATTCCTGGAGGAGCCTGGAAGGCTCAGAGACCTTGACAGTGTGTATGTGTCTTGGGAGTCACAAGCCCAGGTCACACACAGGATGCAGACTGCTTTGAAACTCTTCTCAGTGACTGCCTACAACTCAGGTCTCAACTCAGCTGCAAAACGAATGCATTGCTCTTCTCACCAACACAGAACACATTTGGGCCAAACTCCTCACTCAGTTTTAGGGGCCAGTACATCTGCAGAATCACTTACCTGTCACTCTGCAAACGGAATACATTATTTCCGAAAACTTTCTTTTCCCTTTCCCCCCAAAACTTTTATTCCCTGGCGGAAATGGTTTATCAACGTCTTTAAAAAACCACTCGGATCTTCTTGGCAACCCCCCCCCCCCATACCGTAAAAGAGTGGCAGTGCGAATGCAAATGAATTGAAGGGCATTAAAAAACCCTCTTGCTTCGGCAGCTGAAGTGGAGAAGGGCCGGATGATGGATAGCGCATGGCTTTCTGCTGAGCGATTTTGCTCTTTTTATGGCTGCCAATGGCTGATGTATTTCATCTTTTGTTTCCTTTACTGCCGCTTAAGCAACCACCCTCAGGCTGGGGGTATGTCCCTGGGCACCCACTTCGTCTCGTCCCCTGGGGAGGGTTGCAGCCAGCTGTTTTGCACTTACTGCCTGATTCAGGGAAGGCGCGGGATGGCCCAGCTGGATGGGGCTCCGGGGGGAGTGCCCTTCCCATAATTGCTGAGCTCAGTGGAAAAGATCGCTGAAGAGGCGAAAATCCTTTCCACTCTCCTAGGGGGTACCCACACCCCCTTCTAGCGCACTTGTGTTTGTCGAGGCTTGTTGCGTGCCAGGCACTGTGCCAAGCACAGTGAGGTTACCAAGAGGTGACGGACACAACCCTGCCTTCGATGATCCTACCATCATGTCGGGGAGGAAAGTCACGCCCAAAGGGCTATACACACGTACTACGTGCACACAGTGAAACGTTCCCACAGGCGCCCACACTTATCCGCCTGTACGAGGGCACATGCTCACACTCACCTACATACTTGTACAAACACACGTGGAAACACAACCACCCATACAAGTGCAAGCGCACACACCTGAGTGTGCACAGAAACCTGTGTGTATTTGCACACATACACACCCAAACACAAACACATGCTCCTGCACACCCACCAATGAGGAATTAAGCAATAAAAAAACCTATGGGTGATCTGAAGACAGGACGAGCAGGCAGGTGAGAAGGAATTCTGGGATGTCGCCGTGGACATAAGACTGATGTAGGACATTTGCCTTTAGTTTCTGACGAGCTGTGTGATCTCGCTCAAGTCTCTTAACCTCTCTGAGCACCAGTTTCCTTATTTGAAAGTGAAGCCTTTCCAGGTACAAGAGTCTACAATTTTGTGAAGTCAGAAGTTCAGAAGTCAGTGTGGACTGCAGTGATAATAGTCATAGCAGGAGTAGTGATAATAATAATAATAATAATACTCACCTACACTGAGCACTCACTGTGTGCTACACCCTGTGCCAGGCACGTGATAGGCCTCATCTCTTTTAATCCTTGCAACAAGCCTAAGAGACGAGTACAGTTATTAGCTATATTTAATAGGTGAGAAGACCACGGCTCAGGGAGGTGTGAAGCCCAGGGTCACAGCAAAGAGTGGTAGAGTTTGTATTTGAACCCTGACCGGTAGGCTCCAGGGCCTGCACTTCTGGCCACGTTGACCGTGTGCTGAGTTGGGCTTGTGCGGGGCACGGGGAGGCAGGAGAGGAGAGACGCACACTCCGTGCCCTTGGGAGGCCGGTAGTCTGGAGCGGAGGCAGCTACGCCCGGGGCAACCACAGTGAGGTGTGGTGCTTGATGCTGGGGAGCTTGGATTCCTGGAGACCCACCTCCAAGCGATGGCTTTTGCTTGTGACTGTGGGTCTTGCAGCTCAGCCCAGCCCCGAGGGGGTGCCTTTGGATGGCGTTTCTCTGGGTTGGCTGGGACTGTGTCCAGATAATGAGCTTCCAGTTCACTTGAGAGGCTAGAGCTCTTCCGGGTGTGTGCTGTCTGTGTCTCTGTGTCTCGGGTAAGGACACGTGTAGACGCCCTCTGTCCTGGCCCAGGCCTGGGCTGGGGTCTCATTGTGATGGCTTTGGGCAAATTAGGAAAAGAACTTTTCTTCTGAGGATTGCAGCCCTGGGCCAGGGCGGGGCCCAGGGTGGTCATGGAGGGTGGGCTGGATTTCGGTCCCCTGCTCACCCTATGTGTGGGAACCCTGGGAGGGCCCGAGGGAGGGAGGATGGTGGCATGGAGTGGGGAGATCAGACGTCCTCATAGGGTTCTTCCCTGTAACAGGGGAAGGAGGGTTGTAGGACCTTTCATCAGCCTCTCAGAAGAGGGTCCCCTTCACCTTGGGGAAGGGGCTAGGAGGATCGGACCACAAAACCACAGCAACAAATATAACTATTCAAGATGGCACATTGGGGCTGCCCTGGTGGCGCAGTGGTTGAGAATCCGCCTGCCGATGCAGGGGACACGGGTTCGTGCCCCGGGCCGGGAAGATCCCACATACCGCGGAGCGGCTGGGCCCGTGAGCCATGGCCGCTGAGCCTGCGCGTCCGGAGCCTGTGCTCCGCGGCGGGAGAGGCCACAACAGTGAGTGGCCCGTGTACCGCAAAAAAAAAAAAAAAAAAAAAAAAAGGCCCATCGAGGGGTAGGATTTGCATGTCGGTCTGGCTGGTTCTAAAGGTTAGACACCTAAACATGCACTGTACTGTGTCCTCACATCTGCCCTGAGCACCTACTGTGTGCTTGTGGGATGGGTGGGGCTTAGGACAGAGGAAGTCAAAGGATGCTGAGATGTTGCTGATGCAGAGTGTACGAGCTGATGGGGAAACGCGCAGCAAACACGCGTGCGCACACCCAGAGTGAAGGTAAAGAAATTCACCTGAGGGCACTCGGTAGGTAAAAATCGTTTCCATGGGCAAAGTCGACTCTCAGCTCTGCCTTCCTTGTGCCCTGAGCCTCCATTCAGTCCAGCTTTAGGGCTGTGGGCTCTTTGAAGGAGGGGGCCCCTGTCCCTGGGGCCTCAGGCACCTGGAGGCTTTCAGTGACTGTCTGTAGAATGAACAAGTCCCTCCCCAGCCACAGACCCCTGGCATTGTGTAGCAGCCCCTCAAGGCACCCCTCCCATCCTCCTCCCACTGTAATCCGTGCAACCCCAGTCTGTCCCTGCCCTCCGGGTCCAATGGGCACCTCATTCTTTTCAAGGATGGGTGGTCTAGGTTACCTCTGAGGGTCTTTCCAGAATGCTTTTCCCTGACTTCCCATAGAAATCTCTCGCTCTCTGAAGGCCCACGTTCTCCTAGACTGTGTAACGGGCCATAACGAGGCCCCACAACGTGCCCTGGGGACACAGGAAAGAGGACCCACCTCTCTTCCCTGAGCTACGTGGGAAGATTTGTCCCGTGCATCCTGGCGCTGGGCTGGGGCACTCAGGGAAAGAAGGCATGGCTGTGATTGGGGCTTCCGCCCTGGTTTGGGGTGGAGCAGCTGGGGGCTCCCTGCCAGTCTCCCAGTCCTGCCTTAGGCTGGTGTGCTCAGGACAGAGCCTGCGGGACAAGGAGATTGTTGGGAACACCCCTGACTGCTCTTCAAGTGGCCACTTCCACCCCCATGTCTCTGGGTTCTCTCTGCCCTTGTTCCCCTTGACCCTCTCTGAAGCTGGGAAAAGCTGGTGGTTCCCCCTCCTCAGGCTCTGTAACCCTCCCTCAGGTCTCCACAGGGTGATAACACCTTGCCAGCTGTCCCCTACATCCTCCACCTGCCGGTCCCCACAGCCTCTGACCTCGTGATCTCTCTCCTGCTGCCTCTCCACAGCCTGCAGACCGCTGCTCAGAGGTTTTAGCTGCAGGGTCCGTTTCAAGATTCTCTTTTGTTGTGGAAAATGGAGGTAAAGGGGAAAGGAGAGAAGAAAAAAGCCCCAAACCTCAAACATTTAAGTAATAAATTGCTGAGAAAGAGGCAGAGTGGGGGAAGAGACAGGAGACCTGAGAGAGCAGGAATGCAAGGGTAAGAAGTTTCAGGTTTGGAGGACGTGAGGCTCTGGGGAAAGGAGGAGAAAAGAGGAAAGGGATTTTTAAGTGCCTGCAGGGTTTGAACTGGATCCCTTTTACAGTGCTTCGAGAGATTCAAGTAGAGATTGGAATTCTTTTTTAATTGCTTGTGGCTGCCAGACTGTGTTGCTTTGAATGTGGAACCAAGGCAGGACGGACCACTTGGGGCAGAGGAATTCATTTGGATTGCATAAGAAATACTTTCCCCTCCGCTTCTTCACATTTTGTTCCTGAAGTGGGGATGGGTGTGAAACTGATGCAAGTACATTGTTAGTAAATTAATGATGGAATTTAGGATTAATGGTGTCAGAGACAGTAGGAACCCTAACAGTTAGCATCTTGTTTGAAGGAAAAGAAACCCCCGCTCAAAGTTGTTCTGTCATAATGGGAACTCTGCTCTAAAGATGCTGATTGTCTCCTGCAGGGATGCAGCGAGTCCTCAGGACAGGACCAGAACTGTCAGCTAGAGCTCCACCAGCATCTCTCTCTGTCTCTGCTCCTTGCTGCAGATCCCTGTCTCTGTCTTTTTTTGTTCTCTGCAGACCAGCCTCTTTTGCCTCTCTGGTCCACATGGCAGAGAACTTGGCCCCTGCAGCTCTGGAGTTTACATGGAACAAAGCCAACACTTCAGAAGGAGCTGAAAGTCCCTCTGTTCCAACTAGAAGTTCTTGAAGAATGACTCCAGTTGGCCCTGGCAAGGTGAAGTCCCCCTCCACCCGCCAACACCAGCTTGTGACTGGTTGGGTGGAGGGCACAGAATAATGGTTGCAGCCCACGTGGCTGCCAGGAGCCCCCAGTAGCCCAGTGGCTGGTGGCGAAGAGCAGTTCCTAGAGACGGAGTTGGCTGGGCTGACAATCCAGAAGCTATTCTCAGCAGATATCTCTCCTTTTGAGTGCTTAATTACTATACCGATCCAAGAGTGACTATAAAAATCTGATTTTCATGTGTTTGTTGGCAGTCTGTATATCTTCTTTGGAGAAATGTCTATTTAGGTCTTCTGCCCATTTTTGGATTGGGTTGTTTGTTTTTTTGTTATTGAGCTGCATGAGCTGCTTGTAAATTTTGGAGATTAATCCTTTGTCAGTTGCTTCATTTGCAAATATTTTCTCCCATTCTGAGGGTTGTCTTTTAGTCTTGTTTATGGTTTCCTTTGCTGTGTGAAAGCTTTTAAGTTTCATTAGGTCCCATTTGTTTATTTTTATTTCCATTTCTCTAGGAGGTGGGTCAAAAAGGATCTTGCTGTGACTTATGTCCTAGAGTGTTCTGCCTATGTTTTCCTCTAAGAGTTTGTTAGTGTCTGGCCTTACGTGTAGGTCTTTAATCCGTTTTTAGTTTATTTTTGTTATGGTGATAGGGAGTGTTCTAATTTCATACTTTTACATGTACCTATCCAGTTTTCCCAGCACCTCTTATTGAAGAGGCTGTCTTTTCTCCACTGTATATTCTTGCCTCATTTATCAAAGATAAGGTGACCATATGTGCATGGGTTTATCTCTGGGTTTTCTATCTTGTTCCATTGATTTATATTTCTGTTTTTGTGCCAGTACCATACTGTCTTGATTACCGTAGTTTTGTAGAATGCTCAACATCATTAGTCATTAGAGAAGTGCAAATCAAAACTACAATGAGATATCATCTCACACGGGTCAGAATGGCCATCATCAAAAAATCTAGAAACAATAAATACTGGAGAGGGTGGGGAGAAAAGGGAACACTCTTGCACTCTTGGTGGGAATGTAAATTGATACAGCCACTATGGAGAACAGTATGGAGGTTCCTTAAAAAACTACAAATAGAACTACCATATGACCCAGCAATCCCACACTGGGCATATACCCCGAGAAAACCATAATTCAGAAAGAGTCCTGTACCAAAATGTTCACTGCAGCTCTATTTACAATAGCCAGGACATGGAAGCAACCTAAGTGTCCATCGACAGATGAATGGATAAAGAAGATGTGGCACATATATACAATGGAATATTACTCAGCCATAAAATGAAATGAAATTGAGTTATTTGTGGTGAGGTGGATGGACCTAGAGTCTGTCATACAGAGTGAAGTAAGTCAGAAAGAGAAAGACAAATACCGTATGCTAACACATATATATGGAACCTAAGAAAAAAAAATAACAACTGTCATGAAGAACCTAGGGGTAAGTCGGGAATAAAGACACAGACCTACTAGAGAATGGACTTGAGGATATGGGGAGGGGAAGGGTAAGCTGAGACAAGGTGAGAGAGTGGCATGGACATATATACCCTACCAAACGTAAAATAGCTAGCTAGTGGGAAGCAGCCGCATAGCACAGAGAGATCAGCTAGGTGGTTTGTGACCACCTAGAGGGGTGGGATAGGGAGGGTGGGAGGGAGGGAGACACAAGAGGGAAGAGATATGGGGATATACGTATATGTATAACTGATTCACTTTGTTATAAAGCAGAAACTAACACACCATTGTAAAGCAATTATACTCCAATAAAGATGTTAAAAAAAAAATCTGATTTTCCCAGTACTTCAAGATAGAGCTAAGTCCCCTGTGTCCCATCGGCTGCTCTGAAGGGGACCCAGGAGGAAGGAGGAGAACAGAGCAACCTTTGCCTGCTCTGGACTGCAGCTTCTCGCCTCAGCTGAGCCTGGACAAACCCTGCTCCCTCCCAGCCAGGAGGGATCGGAGCCTCGCACCCTTGGGCCGCTTTGAGTCCTCTTCTCCACCGTGATGTTCCTGTGCTTTGTTCTGGCAAATGGACCGCCACTGCACCCGCGTCGTGGGGACTGCTTGACCCCGAAGCTTATCTAGGGAGGCCTTTGTTCCTGTCCTCCCTGTCAAGTCTCAGTGCCTGGACACTGGCCCCGGGCCCCAGGGGCCCTGCTGATTCCCCCATCCCCCAGGTCTTTGCAGCCTCGGAGGGTCATGCTGGTGCTAGCAGGCAGTGATTTCTTCGTGGGCAAACCTGAGCATGTGCTTCAGGCAGCCACGAGCGGGGGTGGGGGGTTCGGGGGCACAAAGGGCAAAACCTTCAGCGTCAATGAACCAGTCCAGAATTTTGCAACCTAAAAACATGGAAAGCATATATTTTCATTTCAAAAGGCATAAGAATAGTTGTAACCTTTAATAAGCTTTCACTATTATTTCACAAATAGGTTTCGTTTAGCTTATATCATCCCCTTAATCCTCACAACCATTTTACGAAGTATCCTGGTGTCATCACCTCCACTTCAAAGATGAGGAAACTGAGGCACAGAGAATTCAAATAACTTGCCCAGAGTCAGGCTTTAAACCGAAGCAGCCTGGCTCCAAAGCCCATGACCCAAACCATCATGCCTTTGTAATTCCTGTAAATTTTGTGTCATTTCCAAAAATCAAAATTTATTTTGAATTTTATAGTGGGAGAGGGGGATGGTACCCAAATCTTCATTTTTTTAGGGCATCTAAAGATTTAATCCCACCTTGATCTTATTTGTTTGATCTGTTGGTTTTGGTTAGGGGGCATCTATGGGTTCTGCCTCTTACTCTACCCATTTAGAACTTTCCTGATAGGTCCTGGTACCAGGCACTGGCCAAGGCCCCACCCACTTCTGCCTGAAGCTGGGTTGGCCTCTGCTATTGGCCGAGTGGGCTGACAGCTCATGCTTCACGGAGACGGGCAGGCACCAGGCCTGCTGGGCCCAACAGGTGGTTGGGTGGTGGTGGATGCCTGGGGTCCAAGCCCTTCCATCCACCCCTCTGCCCTGCTGGAGAGACAGCCAGCCCTGGCTTGGAGGAGCACAGGCCCTCACACCCTGCGCCCGGGCTGCCTCTTGACTGCCCGGGGCTGGTGGCAGATGGCTCAGCCTCTCCATCTCAGAGCCCAGGAGGCACCTACACATCAAAAGCAGATCTGACTCCAGGCTTTGGCTGGACGTGGGGTGGGTATCTGCGGGAGGGGCACGCGCGCAGCCGTGACATGTTTGTTTATTAAACACCTCCAGAACCAGCGGCTCTGCCTGGCTTCCAAGTAGGGGAAGCTCAGAGGCCAGGAGGACAGGGGTGAGTCCTGGCTGCCCCAATCTGGCAGGACTTTCCTGGAAAGCCATCGCTGGTCTCAACTCCTCCTCTGAGCAATGGGGACAGCTGTCCCTGAGGAACTGGGGAGGGTGAGAACTGTACCCAGTAGTAATAATAATGGTGATGAAGATGGTAATAATAGCTGAAGCTTATTGAATGCTGACCACGTACTGAACTCATGGGACTTCCCTGGCAGTCCAGTGGTTAAGATTTCGAGGTCCTGATGAAGGGGGCATGGGTTCGATCCCTGGTCGGGGAAACTAAGATTCCCCATGCCGCTCAGTGTGGCCAAAAAATAAAGTAAAATAAAAAATGGACTCAGTACTAAGCACTAGACATGTGTTATCCACTCAACAAATGTTTATTGAGCATCTGTACCATGTCAGGCACTGTTTGAGGTGTTTGGGATAATGTTACAACCAAACAAAGTAGTGTTTAATATAGCCAGCACCATTCTAAGCAGTCTATGTATAATATATTATTTAATTCTCACAACAACCCTGAAGGTAAGTACTATTATCCCCATTTTACAGATGTCAAGATGTGAGCCACAGAGAGGTTGAATAATTTATGTGAGGTCACACAGCCAAATAGGTGGTAGAGCCAGGATGTGAATTCAGCAAATTTAGCTCTGGAGTTTTTACTCTTAAACCTTGCAGTGAATCTGAATAAAGCTGCCCTCAAGGATCTGACAGCCAGTGTAGAAGATGTGCATTAAACAATTGAATACACACACACACACACACACACACACACACACACACACACACCCATAAACATAAAATGTATATATACATACATACACACACAATGTGTTTTCAGATTGTCATAAATTCTGTGAAGGAAATAAATTAATATACTAGGATAGATATTAACCCGGAGATCATTTTCGGTATGTGGTCTGAACATTTAGTCCTCCCCAGAACCTTCTGGTGGGTCAGTTTGCTTTCCATTTTCCAGATGAGTGTGGCTAAGGCTTAGAGAGATTAAACAGGGAGCTGGAGAGGGGCTGAAAAGGGACCCAATTACAAGGAACTGGCCTCTAATACCTGCCCTCTTGAGCTCAGCTCTGAGGCTCCCTGCACTATGTGTTGGCCACAAAGAAGGGCTTTTCGCTCACCGTAGGGCTTGGGGTGGGTGGGGTCTTGGGGTCTCTCCTGGGGGATCTGACCTTGCTCTTTGTTCTGAGGCGTAAAGGGGAAATTGTGCCCGTCTGCGACTTCCTGACTGTCAACCTTCAGGGCCTGGTATGTGGCGTGTGTGCTGCGTGCACATGCATGACTGTACTCACTCATGTGTGATTGTGTGCAGGCCTTCTTCCCTGCAGCCTCCTTCTCACACAGACCATCCTGACCTTTTCTTAGGTGACTTCGTAATTGATTGAAATGTTCCGGGTGCTTTCCTCTTACCTCCAGGGTGATTATGACAATTATGATCATTATCAAGTAAAGAAGAGAGAGAGAGAGAGAGAGAGAGAGAGAAAGAGAGGGAGGGGGAGGGAGAGAGAAGGGAAGAGGACTGGGGGCTGGGGGCTGGGATTCACTGAGTGGTGCTGTCATTAAGCCACATTGTGTGAGATCGTTCGCCTTCAAAAGGCAGCTGTGAAAAGGAGAGAGTGTCTTTAAAAAAAAAGCCCCATTATGCAGGCGGTGCAGGGCGCACGGTGCTGGCGGGAGGACTGTGGGGTGTAATTAGGGCAGTGACAGCCGGAATTACATGGTGTCTCGGCAGTGATGCCACCTCTCGTGTGGGGGGAGGGATGGAGGAGGGGACAGGTAATGTCTGGGCGGTTCTGGACCCTTGCCAGGAGCTACTGGGTCCTTTGGTGAGCCAGGGTGACCTGGGATTGAACAGAAGGGACAGGGAGCCAGGGGCTGCCAGAGTTATTTATCTCTACAGCGGGGAGGGGCTGCTTATTTCAGGAAGTGTTTTATGATGGCTCGATGCCCCTTCCAGGCTTTTCTCCCATTCCCACCCCAACAGGGAGTTGGCAAAGGAAAGCCAATTGTGTGGAACAGAGGATGCAGATAAATAATTTCCCAGCCTCCTCCACTCGGGAGGTCCCTGGCTGTTGTACAAGGAGGGAGGGCTGCAGCCTTCCGAGGGCCTGCACAGTCCCTGTGGGCAGGTGCTTATCTGCAGGGCTTGCTCCTGTCCCCGTCCGAACCACCCAGTAGGATTAAACAGTGTCCGCAGGGCGGGTGGAAATGCCTGATGCCCCAAATCCTTCCAACCTACAACACAACAGGGGTCCGTGAGTCACTCCGTCTTCCTTCTTCTCTTTCCAGCATGGGGCTCCCCCCCAGAGCGTCCTCAGGCTGTGGCCCTCCGGCTTGCTTGCATACCCGCAGGCTAGGGAACTTACCCCTCCTTAGGGAGGCTCTGGAGCCCGACTGTCGGGTTTAAATCCTCCTATTTGCTACCAGTGTGACCTTGGGCAAGTTCTGTCACCTCTTTGTGCCGGTTTTCCCACCTGTAACATGAGGATAATAACCATCCTTCTGCTGCAGGATTAAATGAGATACTTGATATAAAGGACTTGGCCCAGTGCCTGGCACACCGTGAGGCCTCCGTAAATGTTCTCTGGGGACAGCCCAGCCTGACTTTCCTGGAAGAGAGCCCTGTTCCTGTAGGAAGCAAGGATCTGGTAGTTTCTCTATTGATGCTCGCTCTGCATCCTAGGGCCACATGGTTGGTCCTTCCTTCCTTCCTTCCTGAGTGCCCATCGGGCTGCCAGGCATTGTGCTGGGCATGAGACGTGTGTGCGGAGAGTTGCAGGTGGAATTCCTGGCCCCCAGAGCCTGTGCTTCTCCAGGACCTGGTCACCTCCTCAGCACAGACATGCTGGTCCGTACATGCCCAGTAGGGAGGGGCCAGACTTGACCACACCCCCCCAGGTTGAGCGTGAATGTGGAGGCATGGGGTATTTGGGGTGAGAGGGGCAGTCAGGGCCCTAGGCCTGGGGCTTTGTCCTCCCTCTGGGGCAGCCAGGAGAGGGGTCCTCAGCACCCCACACCCCCAGGAGCTCAGGCGGCCATAGAGGGGCTGTTGACCGTGGAAGAGGCCAAATGTCCCCACTCCTGGTTCAACGCTCCAATGCTGAGAACGTTCTGGCTCTGAGCATGCCTCAGCTGGTGGAGTCAGGGGTCACTGCTTCCCACCAGAGGGGACTTTTATGTTATTAGGACTTTTTTTGACTCTCCCAAGCAAAGTCAGAACCTCTGTTTCCTGGAACTCCTTGCACTGTTGTTTAGATAAGTTTAAATGAGCTGTGATTAAGCTAATTTTGAGGTAATTAACTTGGGGAAGGAATCCTTCACTTCTTAAAATTCGAAGTGACTGTTCATTATAAGAGGGAGCCCTCGCAAAGGAGCCACGCGGCTTTCAGGAGCCTCGCTTAATTAAAACATACGGAACTCAGCCACAGAGCAAGAGTTTACCATCATTAAGGAAAAATGAATATTCTTTATCTAATCACACGGCATAATTAATTGCCATCTCCAACCACAGAGAGGGAGGGGGCAGGGAAAGCCACGGAAGCCACAGGCTCCTGTTCCCACAGACCCCAGCGAGGGTTCAAGCCTGACTCTAGGGTCCTCTGGAGGTCCCTTCAAAGCCCAGTGCCCAGGGAGACCCCAGCCCAGGGTGCAGAAGGGCCAGGCAGAGAGTGACTCCTCACAGCAGTGGGTGTCAGCACCTGCCGGGTCCCAGCAGGTCTCTTTATTGGCAGTTTGAGACCACGTCAGCCATCCAGGGTCCTAGATGTAGATTCAACAAATTTACTGAGTGCCTACTACGTGCTAGATTGTGAATAAAACAGAGCTAAGCCCTGACCTTAGGAAGCGCCTAGGTTTGAATCCTGGTTCTGCTGTTTACTAGCTGTGGGGATCTTGGGCAAGTTCCTTGACCTTCTGTGCCTCAGTTTTCTCATCTGTAAAATGGGATTAAGAGCATTTATCTAAGAGGGTTGCTATGATGATTAAATGAATTAATATTCATAGAGCACTTAGAATAGTGCCTGGCAGATATATGTGCTCTGCAATAAGTGTTTGCAATATAAGTAAATAAAAAGAAAACAAGTCAGGATGTAACATGACAATGGCACGGGAGGACTGGTTTTAGACTTGGTGTTCAGATGGGAGCGGGGCAAGAGGACATGCTGCTTGGCTCTCTCTTTCTCCCCTCCCCCTTCCCCCACCCCCCAAGCCACAGCTTCACTGTGGCCACCAGGTCCCAATGCATGTTCTGCTGTCTCTACCTTCCTCTCCATCTTCCTCCTGGGGACTTCCTAGTTCACCCTTCCTAGGGTTTGCCCTCTGACCACCCCCAGAACATTTTGCCCAGGCAGGGGTTCCTGTCAAGAGGCCAGCTCTCTACAGGTGAGGCGATCACAGAGGATACCTGAGCAGGTGTCTTGGAGATGGTCTCATTCAACCCATTTTACCAACGAGGAGACTGAGGCCCAGGAGACACTATGAGTTGGCTGACCGGGGGGCTGGAAACCAGGCTTTGTGACCAGCACCCTAGCCTCCCACTCCCACCCGGAAGTCAGTCAGCGTCTGGCCTTGGCTCAGCCTGTGAGGGTTGTCAGTCCCCGGGGCTCAGGCCGGTTCCTTTGTCCAGTGCCTAGAAGAATCTGCATCCTCCCTCGGTTCAGCCTGAGCTCTGGTACAAGGCGCTTTCCAAGACGCTCGTTTTCTTCCCGATGGTCTCTCTCTTCCCACCTGTCCCTCTCTTCCTCTCGCTTGCACAGGGGAAGCGACTGGGATTAGAAAGATGAATAAGGCCCCATCCTCTTCTGGATAGGTGGGTCCAATCTAGTCTGAGTCTCTGCATCCCTTGGGACTGCCAGACCCCACACCTGGCTCAGCTTTGGTTAATCCAGTTTTGGAAGGAGCAGGGGCACTGCTTTTGCTGGTCACTATCAGCTGTGGGCACTGGCTCCAGGCCGCACCCTTATTGCAGTCCAGGCCGAGAAGTGTGGGTAGCACAGGGAGGCCAGGCTGGCTGCCTTCTAACCTGCACCCTGCACCCTGCTTGCTCCTCGCCCACCTCAGCTTCTCTACAGTGACAGCAGTGGAGGTTCTCAGGGTAAGGCTGCTCCTTTCGGAGGACTCCATCCCCGGGCCTGCCAGGCCACCACCCTGGGGCTTTGCGCACGTGTCCCCAGACCTGGTAGGGAAAGTGCTTTCGGCATGGGAGCTGTGAGGGCAAAAGGAGGGCCAGGAGGGTTCCAGCTGAGCTAAGCGGATACAATTTTTATTTAATCTCTAAAATGTTTTGACATTGTCTTTGGAGAAGAGAGAGAAGTGGCTCTGGGGAGGGGCTAGGCAATGAGAGAGAAAAGAGATTGTGTGTCAGGTGGGGACTTAGGGAGATAAAACAGATGATAGCTCTGGTAAGGAGGCCTACGGGAAAACGTTGTTGGCTGTTGGCTATCCCCAGGAATCCACTGCTCCAGAAGGATCATTTGGAATGCCCCCAGTATGAAAGTTCTGTGTTCTTCCCTTTCTGGGGGAGCCCAAGCTTTCCTAGGGGATGATTCTCTGGGACCAGGTCTCAGATGGGCCAGGAGGGGATGAGAGGAGTGAGTACACTAGTGACTGTTGTGCAGAAATGATGCCAGGAGGGGACATTTCCATGGCTCTGGGTTTTCCCTGTGAAAGCAGCCTCCCTGGGGGCTGGGCATCTACCTGGGACAGCACTTTCACAGCCCAGTCTCTTCTCCAAAGCCGTGGCCACTTTCATGCCCCAGTTACTGCAGAAAATGCATGCATTTATTTCTGCAGAGCTAACCTGCAACAAAAGGCATTGTATTGGCTGGAAGGAGAAACCTCTCTGGCAGGAGAGGTGGGCGTCACCGGTTCCTGGTCCCCGGAGACACCAGCCTATTCTGAACCGGCTGCAGCTAAAGATGGAGGCTGAAGCAGCCCCTCTGGTTCCCTGTCAGCTCCGGCTTCTCCTTAATTTGATGATTCTTGAGATAGCGGGGGAGCTCTTAGCTCCCTTCTCACAAGGGCAGGTTTGAGTAAAACCCAATTGACTTCTAGCATCGTTTCAATCACCTGTCTGAAAGGCTCGATTTAACTCTCTGGTCAGGCAGATGGGATTCAATCGGTGTTCATCCAAAAAAGTGTATTCTCCCTAAAAAGTGACTTTGCATGTTATTAAACAATAGCAACACTCCTCATCTCCCGGGGAGCCCCAGGTTGCATCTTGAGAAGAGGCACACACGCATTGGAAAGTTGTGACTTATCCTGGTCATTTTGCTTGGATCTATTTTGCAGCTCTGTTGGCGGATGGGACAAGTGGCATCCGGTTTTCCCTAAGGCAGAAGAAGCAGATGCTGGTGGCAAGACTGGGGAGAATGCTGGTCAGGCACTAAGGCGGCTTTAATAAAATAGGTGCGAGCACTCTGGATGGACCGTGGGACCCTCCTCTTGGGAGACACAGCCCTGACTTTGGAATTGGCCAGATTGGGGTCTGAATCCTGGCTCTACCGGTTCCTGGACGTGTGTTCTAAGACACGTGGATTTGCCTCCCCCATCCTCAGTTTCTTTAATTTTCAAATCGGGACAGTACTACCTGCCACCGAGTAAGGCTGTTGTGAGGACGAAAGGGGACGACCCTCACTAAGGTGTTGGCTCACAAGAGATGCTCAGCTCATCTGCGTTCTTTTTTTGGAAGGTGCTAATAGGTCATCTTCGTTTTTGTACATTGAATGCCTGGTGCAGAGAAGGCACTTATTAATTTGATGAACAAATAAAATGTTTGTATATTAATAAAAGAAAGTTGTTTAGCTCTGAAATTTTAATTCCTTTGGTCAGAGATATGAATTGTGAGCATAAGTAACGCACATTGTGACACACATACCCTTGTTTAGGCCAGGAGCCAGCAAACTACAGCCTGAAAGGCAAATCTGCCTGCTTTTGTAGGGTTTTATTGGAATGCAGCCACGCCAATTCATTCAGACGTTGTCTGTGGTTTTTTTCAGGCCACAGTAGCAGAGTTGAGTCGTAGTTTCAACAGCAACTGTATGGCTCTCAGAGCCTGAAATAGTTACTATCTTGTCCTTTACAGAAAGAAAAAAAAAAAAAATTGGCCGACCTCTGGCTTAGGCCAGTGGTTCTCAAACTTTAGCCTGCAGCAGGATCATCTAAAGAGTTTGTTAAAATGCAGATGGCTGGGCCTCACCCCTAGGGACCCTGGTTTACTAGGTCTGTGTCAAGGCCCAAGGATGTGCATTTCTAACAAGTTCCCAGGTAGTGCTGACGCTGCTGATCTGTGGACCACACTTTGAGAACCAGTGACGTTGGCCCTTTCCTATGCCTGGAATGCTTCTTTTCCCATCTGCTTCTCAAATTCAACCCTCCTTCAAGGCTCAGCTCAAATGCAACCTCAGTGATGCTCTCATTTACTCACTCAAATGTGAGTGGAGCACCTGCTCTGGGCCAGTCACTGTGTAAGGCATTGCGGATATGATTTGGTGAACAAAACTGACACATTATCTTTCCTTGTGCGGCTTACCGTCTAGTGGGGACATGGATAATGAACAATTAAAAAACCAAAAATAACTACAAATTGTGATGGGTGTGATGAAGGGCGCCATGATAAGTGATAACAGTGGATTCCACTTTAGTGCGAGTTGTGAAAGGTCTCTAAGGAAGTGACGTGTAAGGGGAGCTTAGAAGGCTGAGAGAAAACTCTTCTGCAAAGAGTGAGGAAAAGACTCTTTTCGGCAGAGGAAGGACTGTGCAAAGGCCCCGGAATGGGAAAGAGCTTGTTGCATTTGAGGGAGTGAAAAAAGGCCAGAGTGCTTGGAACAATGGAAGGGAAATGACATGGTACAAAGTGAATTGGAGATGTAGGTGGAGCACAGATCATAGATTGCATTATTGACCCCAATTCTTAACCTCTCCCTGCATCCACACTGTGGTGTCATTGGGAGTGGATTATCCTTCCTGCCCCTGGCCTTTGGGCTTGGCCATGTGACTTGCTTTGGCCAATGATACTTGTCCAGATGTTCCAAGCCTAGGCCTTGATATGATTTCTGTATTTCTCTTGCTCTCTTGCACTCTGCCATCATCATGAGCGATACACATCCAGGCTGACCTTTTAGTCCAACAGAGTCAACCTAAATCATCTGAGCCAGCTGACCTACAGACATGTGATAATACATTACTGTTATTTTAGCCTGCTGTGTTTTGGGGGTGGTTTGTTATGCAGTAGTAGCTGACTAATACAACAATGACAAGAAATTTGAGCTTTATTCTAAGCGTAATTGGATGTCATTGAAAGTTTTTAACTAGAAGAGTGACATGATCTGATTTACTGTTTTAAGCCCTCTCTCTGGCTGCTGTGAGAAGGGTGAGATATGTGGAGGAAGCAGCAGGCTATCCTAAGCCACGTGTATAGTGCCTGAGCCCAGCACAGTGCTTGGCAAAGAGGAGGTGCACAGGAACTGTTGTTAGTTTTCCCCAGGCAGGAGTGAATCTCCCCAAATACTCTCTTTGGCCACTTCTTACCTTAGCAGTAACTATGCTCATTATACACCCACCACTAGACTGTGGGATTCTTGAGGGCAGGGACCTGGCCTGACCCTTCTATAGTCTCCTGGACCCCTGGACCCTGCGTAGGCTCAGCTCAGAGCACAAGTCAATAATGGCGCTAAAATGAATGAATAAAGAAGCTCTTTCTGCAGCTGTTACAAGTTGGATTTTCACTCCAGTGGTCTCTAACAGATGCCTACATCTAAGTGACTTCTACCAGGTCACAGTGTGGCCTTCTTTAAAACCTCATCAGCAAACAGGGACCACTTGAATGGCTCCCCTCTAGTCCCCAGATGTGTGGACGTAGGCATTGTGGAGAGAGCGCTCTGAGCCTGTAGGCAAGGAGTAACTCCAATACCAAGACCTGAGGAGCTCGGAAAGAAAACCATCTGGGGCCTATCTGCAAACCTCTCCTGAAAAACTTACACGAGTGCACCCACTGTGGTGGGGAAGACCTGTTCTGTGTGATGTTTCCTAACATACTTCACCTTCAAAATCTCCAGGGGGGAAGAAGCCAGTCCCTATAGACACACTCCAATTTAGGTAGGAACATCTATTTCCTTTGATTAATCTTGACCACCCTGCTTCTCACAGTATTTACCCAAGAGGCTCACAGTATCTAACCAAAAGGTTTCATGACTTATACTAGGATAAGATCCAAAAGGAGCAGGCCAAGAGTGGGGAGAGACTCTGGGTCTTTCTGTCTCTGGAACTTTTACAAAAAGACAAAAGCTCTAGTATGTTAGCTGGTCTGGCTCAAAGGCAGAAACATTCCCTAGGTAGGCTCTGTTTACCTTTCCGTTTCAGAAAATGATTTTTAGCCAATTCAATCGTTCAACTGAGTGTACCAGAATTTACCGAACACCTAATCTGCTCCCCTCTTTGGGCTGGGTAGCTATGGAGGTAAAGATGCCCAAATGCAGTTCTTGCCTCAACAGTATTAAGCTTGGGAAAGGGGTAAGATCCTTCTTTAGAGTAATTATTTGATTAAAGTCAGTTTCTTGGACTAGATTGATCAGGGACTAGGTCTGTTTTATGTCCAGTGTGGTATTACCGACGCTTAATACTGTCCGGCAGCACACAGTAGGTACTCACTAAGATTTGTTTTATAATTGAGGCATACTTTACATAGAGTGAAATGCACAGATCTTATGGGTACGTTGTGATGAGTTTTGGCAAATGTAACCAACAGCTTCATCAAGATCTACAGCCGTGGGCTTCCCTGGTGGCACAGTGGTTAAGAATCTGCCTGCCAATGCAGGGGACAGGGGTTCGAGCCCTGGTCTGGGAAAATCCCACATGCCGCAGAGCAACTAAGCCCGTGCGCCACAACTACTGAGCCTGAGCTCTAGAGCCTGCGAGCCACAACTACTGAAGCCTGTGCACCTGGAGCCTGTGCTCTGCAGCAAGAGAAGCCACCACAATGAGAAGCCTGCGCGCCGCAACGATGAGTAGCCCCCGCTCGCTGCAACTAGAGAAAGCCCACGCGCAGCAATGAAGACCAAATGCAGCCAAAAAAAAAAAAAAAAAAGATCTACAGCTGTGCCGTCCCATAGAAATATAACGTGAGCCACATAGGTGATTTAAAATTTTCTGGTAGCCTTATGAAAAACGTAAAAAGAAACGAGTGAAATTAATTTTAATAATGTATTTACTTAACCCAACACATCCAAAATATTATCATTTCAATATGTCATTGTTATAAAAATTCATTACTGGATATTTTATGTTCTTTTGCTCATCCTAAGTCTTTAAAAACCAGGGTATATATTTTATACTTACGGCATATTTCAATTCAGCCGAGCCATATTTCAAGTGCTTATTGGCCACACGTGGCTAGTGGCTACTGTGCTGGAAGGCACAGAACCAGGACCTTTTCATCATCCCAGAAAATTCCTATATTCTGCCTGCCCCTTTCCATCAGTGCCCTTGTACCCAAGGCAACCACTGTTCTGATTACTATCTCCATAGATTAGTTTTGCCCATTTTAGGCCTCTATAAAGGGACTCAAACAGTACGTGCTCTTGCACTTGGTTTCTTTCACTCGTCATACTATTTTGGGATCCATGGTGTTGTAAATACGGTAATTTGTTCCTTTTTATTGCTGAGTGCTCGTCCATTGTACACATAGGCCACGCTTGGTTATCCACCCTCGATAAATGTTTGGTTTTGAATAAATGTTGGTGCAACAGGGCAAGGTACATAAAGAGCTCCTCAAAGGACAAAATGCTGGATGACAACAGTTCAGGGGGGTGGCCTTTGACAGTGTCCTAGAAAAGGGGACATTTTAGTTGGACTTGGTAGGACACTTAGCGTTTTCACGGGTGAGAAGGGAGATAGGGGAGCCGTTTCAAGTGGAGGAGATGCCTGGACGTGGGTGGTAGGGGCTGAGTGTGGGGAATGCAAGTCTGGGAGAATGCAGGTGGTCAGGTGGGATTTGGAGGGTCTTGAAAGCCACTGTGAAGGAACCCTACAGGAATGTGATCAGTGGCTACTTTGGGAACACAGGAGCACAACCAGAGGTAGGAAAGATTTTTTTCTGGAAGGGAGATGCTTGGCTCAAGCCTTGAAGGGTGATCTTTTCTCCTATGCCCTCACGTGTCCCGCACCCCTGCACCTGCTTGTTTTGCTGTCTGCATCCGGGCTGTTCCCTCTTCGTGAACTCTTCTCGCCGGTACCAATTCAAGCATCTCCTAGCAGGAGAGTTTCCTGTCACTTCTCCGGCCCTCATCCCTATGACGTTGTTTCCTCCCAGTCAATCCCCACATTAATGTTTGCCCATCGCAGCCTCGCATTAACCAGCAGCTGCATTTACATGGCCCATACATCAGCTCCAGCCTGTCCCCGGTGAAGAGATGTGCATGCCGGGGGGTGGGGGGACAATTCATCACACCTGTCTGGCTGCTGGAGGCTTCCCTGGCCTCCCAGTGCATTAGGCCAGAGCTGTCATGAACATCCCAGGTTCACCCTGTCCCTGTAGGGGGAGGGACATCCAAGTAGTCTCTGGCCTTGGAAAATGGCCCGGATGTTCCCTTGCTCAAGCTATAATGTCTCTGTAACATCACGGGTGATGCCACTTGGGCAGGGAGATGTTATGGGTCATACCATCAAATCTGATTAAAATTCATTTTCTGTCAATCATGTTGATGTATCAGGAGCTAAACCAAAAGCCTGAATATGTCTGGTCTCATTTCCTTCTCACATCAACCTGGTGGACTTGGAATAGCTCTGCCCACTTCAGCGATTGAGAAAAGGAGCTCTGCCTTACCCAGGTTTACTGACACCACAGAAAAGTGACAGAATCAGGGTCTGGACTTCAAGTCTCCTGACTCCAACTCCAGTGCTCACTCCACAAAGCCAGGCTTCCCAGTGAGTGAGTTCCTGGACTGGTGCCTAGTTCCTTCATTTTTTTCATGTTCCCCCTCCTTGGACCTCCCCGGAGTGTGGCCTATTTCTTTAAGCTGCAAGAAGAGGAAAAAGAAAGAGGGAGATGGTGAAATAAATTTATTGCCATGTTAGAAACATTGGATTGAAGAATTGATCCCTACAGCTAAGTAATTTCCCTCTTTTGTGCAAAATATAAATAAATCTGCATGGCTTATGCTGAGTGATGAGCCTGGGCCGCTGGCTGGATTTCAAGACGTGAAATGCTCTTCTGAGTCTCCGGATTCCTTTCCTTTACCCCATCAATGAGCTGTTCGAAATAGTCTTTGTGTTCTCCCCGAAGGGGGCATGCTGGCAGCTCCTGCGTCTTGCCTGCTACACTTATGCAGACTTGGGGACTTCTTGCAGAGTCTTTCCAGAGCTCAGCTCAACCCTAGCATATGTGGCTCGGAATTGCTGATTTTCAGAACCATAAATAGACCAGCTTAATTATTATTATTATTATTCTTTTCTCTAGACTAAAAGGGAGGGGGTGAGAAGGGGGGATGTTGGTGTCTCAAGTGTGTGATTATATAATATGGATTGCTCCTTTTCCCTAAAGATTTCATTTACTATCTGGGAAGAGATGGCTGGTGTGGCGTGTCCTAAATTAATCACTGTGTGTGTGTGTGTGTGTGTGTGTGTGTGTGTGTGTGTGTGAGTGTGTGAGTGTGAGCTTTAGTCATCCTGCTTTTGTTGTGGTTTAATTTTAGCTTGTTTCCCTGGGGGTAACCCTTCTTCCCAGCCTCTACCTGGTCTTAGGTAAGGACGTGGAAAGAGAGAGGGAGGGTTGGCTGGCAGACCCTGCTCCCTCCCAGGCGGGCACGGAGAGAACAACGCCCTCTGTATCCCGCCGCTGTCAAGTGGGTCCTCTGGGCTTGGAAGCTCAGGAAAGGATTTTATAAGGGGCAGGACTTTTCCAGAAGACAGATGACTTGGACTCGCTGATGGTTTTTCCATCTTTGAAGGGCGCTGGAGTGCAGACAGACTCTAAGGGCTTAGGAACCCAGGACTCCAGGATGAGGATGAAGTTGACATCATGGTGGGCAGATACGGCGGCTTCCCTTACCTTGAGGTGGGACTGAGACTCTAAAGGAGCAGGAACTTCCAGGGCATAGGCTGGGCGTAGGCAGGAGACAGGGGCGTCCCTCAGCCTTAGTTTATGCTTTGAGACAAAGCCTGTGCAACTTTTGACTTCAGCTCCCCCACGACTGACCACCCTGTGGGGAGACAGATTAGCACGTCTCATGGATTTTTGCCTCTGGCTTTGACCTTCTGCCTCCACTGGGAGTGAACACTGGACTTGAACACAGAGGTCTGCCCAGGCGGGACCCACAGATCCCTTTTCTATGTTGCTAGCAGGAATTTTGGGGATCCTGGGTCTTATGGAGTCTTGGGTCATAGAGTCTAAGGGATTTGCCTGTGTAGTGGCTCCTGCCCTTCTGTTTCTCTGAACCTCACGATGCCTTATAATCCAACCCTTAGCACTCCTAGTCTTCACCTTGCTGCTGCTTATGACTAAGAGAACCTTCACAAGGCTAGCAATGGTCTAGGATCTGGCCACCTGCAGTGGGCATATCCCATCCTCGATGGTCTGCTAACATCGGAATCACCTACGTCTGTCTGAGAAGTCTTCCAGCTTTTGAGTCTCGGCAGGAACCAGACAGCCACAGGAGAGAGTCTGAAAACTCACCTTCTTGGCTTCCCCTGCTGTCACAGTATAGGCTCAGCACCCATCACACACACCCATCCTGGGCTTGGACTAGGGAGTAAAGAAGCAGGGACCCGCAGAATCCGTTCCAGTGAGGGTGACAGCAACAGCGACAGCTGTATCTACTTTCTGGGTGCATGGGTGCGAGAGGTTCCAACAGTTTCTGGGAAATAGGAACAAAGGGGCCCGTGGTGGTGTAGAGTGGAGCAGAGGGCTGTGGGGCTCTCCTCCGTGTCCAGGGATGAAATAATAGTCTCTGGTTTGTTGCAGTGAAACGCCGATGAAGGTATACCTAGGGACCCAGATGTGTGCTCCTCAGGTGGTGACCCTGGAGACTTGGCTGTGTATGCTCTAGGAAGAGCAGAGTGGGTGTTCATGTCTTTTGACCTTAAGGGAAGTACAGCAGGAAAGAGATGAGCTCTGGTCCCAGTTTTCTGCAGGGCGAGGCAAAAAAAAAAAAAAAAAAGTACAAATCATGTAATTCTGCTGCAGAAAGCCTTTTCTACCAGCTGCTGGTTCTCTGAGATCCCTGAAGGCCAGGTCCAAAAGTGAGTGCAGATCGCCAAATGGCAGCTTGGCCAAGATTTCTACTAGGCTATGTTCTCATGGTCAAGGCTCGGGGGACACCCACACCGCCCCCACCTTCTCTTGCTCCTTTGAATCTCTTGCAATGCAGTGTCCCTACTGGACGTAGCTGAGCTGTCTCTCCGGGGTGTGAGTGTGTGATGGTGTCTGGGACTTAGACCAGTGTGTGCTCCCGGCCCATAATGCGAGAACAGAATAGGGCTTCTTGTTGTTCTTGGGGTAAAAATCCAAACTCTGCATGACCCATGAGACCCTGCAGGTTTGGCCACCACTGACATCTCCAGCCTCGTCTGGCTACAACTTGCTTTCTCTCTTAAAGTCACGCTGGCCATCCTTGCAGGTCCTCAGAAACAGCATTTGTCTCAGATTCTTCACACGTATCTTCCTGTTATCTAGATCACTCTTCCAATCCTTTCACTGACTAGGTCCAGGCCTTTCTCCATTCTCAAGACCAGCCTCTGCACAAAATCTGCTTTGTCCTTCTGAACCCAATTCTCTAATAGAGGACATTTTAGTTCTACAAATGCAGCCTCTGAGCATGAAATTATTTTTAGTAGCTCGTTCATGGCATTGACTTACCCACCCTTACAGCCTTCTACTGTCTCTGGAACTGTTTCCTCTTTGAAGGGCTGTACATTGAAGGCTGCCATGTGCAGGTGGCCCCCGGAAACAGATGGCTCTGGCTTCCAGGCTGGTCCCCAACCTCTCCGAGGCAAAGCCGCTGTTCTGTGCTTCTTGTGGTTCACTCTAGCTCTCCTTGTGAATATAATTGAAATTTCACAGTCACCAGTTTTTAGAATGATTTTTTGAGCTTTGGAAGGTGGTGGGAGTCACAGAGCGTCTTCAGAGAATTCTTCTCAAAGCTTCTTGCAGAAGCAGATCTGCTTTCTGCCCACCTTCCTGGGAGCAAGAAGTGGCTAAGCCCCTCCTGTGTGTTAGGCCTGGGGGTTGGGGGGTGCTGTCAGTGCCTGGAGGGGGTGGGATGCAAAGCAGGAAGTGCAAGGCGCCGCCCGTGCGCAGGCCGGGGGCGGGGGGCTCAGACTCGCATGATTGCTTGCTTCTAGAAGCAAAGGCGGCTGTGATAAATGCCAGGGGGTTATCAAAGTGCTGTGTGGGAGCAGAGAGGCAGGAGGCGGTGGGGATAAACGTGAGCCGCTCCACCAGCTTGATTTTTCCCTGTCTGGAAACCACTGCTCTGAGTTTCTAGGCTATAAATGTGGACATGTTTTCAAAGGATTGGGAGGGTTTCAGAGTCCTTCTCCCTGGAGACAGGGGGATGACTATGATGACCTTTTCGTAATTTCAGTCCAGCCACTGACTTCTTATTTAGGCCCTGTCCCTTGTGAGGACGTCATGCTGGTGCCCGTTCCCTGATTGGAATGGCATCTCTCCTTGATGCCTGTACAGATCCCTCCTGAGTGCTGCCATCCTGGGAAGCCTTTCTTGATGATTCCAGCCGTGGGGAGAATGCCCTTTCCTGATGCTCTGAATGCCACTCGGGGCAGCTGACACTTTGGCTCTGCTGTGGGCAGCTCCAGAATCCTTTTATTCCGGGCTCTGTCGTCTCTCTGAGCATCCCGCCAGGCCAGGCACAATTCTCTCCCAGCACCAATGACGCTGATGGAGGGGCATTAGGGTGTGGTTAAAAGCAAACACAGAAAAATAGTAACTGCAGAGGAGAAACCAAGGGATCAAGGTTAACCTCACCAGTAACAAGTCGTGTGGATATCACGTACCCCCGATCTCGTGCGAGGAGATGGGCACCCTGCCGTCTGCTTCCCCAAATCCACAGCTGCAGACAGTTCATGAGAAAACACAAGACAGACCCAAACCTAGGAACATTCCGTAAAATACCTGGCTGCTCCTCTCCCAAAGTGTCCGGGTCATGAAAGACAAGGAAAGACCGAGAAATGGTCACAGATGAGAGGAGATGAATTGCAATGTGGAAGGCTGGACTGGGTCCTGGAACAGCAAAAGGGCATTCGTGGAAACACTGGGGAAACCCGAACAATGCCTATAGTACTGTACCACTGTTATTGTTAGACTTTGATAAATATGCGATACTTACATGAGATATTTGTTGAATAGATTAGAGGAGCGCGTCTGAAAACTCTCTGCACCATCTTTGCAACTCTTCTGTAAATCTAAAATTATTTAAAAATAAAAAGGTAAAAAAAAAAGGCAAATGTGCTGGAAAAAACACATGGGCTCACTTCCTGGCTGTTTGACTTTGGACACGTGACACAACTCTCCGAGCCTCCGTTTCCCCATTGGGAAATAAAGGCTGATAACCATGCCTACCTCACAGAGTGTTTGTTAAGCATTAAAGGAGCTAATCATGAGAAGTGCCTGGCGCACAAGAGGCCATCAGTACGACGTAGGTGTTCTTATTGTTAGTGATGAAGGAGGAAGTCCAACTTCTAAAAGCTGGGTGGGATGGAGAATATGCTGGTTGACAGAATTCAATAAGATTTGAATAATTCAATGTGATTCAATTAAATAAACATCTACGGATCTCTTCTGTGGGCCAGGCTTTGTACTGGGGGTTGGAGAGAGAAATCAGACCTGGTCCTTGCCCTGGCCAGGCTCAGATGTGAGGGTGGGGAGACAGACCTGGATGCAGACGGTGATCAAGTAGGGAGATGTGTAGTCAAATAGGAGTGTGTTTAAGCTGCTAGGAGGTCACAGGCAGGAGCTCTGTCGGGACTGGATGGGGAATCAGGAAAGTTTACATGGATGTGCTGATACTTGAATTGGGTCTTGATATATAAATAGGAATTTTCTAGATATACAGGATGTAGGTGTATAGTCCTAGTAAGCACATTAGAGGCACCTATAAGCGTTATTCTTGATGCTCCACCTAGGTTATTTCAAGTTCTCTCCACAGCCCTGCAAGGTGGGTGTTTTTATTACCAGCTTATCATTGAGGCAACAGAAGCTCAGAGACGGAATGGGGTTCCTCAAGGTTATACAGACTACTGGCAAAGAGAATTCACATTCAGACCCATTCAGTCTGTCTGTCTCCAAGGCTGCCTGCCGTGCTGTAGTGACAAAGGCACTGGAGGCTGAAGGAGCAGCATGTGCCAAAGTGGCACCATGAGAACAGGTGCGGGGCTGTGGCCTGATGTCGTCTGAGGTGTGGAGGAGGAGACAGTGGGAGAGATGGGTCGGGCAGAGCATGGGAGACTCCACTGCTATGCCCAGGGGTCTGGACTCTCTCCTCCAGGTGAGGAGCCATGGAAAGGTTTAGCCAGGGGTGCGAGCTGGTCAGATCTGTATCTTAGGCAGCCTTCCCGGCTTCAGTGTGGGGTGAGATAGGAGGCAGAGTGCAGGCAGGGAAGAAGGGATGAGAGCAGAGGAGAGGGAGATGATGAGAGGGTAGGATCTTGAAAGACCTAATCCAGCGAAACGAAGGAAAGTGAGTAAAAGGCGGCTTTACAAATGCAGCTGTGAAGAAAACACCAGGGTCTCAGTGGACCACGGGCTTTGTGCAGACCAACCAAGTGGCGTGGATGCCACAAGGCAAATGGACTTGGGCTGAGTGAATAGAGGAGCAGGAAGGTGCTGGCTCCCACCCTCTTCTCACAGCTGCTCAGAGCACTTGATTTCCAGATGCTCCGCTCCACAGAGGACAGAGACACCCCAGGTCTGTTTAGCATGGGGACAGTATTCCAGATCACATCCAGTAAGGTGCAGTTGAGGGACATGAGGATGTTTAATCCAGAAGAGAAAGAGTTCAGCAGAAGACAGAGCCAAAGTGCCTGTGAGCCCCAGAGGACCAGTGACGGGATGTTACAGGGGGTCGATTTTGGATTTCCCTGAACTCTTCAGTTGTTTACCTCTGTTCCTTCCTGTTTCATGCTTCTTTCTCTGAAGCCAGAATTTCTTTGCTTCTCTGGTCCATGGGGTGGGTGGAAAGGGCCCCCTCCCACAGTTTCTAAGCTTCAGGATCTTGTGAGACTTGGTCTATTCCTTCTTCTCAACCCATCCCCATCATCAGTATCCCCCAGTCCTCAGGGAAGGGGTTCGGATTGGTCCAGGTTAGAGCAGATGCACATTCCTTAGGGGCGGAGCCACAGTGGTCCTTTGAAACAATACAAATGGTGGGGGCTGGGGGCACAGCTGTAACCATGTGGAGGGAGAAGAGGGGGGTTGTTGGAAAAGGGGGGCTGGGCAGAGAACCCAATAGATAGGGCACAGCTAACCTACTTAAACCTCTCTGTCTGGGCTCTTCCAAGTTAATAAAGTCTTACTCACCAACCTGCAGTGATTCTGGAGAAGAGGGTCTGGAAGTACAGAGGGTGTCTATTCCTGGAAGATTTGTCCTGCCCAGAAATGTTGGGATTCTTCCCCTCATTCCAGATTAACATTAGGTCCCGTTTTCCCATTGTCTGCCTACTTCCCAGGGGTGGAAACATTTCTGATGTTGGAACTCTTTGTGACTGCTGTCCTCCTAGGGTTGGGGATCCATGTTTGGGGAGAGGCCCCAGCTGCTGGCTCAATGGTTCCTGAACCTCTGGACTCTCCAGGGTTTGAGGTTGTGATGCTAATTGACTCTAAAGTGTGGGCTTAGAATTGGAATTTTCTGGGCTTCCAGGTCCCTGGTTGTAGTGTCTGATGCTCATTAAACCACAGGTAGATGATTGGCTCTGTGGATGCTGACTGTCCAAACTCAGAGAGCGATGGCAGACGCTGGGATTCCAGCTCCAAGAGGTGCTGACAGTACGCTGGACAGAGTCGCTGGCACAAGACACTGACATGGACTCAGTAGGCCGGAATCTCAATCTGTCTCTGCCTCTATCTCTGTCTTTTCTCTCCCCGCCAACCCCCCACCCCCCCACGCGCGTGTGCACACACACAGAGTCCTGGCAAGAGGGCATGAAGCAGCCTGGTTCTTGTTCCTCTAACCCTAACTAGCTGTGTAACCTTGGGCAACTCAAATTCTCTGGGCTTCAGTTTCTGTAACAGAGGTTGGATAGGAGGATTCCAGAGCCTTCTTAGGTTAAGGTTCCCCCCCCGCCCCCAGGTAGAGATGCCAAATATTGGACCAATTCTGTGTAGGAAGTTCTGAAACACGAACCATCCAGACTGTACCAGCCTGTGGGTGGGAAGGCAGCGGCCATAGCATTGGTCCTTGACTGTAAGAGCTGCAAACTCTGTCTGCATCGCGTGAGGTTTCCCCTTCTCCCTCAGGTCTTTCCTGGTTATGCTGGGTTGCCCAGGCCCTGAGATCCATGCCTCTTCTTCAACTCTCCTTCCTGGGGATGCCCCCTGCCCACCATTTGGCGGTGACACTGGCCACTGCCGCTGCTGCAGATGCCCTCGGTGAGAGAGCCACTTGGCCTGGTTCTGCCATTGCTTCATTTCCCCCTGAACTCTGTCACAAGAAGCCGGAGCTGAGATGGAGAGAAGACCTGCTCTCCTTCATGTCAAACTTGGCCATGTGGGCATCAAAGCAGCCCAGCCTGGATCTCATGAAAATAGCTCCTTCCTCTTTTGGGCCTAACCCCTCTCCAGGGTGTGGAACCTCAGCCCATCAGGCTGAGCAGCACAACAGAGGCCATCTCATGCCACCCCTCTGTTGTCCTCATTTCTTTTATCTATCTATCTATCGATCTGTCTATCTATCTATTTTTGGCTGCATTGTGTCTTCGTCTTTGCGTGCAGGCTTTCTCTAGTTGTGGCCAGTGGGGGGCTGCTCTTTGTTGCGGTGCACGGGCTTCTCATTGCGGTGGCTTCTCTAGTTGTGGAGCACAGGCTCTAGGCACGCGGGCTCAGTAGTTGTGGCTTGTGGGCTTTAGAGTGCAGGCTCAGTAGTTGTGGCACACTGGATTAGTTGCTCCGCGGCATGTGGGATCTTCCCGGACCAGGGCTCAAACCTGTGTCCCCTGCATTGGCAAGCGGATTCTTAACCACTGCGCCACCAGGGAAGTCCCTGCTGTTCTTATTTCAAAATTCCTCCCCTTCCTTCATTCAGGGAAACATCAGAAGCTCCCAAACATCTTATCCTACAGTGGGGAGGGAGGAAGTTAAGTCACCGGAACTTCCCTACTTACTGGAAACATCAAATATCCTGCTCCACCCCCACCAGGTCACTGCCAGATTTTCCCATTTGATTTCTGTTTGTTTATGTCAATCAAAATTAACCAAAGTACTTATTGTGTAGCCAGCATGGGGGAAATTACTATTTTCTTAAAAAAAAAGTTTTCTGCTCTTTGATTTTTTTTCTCCCAGATCTCTCAGCCTTCTGAAAGGGATGCCTTGTATTATTCAACCTGCAGTACAAATCTCTGGAGAACATCGCCTCGCTGCTAATTTAATCACTAGAAAGGTTCAGAGTCAGTTATAATCAAGCCGAGTCAACATGGAAATGCTCATCTCTGCCTTGAAAACAAGATCAAAGGAAGACCAAGGAGATGATAATATCTGAGAGGAGAAATGGATGTTGGTTTCCGGAGGCTCTTAGGTCCTTCTCATATTTCCAAAGGGGTTGCAGACCGGAAGCCCCAGCCCCTGCAGAGCACATTCCTGCCTAGTTTTCTGACCTCTTCTTTTTTTCCCTCTAAACCCTTTATTTATTTTTTAATTTATTTTTTATTGAAGTATAGTTAATTTACAATGTTGTGTTAGTTTCTGGTGCACAGCAAAGCGATTCAGTTATACATATATATCTATTCTTTTTTAGATTCCTTTCCATTATAGGTTATGACAGGATATTGAATATAGCTCCCTGTGCTATATCGTAGGTCCTTGTTGTTTATCTATTTTATATACAGTAGTGTGTATCTGTTAATCCCAGACTCCTAATTTATCCGTCCCTCCCCCCTTCCCTCTTCATAATCATAAATTCATTCTCTAAATCTGCGAGTTTATTTCTGTTTTTTAAATAAGTTCATTTGTAACATCTTTCTCTGACCTCTTCTGAGGTCACTGAGAAGTCGGTTACAGCCCTCTGCTGATTGAGGGGCAAATCGGCCAAGGATGGGACCTCTGTCTGACGGCGGTTTTGGGGAAAACTGTTGCCTTTTCAGCTTTCAGCTGAATGTGGGAATGCAGAGAGGTGAAGATGCAGCTGGGGGAAGGGCTGTGTCTACCCTGAGCTAACCTGGGATTAGGCTCATTCAGGCAAGGGCTGGGGGGTGTGGAAGGGTGTGGAGGGCTGGCTGGATGGTGTCTGTGGACACAATCAGGGCGGGAAAACATCCTTAGGGAGGTGAGAGTGGATCCACCAGGTTTGTCTTATGGAGGGGGCAATTCTGTCCTCATCTGGGTTCCTGGCTGAATCCTGGGAAAGTGATGGGAGTGGCAGTCTGCATGGAGAAAAAAGGAGGTATTTTTGGGGTCCAGTTTGTGTCATCTGTGTCAGGCAGTGTGGCACCAAAAGGTGGGGAGCGGGGGGCAATTGTGCCCAGCTCACATGGGGACTTCAGAGGATGCAGACTGGCTTTGGTGTGTTGAAGATCCAGGTGGTCCCACTGATGGCTTGAGGGTGGCAGGACCACCACCTGCAGCAGTAATGGAGCACGGAGGCAGCTGAGGTGGGGCTCCCCTCTCCCCTGACTGCCCACTGTACTCCTCCCCAAGGATGGGTCAGCATTGAAACTGACCAAGAAACTGTGCCCCTTCTCCACCCCCAAAGGAAGAAGGACGCTTACTGCCTAAATTAAGGACTCCAGGAAGCCACATCTAGGGTTTGTGGGTATGCTCTTTCCTTTCTCTTCCATCCCCTGCAGGAGATAGGATGGAGCAATGGTTAGGGAAGGTGGGCGGTGGCTCAGCCCAGTTTAGGAAAAAGAGTTCTGCTGGGCATCCCAGCCCAGTATGCTTGCTTTGGGGTTGGGACCAGAGACCAGCTAAATGAGAAGGTGCTGGACCTCTGTTATTTCTTGATGAAGTTCTTTTCCTTATAGACCTCTTAGGTGGAGGGAGGTGGCTGGAGATGCTCTCCTAGCAATTCAATTTCAGTGGCACACTGGTCACACAGCCCCACCCAGTGGTGATGAAGGGTGCTGGAAGGCTGGGGTCCTTGGGAAGCGGGGTCCTTGGTCCCCACATTGGCGCCTTCCATGGTGGCTATCGGCTGTCACTGCAGGTGTGTGGCTTGTTCCTTCGGATCGGTGGGCAGCAGAGGCCTTGGGGACAGATGTCACTGATGGGACCAGATCACAAGGTGGGGGAAATGACAGATGTTAATGTGGCAGCTGAGAGGGTGTATTTGTGGGCACACGTGAGTCACCCACGGGGTACCCAGGCTGCCTGGGGTCCAGTCTCAGCTCTGTCACTGACCAGCTGTGTCACCCTCTCAGTGCCTCAGTATCTCCACCTGTAAAATGGATAGAAGGTCGTGGGAAGGGTGAACTAAGCTCATGCTGGCAAAGCTCTTGGCGCAGTGCCTGGCACGTAGGAAACCCTCAGCAAACAAACAGCTCTTCACGCTCAATCGTGTCTCTGGGTCTTCTTAGAGATTAGGAGTCCTGCAGCAGCAGACGGGGTTCGAGCCAGAGAAACGCTGCCTGTGGCTGCACTGTAAACTCCTTGGGGCCCCACAGGCTTGAGGAGCCCGGGGAATTCTGGTGAAACATTGTTTCCTTTTGCAGAGTAGTGAAGCCACGCAAGTGGATGGGACTCACCAGCAGCATTCCCCCATTTCAGTAGAGTCAGCAAAAAGCCAGTTCCACCCTATTGTAAACATGCACTGCACAAACAGGAAAATGAGCAATGCAGAAGAATAGAGGATTGTTCCACCCTGGGGGGCGGTTTCATGGGTTTCCTTCTAGACCTACGGCTATGCCTGTGCAAACATATATACCACAGGTATACACACACCCTTTATAGTTCCTGCCCTCCCTCCTCCCCTCCCTCCCTTTCTCTCTCTCCTCGTCTCTCTCCTTTCTGAGGCGGAATCCTACTACATACATATTACTGCCATTGCTTAGTAATATGCTTTTCTTCCCTCATTATTGTGTCAGGCACAGCTTCCTTGGTCAGTGCAGATATTTCTATCAAAGTCCCCCCACCCCCTCCATATACTGTAGGTCCCCCAAAAATGTAAGGAATGAAAAGGGACCAAAGATATTCTAATAGCCGCAAGGGAGAGCCTAAGAAAGAAGGCAATTTTATAAAAACCTTTAAAAAAATGATTTCCCCTGGTCAAACATTAATATATCTTTAAGAAAAAGAAAAGTTGGGAATTCCCTGGAGGTCCAGTCGTTAGGACTCGGTGCTTTTATGGCTGTGGACCAGGGTTCAATCCCTGATTGGGGAACTATTGGCATGGCCAAAAAAAAAAATAAGAGAAGAAAAAGAAAACTTAAAAACCCGTATATACTTCATAATCTCGCCACCTAGATATACAGTTCTTTCTAATCTTTTTTTCTATGTCCACAGTTGTGTGTGTGTTTAAACAAAGTTAGAATCACACTATAACATATTTAACTTATGTTTTCTTTTCTTTTTTTTAAAAATAAATTTATTTATTTATTTTTGGCTGTGTTGGGTCTTCATTGCGGTGCGTGGGCTTCTCATTGCAGTGGCTTCTCTTGTTGCGGAGCACGGGCTCTAGGCGCACGGGCTTCATTAGTTGTGGCAGGCGGGCTCAGTAGTTGTGGCTCACGGGCTCTAGAGCACAGGCTCAGTAATTGTGGTGCATGGGCTTAGTTGCTCCATGGCATGTGGGATCTTCCCGGACCAGGGCTCAAACCGGTGTCCACTGCATTGGCAGGTGGATTCTTAACCACTGCGCCACCAGGGAAGCCCTAACTTATGTTTTCTATTTAATATTATTTACAAATATTTTCCCTCATCACTATCTATCATACGGGCCTAAATATATGGTAACCAAGAACATAAGGCCCGATTTTCCCAAAAGCAAGATTCAACAAAAAGTTTTGGGGCCACTTTGAATATACCAACAGTTAGGGAAATCATCAAATGCTTACTCATAATGTTTAATTTATAAATTTAGTTACACATAGATATTTAAAACCACATATAACAGGAAACATGTTAAATTTAGAAAGTTAATTTTTTCCCACTTTTACATTTTAAACCAACTCTGCTGGTATCTTTGATACCTACGCTCTCCTCATCCTGGGGCTGCTTTGTGAATTACCCAGCAGAGCTGTCCACAGTACATTGTTTCCATTTTTGTCTGACTTGTTTGAGATTGAGACCCAAGACTTTTAAAATCTGTGTACAGTGTTGTCTCTGGAAATTGTATTTGAAGCCACAAGTACCTATTAGCATAATATTAAGAGAGTCTTTTTATTTGTCCCAGAGTGTGTATTAGTGATCTCTAAAACATAACCACTTACTGTATTGCTTTTAAAAGTGATCTTTAAAGGCTTGTTTACAATGTCAGCCAGCGCTCGTAATTGTGAGGTCGTAACCCCCCCGAACAATTACTAAATCCTGTTAAATTTCTTTGCCTTCTTTTTCCCTGTTCCAGTAGGTGACCTCTTTAAACATGCCAAAGTAACATTGATTGAGGTCAAGGAGGGCTAATGTGATTTCCCCAAACAGTACTTTGCTGTTTAAAATAAAGTAACTAAGAAAGAGTGTATTTAATACGAGAGTCTTCGTAAGAACTTGAATTTTTTTTTATCATTTATTTATTTATGGCTGCATTGGGTCTTCGTTGCTGCACACGGGCTTTGTCTAGTTGCAGTGAGCGGGGGCTAGTCTTTGTTGTGGTGCGCAGGCTTCTCATTGTGGTGGTTTCTCTTGTGGAGCATGGGCTCCAGTAGTTGTGGCTCGTGGGCTCTAGAGTGCAGGCTCAGCAGTTGTCGCGCACGGGCTTAGCTGCTCCGCGGCATGTGGGATCTTCCCGGACCAGGGCTTGAACCCGTGTCCTCTGCATTGGCAGGTGGATTCTTAACCACTGCGCCACCAGGGAAGTCCCAAGAACTTGAATTTAAAGAGATTTGTTTTTCTTTTCTAAAGGATAATTGTGGGAAAATTCCTCATGTTTTTTTGGACATGTGATTTTTTTTTTTTTAAGACAAGATTAATGGAAACATGGTTTTCCATCTTTTGGCTGTGCCCTAATTTATTTATTCGTTCCTCTACTGTTGGACTGTTCCATTATTTACACTTTTTTTTTTGATATTGTGAATAACAAGCCACATTCTTGTATTTATATCTCTGGGCACACGACAGGTTACTTCCTTGGGACAAATTCCCACAGGGTCAAATGGTGTGGCTATTTAATTTATTTTAATTTATATTTATTTATTTTTATATCTTTATTGGAGTATAATTGCTTTACAAAGTTGTGTTAGTTTCTGCTGTACAACAAAGTGAATCAGCTGTATGTATACATATATCCCCATATCCCTTCCCTCTTGAGCCTCCCTCCCACCCTCCCTATCCAACCCCTCTAGGACGTCACAAAGCACCGAGCTGATCTCCCTGTGCCATGCAGCAGCGTCCCACTAGCCATCCATTTTACATTTGGTAGTGTATATATGTCAGTGGTACTCTCTCACTTCGTCCCATCTTACCCTTCCCCACCTGTGTCCTCAAGGCCGTTCTCTACATCTGCGTCTTTATTCCTGACCTGCCCCTAGGTTCATCAGTACCATTTTTTTTAGATTCCATATATGTGTGTTAGCATACGGTGTTTGTTTTTCTCTTTCTGACTTACTTCGCTCTGTATGACAGACTCGAGGTCCATCCACCTCACTACAAATAACTCAATTTCATTCCTTTTTATGGCTGAGTCATGTGTGGCTATTTTAAAAGATCTTGATATGTTGTGTCAAATTGCCATTCAGAAAGTTTGTGCCAACTTATAAATCCCATCAGCAGTGAATGGAGGTGGGCACTTGATAATCAACGTGCAATATTTCTGATATTGATGGGAAAAATGCTTCTCCATAAACTCATGGAGCTTTTGTGGAGCCATAATTGATTGGAGCTGTAGGAGTCCTTAGAACTCACCTAGTCCAACCGATTTCCCGATGGGCTTGCACACCTCTTGCGATGGGAAGCTCCCTACACTAACAGGACCCCCTGCCAGCATTGGATGGTTACGGTGCTAGCCTTCATCCAAAATCTGCCTCCCTAGAACTTACAATTTTAAGCAGAACACCTGGCCTATCTCTATGTTAAGCATATCCACTCATTGGAATTGGGAGAAAGAGAAATTGAATGTAATGAGTACCAACTCTGGTGTCAGACACTGCAATAGGTATAGCTCCATGAAGCTGGGGTTGGTGTCCCATGTTTTGAAGATAGAGAAATTGAGGCTCAGAGAGCTCGAGCAACTTGTCCAAACTCACACAGCTGGTAAGTTGAGGGGCTGGGATCAAAGGCCCCACACTGTCTTTGTTAGGTCTTCTTTTTTGGAGCTACTTAAAACAAGTCTGCCTGCAGGATCAAGGCCCCCCCAACCATGTCTGGAGAACATACCTCCCAGAGTGGTGAGGACAGCTCTGATTTCAAGTCTTTTGCCCAGTTTTCTCCATAAGTGCACTGGTTTTGGTGACTGGTACTGAGTCGACTTGATGAGTCTGGGACTGCCCTTCCCTGTGCGGACCATGGCTGGAGTTGGCCAAAGTGGAAGCTGATTGGAAGATGGAAGGGACACAGCAGCCATTACTCTTGGAAGATCATCATAGTCAGAAGAAGCAGCAGACACAGAGGTACCTGGTGGGTTTCAGCTTGTCCTGGCTTGCCTCTCTCTGTGTCCAGTTCTTCTCTTTGTCGGTCAACTCTGTTGGCCAACGGTGGCTCAAGCCCACCACTAGGTACTTGGCTGCAGACCCACAGAGCTGGAAGCCACTCAGAGGCACTGGCTCTGCACAGAACTCTCCACCAGCTCCCCCTGTGTGGTCCCACTTTGATGCTGGATACACTTAACTTCTCCAAGTGACTGGACAGTAGCTCCTTCTCTGGTTCTCCAACTCTTCCTCCAGACCATCACTTCCTCAGCTCCTCCCATAATGGTGCGAGGTCTGATTCCTACAGTAAATGCCTCATCTCAAAGTGTTCATAGAGATTCTGCTCGCGTGGCTGAACCCTGGTGGAGGTGATGTCCTATGACTTCAAAACGAGGCCTTCAGAAATCTTGCACCCTCCCCCTCCTCTCTCAGCATACTGTGCTGTGCAGAAACCCAGCCAGACCCACCAAAGACTGAGAGGCTACGTGGAAGAGAATTGAGGTGATCTGGTCAATACTGAAATTCATGAAAAAGAATAAACGGTTGTAGGGTTTTTTGGGGGGACAGAGAAAGTATTTTTCCATTAGTTGATGGATCTGCCATCATATTCCATTGCAAAGTCAGCTAAAATACACTAAGTAAAATTTAGTGCAATCTGATTGAATAATAGAAATTTAAAAATATCTATCAACTTTATTATCTTATACTAAATAAAATTCACTGCTTTTTTTAAAAAAAGAATAATTTATTCATTTTTGGCTGTGTTGGGTCTTCGTTGTTGCACGCAGGCTTTCTCTAGTTGCGGTGAGCAGAGGCTACTCTTCGTTGCAGTGCACGGGCTTCTCATTGCAGTGGCTTCTCTTGCTGTGGAGCATGGGCTCTAGATGCGTGGGCTTCAGTAGTTATGGTGCACGGGCTCAGTAGTTGTGGCACGTGGTCTCAGTAGTTGTGGCGCACGGGCTTAGTTGTTCCACGGCATGTGGGATCTTCTTGGACCAGGGCTCGAACCCGTGTCCCCTGCCTTGGCAGGCAGATTCTTAACCACTGCACCACCAGGGAAGTCTCAAATTCACTGTTTTTTAAAAAAATTTTTATTGGAGTATAGTTGATTTAAAATGTTGTGGGGACTTCCCTGGTGGTCCAGTGGTTAAGAATCCAACTTCCAGGGCTTCCCTGGTCAGGGAACTAAGATCCCACATGCCGCAGGGCAACTTAGCCCACATGCCTCAACTACTGAGCACGTGGGCCACAGTAGAGAGCCCGTGAACCACAATAGAGAGAAACCTGTGTGCCAATGAGGAGCCCGTGCGCCACAGCAGAGGATCCTGCATGCTCCCAACTAAGATCCCATGTGCCACAGCTAAGACCTGACGCAGCCAAAAAATAAATAAATAAATAAATATTAAAAAAATATAAAATGTTGTGTTACTTTCTGCTGTACGACAAAGTGAATCAATTATACATATACATATATCAAATCTTTTTAAGATTCTTTTCCCATATAGGCCACTGCTTTTTTTATTGTGGTAAAATAAATATAGCATAAAATTGACCATTTTAGCCACTCCTGAAGTGTACAGTTCAGTGATATTAAATATAATCATGTTGTCACGCAACCATCATCACAATCAATTCCAGAACATTTTCATCATCCCAGACTGAGCTCTACCTATTACACAATAACTCCTCATTCCCTCCTCCCCTTCTGGCTTTAAGCCCGTAAATTTGGGGGTGCTTTGTAACACAGCAGTAGATAACTGAAATACTCATACTTGGTGAGATTGTATGCTCTGAATTTTAGTTTAGAAACATAGCTTCCCAATCTGTGCATCTCCTTTTTGCCAGCCTCAATAGCTAAGTAGCACATGTCCTCCTCAGCCATTCCCCCCTGGCTAGCTTTCAGGTCGCCTCAGCCCTGCTGAATCGGTTGGCTCTTGGTGCACTATATTCCAAGCTCAGAATCTCCTAACCCTCTGAGCTTTTCCTGGGAACTCGCCCCATAATATCTTGGCAGGAGTTAACAGGAGTTAACATGGGCCTTGGTGATCTTTCCACCTCTTCTTGGAACTAATGAGAGAAAGAAGTTTATGGCAGGCGAGTGCCTGGTTTGGGGGCTCCTGATAAAGGCAGGGGATTGACTTCAGGACCAGGTGATGGCCCAGATCCTGGCCTGATGGCTTTCGGGGGATAGCTGGGCATTTCTAAGTTTCACTCCAGGGGTTGATCTGAGTTTGGTCTGAGCTATTATCACCGTGTCTTCCTCTCTGGCGCCTGGACTGAGCTCCGGGAGGACAGTGTGGCTTGTGACTTACCTTTGATTCGCTAGAGCCTGGCAAACAGTAGGGTCTTCCTAAGTGTTCATTGAATCAAGTATTTAAAGGAGGAAAACCTGAAAAATTACAGAAGAATGCTGGCTTGACACTGGAGTTAGGCTGCCCAGAGCGAAGGTGCCAAGACACCTCCGAGAAAAAGCATCTACAGCAGGAGTCTGGTGCCGTCCTCTTAGCCTTGGAGAGGTCAAGATACACGTGTGAACCTGGGATGGAAACTCAGGATTCGCTAACTCATTCATTCCTCCGTTTTCAGATATCTGTAGGGCACCTACTGGCACTGAATGTAGGCACTGAGATTTAGGGATGGGACACGGGAAGGGTCTACTCTGACTTAAATCAAAGGTCTGAAGAGGCAGGAAGTGGCCATATAGGCTCCAAACATGTGGAAATGCACGAGCCCTTTTGTGGGAATTTTAGGGCATTGGGGGATGTCTAGCCCAGGGTGATCAGCCCTGTCTTTGGAGTTAATGTGTATGAGTTAGAATCCTTGTTCTGCCACTTTTTAGCTGTGTGACGCTTGGTCTATGAGGTCTCAATATCCTCATCTGGCAAATAGGGAAATTTCCTACCCCCAGGGTATTTGTGAGGATTTTCTGCGACATTTATGTGAAACACAGCACAGTGCCTGGCTTGTCCTTTCCTTTGAGAAATGATGGCTTTATTATTACTGTCATTAGGAGGCAGGGGAAGAAGACAATGGACTGTGGCTGGATGCTGGGTCACAGCCTCTTGGGGAAGATGAAGGTGACCTGGTGTAAATCTTCACATGGGCCCCAAGGTGGGCCACCTGGGCCCTTGCTGCCCATTGTATTTGGTCGGACAAAGAGGCTCCAGTGAGATCTTGCCAATCTTTAGTTTCTCCGAGGGGAGAGGAAGTGGCAGGAGGAACTGCTACCTTGGGTCTAATTCTAGCCAAGAAGGGCAGAATCAGTGACATGGAAAAGGCACAAACCTCGGGAAAATATGAAGGAGTCATAGTGGCTCCTGGAAGGGAGAAGGTTGGCCTTCTGGGGCTTAAGAAGGTGCTTGTCAGAAAGATCATAGCCAAGTGACAAGTGAACCCAAGGCCTGAATCAGGAGGAGGGAAGACAAGTTGAGCCAGTGGGCAGTAGTCGAGAATGGGAATCTAATTACTCAATGGGGTATGTCTTCATGGTGTCAGGGGTGGCCGACGGTGCTTGCAGGGAGTGGCATTGCAGACCACGTGTGCAGCAACCCTTGCTATCTGGACTTCTCTGTGCCTCTCCACATCATTTCCCCATGAACACAGCTGGAGTGGCAGATGGACAATGAAAATCAGGGATAATCATATTGATCAACACTTCTTTTTTTTTTAGATGTTGGGGGTAGGATTTTATTAATTAATTAATTCATTTTTGCTGTGTTGGGTCTTTGTTTCTGTGCGAGGGCTTTCTCTAGTTGTGGCAAGTGGGGGCCACCCTTCATCGCGGTGCGCGGGCCTCTCACTATTGTGGCCTCTCTTATTGCGGAGCACAGGCTCCAGACGCGCAGGCTCAGTAGTTGTGGCTCACGGGCCTAGTTGCTCCGCAGCATGTGGGATCTTCCCAGACCAGGGCTCGAACCCGTGTCCCCTGCATTGGCAGGCAGATTCTCAACCACTGCACCACCAGGGAAGCCCCTGATCAACACTTCTCAATCTGCTCCTGCTGGTCACTAAGCTCCAATAATGCAATCCCTGTCCCTCTCCAAGTAGGTGCTTCACTCAGCCGTACCTTGAGACCCACTCATCTAGAGAGAAGGCGTGGTTCTAGCCCCAGCTGCCTTGTCAAGCTTGCAGCTACTCTGGGTGGGGAGAAATGGCGCTGGAGATGGTTGGATTCAGCTGAAGCCGGGTATCTTTTCTGTTGTGCCACTTCTTTCCCACCCTCCTCCCCTATAACCTCATTAGCAGCAAGAATTCAGGGGGTCCCTCTTGCCTTGTGTGCAGCCTGATCACCCACAGCAGCATTTCATTGTAAAAGGCCTCTGTTCTTTTTTTTTTTTTTGCGGTACGCGAGGCTCTCACTGTTGTGGCCTCTCCCGTTGCGGAGCACAGGCTCCGGACGCGCAGGCTCAGCAGCCATGGCTCACGGACCCAGCCGCTCTGCGGCATGTGGGATCTTCCCAGACCGGGGCACGAACCCGTGTCCCCTGCATCGGCAGGCGGACTCCCAACCACTGCGCCACCAGGGAAGCCCAGGCCTCTGTTCTCTTTTGTGCCAACCTAGACCATTCTGCCAGTCTTTGTTCTAAATACAATAAAGATGCAGCTTTCTCCTGCCTTTTGATGCATTTTTTGGAAATTTAACTTCCAAGTCTCTGCTACTTTCTGTAGGGAAAAAAAAATACCCATTCAGGGGCTTGAAAGTGGCTGCCACAGGTAAGGACGGACGTTAAGCCCATGGGTGAGCTCTGGTCCAGGGCTCCAGAGAACTTTCCTTGTTTCCATCAATTCTTAATCTCAGGGAGCTGCTCCTCTTATATCTGAGTGCCTGGTGGGAATTTCCATTCCTAGGAATTATTGCCAACCTCCTGTGTGAATGTCCTTAGCTTTCATTGCTCTGTGGATACCACTGCAGCCTATTGTTTCTCTTTCTGGACTCTTTTTGGAGCTTTCCCAACATCCCAGGGAGAGGAACACTAATGAATATTGCCTCCCATTAATCTGTGCATCTGGCGTGCATCCCTGTCTCAGCGCTCTCCAGAGGTCCCTCTGGGATTCTTCTATCTTTGCCGGCATCAGCACCCATACTCCATCACCCCCGTAAATACTCTCCTTTTTCAGCTGTCTGAGATCACATGACTCTCTAAGCTGCCCTACCTCCCCATCACTCCTCCTGCATCCACATAGCCTTTAGCTCCATTGCCCACTGCTAAATACCCTTTTTAATCTCTTAGTTCAAATTCCCCTATATATGTCTGACTGTGGCCAGCTCATAGGATGGCTGGCCAACCAATGAGTGGGCTGCCTTTGGGTCAGGGATTCCCTTCTCAATAGTTATCTGTGACCAGGTGGTGATGGGGTCCCATGTTACAGAATGTGGCTGGTCCCACTCGGTAGGAGGCCTGGGGGGCTGATAATGATGGATGCCTTCAGTAAAGGAACAAAGGCCAATCATTCTCTCCGTATCCCACAAAACCCATCCAGGGCGCATCCTGACCCCTTTCTACTCACAGCTTGACACATCTGTGCTCCCAAGATAGGCAGGCAGTAGAGCTGATCACCCAGCTGCCCACTCAGAAAGATCAGGCTGGCGTCCCTCCAGGGCGCAAAAGGGGACATGAAGGAGACCATGAGTCATGTCACCCTGCAGGCAGGGCCTTTCTGGCAGGCTGTGGCTCTGATCTCCCAGCATCTATGCAGAATACCTGCAATGGCTAGCTTGGTCCTGCAAACGGGAGGTGCCTCCTGGGAGGCCTGAGCAGACAAGGCTGCCTTCTTGAATGGAGTTTAAGAAAGTGGCGACTGTGATTTGCTGAGTGGGGTTGGGTTGCAGGGGCGATGACCCACCCGGATCTCCTCTGGCTGGCTTCTCCAGGAATGGGGATGTATGACATCTCCCTAACATACGCCTCACTTTCTGTCAACCCTTTCCACCTGCAGAGGAGCCAAGGCAGACCCAGCCCTTAGGGCTGCTGAATGGGAGCTCCACCTTTGTTGGTGGAATGGGACATCCTGGTCTTTCCTTGTCCCAGGCCTGGCTCTGCTGTAGAAGCCACATGGCTGTTGGAATATTCTTTATGTTTCTGAGATAGCCACAGAACATGACCAGTGTGTGTGGTGGAGAAAGCCTTGGTCTAAGAAACAGGGAAATGGTGTCTAGTCCTAGATCTTCCAAATTGCTGTGTGATCTTGGGCAAGTCCCCTTTCCTTTTCAGGCCTCAATTTTCCCATTTGTATAACAAGAGGATTAGATGAGATAATTTGCAAGAACCTAGCTAACTCTCAAGTAATCATCATCATCATCACAAAATCACTAATGTTTATTTTTATTTATTTATTTTTTTGGGGGCTGCGCTGGGTCTGTTGCTGCGTGCGGGCTTTCTCTAGTGGTGAATGGGGGTTACTCTTCATTGCGGTGCGCAGGCTTCTCATCGCGGTGGCTTCTCTTGTTGTGGAGCACAGGCTCTAGGCGCGTGGGCTTCAGTAGTTGCAGCGCGTGGGCTCAGTAGTTGCGGTGCATGGGCTTCGTTGCTCTGCGGCATGTGGGATCTTCCCAGACCAGGGATTGAACTCGTGTCCCCTGCATTGGCAGGTGGATTCTTAACCACTGCGCCACCAGGGAAGTCCATCATTAATGTTTATTGAATGTTTCCATGTGCTACATGTTTTCCCTGCTTTATCTCATTGAATCCTATAATTATGTGTCAACCTTTTTCAGAGGAGGAAATGAAGGCTCAGAGATGTTAGGTAACATGTCCAGGATCACACAGCCAGGTGGGGCCTGTTTGATCCCAGAGCCTTGGTGAGACCTTCCAGAGGAAGGGGACTGTACACCGGGGCCTCTCATTCTTGCAGGCTTTGACAGGTTTCGAGGCTGCTCATTGGGCCCCTGTGCCATCCCCGCCACTTACCGTGGAATGGAGTCAGCATATTTCATCAAACTCAGTAGGGTTTGAATCAACTCTCCCTGTCCTAAGGTAATGGATAGTCCACGGCCCTGACAGTCAGACGTCACGCTGTCCCTGGACAGTGTTTATGTCCTTTAAACACCAAAGCTGGAGCAGCTCCTATTTCTTTCACGGGGAGGCCCAACATCCCAGGAACTGCAGCCAGATCAGTATTTTTCAGGCAGCACTGCCTTTCTTACACCTCCAACATATGAAATGGCTCTTCCAGCACATGCAGGCGCTGGGGATTTTTCTTAAATTAAGAATTTGATACATTCCTCCAGTCCCCCTCCAGGAGTTACAGAGAGCAGGCAAAGTGATGCCTTGTGCTAATATGCAGGTGTGGTTCTGCATTTTGAAGGAGATCTTGACAATCTATCTCCAGGAAAACAAATTCCTCAAATGACCCTGAGTTCTTGGTGAGAGATGTGAGCTTGTGTGAGCATTGAAGGGCCTTGTGTCACCCGGAAATCCAGTCTGTCTGTTTGAGGGTCAAACGACAGAGTGGAAGGGTGGATGTGTGTGCACGCATGTGTGTGTGTGTGTGCATGTGTGTGTGTGTTGGGGAGTGCAGGGGCACTGGGACTGGTCTATCCTGAGTTGAGTGCTCTACACAGGAAGGAGCACTGCACGGGGAGTCTGGAGGTCTGGTTTGCTGGGTGACCTTGGAGCCTCCCTCAAGGGGCTGCTGTGAGCCTTCATCAACCTGGATCCCACGGAGGGGGCTGGTGCATGTAACCTGCAGGCTTTTCTGGGCTGGGGAGCAGGCACTCACCTTGGTGAGGGCAAGCGTCTATGGAAGGTGGAGGGAGCCGGTCTTGGGGAGGGAGGGTGATGGGAAGTCAAACAAATAGGAGTTTTGTCCTGGCTTGGCCTCTCTGGGCCTCGACTTCCTCATCTGAAAAATGGGATAACAACAGTACCTACATCATAGATTATTGGGAAGATTAAATGAATGTTGATCAAAGCGTATGGTGCATGGCAAAATACTATTAATTTTTTTCGTACATGAATTTTTACTGAAGCTATATATACATATCTACATTGATAGACTATTTTTTTTGAATTTTATTTTATTTATTTTTTTAACAAAAGGTTCTTATTAGTTATCCATTTTATACATATTAGTGTATATATGTCAATCCCAATCTCCCAATTCATCACAGCATCACCCCCCACCCCTCGCTTTCCTGCCTTGGTGTCCATACGTTTGTTCTCTACATCTGTGTCTCAATTTCTGTCCTGCAAACCGGTTCACCTGTACCATTTTTCTAGGTTCCACATATATGCATTAATATACGATATTTGTTTTTCTCTTTCTGACTTACTTCATTCTGTATGACAGTCTCTAGACTCATCCACGTCTTTACAGATGACCCAATTTTGTTCCTTTTTATGGCTGAGTAATATTCCATTGTATATTTGTACCACATCTTCTTTATCCATTCATCTGTCGATGGGCATTTAGGTTGCTTCCATGACCTGGCTATTGTAAATAGTGCTGCAATGAACATTGGGGTGCATGTGTCTTTTTGAATTATGGTTTTCTCTGGGTATATGCCTAGTAGAGGGATTGCTGGGTCATATGGTAGTTCTATTTTTAGTTTTTTAAGGAACCTCCATACTGTTCTCCATAGTGGCTGTGTCAATTTACATTCTCACCAACAGTGTAAGAGGTTTCCCTTTTCTCCACATTCTCTCCAGCATTTGTTGTTTGTAGATTTTCTGATGATGCCCATTCTAACTGGTGTGAGGTGATAACCTCATAGTTTTGATTTGCATTTCTCTAATAATTAGTGATGTTGAGCAGCTTTTCATGTGCTTCTTGGCCATCTGTATGTCTTCTTTGGAGGAATGTCTATTTAGGTCTTCTGCCCATTTTTTGATTGGGTTGTTTGTTTTTTTAATATTGAGCTGCATGAGCTGTTTATATATTTTGGAGATTAATCCTTTTTCTATTGATTCGTTTGCAAATATTTTCTCCCATTCTGAGGGTTGTCCTTTCATCTTGTTTGTAGTTTCCTTTGCTTTGCAAAGCTTTTAAGTTTCGTTAGGTCCCATTTGTTTAATTTGTTTTTATTTCCATTACTCTAGGAGGTGGATCACAAAAAAGATCTTGCTGTGATTTATGTCAAAGAGTGTTCTTCCTATGTTTTCCCCTAAGAGTTTTATAGTATCCGGTCTTACATTTAGGTCTCTAATCCATTTTGAGTTTATTTTTGTGTATGGTGTTAGGGAGTGTTCTAATTTCCTTCTTTTACATGTAGCTGCCCAGTTCCCCTGGCACCGCTTATTGAAGAGACTGTCTTTTCTCCAGTGTATATCCTTGCCTCCTTTGTCATAGATTACTTGACCATAGGTGCGTGGGTTTATCTCTGGGCTTTCTATCCTGTTCCACTGATCTATATCTCTGTTTTTGTGCCAGTACCATACTGTCTTGATTACTGTAGATCTGTAGTACAGTCTGAAGTCAGGGAGTCTGATTCCTCCAGCTCCGTTTTTTTCCCTCAAGACTGCTTTGGCTATTCGGGGTCTTTTGTGTCTCCATACAAATTTTAAGATTTTTTTGTTCTAGTTCTGTGAAAAATGCCATTGGTAGTTTGATAGGGATTGCATTGAATCTGTACATTGCTTTGGGTAGTATAGTCATTTTCACAATATTGATTTTTCCAATCCAAGAACATGGCATATCTCTCCATCTGTTTGTATCTTCTTTAATTTCTTTAATCAGTGTCTTATAGTTTTCTGCATACAGGTCTTTTGTCTCCCTAGGTAGGTTTATTCCCAGGTATTTTATTCTTTTTGTTGTAATAGTAAATGGGAGTGTTTCCTTAATTTCTCTTTCAGAATTTTCATCATTAATGTATAGGAATGCAAGAGATTTCTGTGCATTAATTTTGTATCCTTCAACTTTAGCAAATTCATTGATTAGCTCTAGTAGCTTTCTGGTGGCATCTTTAGGATTCTCTATGTATAGTATCATGTCATCTGCAAACAGTGACAGTTTTACTTCTTTTCCAATTTGTATTCCTTTTATTTCTTTTTCTTCTCTGATTTCCATGGCTAGGACTTCCAAAACTATGTTGAATAATAGTGGTGAGAGTGGACATCCTTGTCTTGTTCCTGATCTTAGAAGAAATGCTTTCAGTTTTTCACCATTGAGAATGATGTTTGCTGTGGGTTTGTCATATATGGCCTTTATTATGTCGAGGTAGTTTCCCTCTATGCCTACTTTCTGGAAAGTTTTTATCATAAATGGGCGTTGAATTTTGTCAAAAGCTTTCTCTGCATCTATTGGGATGATCATATGGTTTTTATTCTTCAATTTGTTAATATGGTGTATCACGTTGATTGATTTGCGTATATTGAAGAATCCTTGCATTCCTGGGATAAATCCCACTTGATCATAGTGTATGATCCTTATGATCCTTTCAATGTGTTGTTGGATTCTGTTTGCTAGTATTTTGTTGAGGATTTTTGTATCTATATTCATCAGTGATATTGGTCTGTAATGTTCCTTTTTTTTTTTTTTTTTTCAGTACGTGGGCCTCTCACTGTTGTGGCCTCTCCCGTTGCGGAGCACAGGCTCCGGACGCGCAGGCTCAGCGGCCATGGCTCACAGGCCCAGCCGCTCCGCGGCATGTGGGATCATCCCAGACTGGGGCACGAACTCATGTCCCCTGCATCGGCAGGCGGACTCTCAAATCACTGTGCCACCAGGGAAACCCGTGTTTGTATTTTTTACGTTTTTTTCCCCTATAATTGATTTCTAATCTCATAGCATTGTGGTCAGAAAAGATGCTTGATATGATTTCAATTTTCTTAAATTTACTGAGGCTTGATTTGTGACCCAAGATGTGATCTATCCTGGAGAATGTTCCGTGCACACTTGAGAAGAAAGTGTAATCTGTTTTTGGGTGGCATGTCCTATAAATATCCATTAAATCTATCTGGTCTATTGTGTCATTTAAAGCTTGTGTTTCCTTAGTAATTTTCTGTTTGGATAATCTGTCCATTGGTGTAAATGAGGTGTTAAAGTCCCCCGCTATTATTGTGTTACTGTCGATTTCCTCTTTTATAGCTGTTAGCAGTTGCCTTATGTATTGAGGTGCTCCTATGTTGGGAGCATATATATTTATAATTGTTATATCTTCTTCTTGGATTGATCCCTTGATCATTATGTAGTGTCCTTCCTTGTCTCTTGTAACATTCTTTATTTTAAAGTCTATTTTATCTGATATGAGTATTGCTCCTCCAGCTTTTCTTTTGATTTCTTTTGATTTCCATTTGCATGGAATATCTTTTTCCATCCCCTCACTTTCAGTCTGTATGTGTCCCTACAGACTGAAGGTCTGAAGGTCTGAAGGTCTGAAGTGGGTCTCTTGCAGACAGCATATATATGGATCTTGTTTTTGTATCCATTCAGCGAGCCTTTGTCTTTTGGTTGGAGCATTTAATCCATTCACGTTTAAGGTAATTATCGATATGTATGTTCCTGTTACCATTTTCTTAATTGTTTTGGGTTTGTTTTTGTAGGTCCTTTTCTTCTCTTGTGTTCCCCACTTAGAGAAGTTCCTTTAGCATTTGTTGTAGAGCTGGTTTGGTGGTGCTGAATTCTCTTAGCTTTTGCTTGTCTGTAAAGCTTTTGATTTCTCCATCGAATCTGAATGAGATCCTTGCCTGGTAGAGTAATCTTGGTTGCAGGTTCTTCCCTTTCATCACTTTAAATATGTCATGTCACTCCCTTGTAGCTTGTAGGGTTTCTGTTGAGAAATCAGGTGTTAACCTTATGGGAGTTCCCTTGTATGTTATTTGTCATTTTTCCCTTGCTGCTTTCAATAATTTTTCTTTGTCTTTAATTTTTGCCAATTTGATTACTATGTGTCTTGGCGTGTTTCTCCTTGGGTTTGTCCTGTATGGAACTCTCTGTGCTTCCCGGACTTGGGTGGCTCTTTCCTTTCCCATGTTAGGGAAGTTTTCAGCTATAATCTCTTCAAATATTTTCTCAGGTCCTTTCTCTCTCTCTTCTCCTTCTGCGACCCCTATCATGCAAATGTTGTTACCTTTAATGTTGTCCGAGAGGTCTCTTAGGTTGTCTTCATTTTTTTTCATTCTTTTTTCTTTATTCTATTCAGCAGCAGTGAATTCCACCATTCTGTCTTCCAGGTCACTTAATCTGTTCTTCTGCTTCAGTTATTCTGCTATTGATTCCTTCTAGTGTATTTTTCATTTCAGTTTTTGTATTGTTCATCTCTGTTTTTTGTTCTTTAATTCTTCTAGGTATTTGTTAAACATTTCTTGCATCTTCTTGATCTTTGCCTCCATTCTTTTTCTGAGGTCCTGGATCATCTTCACTATCATTATTCCGAATTCTTTTTCTGGAAGGTTGTCTATCTCCACTTCATTTAGTTATTTTTCTGGGGTTTTATCTTGTTCCTTCATCTGGTACATAGCCCTCTGCCTTTTCATCTTGTCTATCTTTCTGTGAATGTGATTTTTGTTCCACAGGCTGCAGGATTGTAGTTCTTCTTGCTTCTGCTGTCTGCCCTCTGGTAGATGAGGCTATCTAAGAGGCTTGAGCAAGTTTCCTGATGGGAGGGACTGGTGGTGGGTAGAGCTGGCTGTTGCTCTGGTGGGCAGAGCTCAGTAAAATTTTAATACACTTGTCTGCTGATGGGTGGGGCTGGGTTCCCTCCCTGTCGGTTGTTTGGCCTGAGGTAACCCAACACTGGAGCCTACCTGGGCTCTTTGGTGGGGCTAATAGCGGACTCTGGGAGGGCTCACTCCAAGGAGTACTTCCCAGAACTTCTGCTGCCAGTGTCCTTGTCCTCATGGTGAGACACAGCCACTCCCTGCCTCTGCAGGAGACCCTCCAACACTAGCAGGTAGGTCTGGCTCAGTCTCCTCTGGGGTCACTGCTCCTTCCCCTGGGTCCCGATGTGCACACTACTTTGTGTGTGCCCTCCAAGAGTGGCGTCTCTGTTTCCCCCAGTCCTGTTGAAGTCCTGCAATCAAATCCCACTAGCCTTCAAAGTCTGATTCTCTAGGAATGCCTCCTCCCATTGCTGGACATCAGGTTGGGAAGCCTGATGTGGGGCTCAGAACCTTCACTCCAGTGGGTGGACTTCTGTGGTATAAGTGTTCTCCAGTTTGTGAGTCACTCACCCAGCAGTTATGGGATTTGATTTTATTGTGATTGCACCCCTCCTACCATCTCATTGCGGCTTCTCCTTTGTATTTGGATGTGGGGTATCTTTTTTGGTGAGTTCCAGTTTCTTCCTGTTGATGATTGTTCAGCAGTTAGTTGTGATTCCAGTGCTCTCGCAAGAGGGAGTGAGAGCATGTCCTTCTACTACGCCATCTTGAACCAATCTCCTCTGATAGACTATTTTTTACGGAAGTTTTGTTTTACAGAAAAATCGATCAGAAAGTATAGAGTGTTCCCATATACTGTTCTTCCCCCAGTTTTCCCTATTATTTTCATCTTGTATTGTGTTATTTCATCTTGTATTATTTCATCTTGTATTTCCCTATTATTTTCATCTTGTATTATTTTATCTTGTATTATAACATTTGCTATAGTTGATGAATCAATATTGATACTTTATTATTATTTAAAGTCTCTAGTTTACATTAGGGTTCACTCTTTGTGTTGTATGTTCTGTGGGTTTTGACAAATGTCACCATTACAGTGTCGTACAGAGTAGTTTCACTGCTCTAAAAATCTCTGCTCCGTTTATTTGTTCCTCCCTCCCCCTGAATGCCTGGCAACCACTCTCTCCATAGTTCTGCGCTTTCCAGAATGTCACATGGTTGGACTTCTGCAGTAGGTAGCCTTTTTAGGTGGGCTCCTTTCCCTTAGTAAGATGCATTTAAGGCTCCTCCATATCTTCTCATGGCTTGATAGCTCATATTATCCTCTGAATAATATTCCATTGTATGGATGTACCACAGTTTACTTATTCATTCACCTACTGAAAGACATTTTGGTTGCTCTAAGTTTTGTCATTATTAATTTCATAACATCTGGGAGGTAAGTGTCATGATTTGAGGGCAGACTTTAGAATCAGACTGAATGGCTCCAGATTCTGCCACTAGTTGGGTGATCTTAGAAAGTTATTTAATCTCTTTCACCTTCCTCCTCCAAGAAATGGGTGTATGAAAGGCCAGACTGCTGTCACACAGACGTCTACACTGCAATGGCTTAAGCAGCATAGAAATGTCTCTCGCAGGTAATAGGCCAGGTGGGATGGGCTCCAGGGCAGCAGAGGGTGCTGTCACACTGGGCAAATTCAGGGACCCAGACACACCATGTCAACCCCAGGCTTCCACAGTTGCTCTGGTTGTCCCGGGTTCTGCTAGATGGTGGGAGTTCAAGAGAGTTTGGGGGGGGTTCACTCACTCCCTTAACTGCTCTGGCCTGGACGTGGGGCACATGCCTCTTGCTTACACCCTATTGCACAAAGCTTGGTCACATGGTCTTACCTCACTGAAAGGGAGGCTAACCATGTGTCTAGCTTTAAGTCTAATGATAGGAAAGGGAGAATAGAGTTTGGTGGGCAGCTGGCAGCCTCTGCCACGTGGTAGAACCTACTTCATAGGTTTGTGATGAGGATTAAATGAGAGAATTTGTGTAAAGCCCTCAGCTTAGTGCCTGATGCATAGTCAGTGCTTGATATATGTTAGTTTGTGCTATGATTATTCACGAGGAATTAAAGGGTCAGAGCACTTCTGAACTGGGGGCCTTTTGAAGTGATCTAGCTCATTGGGTTTCACACTGTGTTCAGTTGACCCCTTCCAGACCTCTCGGGGACCCTGGGGGTGTTGGAAGATGAGTGGGGAGTCCAGCCCCCACCTGGTCTCAACCAGAGACACTCCTACGTCACCCAGTTCACATACAGGGCTCTAGATAAGATTCAATTGAAGCGAAGGGTCTGCAGCTTAAACAAACTTAAAAACCACTTGTTGACCACTAGGGCGATCCCTAAAGTCACACAGCAGGGTCTTCCACTTCCCTCGTCTCAACCTTGTCTCTTGGTTGGGTGGTTCAGGGCTGGGCCCCAGCTTCATCAGGGCCACCAGAGGGGACACTAGCTGGGATGGCGACGGAGACAGAAGAGACAGGAAGACCAGCAGTCCTGAGAGGCCATGGGCTGAAGTCAGCCCAGAGCTTGTCCCCAGTCCACCAGCTGCCTCCGCCTCCAATGGCATGAGGACTTCCGAGACTGACTCTCCTGGCCTGGGGCTGGGCGGGCAGGAGCAGCCTCTGGGATCAGCAGGGTGCGCGAGTCCCAGGTGCGATGCACATTTCCCACCTGTGCTTGGGCAGGGGCCTTGTTCCCAGGTCGGTTCCCAAGGTCAGGACTACGTTCCGTCCTGGCACGCTGGCCCCGTGTCCCGAGCCCCAGCCTGTCCAGGTGGTTCGAATCTGGCTCTCCTCTCCTCGGCCTCAGCGCATCTGTGAAAGTGTTGTGCTTGCTCCCCGTCCCACGCACTACCAGGAGGCTGTGGGGCTGAGTGTTAGGCTTGGTGTCAGCAGACCCGGGTTCAGTCCTGGCTCATTTGCCTATTTGTGTGTGTGACCTTCAGCGTCGCCTGATCTCCCAGGCGTTCAGGTTCTCAATTGAAAAATGCAGATAATAGTACCGTTTTCAGAGTGTTAGTGTGACGATTAAGCAAGATAATGTGTGGAAAGCCCTTAGAGGTAGCCCTCAATAAATGACAGCTATTGTCAATTAGTTGCCATCCTAGCTAAGAAAGAAAGTTTAAAATTCTAAAAAATGTAATAGTAATAGTCTTGCTATAAAAATCCCGAAGGATATAAGTAGAAGTCTCTTTCCCATCTTGTCTTCCCTTCTCCATCCACCCCCATATCTCTCCCCAGAGGTTACACTTCTTTTTTGTTTTTAAATAAATTTAATTAACGAATTAATTTATTTTTGGCTGCATTGGGTCTTCACTGCTGCGCGCAGGCTTTCTCTAGTTGCGGCGAGCGGGGGCTACTCTTCATTGTGGTGCACAGGCTTCTCATTGCGGTGGCTTCTCTTGTTGCAGAGCATGGGCTCTAGGCACGCGGGCTTCAGTAGTTGTAGCACGTGGGCTCAGTAGTTGTGGGTCATGGGCTCTAGAGCACAGGCTCAGTAGTTGTGGTGCATGGGTTTAGTTGCTCCACAGCATGTGGGATCTTCCTGGACCAGGGCTCAAAACTGTCCCCTGCATTGGCAGGCGGATTCTTAACCACTGCGCCACCAGGGAAGTCCAAGGTTACACATCTTAAAAATTGTCTTTAATGAGTCACAGCCCCTAGGTTACAGTCAAGAAACCTTGTCAGGCTTTGCCTTATAAACTCTCTCACTGGCTGGCCCTGGCCCTTTCCTCTTTCACTTCCTGACAACCCTGCCCCTCCCCTCCCCCCTCCTCTTTCCTATTCCAGCTCCACTGAACTGCTGGTCCAGATGCCATGTCTTTGTCTGTGCTGTTTCCTCTGCTTGAAGAGCTTGGCCTCCTTTTCTTCTCATCAAACTCCTACTCACTCTTCAAAACCCAGTCCACAGGTCTCTTTTCTTTATGAAACTGTCCTTGATTCCTCACCTCCCTTATCCACCACACCATCCTGCTGGGTTGCCTGATACAGTTTTCTTGGCCCCCATGTGGCCAAAGACTGCGTCAGGCCAGGGAGCTGGATCCCAGCCTCTCCTCTCCCCCAAAGCCCAACGTGAGGCCTGTTCCAGAGCACGTGATAAGGAAAGTCTTTGAAGGATTATGTTTCTTGTGGTTTACATTTACATATTAACCACAACCCTTTTCCTGGATCCAGCCTTGTGGTTCTATTTCCCTTTTGTCCCAGGGACCACTGAGCTAGGGCCAGCCCAGCCCTTTGACTCTGATGAAGCTGGTTCTCCCTGGAGGTGGTAGGTTGGGTAAATTTAATGAAGTTAATGGCCTGGGAGGGGTTTGCTCCACATGACAAACAGAGTATGGACTCTGTCTCTGAGATGAATGGAGGTTCCCTTAAGTGCAGCCATGGAGAGAGGAAGGAGGTGTTGGCATTTCTCCTCCCCTGCTGTGTCCCTTTGCAGAGAATCAGTAGGACAAGCTTCAGGCGCCTAAGGGCCTTTGTCTGCGGACCTCTCAGAATGGGACTGGTGCTTGTGACTGGAGTTTGGAAGCAGTATGAGAAGGTACAAATGTCTAGAACCTTCTGCCACAGATCCCGGCAGTTAAGTGGCAGCCGAATCCTCTGAAGAGCCTTCTGTAGCCCCTCTGACTTGGGGATGGAGAAAACCGGGTAGACACATGCTTCTGTCTCTCTGTGTCACCTTGACCACTCTTTGTCTCTAGGACAGTTAATTTGCCTTCTGTTGCATTCTTCCCTTCCCCTGTCATTCCTGCCATTTCTGCACATCCTGACCCAGCTTGTATTTCAAGCCTCACTTCAAATATTCTCTCCTCCATGAAGCCTTCCCTGATTTTCTGCCTCTCTCTCCAAGTTAGGATGGAATTTTCCCTTTTTCAATTTCCAGGACACTTTTGGCTTTGATTCCCTCAAATAATTAATTAATTTTTTAAGTTATAAAAGAAATGCTTACTTATCTTAAAAGTCAAACAAAATAGGGATTTGTAAAAAAAAAAAAATAAGAATTTGTTTCTTCCAATTTTCTTCCCTCTCCAATCCTGCCCCTCTCCCCAGTAATCCTTGTTAAGGGTTTGGAGAGTTCTTTTCATAGCTTTCTTTGTGATTCATGCTTACACACACACACACACACACACACACACACCCTGCATAGACAGCTTCTGACATGGCTCCCAATGACCCTCACCTCCTGTATTCACGCCCTTGTGCATTCTCCTCTCTTTGAGTGTGAGCTGGACCTAGTGACTTGCTTCTAATGGATAGACTATGGCAACATTGATACGACGTCACTTCTGGCATTAGTTACAAGAGACTGTAACTTCTGCTTTCTCGGTATTCTCTCTCTGGCTCTTCTCATGGGCTGATAGAGAGAGCCACCTGGCAAGGAAGTGAGGGTGGCTTCTGGCCAACCACCAGTGAGGAACTGAAGACCTCCATCCAAAAGTCCTGGAGAAGTCAAACCCTGCCAACAACCATGTAAGTGAGCTTGGAAACGGATCCTTCCACAGTCAAGCCTTCAGATGACTGCAGCCCCGGCAGACACCTTGATTGCAGTCTCATCAGAGACTCTGAGCCAGAGGACCCAGCTAAGAAGTGCCTGGATTCTTGACTCATAGAAACTGTGAGATAATACGTTTGTGTGTTTCAAGCTGCTAAGCTTCGGGGCAATTTGTTATGCAACAATAGATAACAAACATCCCTTATGTGCTGGTGCTTTTATTTCTATAGGAGAAATTCATAATAGAGTTAGTGAAGAGTCAACAGGTATACACATCCTAACTGTTAACAGATGGAGCTATATTTCTTCTAAAAGATTGTAGCAATTCCCATTCTCTCCAATTGCCCTTTACATATTCATCAGAACCAAATATTATCAATCATTTACAATTTTTGCTACTCCAGTGGGTGAAAAAGGCATCTTATTTTTGTTATCATTTGCATTTCCTTTACTGTTAGGGAGGCTGAGCATTTTTACTTATAGTTATTGTCTATATGTATTTAATTAGGCAAACATTTATTAAACCCCTACTGTGTGCCAGGTTCTATTATTAAGATATTAATAGGACATGGGCCTTGCCTTCAAAGAGCTCACAGATCAGTGGGGAAGATGAACATATGTAAATATATATAATAGCATGGTAAGTGCTGAAATGCATATTTGCATCCAATGTTCTGGAAACACAGAAGTAAGAGAGACCAAAATTTCCTGGGGTTGCTTGAGAAGATAGGTGGAGAAATGGGCATTTGAATAGGGTATTGAAGGAAGTGTAGAAGTTTGTCCAGTGGAGGAGGGTACAGCATGGGCAAAGACCCAGAGGCATGAACAAGTTGGTGTTCAGCAGGCTGGTATAGAGGAGATAGAGTGACGGAAGAGGAGGAGGGATGCGGCTGGAGCTGGTCAGTTATGGCTGATTGTGAGGATGCAGATGCTGGGCTCAGGCATTTGGACGCCATCATGCGGGCACTTGGGAGCCCCTGAAGATTTTTCAGCAGAAGAGTGACATGATGGATTGACACCGTTGGGTGTATTGGTGCACCCGCCACATCTCACTGATGAGAGGACATGCCCCCTTAGGGTCTATATCAGTTTCATTTCCATGTCTCTCCCAGCACCCAGTAGGCATCCACACATATTTGTGGACTGAATGAAAAAAATGGGTCCAGACCCACAGATGGGACTGGCCAATGCTGGCTGAAAATACTGTGTGGCTTTGAGTCGAGAGCCTTGGTTGGGACAGGTGGGATTCAGGAAGGAAGAGGAGAGGTGCTGGTGTTAAAAGATGATTCAGGACCACGAAAACCTCCCCCATGCCCAGGACCCAGACCTATATGCGTTCCCTGAAACTGACTGCTGCTGACCACACACACACGGCTTCTCTCTGTCTTGCTCCTTAGAGATGCCCTGAGGCATCGGCCCCAAGAGACAGATGGCTTTCTCCTTCTCCTTTGCCTGGGAGTCTTCTGCTTCCCAACTAGCCATGATGGAGGTGGGAACCGTGCTCCTCGTTGTATTTTTAATAAGACTAAGTGTTCTCGAGGAGGAAAGAGAATGAGCTAAAAGGAGCCCTTGATATTTCTCTTGTGCAACAGCCCTCCTCTGACAAATGTAGTTCTTTCCCTTGTGCATGAACCCCAATCGATTTTCCCTCCGTCAGAATCCGTCAGGTGTTGCCAGCCTCCTAATTGTAACTTATGGGGCGCACTTGGCTCCTGTTGTTAGAGGGGCTGCCAATGGCCTGGGCATGTCTATGACCCACCCACGGCAGGTTTACAACAACTCTGTCAATAATAATAAAAGCTACCATCTATTAAGTGCCTACTGTGTGCCAGGCACTGTACTCAGTGCTGTACATGTGTCATCTGGTTCAGCCCTCATTAATCCTGTGACATCTGTACAGGCAGACCTCGTTTTACTACGCTTTGCAGATGTTGCGTTTTTTACAAATGGAAGGTTCGTGGCAACTCTGCATCGAGCAAATCTGCCGGTGCCATTTTTCCAGCAGCATCTGCTCACTTCATGTCCCTGTGTTGCATTTTGGTAATTCCCGCAATATTTCATGAACTATCCTTCAATTTAAAAAAAATGTAGAAATCTCAAATAAAATATCAGCTAACTGAATTTTAAAACAAAAATTATATGGCAGTGAAGCTACTCTGTATGACACTATCATGGGGGAGACGTCATCATAAATTTGTCCAAACCTATTGAATGTACATCACCCAGGGTGAGAGCCCTGATATAAACTATGAACTGTGGATGATAACGACGTGCCGACACAGGATCCTCAGTTGTAACAAATGTACCACTCTGGTCGGGGAGGCGATGCCTGTGCGAGCTCATGGGGTATGTGGGAAATCTCTGTACCCTCTGCCCAACTTTGCTGGGAACTCAAAACTGCTTTAAAAAATAGTCTATTAAAATTTTTTTCATTATTATTATGCTTGTTATGGTGATCTGTAGTCAGTGATCTTTGACGTTACTATTGCAAAAAGATTACAACTCGCCAAAGGCTCAGATGATGGTTAGTATTGTTTAACAATAAAGTATTTTATTTTATTTATTTATTTATTTATTTTTTTGCGGTACGCGGGCCTCTCACTGTTGCAGCCTCTCCCATTGCGGAGCACAGGCTCTGGACGCATAGGCTCAGCGGCCATGGCTCACGGGCCCAGCCGCTCCGCGGCATGTGGGATCTTCCCGGACCAGGGCATGAACCCATGTCCCCTGCATCGGCAGGTGGACTCTCAACCACTGCGCCACCAGGGAAGCCCAGCAATAAAGTATTTTAAAATTAAGGTATGTACATTGTTTTTTTAGACATAATGCTTTTACACACCTAATAGACTAAGTATAGTGTAAACATACCTTTTATATGCACCAAGTAACCAAAGAAATTCATATGACACTCTTTATTGCAATGTTCACTTTATTGCAGTGGTCTGGAACTGAACCTTCAATATCTCCAAGGTCTGCCTGTGCTGTTATTAACCCCACTTTACAAGCGTGGAAACAGAGGCTCAGTGAAGTTAAGTAGTCAGGTCAATGCAATCCCGACATTAGGGAGAGGGGCCAGGACTTAACAGCCTCTGTATGGAAGCCAGGTGCCCTGCAGATTCCCATCCAGGCTTTAACCAATTCAAACCCTCCATTGTGGGTTCTCGTCGTGTGCCTTAAAGGAATGTGACTTCAGATGGTGCCAAGCTGGTCACTGGTACAGTGTTTCCACGTGAGTCTCTCCACATGGGCACAGGGGTAAGGGGTTGGGTTCCTGCCCTGGAGTTTCATTCGGAGGAATTTGAACAAATGGGGATGGTCTGAGCCAGCAGTCTTGATGAGCTCTCTTATCCCTCAGCTAAAAGGCACAAGGGTGTAGTCTGGAGCTGTGTGTTAGATGACAGGGACCTGCTCCCTGGAGAGTGGCCTGCAGGCCGGAGACTAGATTCTGGAATCACGATCAGGGGGTCTTTCCTGGACAGTGGGCATGCCAGGCGGGTTGGCAGGAGAGGTTCAGAGGGTCTTTGGGGGGCAGTCATCTTTGTCTTCACCTGTTTCTTATTTAGCTTTTCCTTCTCTCCTCTCCTCTCCGCCCTCTACCTTGTCCTCTTCTTTCAATGTGAAAATAGCATTATTTTTCTGAACATAAAATTTCATGCTCTTTGTCAAAAGATCAGACAGTATAAAAGTGTGAAGACAAGGTAAACATAACCCATAATCCCCACCATCCAGAAGTGGACCCCACGACCTTTTGGTGTGCAGACATTCAGACTGGTTCCATCTTTGCCTGGATGGAGTCAGATTAAACAAACTGGATCTCATCTGAACTTCTTACTTTACAGTAGACTGTAATCACCTCTCAGCAATATCTATAGATCTGCCTTGTCATTTTTTTTTTTTGCAGTACACGGGCCTCTCGCTGCTGTGGCCTCTCCCGTCGCGGAGCACAGGCTCCGGATGCGCAGGCTCAGCGGCCGTGGCTCACGGGTCCAGCCGCTCCGCGGCATGTGGGATCTTCCCGGACCAGGGCACGAACCCGTGTCCCCTGCATCGGCAGGCGGACCCTCAACCACTGTGCTACCAGGGAAGCTCCAACCTTTCCACTCTTAACTAAGATCTTACAAATTTCCTGAATTGGCCAGGATTCAAATTAATGTAAACTTCATACGTTTAGCTTAACTTCTCTGGGACTCAGTGTTCTTATCTGTAAAATGGGGAAGATCCTGCCTACCTCCCAGGATCTTGGGGGGGATTAAAGGAGACAAGGCAGGTAAGGCATCTAGCACAATGGCCAGCCTGAGGCACATGCTTCACGTCATCTCAACATCTCTGGACAGCGATCTGAACTCCCAGGCGGCACGGGAGAAGCTGCGCATGCCCTCGGCCGGGCCACTCCTGCATCAGAAATACTGGCAGGCTTGAGCATGGTATTTCACAGGACCCTCCAGGGTGCCCCGAAGCAGTTCGAAAAGGCTGATTTAAGAGGTGCCTTCTCTTTGCTGTATCCCTTTTTAACTTATTTTGCTTTGATTTTTCCATTTGCTACTAAGCATGTATGAGTTACCTGCCTCTGTGATCTGTACATTAACTATGACTGACTGTTCAGCGTGAAGAGGAGGCTGTGTTGATTCATTTTTCCCCCCTTTCTGTTGATGAAAACAAGGCTTTTCACATTCATTGGGCTACTATGTAGTCTATTTTTATTTTTTTCTGTCTCAATAGGAAGGGACTTTTGGGTGGTGAGTGACCTTGGACAAGGTGGGTCAACCCCCTGGACTCGTGGATTAGCATTTTGAATTTGATAGGCATGAAAAACATCTGCTATGTTGTCTGCTTTAAAGAGCAATCTAGAGCCTGTGCTCTAGAGCCTGCGTGCCACAACCACTGAAGCCCGCGTGCCACAACTACTGAAGCCCGTGCACCTAGAGCCCGCGCTCTGCAACAAGAGAAGCCACTGCAATGAGAAGCCCGCGCACCGCAATGAAGAGTAGTCCCTGCTCGCTGCAACTAGAGAAAGCCCATGCGCAGCAATGAAGACCGAACACAGCCAAAAGCAAAAAAAAAAAAAAAAAGAGCAATCTACCTTCTCACACTGAGAATAAAAGCCAAAGTCCTTGGCTTGTCCCATTCTCAGAGCCTTTGCACGTGCTGTTTCCTCTGCCAGGAATGTTCTTCTCTCAGAGTCCTATATCTTCTTGCTTCTCTATTTCTTAATAATTATTGTTTATAGTATTACAATATTGTAAATGTTATCAATATTTTTAAGGCTCTAGTGTGTTTTTATTAGAATTAGAATTGTGTGCAGTTGTAATCCTATCATACGTAAAATATACAGTAACATTCGTGTACTTGATACTAAAATAACTTACAGGTAAATTCTAACACAACACAGAATAGGTCTACCTCTATTCACAGTAAAAAACAAAGCCACTGAATTTATCTTGGAAAATTTAAATTCAGGCCATTATTTCACAATTTGGAAAGCTGAGCAGTCTGACTTTAAGATGACTTTCTCACTGTTGAAGCTGGCTCTGTCGGTGTGTGATCTGAGACCTCCTTGTGTCTTAAGCATTCCTGCGGATGACGCACCTCAGAGATGGGACCCTGCAATTGGCCTTGTACTGTGTTCCAGTCGGTACTCTGGATCCAGCCTCCCAATCCCAACTTTTTACCTTCAACCTGACTGTACTCGTGGACCATCACCCCCAGCACCTTCCCCAAAATGTCACAATCCACTGATATCAGGGCGTCCCCTTCTGCAATGCTCAAACCCTCCCTGTCTTCCTTGCGGGCCTCTGGGATCACATGGGTGACCACCACGCCAACGATTCCCCCAGCTGGGAAATTGGCTGAGCTCTGAAGCTGAGGGCGGCTAAATACTATTTACAAATGATAAATACGTCTTTGTTTATCAGAGAGGGCTTCCCGAAACAGCTCATCTAAAACACCTCCCCATCGCTATCCCTTCCCCCAATTTATTTTCCCATGTGGTATTTACCACTGGCTGTCATTTCCTTGTGGGTCTGTTCACTGTCTCTCTTCTAGACACACAGGGTTTGTGTCTGGTTTTGCTCTCCTTTGTGTCCCCCATACAGTAGCCATGCCTGGCCCAGGGTAGATATGTTAGGGGAAACACTGACTGAAACCACCCGCCCTGGCCAGGCAAGATAGTAGCCACTTGCATGAGTTATTGTAACAACAGGAGGTCCTGGTAAGAAACACAGAACTGACAAGTCACCACCAACAATAGGAATTCCGGAAAGGTCAAAAGGAGACAGGAGATGCCAGTCCATATGTTCTCCCAGAATCCTTCTCGCTGGAATCCATCTTGGCTGAGCGACGTGTGCGCCACCAGGAAGGACCTTGAGTCAGAATGATTGGCCAGAGACAACCCAGAAACTAATCCCATCACCATAAAACCCGAGACTGCAAGCCATGTAGCAGAGCATTCCTCCTGGGTTCCCTTACCTTCCTGCCCTCCACCCGGGCGCCCCCTCCCAATAAAGTCTCCTGCTTTGTCAGCCCATGTCTCCTCGGACAATTCATTTCTGAGTGTTAGACAAGAGCCCACTCTCAGGCCCTGGAAGGGGTCCCCCTTCCTGCAACAGATACTTAGTAAAAAGTTGTTGAATGAATACCAGCCATGGGACTTGGGGCTTGAGCTGCTGGGGGACAATGGGAGAGGCAGCTGTTTAGGTCCGACACAGCGGCTCCCATCCCACCTGCCAATCAGACTCACTGCTGCGAGGATGTGGGTCCTTGGGGCTGCCACTTGACCCCCTTCACTCTCATTTTTATACAATAACATCTCACCTTTATTGAGCACGGCTCCATACCGGGCTCTCTTCCGAGTGCCTTGTGTGGATGGCATTTAATCCTCATGACGATCCTGTGAGCTGGGCACCAATCGTGTCCCCATTTACAGATGTGGAGACTGACGCACAGGCCAGTGAAAGCTTGCCTGAGACCATACAGCTAGTGAGTGGAAAAACTGGGATTTGAACCCAGGTGGCTCTGGCTCTAGAACCCCTGGGTGCTAGAGTGTTTCCCGCTCTACTAGAATCGGAAGGCACTGGCCCAAGTCATACAGCTCCTTTTGGAGAAGCTGGGCTAGAACTCAGGTATCCTGACTCCAGGATGGGACTCCTTGCATAACCTCAGGCAGCGTGGGAAGGGCTGGGGGTTGGGAGTCAGCCCGACCTGGGTTCAAATCCTTCTCCAGCCAACCATTCGACAACTGACTCCAGTCCTGCTGGGCCCAGTGGCTTGGGAGCCGAGTATCTGCCCTGATAGCACTGAGCACTGAGGAAGAGAGCAGGGCCACCTGGGTCCCCACATGTCAACTTCTTGCCTTTTGAGTCTTACCAGAAAGAACTGCCGATCTCAACAACCAAGAATTCCCAATCTCCCTGCCCTCAGCTTCTGAGGCTGGCGGTCCAGAGCTGACAGTGGCTTATCTGGGTGATGTCAGAGTTGCAGCCATCTGTGTCTTGGCTCCCCAGACTTGGAGCACCGCTTGCCTATGAATTTTGAAGCCATGGATTATGGGGGAGGACTTCATAAATTTGCAGAGGATCCTCCCTAGCTGTGGGCCCATCACTACCTGCCTCCTGGACCTGTTGCCCCCAGTGGTTCAATGTGCCTGGCAGTACCTCGGTGTGGAGTCAATACTGGACTTGGAGTTAGAATACCTGGACGATGTTTAGGCTCTGACACCTGCTTGCTGGGTAACTTGGGGCAAGTTACTCAGCATATCTGGTCCCCATTCCTCCATCTCTAAAACTGCCCTGCTTTGAAAGGGCTGTTGTGAGGATTTCATGGGAGAAAGTAAGTCAGAGCTTCTCCACCTTTTCCACCAAAGCCAAACCTAATGGCAAAAGAGAGTAAAGAGGTACCCTGGGGGCTTGAGGGTGTAGCTTAAAGCAGCCTGCCACAGGCTCACAATTTATCTGAAGTCTTACTGTAGCTAAAATTTTATGTGTATTTTGCATTCTGCTCCATAATATACCCATGCTGTTTCTTTTAACACAAAGCCAGTGTTTTAAGTTATTTACCACTGGGTAATTTTAATGCCAGCAAGATGGGCCATGTGTGTCACGTGGCTCTGCAAATTCCCTGGCCCATTTATGGGAGCGCCCCAAGGGCTATGCACCCCAGTTTAAGAAGTATTTGTGTACAAAAAGTGCTCTGGAGAAAGCAAAAAATGCTACAAAAAGGTCAGAGATTTTAATGTGACTGTTGGCGGTAATGGGAAGAGGAACAGTGAGCAAGATGGATGAAGGAAGGAGAAAAAGACGGGCAGGCAGAGATGGAGGAGTGGAAATGGGGACTGGATGGTGATCAGGCCATGAATGGAAACCCTGGATGGACCAGGCTTCAGTGTTTGTTCCTAGACCTTGCCCATCCTCCTGCTGGGTACACCTCCTCTCTCCCTCAGTTTAGAGGGAGGAGACCTCCAAGCCTCTGTGGTCTATAAATCCCAGAGGGTTTATGTAAAAATTTGGGTGGATCTGGGGTCCGTTCCTAGGGACTGGTCAGCAGGTACAGGAGCTGGACTCTACCCTGGCACTGCTAGGGTCTCCTGTCCTTCCCTACTGGGTGACCAAGGCTCTTGACAGCACTAAAGAGACACTTACCTGTTCACTGGCACAGTCAGCCATATACTCATCCACTCCTTTGGCTTAGGGTGTCTTTCCTCCAATTGCCATCCTCCCCAGAGTGTCTTCTTTAGCGCTGCGGGTTGGCTCTCCATATTCCTTTAATGGCATAGGGTGTAAGATCCCTCCAGCAACCACCCAAAATCCTCCTTGCAGGCCCTTCGTGTAAATACTCCCAGGAGAGCCACAGCAATGTCCCAGAATCCCTCAGGTAGGTATGCAGATTAGGCTCCACGTTAACCTGGGCTAAAGAATGAGCAAAACTTCTTTAGTTTCTTTTTCTGCTCCTCTTGGTATCTTTTCAAAATTGCAAAGCTCCCATGCAGAAATATGCGCACTGCACAATAATACAAAATGTCTGAAAGCAAATATTTCCAAAGAATTGTGGGAGTGCAAGCAAACACCTTCTTTTCTTCCGCTGTTATTTCTGGGCAAAAGCAGATAACGAGTTACCCTTTTCACAATCAATGTGCAGTGGATTTTTGGCTACATTATTCAGAGCAAATATAAACAGGGTAAGTTAAAGGCATAGATTATTACAAAATAAAATTGGGATATGTGAAGCTTAAAACTCTTAATTTTAAACTACTTCTTGCAATCGGCCAGAACTTGATCCTCAGTAATTCTTTGCAAATAGCGTTTGCATTTTATTATTGAATGTGTTTTATAGTGGTGTAGGATGATATTCGGCTCATGTTTTTGTATAAATATAATAAAAGGAGGCTTCCCACTGAACATAGATTTGGGAAATAGTGTTTACTTATTTCTCTCAATTCAAAAGAGTGTGAACTGGAAATTTTTTGTTTCAGTAATTTTTTTTTTTTTAAAACACAAAGGCTGTGTACTGTTTCTTTCCACAAAGAACACAAGCCAATCCAGGGACAATTATGGTTTTGTATTTCTCTCTGGGGAGCACTGGCCCATACTATGAACTTGCGAATCAGCAAACAAGGCTCTGAGCTGCCCAGATGGGCTGTGGACTTGGCATGGAGATGACGCAGAGCCAGGGCTTGAGGCTCAGGACAGGCAGCCTCTCTCCCCCTGGGGCAGGCAGACCTGGGAGAACCTGCAGAGGGTGAGGGTGTTGTGGAATAGAGGCCGAGGGGGGAAGGGCAAGAAGGTGGGCTAGAACAAAGGTATGAGCCAGACACTTCTACCACTTTTCTTTGTGCTTATCTAGTCCTTCCAGAGACCTGCTGAGGTTATAAGGAGGGGAGATTCTGATTTCCGGTGGGCCCTGGAATCTCAAGAGGCCACTTTGGGTCTACAGCAGGTAGGAGACTCTAAAGAAGTGGCGAGGAGTCTGGAGTCAGTCAAATCTAAGCCTGATCTGAATCCTTTCTCTACCACTCACTAGCTGTTTGGGTAAGAGGCTTCACTTCTTTGAGCCTCAGTTGACTCATCTGCAGAATGGGATGCTAATTGGACTTACTTCAAAAGATTGTTGTAAAGTTTTGCTGGAGAAAAAAAAAAAAAGAGAAATCACTTTGCTCGATGCCTGGCCTATATTACTGAGTATTGTTGATGTGATAGTTCTGGACTTGGACTTCAGTCTGCCTTGCGTTAGAATTATTTATGTCTGTCTTGATTATAGTTAAGGTTATCAAGGGTTGGGGCATAGGGTTGGGGCAGACTTAGCCCAACTCAGGTGCCTCAAATACTCAGTAATTGCGGTTTGAATTTAATTTCTTTTTTAAACCAGTCACTTCTGCCCTATTCTGTGCCTTCCTTTTGTGAAGGGTGGCTCTGCCTGGCGGTGGGGGTGGGGGTGGGGGTGGGTGGGTCCATGTTGGCTGCGTTTTCCTTTTAGTATACTCTTCCTGCAATATGTACTTATTACCACCAGGTGGCAGAAGAGTCCCAGGCCGCTTTTGGAAACCAGAACACAGCAGAGGATTTTCATCCTTGGGAGACATTTAAAAATGGATTTCTATGGGCTTCCCTGGTGGCACAGTGGTTAAGAATCCACCTGCCAATGCAGGGGACAGGGGTTCAAGCCCTGGTCCGGGAAGATCCCACATGCCGTGGAGCAACTAAGGCCGTGTGCCACAACTACTGAGCTTGTGCTCTAGAGCCCATGAGCCACAACTACTGAGCCCACGTGCCTGGAGCCTGTGCCCGCGCACTGCAACGAAGAGTAGTACCCGCTCGCCACAACTAGAGGAAGCCCACGCGCAGCAACGAAGACCCAACACAGCCAAAAATAAATAAATAAAATAAATAAATTTAAAATGGATTTCTATTTATTAAATCAGTTCAGTGAGATTAACCTACTCACCACCCCAACTTTAAGGACGGCAAGGTAGTTAGACAAAATACAAAGTGTTTGGTGCACTCAATTATCCTTTCTTTATTTTTATTATTATTATTTTTTTGCGGTACGCGGACCTCTCACCGCTGTGGCCTCTTCTGTTGCGGAGCACAGGCTCCGGACGCGCAGGCTCAGCGGCCATGGCTCACGGGCCCAGCCGCTCCGCGGCATGTGGGATCTTCCCAGACCGGGGCACGACCCCGTGTCCCCTGCATCGGCAGGCGGACCCTCAACCACTGCGCCGCCAGTGAAGCCCTATCTTTTCTTAACTAATCCTTAAAGAGCGTCTGATCGAGTGCTTCCATTCCTTTAGGCAAGGCTTTCTCCTCCTTACACACAAGTTTGCTCCACTTGGTCTTACCACTCCCTGGAGTTTCCTCCAGTTCTTGCTTATATTCACTCACTCAGCCAACATTTACTGTTCCTCTTCTCTGCACCAGGCCCCATGAGGGTTGCTCTGACCTCAGGAAGCTCACGGCCTTGGGGGGAGGGCAGGGTTATGGAAATAGCAGGAGGTCACAAGCCCAAATGCTCACAGTGTCCAGGCAGGTAACAGGGATGAGTGAAGCAGGTCTGGAGTAAGAAGAACAGGGAGTTGGGGGTCTTTGGCCATCTGGAGACTTGAGGCTCATCTAAAGAGGGGCACCTACCACTCAGCTCCACCTGATTGTTGCCAGATCTTCCTATTCTTCAAGAGAAATTACTGTATTGATTTTTTTTGTGTGTGTGTGTGGTACGCGGGCCTCTCACTGCTGTGGTCTCTTCCGTTGCGGAGCACAGGCTCCGGACGTGCAGGCTCAGCGGTCATGGCTCACGGGCCCAGCCGCTCCGCGGCATGCGGGATCCTCCCGGACCGAGGCACGAACCCATGTCCCCTGCATCGGCAGGCGGACTCTCAACCACTGCGCCACCAGGGAAGCCCTACTGTATTGATTTTTAAAATACAAAATTACTTACTTTAAATCTGTTGCTGAGCCAGACTTGGCTCTTGAGCTGTGAGTTTGAGACTGTGAAAGAGAGACGTGAGTATGGGGTGATAGGGCAGTGAGGACGTTATGTCCAGGGGGCTACAGGGGCCCAGAGGAGGGTGCCCCAGCTCTGCCCAGAGCATACGTTCATTCATTCATTCAGCAATTACTGGTTGCCTTCCTATCATGTGCAGAGCTCTGTGCTGAATGCTGGGGATTCATGATAAGCCCAGCTCCCCTTTCATGGGGCACAGTAGGGGGGACAGATGTCCAACACTGTGTCACACTATTTATGGTTTGGCTGTAAACTGGTGTTATCTGAAGGACTGGTGTGCCGTGCAATCAGAGTCTGAGGATGAGTCAGGGAGGGCTTCCCTGAGGAAGTGATGTTTAGTCTGAGATCTGGAGGATAACTAGGAGTTTAACTTATTCATTTACCAGGCCAGCCATTTCTTCTTCTAGAGGTGAACTAAATGTCCATTGGGGGAGGGTCATGGTCTTGAGAAAGGGCCATTTCTCAGGCAGGAGTCCCAGATGGTCAGTGTTGGATCCTTTTCCTCCCCTGGAATGTGCTGGACAGAGCAGCAATCCACTGGGGATGAGAAGAGGGACGAGAGAGGTTTCTCCTGCGCTGATCTGGGGCACGTACTGTGGAGGAGGGCACCTGGGAGAGGCTGGGAGGAGCAACCAGCTCCTTCAAAGAACCGAGAGAGGGTCCCTGGTCAGTGTTTTGGGAAGGAGGACAGGGCAGAGATGGAAGCATTGACCCCTGGCTCCCAGGGCAAGGAGATTTCAGGTTCTGTGATGAGTGGCGCTTGTAATGGAGCCGAAAGCTGAGGACAGGGAGGGTAAGGATGCTCAGGGCCCACAGCTGCACCAAGAGGGCTCAGAAGTGGGGTACACAGTACCCCCAAGTTTGACATACGGGAGAAAGAACCCACCAGATCTGGCTGCGTATCCTGTTTCCCCGCTGCCGAGTTGTGCGATCTGGGGTAAATCACTTCAGCTTCCTGAGTCTCAGTGTCCTCATTTACGATGGACATTTTATGCTCTGGGTGGTGGAGTAGGGTGATACCGTAGGATCTTCCGTATGAGGGCCTTGCCCCGGGCCTGGCCCACAGCTGGTGGTCAGTATATCTGCGTTCTCCCCTTCTTCCCTTCTCAGTGGTACCACTGTTGGCAGGAAGTTCCTGCCTTCTGCTGTCCTCACATCCACCAATCCAGAACTTGTGTTTCTACCCCCAAGTCCTCAAGGTCACAAGGGACATCCTCAAGGTCAAAGGTCTCCACTCCCACCCATACCTCCTCTCCACCCCCAGCCTCATCCGGACCTTATCCTGACCACGTTTTTTGCACACATCTCTTTAGAAAACAGACTAAACATTCAAGAGATGACACAACCATACATTTTCCAGTACGTTCTCTTCAGAACTGAGAAAAATAAGTCCATGCTCACTCCCAGCCTGGGATGTCTGGCACAGTGCGTGGTAGAAGGAGGTTCAGCCTCACCCTGGCTCTGACATCCCCTCTCTGTGTGACCTTGGCAGGAAAAAAACTTATGAAAGTGAAACGCTTTGGGAATGCTACTGTTTGTATTGTGTAGAATATAAGGATCAGGAGCTTTTCCTTGGCATTTTCCTACTTTTCTCGGTTGACGCGGAGGACTCGGGTCATTTCCACCCATCTGATTGTTTAATGAGCACAGTCTCCATCAGTCCGTGAACCAGCGCCCTAAGCTTCACCTTCTGCTCGGCTGTGTAAGGCTCCAGGGTGAAGGCAGGAACAGGAGATGATCCTGCTGGAATACTTGCCTCAAGGACGTTCCTTGAAGAACCGCCAGAGTTCAGTGTCGGGTCCTCAGCTTGTTGCTTGTGGGACCGGGGGGCATTCAGCTGCCCTGCCCTGCCCCTCACCCCTCAGCGAGGTTTTAAGATTATTGTAGGTACAAAGCCTCGTGCCTGGCATGTGGGAAGCTCCCCTCAGGCCCTCAGTGGGCCACTGTAATCACTAGGAATTGTTATTTATAAATGAGACTGTGCGTGTGAAGCACATGCCCATGCCTGACCCACAGCAGCTATTTATCATCGTCCTGCTGTGGTCATCATAAATAATGCACACCACACGCTTGGGGGTTCAGAGCTGGTCCTCAGTAAAGATCTGTAGGAAGTCCTGGGAGATTCTGACTGTAAACCAGTCTCTGAGGGCCTCTGCATGCCGAGGGCTGAGCGCGCAGTGGTGTGGACGCTACTGACGGTGTGGCTGGCCCGGGGCTGGGCATGTGCTGATGCCCAGGGCACATTTCCTCCCATTGTTGCCCTCCAGCACATTCTTCAGATCAGAAAACTGGGGAGCCCCAAGCTGTAGTGTCCCTTTTAGTAACTCCTGGGCATGCAGCTGCCGTCCTCTCCACCATCCGAGCTCCCTCCTCCTCCGTGGCTCCTCCGAGCCCTGGGTCTGGGCTGCTGCTGGGCTGCTGCATGGCTCCAGCGTGGCCGACTTCTCTGGGCTGTCCTCCAAGCCTCCTTACTCCTCCCGCCCCATGGCCGTCTGCAGATGCACAAACTCTTGCAGCCTCTGGTTTCAATCTGGAACAGAGCGCACCTGAGGCCCTGACTTTGCATCCAGAATCTAGGCTTGGGGAGGGCCCCTCTGGTCTCTGAAAGCACCCCCGTCCGTCCCTGTCCCCCAACCCTGGCTCAGACTGAATCCCCAGCTTCCAGGTGTTGGAACAGTCTTGGCCTGAAATCTGAAGACTTAAGGGTGTGTGCTCAGGGCCCCTGTTTGTCTTCCCAGGAGGCCCCGGGCAAGCTGGTCGTGCTGTTAGACCGCGCCCTGACCCTCTTCAGGTGGACGCACGCAGGCTCACACACACCTATGCTCCCTATCATGTGCCCAGGAATTCGAGCACGCACACACACGGGTCCTCACCCAGGCACACCCATACGCAGGGCTACTGTTGCACACTGTGGGAGCTCCAGGTCCGATGCACATATGTGAACACACACCCCTGGGCGCTTATCCTTCCTTACACACTGCAGGTTTCATACACCTCCTGCCCTTACTCGGGGACACACATTTGCAGTCACACCCATGCACACACCAAGGGCTGAGTCCCCCCGGGCACCGCTCTCCACACGCTCCCCAAGCACAGACACATGAAAATATGACTTGCGCGTCTGTGTGACCCTCCCCACTCACCCCAGAAGCAAGCAACCCCAGCACACCCCCTCCGCCCAAACTCAGCTCTGGACTGGCAGAACACCCCGTAAGTGCTCAGACATCCCAGCCACGCACTGCTGTTCGGCCCCTCCCTCGGGGACCCCTCACGAGCACGCTTATGAAAACATTCCTCCCGTGATGGAGTGCTTCCTTTGGGCCTCTTCGGCTTGTAACAGATTAAAAGCAAACAGGTATTTGTCACGGGGAAGTGTACCCAGTTGTGCTGGAAAATGGACTATTTGATGAGTGTGAGAACTTGAGCATGTCACAGAGGGGAGAACCTGTGTTATTGCAGACTGCCAGGCCGAAGTGGCCGCCGGCAGCGTTATCGGCTGTGGCAGGCATCACCTGCAACTGAAAGGATCCCATTACGGCAAGTAATGGCTTAATCACAGCCAGTTTGTAATGGAGATGACCTCTCTGTGTCCCGCTGGCCTCCCCCAATGGATGGTACCGCTCTACACCGTGACTAACAGCGCTCCGTTCTGCTCTCCTGCCAAAGGGCTACTGGGCCCAGCCGGGACACTGAACCAGGCAGCTATCAGGGGAGGCTGCAGGCAGGAGCGAGGGCAAGAGCGGGGAGAGGAGAAGGGTGCTGAGACCATGGGCCCCATCGGCTTGGACAGGCGGGGAAACTGAGACCCGGAGAGGATGCCTCACAAGGCCCCGTCTTACCTCTTTTCCCAGAACCTTGCATTTAAAGCAGAAAGCTAGTGAGCAACAGCTTCCATCTGCGGGGCGCTAGAACCTGTGTTTGGCACTTTCCACACCTTATCGTGCTCCAGCGCTAGGAGGTATGGTATTATCATCGTCCCACTTTACAGATGAGGAAACGGAGGCTCAGAAGAACACTTGACTAGCCCAAGGTCACAGAGCAGGTAAATAACAAGACTGGGAATTGGCCTCAGGCTGTGAGCCCTGAAGTCAGCGTTCTTAGCCATTACGTCCGGAGAGCCTCCCATCAGCCTTTGGGGGTCCCAGCACCGTCCCCCTTCCCAAGCAGGGCAGGAGCTGTGTGTTCTGCACCCACGTGTTCACATGCCAGGGAGACTTCTGTTTTCTGCCTGGAGGCTGTGTGTGCCAGGCGTTCACCACCCACCCACAGCTTCCCTGAACATCTCTTAAGTTCAGCCCTTGTCCCTCCAGCTCCCCGCAGCCCCTCACCACTGCCCTGAACAGGAATGGTGAGCACACTGGCGCGCAGAGGCCATGGGGAGGTGTTCCCATTATAGCTTTTTTTTTTTGGCGGTACATGGGCCTCTCACTGCTGTGGCCTCTCCCGTTGCGGAGCACAGGCTCTGGACGTGCAGGGTTAGCGGCCGTGGCTCACGGGCCTAGCCGCTCCGCAGCATGTGGGATCCTCCCGGACCGGGGCACGAACCCGCGTCCCCTGTATCGGCAGGCGGACTCTCAACCACTGCACCACCAGGGCAGCCCCCCCATTCTATCTTGAAGGCAAAGAGGTCAGGCTGGCTGTGGGGCTTTCCAAATGTCCCCAACGTGGTAGCCAGCTGTAGTGGGGCCCTGAAGGTCACTTCAGCTGCAGCCCAAGGTCAGGAAGTCCCTGGTGAGCACAGGAGGCTGCTCTTTGCTTCTGCCCAGACTCTGTGTCCCTGGGGCTGACTCTAGGGGAATCCTGGGGTTCAGGATTCCAGGGCACCACCCCCTTTCCTTCAAGGGGTCCCGCCTGTGCCACTGGGGCAGTTACCAAGCAGAGTCCGGGTTGGACCATCTGGAGACTCGAGCAGGAGGATCAAAGGGCCCTTCCTTCCCTGCCTTCGCTTAGGTCTTCAGCGTCACATCCAGTGCCTGGAGAAGAGGCTGGGGCTTAGGCAGATTTGGGGTTGAGACCTGGTTCCATCACTTACCTGGACAGGTTTCCTTATCTCCCTGAGCCTCAGTCTGCTCACCTGTACAACACCTAAACCTGCCTCGTAGAGGTGTGAGGATTAAAGGACATCACATGTGTGTAGTATCGAAAGCGAGCCTGTGACCTGGTCAGGACTAGCTAAGATGTGAAAGACTTTCAGCAAAGCTCCCTGGAGGGAGGCCAGATGGTGGCTGAGTCGGACCCCAAGAGTGTGGTCTGCGTGCTCTTGATAACCCACAATGAGATGGTGGTGACAATGGTAGTTAACACTTGTTGAACTCGTACTGTGTGACGGGCACTAGTGCCTCCCACAGATTTCTCGTTTAATCCTCCCAAACTCTAAGCCATAAGTAACCTATTATTGTTTCCACTTTAGAGATGAGGCAAATGAGGTTAGGGGCCTGGTCAGTGTCACATAGCTAGAAAGTGGAGCTCCTGGATCCAGACATAGGCTGTCTGGCTGAGAGTCTCTGCCTTAACTGGTGCTCTCTACCACGTTGGGGACATTTGGAAAGCCCCACAGCCAGCCTGACCTCTTTGCCTGCGAGATATAATGGGCATACCTCCCCGTTATATCTGGTGAGCGCACCAGTGTGCTCACCTTTCCCGTTCAGGGCAGGGGTGAGGGGCTGCGGGCAGTTGGAGGGACAAGGGCTGAAGGTAAGTGATGTTCAGGAAAGCTCTGGGGCCACTGAGAGGTGGGGGCATGGTGGGAGGCCCTGACGCTGAGAAGCTGGCGGAGGGGCAGCAGAGAGAGCAGGTTGGGAGAGTCAAGAAGTGGGGCTACTGGGAATGTAAATGGGTACAGCCACCATGGAAAACAATAGGGTGGTTCCTTAAAAGACTGAAAATAGAGGTACCATGTGATCCAGCAATCCCACTCCTGAGCATGTATCCGGAAAAGACAAAAGCTCTAATTAGAAAAGATGCACGTATCCCAACATTCATAGCAGCACTATTTACAATGGCCAAGACATGGATGCAACCTAGGTGTCCATAACAGATGAACGGGTAAAGAAGATGTGATATATATATATATACACACATACACACACAGAAGGAAATGTTACTCAGCCATAAAAAGAATGTAATAATGGCCTTTGCAGCAACATGGATGGGCCTAGACATTATCACGCTAAGTGAAGTCAGAAGAGAAAGACAAATACCATGTGATATCGCTTACATGTGGAATCTAAAAAAATGATACAAATGAACTTATTTACAAAACAGAAACAGACTCACAGACATAGAAAACAAACTTATGGTTACCAAAGGGGAAGGGGGTGTGTGTTGAATATATTAGGAGTAGGGGATTAGCAGACGTGCACTACCACATATAAAATAGATAAACAACAGGGATTTACTGTAGAGCACAAGGAACTCTATTCAATATCTTGTAATAAACCATAATGGAATAGAATCGAAAAATAAGAATACAGATATATACATATATATGTATAACTGAATCATTTTGCTGTACACCTGAAACTAACATAATATTGTAAATCAACTATACTTCAATTAAAAAAAAAAGAAATGGGGTTGCAGAGGTGCTTTTTTTCGCAGGCTGGTCCCAGCCAGTATGCTTGTCTGCAAGGTTCCCTGAGACAAGGCTGCTGCTACCAACAGCAGGGAAGCAGCCACTGAGTTTCATTCACTTAGCAACATTGATTCAACAAATATTTATCAAGTGCCCACTATGTACTGGCTGGATGCAGTGGTGAGCTAGACAGACATCATTCCTTCCTTCCCGGAGGTGAGCCCTGGAGATGCAAAGAAATTCTGGCTCAGCGCCCTCAGGAGTGTTCGCTGAGGACGTACTCTTGTGCCAAGGACGGACGCATCCCCTCCCGTCATCCTCCTAACGACTCCATGAGGAGATATTAGAGTGTTGCCTGTGTTTTCAAATGAGGAAGCAGAGTCTCAGAGACCCTAAGTGACTTGCCCAAGGTTGCACAGCTGGTAAGTGATGGAGCTGAGCCTTGAGCGCAGATCTGCCGGAAGCTTGTGCTTTTCACAGCTACCTGCGTGGCTCTGCTCTCTTGTCTACTGGCAATGCTCCTGCCCATCTGGGGCCCCACTGGGCAGTGGGGTTGGGATTGGGGGCAGCCCTGCCCTCTCCACCTGGAGAGCTGCTTTCTTCCCTCCCTCCCACCTCTCCCCCCATCCCCCAGCTTCCCCCAGCTCCCACTGTCTGGACCTTGCCTGCTCTGCAGTGGGGGAGAGCTTATTCTCATGCTAATTGCAAAACTAATTGTTCTTATTGCAAAATCCATTATATAGTATATTTATATTGCAGATAATGAGCTGTTTGGATTAAATAGCTCACTAAAAGTCAATAAAAAGAAATTTGCTTCACTGTTCCTCCCCTCATTTTTCACCGGCACCGTTAACACAGCCGTCCTTCTCCCTGAAGGCTGGAATTCATTAAAATGCCTGGAGCGGCAAGGGGGTGTCGCTCTTGTCGCTGTGTGGTTTTCCCCTTCTCTTTGAAAAGGCATTGGGAGGAGAGGGTTGGAAGACAAGAAGCAGGTTCTTTCCCTGGTTTTAGTGACAGGGGTGACTAACCAGGGAAAGTGCATTGTAATTTCTAGCAGCATCGAAGAGCGTGGTATCTTCAGAACAAAACTTGGGGCTTGATGGGGTGGGGTGTGTGCTGCGGATGGGTGGGGACTGAGGAATGAGCTGTCAGTCACTGCCACCCCTCAAAGGGGTGGAGGAAATAACCAAAGGCCTCAGTGCTGGGTTCTGCAGGTTGAAGCCCGTCTACGGGGCCTGGCTTGGGGACAGGAATGAGAGTGAGAGAAGACAGCCTGGGTCATGTTTTGAGAGGGTGAATATCAGGTTTGAAATCAAGGGTCTGGATTTCTAGGTTCTGGTCCCTCTTAGCACCACAACATCTCTGTGACTTCCAGAATTTTCCTAGTCTATTTTTCTGGCCTTGGTTCTAAACCTGAAGCTGGCTTGTTTAAGTTGAGTCCTACCAGGAGGTGGGCTGGTCTGTGAGGTTCCGGGATTGTTAGCTCTGGGGCTTCTGCAGTCATTGTGTTTCATGTCGTAAAGGGTGCATTGCTCAGGAATCCAGTCTCACACCCAGGCCCTTGCCCTTGACATTCTATGGCACTGAGCAATCAAAGTGGGGCTGCAAGGAAGGGTCTGTTTCTTATTTCTTTTCCCAGGAGCCACGCTCCCATTTGGTCTGATAAAATGGCATGATCTGAGAACTGGGATGGCCTGGAAGGAAGCTGCCGGCCCCCTCATACCCGCAGAAATGAGCATCTTCTCAACCATCCATCCATCCGTCCATCCAATAAATGTGTACTGAGAGCCCATAATGGTCAAGACATTGTGTTAGGTCTTGGTGATGACTCTGAGTAAAAACACACAAAGTCTTTATTCTCATGGAACTTACAGTCTATTGGGAATGTAAGGGCAGGTACTAGTCAAATAGTCACAGAAATGAGTGATTAATTAAAACCAAGGCAAGTGCTTAGAAAGAAAGAACAATTCTAAGACAGCAATCCTAGGAGGACCTAGCCTGGATGGTGGGACCAGAGAAGACTTCCTAGAGAATGCAACACAGGAGCCGAGCTCTGTAAGGTGAATGTGTTAGACAAAGAAGGGGAGGGGCAAGTTTGGACAAAGACCCACCCCAGGGAAGGCCAAGGGATGGTAGCAGGACAGCAAAAAGCCAGTAGGGGTGAGGCTGGGATGGTGGTCTAGGACCAGTGCATGCGCGGCCTTGTACGTCAAGAAATTAAGGAATTTAATGTTTACTGTAGGAGCAAAGGGAAGCCACTGTGTGTTTACAGCAGTGGGGTGACATGACTTGCATTCTGAAAACTTCACTCTGCTGCCACTGACAGACTTACCACTGGAAGGTTTGAGCTGCAGGGAAGGATGGCAGGGCCAATACAGAGAGCAGGATGGAAGACAGAAGCTTGGTAAGGGTAGGGGAGAGGAAATTTGCCCAAAGGAAGTCAAATTTGTACTAGCAAGGGAGGTGAGGTGCTGGCCATCTTCCCACAGTGCAGTGCTGAGCAGACCCTAACCAGGAGGCTGATTTTAAACTCTCAGATGACGGAGGTGTGGAACCTGTCTTCAGCGCCACAGAGGGCTCCCCAAGCCATTCTTGGGAGCCCATGTTGGGGACCTTGACAGCATCTCCACAGATGCCCAGCTCGGTGCTCACAGGGCCTGTAAAGTCATTGCAAAGTTTCCTGGGAGGATGGTAAACAAAGAGATGCCTAGTCATTCCTGCACAAATGCACATGACTTGTGGGAGGGAGAAGGCCTGGTGTTGGCCAACCTGGAGCAGGGACTTCAGACTCCCTTCCCCCCCAACAGAGCAACAGGCTAATACCAAAAGGGGAGGCAGCCTGAGAAGTTTCCACTCCAGGCAGCTGAAATGGCTGTAATCTACAGCCATCTTTATTTAACGACTTCAGAGGGAGATGGGAAGAGAGAGGCAGCAGGCAGGATGCTGAAACAACTTGAGTGTGACTGAGATGAAAAGCAGTGGAATCTGGTGCCACGTACCCCCCTTCTGGACCTCAGCGTCCACAGAGGTGCTGGAATGAAAGGGCTCTCCAGGGAGGAAATAGAGGCTCCAGGAAACTGAGTCCAGTAGCAGGGGCACCAGAAGCCCCTTTCAGCCCAGCCCAGACCAGCCCAGCTCAGCCTCTCTGGGAGAGGCAGGGTCTGCGGAGCTCAGGGTCCCTGCATTTTAATGCTTGTAAAGCCCCTGGCAACGAACAGGCATCCCCTGGAGGAAATAACTATCTCTGTGCGCCTCAGTGGAGCCCTCTGTGTGGGTCTGTGTCTGCTCTTTGTTCTCATCCAGTCCTTCAGAAAGTTAAGAAGCTGGTGTGTCATTTGGTACGCAGAGTGTAAGCAGGGACCAAACAGACAAGGTCAGGAAGGGCTGATTCTTTCTGCTGCATCTCTGGGGTTGCAGTTGGAGATCGCCCCCCTCTGCATGGCAGGTTTGTGATCCACCACGCTTGGGAGCGGGGGCAGAACTCGTTTGCCATTTTGTTGTAAGAAAGCTCTTCTTCGTAAGTCTTGAAGGGGACCCCGGACCTGGGCCGAGGTCGTTGCCTGCTGACTTGCAGCCAGCAGTGCCCTCCTCCTGCTCTGAGCTATCTCCCTGCGCTTGGACTTGGCTCTTCTGAGTGTCTGGGTCTCTGTGGATGGCAAGCTCCATGGGCCGGGCCCTTGGTAGAGGTACTGCCCATCCTTTCGGGCACAGTGCAGAGCGAGCAGTGATGTGTTTGCTTAGTAAACAAATGAGGGAATAAGTGAATGGATACAATAACTGACATTCCTGTTGGGCTGTGACCAGTGCAGTGAAGTGGCCCCTACTGGGAGTAGGCGGAGACCCGGGTGTCTGGGTCTTTGGGCTTTGGGGAGGGTGGGGCATGTAAGGGGTTTAGTTTCCAATAACAAGAAGTCAGGATGGTAGATTGGAAGAGGGCCAAGAGCCATGTTCCCTGGCAGCACAGGGTGAAACCTCAGTGTTTCTGCAGATGACCAGCACAGGGAGTGTGGGGAAACCTGAGAGTTAAGAGGGCCTCAGAGTGACTAGGACACGGCTGAGTGTCTTCAAGTGTTGTTGAGACAGAGGGAGCCCCAAGATGACCCTATGGGCTTCAGGGAACTCAGAGCACTTACATGGCTGGTGGGTATGGAGCTTGGGGGAGTGTGTGTGTGTGTGTGTGTGTGTGTGTGTGAAATAACTACTCTATAGTTTGGAGAGATGCATGAAGACGCTGGGTCTGTGGCCCCAGGAGGCATTTGCGGGGGTGGTCTTTGGGAGGTGTTGGAGTAGAGGGTGTGGCCCTGAGAAGGGAGGAGATACCTCGGGCCCTGGGTGCCAGGGGAGGGACCTCTGGGACAGCAGGTACAGGGCCTATTGGATGTTGAGGGGAGCGATGTCCTTTGACCCTTATCTTCCCTGCAGTAAGCAGACTGGCTGGCCAGGGAGAGGCTGGGGCTCTTCCCTCTTCATTTGGGATGAAAGAGAGTCTGTCCCTTTTCAATTTCTTCCTCAGCAACTCTGCATAAGACAGGAAGCAACTCACAAGGCACATGTAACCCACACGGCGAGTGGAGAAAACCAGGGGCTTCACTCTGAGTCTACCTGCCTTCTCCTCTGTCCTTCACCTATGATGTAGGGGATTTGATGTGAGGATACAGGACACAGTTCTGGAGGGGACTGCTGGGGAGCAGCCCAGTGGCTTGGATAGCTGGGTCTCGGGGGTGCCCAGAGAGGTGATGTCTGTGTTCTCCCCTGGAGAAAAAAGAGAGAGGGCTCAGTGCCCCAGCCTCAGTCCCAGAGGGACTCTGTAAGGAAGACAGAGGGGAGCTTGGAATAAGGTGAAGACAGTAAGGGCAATGAGAGAAGATTTGTGAGTGTGTGTGTGGCACCGTAAGTGTGCACTTCTCGCGCGCGTGTGTGTGTGTGTGTGTGTGTGTCCTAGGTGGCAGGGAAGCTGTGAATTAAGATTCGGTGCAGAGTGTGTGTCTGAATTTGTGTGTTTGAGGGGTTTCGTGATGGACACACTTGCGTGATGTGTCTCTCTGCATGTGTTTATGTTGCTGTGTGTGTGTGTTATGAGTGTGTGTGCCCCTGTTGCAAGGTCCAAGGCCAGGATGAGTTGTGCTTCTTCATGGGAACGGGGAGGTCCGGGGAGGGGAGGAGTGTGTGTGTACGAGTGTGCCGAGTGGCAGGGATGACAAATGATTAATCTATAGAAATCTATACTCTATTCTTCCACGCATCCACTATGCCCTTCTCGTGCTCCCATGCATCACCTCTGGAAATCCATCACCCGACTCCCAGTCAAGGACAGGCTGTGAGGAGCGAATGCTTGCCTTATTGATGGACTTGCCTGGGCTTTTTGGACATTTGGATATACGGAGGAGAGCCCCTTCTGGCCTCATCGTTCATTCTCTCATTCATTCATTCATTACATCAATCATTGGCCCAGCAAATAGTTCTTGTGTGCCTACTGTGTGCCAGGAATGGTCCTGGGTGCTCAGGGTACAATGATGAATAAGGTAGACACAGTCCTCAATTTCTCTAAGTTCTGGGCCATTGGGGTCCCCGACAACATGCTAGTGATTTCAGTAGATGTGATGCAGGAGAGAATAGAGGGGCGTGGGAAATTAGCGTGAGCTGGGGCTCACAGAAGGCTCCTAAACGAGGTGACACCTCAGGGTGATGGAACCAGATAAAAGGGAAGGGAGAGGGTGTACCAGGCAGAGGGAACAGCGTGGGCAAAGGGCCAGAAGCAAAGAGAATTTGCCCCTTGGGGAAAACGAAGAGTGGTTCTGATGGCTGAGGCTGGAGTGTGAAGATGAAACAGCAAGAGATGAAGGTGTATGGAAGTGGGTGGAGACTGGAGAGAGCCTGGAGTACCTTGTTAAGGTGGCTGGGTTTCACCTGGAGGGAAACATGGAGCCAACGATGCGTTTAGGTGGGGCTAATGCGATATTGCATCTTATAAGTCAGTCTCTGGTTGATGGTGGGGAGACTAGACTGGAGGCAGGGTGGCCAGCCAGGAGGCTCCTGTAGCAGTTCCAGGAAGGATGGTGGCGTCTTGGATTAAGGCGGTGGTTAGGATAGAGGGATGTGGGCTGAGTCCAGAGACTCAGAGCTTGATGATAGATTGGATATTGTGGTGAGACAGTGGCAAGCATGGGCCTACGTTTCTGGGCAAGGTATTCTATCTCTCTCAGCCTCAGTTTTCCATCTCTAAAAGGGGGGCGACAGTTCCTGCTTCGTAGGGTTGATGTGAGGCTGTCTGACTCATTCTCCGTTTCTGGCCAGCATTAGGATCTCCTTTGGCAATGGCACGTCTATTTTTCCTCTCCCACTGGATGAGCCATCTCCTGATTTGCTCTTTTCTAGGAGGTTTTGGGCTGATCCACCCCAGGTGGGTGTTTCTTAACCCAAACCCCAGGCCATCCTTGCACTATGGTGCCTGTCCCAGAAGCCCGCTCCTTTTAGCCCCTGAGCTCCTCCAGACCACAGATGGGCAAACAGGCACTCAGAGAGGAAAGGACCTGTCATCGACCCTTGTTGGTGTCCAAGAGGCCACAGACACATCCTCAGGCAGGCTGACTCTCTACAAGTCACCACGTCCCACCCCCGCCTTCAGACCCAAAGCATCTCTGCTCAGCAGGCCACTTCCTGTTCTTAGAGATTATCAGGGAGACGAGCTTCCTTGGCCGAGGCATGAGGTTCTAGGCCCTCCTGGGGGAGAGGGCGCTGGTCAGGCCCTGAGGAGTCCCTGAGGGCCTGCTAATGTTTCACCTGACCCTTGTGTGGTGCGACGAAACATCTAAAGAAGAGCTTTTCCTCTGTTGCCCCCCGGGGACAGCCAAACAATTTCTGATCTGGGAAAACTTGCTCCACTGTACAGCTTCCGTACGTTTGGATAATGATGCATTTTGCAAACAACAGTCCTCTTAAGGTACTGGCAGAGTTGACGCTTATCACAGCAAAAACATTTTTTTTCTCTTTCCTCTGTCTCCCTTCTGAGCCAGCATCGTAATGATACTGTAAAAATCTGCAGAACGAAGGCCTCTCCTCTGGGGAGTGGCAGCAAGAGGGGCTGTGTGATGGGAGAGCCCGGCGGGGCAGGGAGGAGAGGCAGGAGGGCGTCTGGGCTTGTGTGTCCACCTGGGTCTCTGATGCATTGCTGTATGTGCTGTATTTGCAGAGGAAATGAGATTGTGGACCAAAGGGATTGAGGCGCTTCTCAGGCAAAGCTGGCAAGTGCCAAGGAGAAGGCCCCGAGCACTTAGAATATTTTCAAAATTAAGTGACAGTGGGCACAACACGATGGGAGAGACGGCTTGTGTTTCTTTGGAGCGTTCAGTCACAATTTATCATTATCCAATTTTTTTTCCCTTGGGTTTTTCTCTCTCACACATTTTTTATCCTGATCTGACAGCTAAATGAGGAATCGCACTGCCTACGTTATCTGTTTTGTTCAGGAATTAATCCCGTTGTCGAACACGAACTGTCAAGCGGTTAGCGGGGGCCGGCTGGTTGTGTCAGCCCAGGACAGCGCAGTGTCCGTGGGGCCCTTCTGGCTGGTGGTCCTGAGGACCTTGCGTGGGAAAGGCTTCCTCTGGGAGACACACAAGCTTCTGGAGAAGCTCTACGTGTCCCTGAGCACTGGCCATAGGCTCCTTGGCCGGAAGGGCGCCCTGCGGTGGTTCTGCCGCAGTCTCTTGTCAAGTTCACGGAGTCGTTAGATATAAAGTCAATGGTTGGAGGTCATGGTGTCCCTCCCTCTGCCTCTGGCAGCTTTGGGAAGAGAGGCGTGGACCCCAGACCTCTGCAAAGGGGTTAATTCCCAGTTGTCCTCTTGGGAAACCCATGGAAGACCTAACTCTTTCCTACTGCAGCTGGTCTCCTGCTGTTACCATCTTGGCCAGTTCCTGGCAACCAGGTCAAACTTCAGCCCAGGATGAGAGGAGAGCGTAGGGTCTCTGGGGGTGCATCTGGTCTTTCAAAAGTGGCCCAAGTTTCTTCCCCTTCTCCCCATTTCTCCCCTTATTCTTTCTTTCTCCTCCGATTTCACCTTCTCTCCCTTCCTTTCCCTCTCCTGTCCTTTCTCCCTTCCTCCCTGCCTTCCTTCTTTCCTCCTCCCTCAACTTTATTCTCTCCTGCAGTGACGCCTAAGATGCGATGGTGAATAAGACAGACCTGGTCTCTGCAACCCAGTCGTTGCGAGCAGAGCGGGGTGAGTTCTTGGAAGGGGAGGCACAGGGCAGTCCCAGAGCCCATAGCACGGTGCCTCGGCTGAAGGGCGAGCTGCAGGAAGCTAGGTGACCAACAGGGGGGGCTCAGGGATGAAAAGAGGGCGCCAGGCAGAGGCACGCTGTACCAGGACCCTCGGCTGTGTCTGCAGACACACCTCCATGGTGTCACTGTTTGATGTCAGTCTCGCCTGTAACACAGTTCGTCGTATGAGGGAGGGACCGTGCCGGGTTTTGCTCATCCGTGCAGCCCAGCTCCGAGCACAGAGGAGGTGGAAGTTAGGCATGAGTCCCCAAAGGGGTAGAAGAGGGAGGTGATGGCTGTGAGCTGAGGCACTGACCCCACCCGAAGTCCCCAGGTTCCTCTGCGGCTGGCAATTTCCTGCCAGTAACTGGTGCTCCTGAACTAGTCTGGTTTCTAGGTGTCACCTTAAATGGCCCCCAGCTTGTGTAGAGCAGGAGAGGACTATTGCATAATGGAGTGGGGGATAGGGCAGCCCAACAGCTAAGAGCACAGACTCGGCAACCGTGGGTCCTGTCCCCAGTCCAGCATCTGCTACTTCTTATTTGTGGGACCCCAGATCCTCAGTTTCCTGCTCTGCAAAATGTGCATGATAAGAATAGGCTCTGTCTTGAGAAAGACAAATATCACGTGACATGACTTGTATGTAGAATCTAAAAAAATGATACGAAAAAACTTATTTCAAAACAAAAATGGACTCACAGACAGAGAAAACAAACTTACAGTTACCGGAGGGGAAAGGAGGGGGAGGGATAAATTAGGAGTCTGGGATTAGCAGATACACACTACTGTATATAAAATAAACAACAAGGACCTACCGTAGAGCACAGGGAACTATATTCAATAATAACCTATAATGGAAAAGAATCTGAAAAAGAGTGTATATGTATATCCGAATCACTGTGCATTGTAATACAACACTGTAAATCAACTATACTTAAAAAAAAATAGTATAGGCTCCGTCTCTTAGAGATGCAACCAGGATGAAATGTGATGTCGTGTAGCTGGGACTTGACATGTTGCCACCCGCTTATGACTGTTCCAGCCCTGTTTTAACAGAGGGCTGAGAAGCTTGTCCGGGCCGCCTCTGTCCTGCTCCAGGCCCCAGAGTGTTCTTCTCTTTGTCCTTCTTTGGCCAGCATGGTGACTGCCAGGTCCACGCTTCCTCTCGTTCCTTCCAGCCTGGCTACGTGGGGATTCTGGTGAAGAAGCAGATGGCAGCTGGGGCTAAGTGTGACAGTGATTACGCTGTGAAAGGGCGATAATTTATTCTGTTCAGCCTTGACTCGGAGTTGGAAGGAGAAATCTATTACTTCTGGAAGGCAAGGCTGAGGGTGACCTCCACTCTCTGACATCCAACAGGCAGCTGGCCCCTGTTCTTCTGGCTCCTTAGCGGGGGGAAGCTGGAGGGCAGGCCTGGAAGGACCCCAGGGAGCATCCCTAGGCAGGGACCTCCAGTGGGAATTGGGGGTGACGGATGAGCTGCAGGTGGCCTGGGGGAGAGGAAGCTGGGAAGCAGCAGGACGCCAGCCCCATGCAGAAGGGACGGCCCAGGAGTGGTGCTCTCAGTTTCTCTGGCTTGGCTGGGGTACCAGGCCCAGCCCGTGCTTAAGCCTTTCCTCCATTAATCTACTCATCTTCCTCGTGACTGGCAGAAGCCTTCTAAGTGGTGGGGAGAAAGATGTAGAACTATCCCCCCTTTAATAAAAACAGCCTCCCGATTAAATATGCATGAACACATATTGATTTGGGGATTAAACAGCAAAGAAAACTGGGACTATAATTGAGCTGGGGAACATGTACAGGGTGACACTTGGGTTGTACTTCTCCAAACACACCTGCTGGGTCTGGGCCTGGGGCTGCCGGGACGGGGAGCAGGGGCACCTGCAGGTGTGGAGCCAGCCAGCGGCAGGAACAGGCAGCTTCTGAGAAAAACCAAGAAGCTGAGAAGAGATTCAGCTCACTGCCTTCTGACTCCAAGTGTAAGGTCGTGTTTACCACGGGCCAGCCTGGGCAGTCTGATTATATAAGAGCTTGCAGAGTTGTAGAATCGTGTATCCTCCAAGCTGGAAGGGCTCTTGGCCTTGAGCCCAGCCCCTTGCCTGAAATTGATCACCTTCCCTCACTGACACAAGGTCATCTCATGTCTCCTTGGATGTCTCCAAGGATGGGGAGCTCACCACCTTTCATGGGGAGCTGAGAGCTCTTGGAAGGAGCCAAAGCCTGTCTGACTACCATGTCCATCTGTAGGTTCCATATCACTCCATGGGTTGGAAAGAGGACAAGGACACTGTGACGTAGATCTGGTTACTTATATTCCACAGACTAGAAAACAGACTCAGAGATCGTAAGTAATTTTTACATAATCCTCACCATTTTACAAAATCCTCACCATCCTTATCATAATGGAAATGGTTTATTGAACACCTATTATACTCAGGCACTTTACATACATGCTGATCCTCACAACAGCCCGGGAAAGTAGACGTATTTTCTCGATTGGACAGAGGGAAGACTGAGGCTCAGAGGCTGGAGGTGTGGCACGGCGCTGGCCACTTCTTGCTCTATTCCAGAGAAGTGTGGTCTTCTGGTTCCTTGCTGTTAACACCTCAGGATCCCCCCCGCCACAGCCCAGCCCTGTGTGGTCCGGCCAGGATGCCTCCTGTCTCCCTGAGCCTGGCTCCGGCTCTTGCCTCACATGTCTCTGTGTGTGCCTCTTCCCTGGAACCTGCTGGGACTCTGTCATCCTTTCCCAGCCCGCATCCCCTCCCCTCTGCTCTCCCCTGCTGCTCCCAACCCCCTGCCCTAACATCTGCTGAGGTCTGCCTTTCCCCATAGCCCTAGGCTCACACATCCTCGAGGTGCACTGCACTTTACAGTGTACAGAACAATTTTACATTTGTTATCTCATTCAAGGTCCATAATGACCTGATAACCCGTACAACAGCTGAAGAATTTGAGCAATAGACAAATGAGGCAATTGGCCCCAAATCACAGTGACATTGCTAGGTATGTTTGTCCAGGTGATGCTACACCTGTCCCAGGAATAGGTGCCTTTTTCAGCACCCAGGCAAGACACACTGAGGCTGTGTGATGGAATGGAAAGAGTATATGGATGTGGGTTCAAGCCCCTGTGCGTCCTCTGGCTGGCTGTGTGACCTTGGACAAATTATGTAACCTCTCTGAGTCATATTTTTTTCAAGCTTAGCTTGATCCCATCTCTGGGGCTGGAGCCAGAACCCATATGGGCATACTTTTCAGAAGCGCCTCCAGAACCCAGTGTTTGTTTTGTCCACACGGCTAATTGTGAGAGAGACACCAGCCAAGACAGCTCCCCGCTCCCTGTGGCCTTGGGACTAGGAGAAAGAAAGGCATATAATGTGGAGTGAAGGGACAGGAGTGCCCCAGTGCCATGTGACAATGCCCTGCTCATCAGGACTCCCGGGGACGGCTGAGAGCCCACAGGCCCCCAGCCGCAGCTGCCTCCGCCCTGTGGTTATTAAAGCAATAACTTAGTTTTAATAAGAGTCTGAAGACTTCTTCAGGAAGCTGCTGCCACCACTCTGTCCCTGATTAAAAGAATGAATCAGGCAGGATCCAGCCTCCACCTAGCGAGGCTGGGAATGGAAGCACCGGGCTGAGCTCTCTCCAGAGACTCCAGCATCTTCAGAGGGAACCCAGGCTTTGGGGCTGTGTCCTTCTCCCTACAGATGGGAGGGACGGTGGTGGAGGGCCCAGGCTTATACCATCAGAGTCCTGGGCCTGCCTCCTCTGCTGACCAGCTGCAGGGCTGGCAGGGAGGGACTTAGATTCTCTGAACCTCAGTTTCTTCTTCTGTGAAATGAGCATCATAATATCTGGCTCAGACTCTGGGTGAGATAATGTGAAAAAGGACCAAAGGGACATAGGCAGAGCCCATGCCTGGCTCACATATGGGTGGGATGAGAACGCACGGGCTATTATCCTAGTCATCGGGTTTCTCTCTCTTACCTTAAATCAGCATTTCTGTGCACCTGTTACATGCAGGTGATGACTCGAACCCTGGGCTTCTGAGTCCAAGTCTAGGAATTTTCCTGACCCCAACGTAGAGGCTATGGAAAATTTAAGCCCCAGATCCTTCCTGGTGGTCTGTAGAATCTTGGGATTGTAAACTCCAAACACTCCTAGGACCCAAGGAGGTCATTCAGTGTATAGTTCATCCCCCTGTCTCATAGACAGAGTACAGGAAGGTGGTAGCCTCTTCTGTCTCCTGCATCCCTGCCGAAACCTCGTGATGGTTAGAGAAAGAAACACGCGGGCAGGCTTTCAAAACCAGCCTCCCATTTCTCAGCCTGGCAAGTGTGGGTCTGGGGGGGACTTCTGCCCGCTTCCTCAGGCTCTCCTCCCCTGTTCCCCTCAAGGAAAACCTTGGGCATTTTCTGGTTTCTTAGGGCTGGTGAAATTCCATCATATTTGAGATGGTCCTGTATGCTGAGCTTGTGGGTTTGTCCCCTGCAGGCTGGAGGTCCCTGAGGTTCTTGAGCTGTTTGTCACCACAGGCCTGCCCTGGTGGCTTAGTTCTCAGGACACTCCCTTAACCTCCTCTTGTCTCCCAACCACCACCACAAAGTGCTTCTGGGAGGTGTTTGGTCCAGGATGTCAAGAGCAGAGCTTGTTCCATCGCCTCCCCGTGGATGGAGAAAAAGGGTGCAAGTGAGATTCTGTGACTCTCATTCCCAGTATTCTTCCACTCTGCTTAGCCTGAAATCCTAAACCTCTTACTGTGACTTTCAAGGTCTTACCTATCAGAGAGCTGGAAATTTCCCATTTGTCTCCTAAGATCCAGGCTTCAGGCTTCTCCACACTGTTCTAGATCTAGGACGTGATCCATCAGGATGTTCTCTGGCTCCTGGGCGGCCATGGCCAGTGGGTGTCGCCAACAGGAGGGTGGGGGGAGGGAGAGAGTGAGGCTGGGTGTCGATGTCATGGGTGCTCTCCCCGTGGGGCCACTGCAGCTTGGGTGTGTTCCGTTCCTCTCTACACAGCTCTGTCTGCATCTGGCAACTGCTCTCTCCTGCACCCTCTTGCTGGGGATTCTGCAGTCCTAGAGATCCGTACCATCCTTGTGATGTCCCTGCACACACCTGTTTAAACAGTCCCTTTATTAAACTGTCCTCACGTGAGCCCGCGCACGTGCAGCATCGTTGTTCTGCTGGGATCCTGGCTGGTACACCCCTGCCCACCTGTCTGATCACCCAGGACTCCTGTCCAGCAGGTGTGACAGCCCTTTAGAGCTGGGAGTCTCCTCTGGCTGGATTATGCCCGTGCCCAGCCCGTTGTTGAATACTATGAATGTCACCCCTGACTTCACCTTCTCTCTGTCTCCCCCTCACCTAGTACGTCCCAGCCACATTGACTGTTGTTCTTCTCCTTGAACAACCCGGGCCTGAACCCGCCGCTTCCCTGACCACCCCTATCTCCCAGCACCTTCTATCGCATCTGCCTGTATCAGTCAGGGGCCCAGCAGGAAGGGCCAAGTCCCGTTCAGCTGGGAATCTGAAGAGATGTGACAAGTATAAGGGAATCTGGTGACCAGCAAATGAGGAAAGCTGTTAGCACCCAGGGACCTTGGCGACCCTGGAGGAAGGGGTGCTGTCAGAGCCTGGAGACACTGGAGGCTCTGTCACAGAAGGATCAGCGCTGCAGACCCAGGCAGCAAGGCAGGGAGGGGGCAGGAGAAGAAACACTGTACCTCTCTCCTCTGGAGCCCTCGTTTCCTGCCCGGTTCCTTGTTGTCTGAATCCTCGAAGCCGCCAGCAAGGGAGCCCTGGGATGCAGTCCACAGGGCTCGAACCCCAGAGCACAGAGCAGGCGTAGGGGTCTGAGAACGGAATCGATTTCAAGGGAAGAAACGGAAAACCCAGCACACCTCGTGTTGCCTTTGTTGTGCTTATCACCACCTGAAATAGTCTTTTTCTTTTGTTGGCTGGTGGTTTACTGACTCTCATTTCTACTGGAATGTCAGCTCCACAAGGACAGGGAACTTTTTGCTTGGCCCCTGTGGGACCCACCCCAGTGCTGGGCAAGGTGTCTGGAACAGGGCAGATCTTCCATAACTCTGTGGAACGAAAGAATTAGGAGAGAATGAGAATCTGCGTGAGGCTCATGTTCCTTCAGGCCAGCAGCTCTGTTGCTTAGGATTCTCTGGGCCATCTTCATCCCCCTTGGGTTCAGCCTGGGGATGGGCACCCCAGGACAGGGAGGGGATGTGTGTGCGTTCTGCCAGATGGGAGGCTGACATTGGCCCAGCAGGCTCCGTGGCCACGGTAGCCATGTAGGAACTGAGCCTAAGAGGTGGGGTGGAAGCCCAGAGATCCCCTCTTCCCCTTGTCCTAGGCGGTAAGCTGCTGGTCCAGCTTTGGAAGGATGGCGGAGCTGGGAAGCTCCAGGCTTGGGGAGAAAATCCTAGCATGGGCGAGGGGACCTTTCTTGTTTTCTTCCAGCCGCAGAGCCAGAGACTGAAAGGGGAAGAGAGAGAGTGAGCAAGAATGAGAGATGGGTTTTTTCCTCTCTTTGGGGCAGGTGACCCATTTCCATTGTATCTGGGGTCCCTGAAGTCCTGGGCGGGTCCTGGGAGCAGTTCTGGGAGGAGCCCTCTGCCATGGGGGGCCATCACTTGGTGCATACGGCTGCAGGCTGTTCACTCAGGTCATCCATTCATTTGCTTAGCAGCTATTCACTGAGCACGTACTATGTTCCAAGCTCTGGAGAGAACCATGAACCAGGCACGGGTCTGCCCCACCTGCACACGGCCCGCGTTTCCAGGGCTCCCTGGTATTACTCGCATCTCCCCAGCTGTTCTGTCACAGTGATGTGCTTGCTAAAACGTAACTTAAGAGAGGCAGTGGACTCTACCGTGGGCGTTTTCCCACATTGCTGTGTCACAGCAGCTCCGAGTGGAGACCTTACTCTGGCAGCGTCGGCATTGCTCAGCAGGTCCCATGCGAGCGTTACTTGCACGACTCCGTGTGCCCTCCGTGCCCTGCTGCTCACCGCTCAGGGTGCCCTCCCAGACATCCTTGGCATCCCTCACATGCTGCTTTACCTTCGCCAGGCCCATCTCCCAGGACCTGGATCACGCACACTCTTTACATTAGCGAGTCCATCACGGGGAAGTGACTCAGTTCACTTTGACCTGGATCTCCCAAACTTACAGGAAAATACTCTCTGTGGTGACTGGTAGTGGTGGAAGCGGACAGTGTCAAGGTCAGAAGCTGGATCAGCAAAGGCAGAAACCAAAGCCCAAACGCTCTGGGAGCAGGAAGAGACTTTGCAAAATGGCTACGGCTCCTTGTAAATGATGTATGAAATGCAGACCATATGCTGTGAGCCTTCGTGCGCGGGAGCTTGGCTGGGTTCCCCGGTGTCTCCCTGCAGAGCTGTTTGCTGCAGCCCTGCGCTTCCAGCCCCCACCATTCTGGGAGTCCTCATCAGACCGCAGACCGTGGCAAGGTCACAGCCTCTCCTTCCTCTGGTCTCGTCCCAGGAGAAGGTGCCACGCACAGTAGGTGCTCAACCTATGTGGCAAACATCGCTTCTGCCTACCCTGGTTCTCCGAAGCCCGAGCAGAGCTGGGGGGGATGAGGGTTGTAATGAGTTGGGGACGTCATTGTGCCCAATCTTGACGTTTCCCAGAGGGGAAAGTCGAGTGCGAAGTGGGATGCGACCTCACCCAAGGTCACACGGGAGAAAGTGGCAGAGCGAGGGCTGGACCCTAAGTCTCTTGACCTCCATCCTGGGGGTTCATAATGAAACCTAGAGGCAAAGGGCTTTGTTTCTCCTGGGTGGTTCGCAGATCTTTAGTTCTAACTGTATGTTTTTGGGCAAGCCCCATAACTTCTGTAAGCTTCTGCTTCCTCATCTGTCAAATAGCATACTAATCTGATTAGCGTTTTGTCACGGTTGGAAAAATTGTACACAGTGAGCCTGGCCCTGTGCTTGGCTCATTGGAGGCATGCAACAAATGTTTTATCTCCAGTCCTGGGCTCTCTCCAAAGCTCCAGCAGCTGGTACCTAGAAGTTAAGATGCTAAAAAGGAAAAGCCGAACGCTGGTCTGAGCCTGTACGTCCCATCAGTGAGGCTGCCGTACTCCCAAGCACCTGGGCTGGAAACCCCAGAGTCGTTCTAGTTCCATCCTGAGACCCCATCTCTGCTACATCCAAGCAGGTACCTTCCCTTGTCTCTCCCATCTGTCCTCTCCTCTCCACTCCCTACCCTGCTACCTCTGGCCTACCTGTTAGTCTCTGAATTAGTCAAGGTTTTAAAAAAATTTTCAAGTGATAAAACTCCAACTCAAATGGGCTTCAGCGTAAGAGGCAATTTATTGGTTCATGGCAACTGCATTCTTCCTGGTGCTCAGGCCAAAACTCTAGGCACCTTTCGTCCTTGACGCCTCTCTCTCTCTCATACCTCACTTTCCATCCATTAGCAAACCCTGTTGGCTCCGTCTTCAGGTTACATCCGGAATCCACGCTCTTCTCCCTCCCCCACGGCTGCTCTTCCAGTGCAAGCCACCACCATCTCTCACCTGGATGGTTGCAACAGCCTCTTACTGAGCCTCCCTGCTCCTGCCCTTGACCCCTGCTGTGGGTCTCTGCACAGCACCTGGAACTGTCCTTTTAGAGCTGAAGTCATATCACGTCACTCCTCTGCCCATAAGCCTCCAAGCCTTCCGCCATCACACAGGGTAGAATCCAAATCCTCCCCACTGGGCTCTCCACCTCCCTGACCTCCTCCTCCACAGCCCCCTCCCTCCTGTCTCCGGAATGTGCCAAGCACAAACCAGCCTCAGAGCATCTGCCGTTACCGCTCCTGCGGCATGGAAGGCTGTTCCTTTAAGTATTAGTGCGGCCCATTCCAGGCTCTCCTCGGGTGTCCCCTTCTCAAAGAGGATTCCAGCATGTCAGATATAAGCTTCGAGTGCCCTGCTCTGTTTTAGTTCTTGCACTCCTCACCGCCTGACGTTCACTGGAGTGAAGCCCCCACGAGAGCTGGCATGCTGTGAATGCCTGGCACATACTAGGTGCTCAATAAAAAATTTTTGAATGAATGGATGGATACATGCCAGGCGCTATGCCAGGTGCTGGGGAACACAACAGTAAGCACAGCCGAGTGGTCCCAGCCCTTTATAGTTTGTTCTTCCTTGAGAGTGACGAATATTAAATAATTTTGATTTAATTACTATTAAATACATTAAAACAAATGATGATTTAATTACTATTGAGAAATATGCTACAGGGGAAAAGCACTGATATGACAGTGAATTAACCAAGGGCCCTGAAGCAGAGGAAAGGGTGTAGGGTGAAGGTATATCTGGGAGGGTTTCCTTGAGAAGCTGATATTTCAGGTGAGACTTGAAGGATGCGGAGTTGTCTCAATGAACAGGGAGGGGGAAAGCCGTCTGGGTGAAGGAAGAGCATGCTCGAAGTCTCTGACTGGGAAAAAGTCAGTGCTTTTATGGAACAGTAGGAAGCCAGGGTGACCAGGGCAGAGTGGAGGGGGAAGGGGTTGGAGGGACGGCGCTCAGGATGGGAGCGAGACTGTGAGCTCCCTGAGGGCAGGAGCCTCTGCTCCTGATTCACATAACTTCAGCCCAAGCTCAGTGCAACGGGGTGCCATGCAAGGAATGCTGGATAAGGAGTCCGCGGACCTGGAGTCTAACCCTCACTTGGTGTGTGTCCTTGTGCAAGTCCTATTGATTCTCTGAGCACATCTGTCCCTCATCTGCTGGCATAGGGACCAATGATAGAACCACACCCTTCCAGGAACCTGCTCTGTATCCTGGGGTGCCCATGCAGCTGACCAGGTTGCCAGCAGCGAGGGTGTGAGGCTGGGTCTTGAGCAGGGGATCCTGGAGACATTTGGAACTTTGGAAATGTCCTTTCCTGGACATCTAGGACAGGAGCCACTATCCTTTGACAGGGCTGGAGCTTCCCCATCCACAGACAGTCAAAAAGAAAACAAAGCACCCTTCAGCTCGAGTCACCCCCACTCATTCTTGCTCTCCACGACTTGGAAAGTCAGGGAACTGCGTCTCATTTGGTCCCTTCCTGTTTCCCCCAGAGGGATCTGCCCAAATGTCTGCCTGTCTCGGACACGGTTTACGTCTCCTATGGAAAGCGTGACACTTACAGCGAAATGAGTTGCTTGCCTCTTGCAAGGCTCGATCGTAAAGGATGGCGATGACAGGCTCGAAGCAATAGGTCATGTTGATATTTTCACATTAGTTTTCTATTCTTATTACATTTTGATGGATGGAGAGAGTGGGGGTTTTATCGTAATCTCATTCCTGTCTTAAACTGCTAACTCATGCCTGAGTTCCCTCTTCCATTTTGTTTCTGCAAATTCAGTCAAGTGCTGATGGCATGAAGATTTAATATGCAGCTGCAGGAAGAGGCATGCGGATAGGAAAAACGTTAGCTGGGGAGCAACGTTTTTAAGAGAACAGTCTAATCAAGTCATTTTGTTATGAAAGTGCCTTGTTACCCTGGGAGGTTGGGCTCCCCATATATAATAGTAATAACTACATAACAACAGAACACTATCTTACACTCATCCGGTGCTTTTTGTTTTTCAAAGTGATCCATTCAAATGTTTGGTTTTTTTTTTTTTTTTTCCCTCTAATCCTCCTAACGGCCCCATGTGGCTGGGAGGGTATAATTATTCCTATTTTATAGGCAAAGAAACTGAGACTCAGAGAAGGGAAGTGGCTTAGACCAGAGCCTCTCATCTCTTGCGTATAGAAGTGAATCACCAGGAGGTCCGGGGGAAGAGCCTGTATCTCTAATTCCCAGGTGAGGCACACTTTGAGTAGCAAAGATTTGATGATGTTTGTGTATGTGCATGTGTGGTTATGGGTGTTTTCATATATTCTGTGGCTTCCTTTAAACTGCCCTCTCCCTGACTCTCCGTTTTGGCAGCTAAAACCTCCTACTCACGGCTTCGCCAGGATCCTAGCATATTTACGGTCTCTCCCTCCCCAGGGTGTCCTGGTGTACCTCAATTGTCTGCCCACCTCCTCTCCCTCTGTCTTTGGTTTTTCCTTTCTCCTGGGGTGGATGTTTCACCTCAGTCCTGCTGACAAACCCACACTGTTCCCTGGACACCCAAGAGTTCTCAGCAGGGCCTCCTGCCTCCCATACCTCAGCATTTGGAGCTATGTGGGCTGGGGGTGGATCTCACTGGCTGCATGGACCAGGGCACTACGTGATGGGTGAAAGAGCCCTTCAAATCAGGGAACAAAGGAGAGACGTGTAGGAATCATGGGGCCTGCAGGGCCTTCTGTGTGCACAGCGCTCTACAGTTACAAAATGTTTTGGCAGCCACGCACACTGGATCCTCACAACCAGCCCAGGAGCTCCCTCTTGGGACACGTGAAGCAACTGAGGCTCCGAGAACCTCTGTGACCTTGCCCAAGGTCACAAGCCACTTCGGGCAGAGCCTGAACTCTAAGCAGGTCTTCCGACCCCAAATCTGATGCTCTTAGTGGAGATCATCAGAAGTGCCTTGAAATACACCGGGGCCAGCTCTTTCTGGGGGCATTTACAGCTTTTTCTGCATTTTGGACCAGGAGCGGAAGTCACACCGCAGAGCCCTTTCTGGCTGCTTCCTGCCAGCTTGCCTCATGTAGTATGAGTTCCGCCAATGTGACCCGAGCTGGATGGCCGGTCAGGAGGCATGTGTGGCATGAAATCTTCAGGCAGATTCCCCTGCTTTCTCTGTTCCCTTCTAGCCTGTTCCGGGTTCTCGCTTCCTTTCAATAGCTTTCTCTCTCCTGCTGCTTTCTCTGTTTCTCTCCCCTTGTCTCTCTCTCTTTTCAGAGAACAAAAATGACTGGACTTGGCATTATCTGTTGGTTTCCATGGTAATAAAATCTGTTTCCGATAATGGCCCTTCCCTGGCTGTGGTTAGTTTTGGTAATTTTAGCAACACTGTTGCACAGGCCACCTGCATTTCAATACGACGCGAGCTGGATTCGACTGCCGCTTTCAGGTTGAATAGAAATAAGGGAAAGTGCTTGCTCTCGAATTTCTAGGCTGGATAAATGCTCGAGAAGAAAAGGAAAAGTTATGTAAACCCTGCAAGCTTGAACGTGAGCGCAGCTTAAGACACGAGTGTGATCATGTCACTTTCCTGCTTAAAAGTCTCCCTTTACTGCGAACTCAGAGCTGGCAGGGTGAGTCCAGAACTGACCCCTAATCCCCCGTTCTGTCTTGTCTCCGGGCCTCTCCTTCTCTAAGGCTTTGGCCTTAAAATGATGTTTCTTGCCTTTGAGTCTTTGCATATGCTCTTCCATCTGCCTGCAACGCCTTTCCTACCTTGGGCTACCTGGTGAGCTCCTACTCAGACTTCAAGAGTCCGTCCAAGCACGCCCACATCCCTCCCTCAACATCTTCCTTTTTTAGGCTTTCCTGTAACTTGTACATTCTTCTCTTATGCAAGTATATCCCACCATATCAACATTTCTGTTTCTTTCTTTCTCTTCCATGCCTGAGTGAGCTCTTTAAGAACAGGGATGCCTGTTGAGTTCAGCTGTGTGGCTCCAGGGCCTGGCACATAGCACGTACTCAGTGAAATAAAAATATATATGGTAACAGCTACCAAGGATGGCTCACTTTCTCCATGTGCCAGCCACTCCACTAAACACTGTATGTGCATCTTCTCACTGCCCCTCACTCTCCTGATGAGTGACCACGGAGGTACCGTACCCTATGAGGTACCATCATTCTCCCCATTTTACAGAGGAGCAAACTGAGGCTCAAAGGGGTCAAGATACTGGGCGCAGATGACAAAGTTGGTTAATGGAATGCGAAGAAGGATGAATTCAGGTGGAACATTTGAATGACTGGCTCTGAGCTCATGGCCTCCTTTTGAATCTGTAGGAAGATTTTCTTGGAAATCTTTAGGGGGAGCTGTGAGGGCTTTGGTTGCAGGCAAAAGTGGTTCTTGTCTATGTATGGCACAGTGGGGAGGAGGGGGTAGGGGGGTGCTGGAAGGAGGGAGGATGGGAGGGGAGCACAGATGTGAGGGAGCTGCAGACACAGATTTTGCTGATGCTGCGAATGTCCGGGGAACTGTCAAGAAGACCTGGGGTAAAGGGGCTGGAGCCTTGAGCAGTCCAGCCGGAAAATGGGCTCTCACCTCAGCCCTTGAGCCAGTCTTGACTCCTCTCGGGGGGTTAGAGAGGGTCTGATGTGTGTCTGGGCCCCATGAAAGATTAAGATGGGCCAGCATTGTCAAGATTCTGGGAAGGTGAAGGTGAGAATAGAAAACACAGGGACAAGTTGGAAGACCCCTCAGCTTCTTTCTGCTGACAGCCGCCTGCCTTGCCGCCTGGACCGGCTGTGCTCTCATTCGTGTGTAAGCCCAGCCCACGGCTCCCTCAGGACCCGCTTAGTGGCGTCTGTACTTGGAGTTAAAATGGTTCCAGAGAAGCACTTAGTTGGGCCTGAGCCTACAAGGGGGGCCTTGGGGACACTCAGAATGTTGGGTTTTTTTTTTAAGTGAGTCGTCGCCTCTACCCCTCTCAGTCCTGCAGGATTGTGGCAGGAGTTTGCTGCAAAGCATAGAGCCCAGGGCAAAGCAGAGCCCTCGGCTCTGTTCAGGGTCAACCAGGATGGGGCCTGCAGGGCCTTTCCACAGATCAAGGTCTGCAGGAGGCTGAGGGCAGTGGAGGTGGCTCCCGCCCAGCCTCTGGCTTCACAGGGGCTGGAGTTGAGCCAGACTCTGTCCCCAACCTCCCTCACCACACAGTAACGGAGAGCAGTCTGATGTTCCTTCCACATTTGCCTTTATGTGAGATTGGGTAAACTGACTTCAGAGGCTCTGGAAAGAGAGATGACAGGAGGTGATTATTAATAATAACAGCCAATGCTTATATAGCGCTTACTACACGACAGTGAAGTCCTAATATTATTCCCATTTTACAGGTTAGAAAACTGAGGCACAGAGAGGTTAAGTCATTTGCCCAAGGTCTCACACACACATGGTGGAGCCGGGATTTGAATTCAGGTTCACGCTCTTTTAACTACCAGGCAAGGAGTGACTGGCGGAAACACGACCGGAACCTTGAAGAACATTCGATCAATAACATTTGTGAGCACCTTCCATGGGCCAGCCTGGGCTCCACTGTGATGATGGGAGGGTAGGATCCCAGAGGAGGAGAGGCCGGTTCCAGCCTCCAAGGATGCCTGCCGGGCTCTCATGCCCCTTGGATGAGTTGCAGGCTGATGGTGCTGGGAACCCAGTAATGACCTGGAGCTGAGTTTTGGGATCGCAGACCAGGGTTTGATTCCCAGCTCCCTTACTTTCTACTTGCATGGTCTCGGGTAAGAGACAAGGATGCCTCCTAGCTTGGGTCCTTCTTCTGCCAAATGGGAAACACGTATTTCACGACGGCTCTCCTGCAGGCTGACCTGTGTTCCCCAGAGGTGATAAACGGCTTCGTGTTTTATAAATGTACTGATCTCCCCAGAGGAGAGGGAGTTTTAGAAAGTACACATTCTAGAAGGAATAGCCCACTTTTACTCAGTGTGGGGACCTTGAGCAGGGACCTCTTATAGGCACACTCCCTGCTCCCGATGTGCCCCGCCTCCACCATCAAGCCTGTGTCCTGCGCATAAGGAACCGCTTCTCTGCTTTGCACATAACGATGTCAATAACTATGGAATCGAGACGTGAGCTTGGAAATAGGACAACTGTTGAAATGGCCTCTTGCAGGCATGCCCAGTCTGGGACTTCTCAGATTCAATTTAGATAAACTTGTAACTCTGGCATCAGGAAGAGCTGCATAAAGTTATCCTTCTTTACTCCCATTTTGCAGGAAGTAAAACTGAGGTACCTGGAAGGCTGGGCCAGCCGGTGGTAGGTCTGGAAATTCTGACTTGCAATACGGGACACGCCTCAGTCCTTGCTCAATATTTTGCCTCAAGCCCTGGGAGGAGTTTGACTCAAACCAGGACAGACCTAGGAATCACCCCAAAGATCCAGAGGAGGCAGATGCTCCCCCCATCCCCCCATGACTCCCAAGCTTCCTCTCCCCTGAGCTGGGCCTTCCCTCTGTTGGTCCATGATTCCTACTTTCCCCCCATGACTCCCAAGCTTCCTCTCCCCTGAGCTGGGCCTTCCCTCTGTTGGTCCATGATTCCTACTTTCCCCCCATGACTCCCAAGCTTCCTCTCCCCTGAGCTGGGCCTTCCCTCTGCTGGTCCATGATTCCTGCTTTCCCCCCATGACTCCCAAGCTTCCTCTCCCCTGAGCTGGGCCTTCCCTCTGTTGGTCCATGATTCCTGCTTCGCAGATGCTCTGAAATGGTCTGCCTGATCCCCTCCCAAAGTCGCTCTGCCACATCATACAGGTCAGAGCTAGAAGGGCATCCTAGAACAAGAGGGGAAACTGAGGCCCAGAAAGGGGAAGAGGCTTTGCCCAAGGTCACTCTCCTAGCGTCCTCAGTAAGTCCAGATCTCTCGCCGATCTCCTAAGCTGATCCTTCTGAAAGGACAACGGCACCCTAATTCCTCTTCCCGTCAGGTAATAACTGTCTTGTTTAAACTGTCTCTAGGATTAGTCAAACAATCAGAGATCACAGCCAACAGCTGCCCTGTTCTCTCATTACCGGGTACCTATAATTAATATTTATAAACCAAGAGGGTGCTTGTCTTTCTTTGCTGAAAAGGAATTCAGTGTTTCCAGTCTGTGACTGCAAACATAAAGCCTCTTGTTACCTGTCAAGGTGGTCCACTTCAGTAGACGCACTTGTAATTGTAGCTGGCAGGGAACAGGACCCGGGGAGTGGGGAGGCGTTGGACAGAACCTTGGGGTGGGTGTGGAGGGGGGTGGGGGAAGGGAGACCGGCTGAGAAAGGAGACAGAGATACAGAGAGTGCTAGAGTCACAGAGACCTAGAGACACAGAGAAAGAAGAAAATAAAAAGCAAGAGCAAGAGAGAAAGGTGGATTTAGCCAGAGACCCAGGTGCAGTCAGAGGTGTGGTGAGGGGCTCCGGAGAAACAGGACGGGGGGAGGCAGAGACAGAGACGTGCACACAGGAGACGGGCGACAGACACACAGACAGAAAGATACAGAAAGGGTCAGAGGCAGAGAAAAGATAGAACAAAAGAGAAAACATAAAGAGGCCGAGGAAAGACGAAAGTGAGAGAACAAGAGAGGGAGAGAGGGCAGAAACTCATTGAGAGCAATAGGATGAAGGCAAAATACCCAGAGAGAGTCAGAGAGAGACAGAGAGGCCACGGGGTGACCTGGAGAGAGAGGCACACAGAGCAGAGTGACTGGCGGGGAGGCAGAGGCAGTCACAGCTCTCGGTCCATCTGCCATCCAGCAGGCGGCACCTGGCACAGAACCTGCACGTAGTAAAGCATTCAGCAAACCCACACACGACCTGGCGCCTGGTTGCTCCCCCAGCACAGATCCTGGCGTAAGCTCCCCAGTACAGGACCTGGCACCTACTAGAGATGCCCCTCCCCCAGCACAGATCTGGCCTATGATAGGCGGCCCCAACTAGGGGTGGGTGGGACATGGTGTTTCCCTGGCAGGCTGGTGGTTAAGACTCAGGGCTTCCACTGCAGGGGGTGTGGGTTCAATCCCTGGCTGGGGAACTAAGATCCTGCAAGATGCACATGTGAATAATGAATAAACAATAGAATCACAGATCGTGAAATTAAAATAAAGGAAATCACAGGGGGTGAGATGGGGAGAAACTGAGGCATCTGCTTTGATGGTCTGGGACAGCCTCTCAGAGGAGGTGGTGTTTGAACAGAGTGAAAGGGTAAGAATAAAGAGATGAAGAGTGTCTCAGACCCAGGATACAGCAAGTGTAGACTTCAAATTCGGTGCTCTCTCCAAGCTACCCTGCTGCCTCCTAGGGGGAGGAGCCTGGGGAGCCTTAGGGTGACCCCTTTTGTCCATCAGCATGGCCACTGTCCTCATCACCTCTGTCTGGATGACTAATAACTCCCCAACTGGGCTCCTACATCTGAACTCTCTCCTTCCAATTGGTACACCCCCATCACAGAGCCCCTTTGTGAACCGTGAGTCTGACTATGTCATGCTTTGCTCAGAGCCCTTTAAGAGCCCCTGAGGGCCTATAGGATGCAGTCCAAGGCCCTGAACCTCGGATTTCAGGCTCTCTCCAAATCAGCCCATCACCCCCCCCCAGCTTTGTTTTCTGCCCCATCTTCCTTGCTCCTTTCTCTCCAACCAGACCAAACATCTTTCTAAAACCTTCCCAGAACTCTCTTGTCTCTGTGACTCAGCCTGTATCGCTCGTCCCTCGTCTGTCCGGCTAACTCCTACTTTTCCTCCAAGAGCCACCTCCCCCATCTGGGATCCCACAGGGCCCCGAGCAGCCTCTGGTGTAGCTCTCGCATGCTGTGTTGAAGCCATCTGCGGAAAGTGCTAGAGGCAGCACTGCAGCCAGTGAGTTCAGTGCCCTTTTCACCACACCAGCTGCCTCGAGGGTAGGGGAACTCAGGATGGCTTCGGATGACCCCTATCCCAATACCATAGTCTGTGTCTTCAACTGGACGGCGGGCTCTTTCAAGGTTGGGGCTGCATCCTACCCATCTCTGTGTCCCAGTTGCCAGCCTGAGGACTGGCTGTCCCAGAGGAAGGATCAGCTGGTGTTTGGTGTGACTATACGAAGGCACTGGTATGTTTTGGGGTAGCACCATGGGCTGCCCGGAGGAAGCTCTTCACCCTCTTTCCTGCTGGAAACTGCATACTCTGTCCTCTACGCTCTGGTCCAGGGGGCAGGCAGGGTTTTAAGGTGGGTAGCGGGGGAGAGAGGTAGGGCTCCTTTAGGAGACAAAGAGGCGTGCCAGCCCCCCAGGGAGGCACTGGCTAAGGAAGATCTGCACTTGCCTTCAAGTCTGAGACAGCAGAATTCTGGGCCATGGTCATGGGTGGGAGAGAGGCTGAGTCTCTGCCAGCTTTAGGGGCAAAACTTTCAGCGAGAAGCAGAATGCCTGGCACACAGTGGGGCTCCATGATGTGCTGAGTGAACTGCAGGAAGATCTATGAATACTTACGAGCCTAAAGCCTGCTTCTCAACCTTGACATTAGAATCACCTGGGGGAGCTTTTAAAACACACCAGAGCCTGGCTCCACCCTGGACCAGTGAAGTCAGAATCTGGGGTTGGGGCTCAAACACACCATTTCCCAAAAAGTCCTATGTTAATTAAGGTAACCTTAGATCTGTAACAGACAAAACTTTGCATCTTTTAAAAAAAATTTATTTTTGGCTGCGTTGAGTCTTCGTTGCTGCGTGCAGGCTTTCTCTAGTTGCATAGAGAGGGGCTACATTTCGTTGCGGTGCACGGGCTTCTCATTGCGGTGGCTTCTCTTGTTGCGGAGCACAGGCTCTAGGCACGAGGGCTTCGTTCAGTAGTTGTGGTGCTCAGGCTCAGTAGTTGTGGCACGCGGGCTCTAGAGCGCAGGCTCAGTAGTTGTGGCGCACAGGCTTAGTAGCTCCGCAGCATGTGGGATCTTCCCGGACCAGGGCTCAAACCCGTGTCCCCTGCATTAGCAAGCAGATTCTTAACCACCGCGCCACCAGGGAAGCCCAGACCTTTACATCTTAACGGCCTAGCGCGGGAGAAGGATTTCTTGCTTACGTAAAGTCCATTCTGCCTGGGGGTGGTTATCTCCCCTGTGGTCATTTAGGACCCAGGTGAGGGAGGCTCTGGCATCCTCAGTTCATGGTGTCCAACGTCATCTGGGTTTCAACATCTAGTCAGCAGATGGGGGACGAGAGAGTGGAGGATTGCTTGGGAAGATTTTTACGGGCCAGCTCTAGAAGTGATGCACACGACTCCCACCCACATTCCATTGGCTAGAGCTCAGTCAGTGGTCCCATCTACATGCAAGGGAAATTGGAAAGTTTAGTCCTTGGCAGGGAGGCCACTTCCTAGCCACCTGAGGAGGGAGTCATGAGTCTTGGTAGCCAGCTGGCCACTCTGTCACAGCTTCCCAGGTGATTCTAACGTGTAGGCAGGGTTGAGAAGCACTGGTCCAGAGCTTCACGACTTGATCAGAATATTGTTCCAAATCCTCGCCACTCAGTCTAGTGTGATGGAGCTGCAGATGAACACCCTCCTGGGTTGCCATGCCTTCCAACATCATGCTGTTTCTCCCAGCCCAGCATAGAGGATGGGTGGGAACCTGCAGAGAATCTCAGGAGGCCGCCCTCCTCCCCTGGGGAGGTCCACACAAGGGAGTGATGGGAGGTGAGGATGACCCCAGAGGGGTCAGCCTGGGAGGCTTGGCCTCTGCTCTGAGCTATCAAAGATTTGGAGGCGGGCAAGCGGCAGGATGGAAATGAGCTTCAGGAGGAACAATCTGGTTGTGCAGAAGCCTGGAGGAGGTGAGGCTACAGGTCCGTTGTGTTTGGACCAGGCTCTCTGAATGGTCCTGCCTGGTCCGGGGTCTCTTCAGTGTCCAAGAGAGTGATGGCCGTGGGTAGGAGAGAAGCTGAGTCTCCGCGAGCTTTAGGGACAAACCCTTTAGGGAGAATCAGAGTGCCTGGCAGATAGTGGGGTTCCATGGTTTGTTTCCAAGAGGAAGAGATGGAGTCTGCCCCCTGCTTTACGTCTAACATGCCCCCCTTCTAGGAGGTCTTCCTTTGACTCTTCGTGATTGGCCATCCTGAGACTATTCAGAGGAATACATTATAGACTCTGGAAGCAATTCTACAAAACTAATTTCTAATGTTTTATGCCATGCGGGTGCCGTGTAAGAACTATTTAGTCTCCCAAGGGGATGCTTTTGTGAGGGAAGCACTCCTTTGTGTATACAAGGTCTGGTGCTTTTGTAAGGGGGAATAAGTACTTCGTGGTTAAATGTATTCACTCATTTATCTAACAAATACTTATGGAGCCCGGGTCGGATGCCAGGCCTTGAGGACACAACAGTGAGCAGGACAGGCTTAGAGTTCCTGGCCCTCAAGGAGCTCGTGGCCTTTCTCTCCTTTGCCTAGACTCAGAAATGTGTTCTTTTGCAGATGATTCTACCTGTTCTGAAATGCCCATTACCGAGCCCCATTTAGGCCTATTCAAATTCAAGCCATCCATTGGCATCCTTTGATAGAGAACTAATTGGAACATAGACACAAAGGTACCTTTACAAAGGCTGTGGAGTAAACAAAGCAATTTCCTCTTGAGAAAGTGTTTGTAGGGCATTCGGGCTTTGAAAATTTTGCCCAGAGATGGTGAAAGTCACAGGACTAGTTTTCGTGGAGGCAATGGTTTGTTTGTGACATTCCATTTCAGTCAGACTTAAGAGTCTTAGCAGTTTAAAAAAAAGGATTTTATTGTGTTTCTGATTATACAAGTAATATATAAAAGTAGAACATTTGGGAAACAAAGAAAGTAGGAGGGAGAAAATAGTGATCACCCATAGTCTTACCTTTGAGAAATAACCAGCAGTAACACTTTGGTGTTTTTCCTTCCAGTTTTTTCCACTAATGCTTACATTAAAAAAAGTCACTATCAAAACATTACATTATAAGCATTGTCTCCTTTTATTAACATTTACTATAAGCATCTTTTTTTTTTTTTTTTTTTTTGGCGATACGCGGGCCTCTCACTGTTGTGGCCTCTCCTGTTGCGGAGCACAGGCTCTGGATGCGCAGGCTCAGCGGCCATGGCTCACGGGCCCAGCTGCTCCACGGCATGTGGGATCTTCCCGGACCGGGGCACGAACCCACGTCCCCTGCATCGGCAGGCGGACTCCGAACCACTGCGCCACCAGGGAAGCCCTATAAGCATCTTTTAAAATGACATCTTTTGAATTTGAATACATGCATATCATAATTTTCAACTAATTTTCTATGTGAAGCATTTAGGTTGCTTCTGGTTTTTTGATATTATAAGCAATGCTGTGCTGTTCATCTTCATGGATGAAGTTTTGTCTGCTCCTCTGATTATTTCCTTAGTATTGATCCCTTTAGAAATTTAGAGTTAGAAAAAACAGCCAGACAATTCAAAGAGACGCTTCACAAGCTGTGCAGATAGCCATAAGCACATGAAAAGCAGTACAGTATCGTTACCCACCATAGAAATGCACATTCAAACCACAATGAGATTACGTGATACGCCAGACGGATAAAATTAAAAAGACTAGCAGCATCAAGTGTTGGCAAAGATAAGGAGCACCTGGACCTCTCATACATTGCTGGTGCAGTTGAAAATGGTGCAACTATTTTGGAAAATGGTTTCTCCTGAAGATAAACACAAACATACACTATGGCCCAGAAATTTTACTTCTAGGTCTGTACTCAAGAGAAATGAGGGTGTGTGTCTATAAAAAATATATACAAGAATACTCATAGCAGTTCCACTCCATCGTAGCCACACACTAGAAATAATCTAAATACTTATCAATAGTTAACTGAATAAGTAAATTGTAGTGCTTTCACACAATGGAATATTATACAGCAACAAAAAGGAATGAACTTCTGGTACATGCAAACACATGGATGAATCTCATAGGTATTAAGTTGAGTGAGAAAAGCCAGAAAGAAAATTCTGTATAACTTTGTTTATAGGAAGTTCAAGAACAGGCAAAATGAATCAATGTTTATTAAAATCAGAATGGTGGTTACTTCTGTGGGGAGATACAGACTCCAAAAGTGCACGAAGGAAGCTTATGCGGTTCCAGAATTATTCCTTATCTTGATCTTGGTGGAGATACACGGGTGTAGAGAAAAGTAAAAAATTTATCAAGCTGTATAATGAAAACAAATACACTTTATATGCTTTTCTGTGTGTAGGTTACATTTCATTAAAAATAAAAAAGAAAAGAAATTGGGGAGGAATTTCTATGACATCAGAAGGTATTTCTGCCAGAAATTCAGAAATGCTAGAATCCAGCCTCCCTAGTCACTGTCACCTGTATTTGAGGACTTAAAGAAGCATAACACCAGAAACGACAGCAAAACTGGAATCAAGTACCGTTTTGTTCATAGCTATGAAAGTACCCGAAGTCCCAAATTCAGTACTCTAGTGCAAGGCGGAGGGGGGTGTGTATTAGTCAGGGTTCTCTAGGGAAACAGAACCGATAGGATATATATATATAGGAAGAGATTTATTATAAGGGATTGACTCATGTAATTATGGAGGCTGAGAAGTTCTACAATCTGCCATGTGCAAGCTGAAGACCCAGGAAAGCTGTTGGTGTAATTCAGGATGAGTCCAAAGGCCTGAGAGACAGGAGATCCGAGGGCAGGGAGAGGTCGACATGCCAGCTCAAGCCATCAGGCAGGAAGTGCTGAATTCTTCCTCCCTCCACCTTTTGTTTTAATTCAGGCCCTCAGTGAATTGGATGATGTCCACCCCCATGGGGGAGGGCAAACCATTTTACAGAGTCCACCAATTCAAATGCTATTTTCATCCAAAACACTGGGACAGACACATTCAGAGTAATGTTGAGCTAAACCTCTGGGCACCTCATGATCCGGTCAGATGGCCACACAAAATTCGCCATCACAGGATGCATAGCTGAAGCTTGAGTCTCGAGCGAGGCCAAGTACTTCCCTTCTCGTTGGATTTAAGCCTTGAGAACAGCATCTTTAGGGGAGCCCACTGATTCCATCCCCCAGGATAGAAGCAGGAAGTACCATCAAGAGCTCGCCACAGGGATGCTGACTTGAATGCACAATGACCTCCTCTGCCAAAGGACATGGGGCAGATCAACACCCACCCAGCTCTGGTCAATCAGATGCAGCTTCTCCTTCTTTGGGGGGCGGTGTGGAGTCCTAAAGGGATCAGGCAGGGGATGACTTGTATGGGGGAGTAGCTGCAGCATTTCTTCCCACTCCTGATTCCAAGGAGGGCAAAGGGAATGAACATTTTGAAGGTTTGGGTCAAACTGTCCTCCAGAAAGATCGCATCAATTTCCATTCTCACCAACAGCACAGAGGAAAGTGCATCTTACCACATCTCTGCCAGAAATGATTATTATTATTTTGTCAGGCAGGCTATGAAGCTGTAAGTTGCTTGCCTTGGACACCATCTCCAGAACTTGTTCTTTCTTGCCTAAGTTGCTATGACTCTGATGTCTGGCTGGGTGAAATGAAACTGAGCGCTTCTGCCACAGTGGATTAGATTTGGGACTGGGGAAATAGCTAGACCTTAGCTAGATCTCAGCATGCCCCCTAGGGTATGGGAGTCCAGGGTGGAGGCTCCGTTCTGGGTGGAGTGCCCATTGAGTCCTCTCTCTGGCTGCCATGCAGGTGGGCATGGAAACCAGAAAGCAGTGGCTGCGGCTTAGCTGCACCCCAGAGCAGGCGGAGCTATTTCTTTCTATTTCCACTGGGTTCTGTGCCCACAGTGGCCGAAAAGATGGTTCCCTTGTGACCCATTCCACTTAGGTGTCTTGATGATGAACCCTCCACAGCAAAGAAATCTGCCCAGGGTCTCGTCTCTGTTTCCCTACAGACCCAAGCTAACATGCACATTTGTTTTTTTTCAAAATCTGTTCTAATTTGACCCACAAAAATGGTTGTTATAATTGGCATTTCTTTGACTACTAGTGAGGTTGAACCTTTCTTCCTAGGTTTATTGGCTATTTGTCCCTCCACTTCTGTGGACCTGCTGTTTCTGTCCTCTGCTGATTTCTCCCTGAGGATTTCCTGGTGGTTTGACCAGCCTCAGAGCATCCTCTTCCTTTGTCGGGTGAGGCACGGTCTCCGTCAGCACAGGCCTTTTGGGTCCTGAGCCTTTACGGGTGCGCTTGGATGTATTTTTGTTGGTGGTGGTAGCGCTTGGCATTTTTGTCTACAAGTACTTTCCTGGGAAGCTGTGTCAGCCCTGCAATTAGCTCCCTCAATCAGGAAAGCAGCTCATCGTGAGATTAGACACAGCTCAGAGGCTGATTGCTGGGAATTTGGGAGAGAGCTGGCGGGCGATACTTTCTCTGTGTCTCTTTTCCTTTCCCCATTTTAAATAACTGCTTGATTGTAAAGAGGGATGATTCACACTTGAGATTTATTCTGTAACTTTGTGGGGAGGTTAAGAGAAAAGAACTACCTCTCCTCTTCCCCCTTCCCTCCCCAAGCTCCCAGATCCCTTCTGTTCCATTTGCTCCCACAGAAAGGCAGGAAGAGGGAAAAAAGGATGCCGCTATGGTTGGTCCCTCCCTACATGGGCCGGGTCAAAATCAGACAGCCTCTCTCACTCTGACCCTCGCTCTGGGAACCCACATTCCTAATTGCAAATCTCCTCCTAACCCACCACCCCATCTAGATCCAGTACCTTACGTCTCACACTGTCAAAAAAATACTTTCTATGTCTAACTCCAGTCCCTCTTAATGAATTTTATTTTGGTTGGTTTGCAAGAATAATTTATTCTCATCTTCTCTGATGCCTTCCTCTGCAAATACTGGCCAGCCTTCCCCTCTCTCCCTCCCAGCATCCCTGTATTCCTGCTTCCCTTCTTCCCTCTTTGCTCCCTCTTCCTTCCTTCTTGCCTTCCTTTCCTTCTCTTTCTCTCCTTCCCTTCCTCCAACAAATATTTATTGAGAACCCACCATGTGTCATGTATTGTTTTAGGCATGGAGGCTAGACGTTGAACAAACCAGATAAAGTCCCTGCCCTCATGGAGCTTACATTCTACTTGGGGAACAAGACAATAAAGAAATACACATACATTCATATTATAATGACAGGTAGTGATCAATTCAATGGAAAAAGGCAGAACAAGGAGGTGAATAGCAATAAGGGATGCTTTTTCTGGTGGGCAGCGACAGCCTCTTTGAGGAGGTAACTCTTAGTAGAGAGCTGAATGAGGTCACATGGGTATCTGCGGGGTGGGGGTGGTGGGGGAATGTGCCAATGCAGGAGCAGCAAGTGCAAAGGCCCTGAGGCAGGAACATATTGGTGTATTGTGGCAGCAACATCATAAGTGAAGAGCAGAGATTTGGCAATGAGGCCGGAGAGATGGGCAAGGACCAGTCATGCAGGGTCTGGTAGGCCATGATGAAAATTTGCTTTTTTATTCTAAATAGGATGGGCAGCTACTGTCGGTTTTTGAGCTGAAGAGTCACATGATCTGACTTAGCCGTTCAATGCCTCATCTGGCTTTTCTCTGCTGATTAGACTGTAGAGGGGCAAGAGTAGAAGTAGAGAAATAACCCAAATAACACTTTTTTTTCTCTCAGTGAAATAACCCCCTCTCTCCAGCTGATAGCGGGAGCATTTCAGCTGGAAGTGTCATAGGCGGCTCACTGACTGTTCAGTGAGGCAGAGCCCAGAAGCCACCAAGGTGTAATTCGTCTTTTACAAAGAGAGGAGCTAAAAGGACAGATTATAAAACTCAGCCCAGTGGCTTTTTTTTTTTAAATAAGCATCTACTGATTTCTTTCCCTTTCAGATGTTTTGTTGAACAAATTATATTCCTGACATTTTGGGGACTTTCTATGTTTTCCCAAATGCTGCCTAATGATACCACAGTGCAACTAAGACTCATTTGTTGGCAGAAATAATGGGAAGTTGTTCATTTCTACAAAAGAGCAAACCTCTGTGCTCTTATTATTATGGTCCTTATTATTGAGGCCATTATTATTGCTAGAAGCTTGTGTCAGGTGGAGAGAAGCAAGAGGGAAGATGAAAAACGTCTGGGAAGGGAAAAGGGGGAGCCTCTGGGGAAGTCAGAGCATTTGGAGTCAACCTTCCAGGGTACAGATTTCACCTGCACCACCTGCTCGTTGTGTGGCCTTGGACAAGTGACTCAACCTCATCAAGCCTCAGTCTCCTTATCTGTAAATTGGGTACATAAATATTATCTACATCGTTGGATTGTTGAGGAGTAAATAAGATATTTAAATTATTTCTAGAGAGATGGAGTATCGTAACATTTCGGATTAAGTCTGGCTGTGACAAACTCAAAGTAACAGTGGCTTAACAAGAGGATGTTTATTTCTCTACAAGTCTGATGTAGGCAATGCAAGGCTGGTGCCAATTCTGCTCCATCAAGTCCTCAGGGACCCAGGCTATTTCTAGGTCCCTGGTCTATAACAGTGGCCAAAGCTCCACCCATCATACCTACTGTCCAGGCAGCAGGATGAAGAAGGGAGACAAAGAGGGTGTCAAAGGACACGTGCCAGCTACCTTTAAGGGAGGCTCCCCAAAGCAACCACATGGCACTTCCACTGATCTCATTAGCTAGAACTCAGTCATATGACCATATCTGACTGCAGAGGACGCTGGGAAATGTAGTCTTTATTCTGGGATGCCTTTTGTCCCACCAAAAACTGGGGATTCTAATGTAATGGAAAAAAGAGAAACTGGATATTAGGCGATAAGTGGAGGCTCTGCCACAGGTGGCCCTGTGGAAGGAAGAAGAGGAAGAGGAAGAAGGCAGGGAGAAAGATCCAGAAACTACCACACACATTAGATTTTGTTTTTCTTTCTCCCCCTGTCTCTCTCCTCCATAACCAGTCAGTCACCAAGTCCTGTTGGCTCTACAACCTAAAATTCTCTTAAATCCACACTCTCCCCCCAGTGTCTGTGGAGACAGCCCTAGTTCAGACTTCATCATCACTCACTAGGGTCATCACTGCAAAGGCTCCTCACTGCCTCTTTTCCCAACCTGTGGTCCCTCCTTTTTGCTAATGAGCTGCTCATGATTGAGATCCAATGGGGTCCCCACTGCCTACAGGATAAAATCCAACCCCTTGAGCTCAGCCTTCAAGACCCTTCAGGATGGTGCCCAATCTCTCGTTGCTTCTGCTCATACGCTCTTCCTGGCAGCCAGGCAGCATATTTTGCTGTTAGCTGAATAAGCCACATTCTCTGTCTTTGAACTTGTCTTTTCCTCTACTTTTCTCTCTTTTCTGCTTGCAAAGATACTATTCATGCTTTAAAACCCACATCAAATGTCCCTTCTCTGTGAAGGTTTTAGAACTGTGCCACTTATTTGACTGTTTGCCCTCAAGTCCATCCTTTGTTCTTCCTCTTCTCTTCTTATCACTGGGGGTAGGGGATTGCTTACTCCTGCAGGCTGTGTTTTCTAGGCTCCTGGCAAGCTGCCTTTTGGCTGGGTTTGACCAATCAGAGGCATTGGCAGTAGACCGGAGGATGGAAGGGAGAAGCTGGGGGCATTTCTCACCTTTTTCTTTGCCAGGAGCTGCCATCTCTGGCAGCAACTACATCTTCTGCCAGACAGTGACCCCTCTGAGGTTCCAGATTCTTCTGTGCAGCCTTTCATGCGGTCGAGCTCTCTGTAGGGAAAATATGGTTTCTGGGATCTCATAAAACCATCTCCTCTCACTGTTCTTTCATTCCTAGGGGTGCAAGAGGCTTCCTGCCATTGCAAATTTTTTGATGGTGCAAATTTGACCTCTCAACTCTTATATCATCTGTGTAACTAATCCCCTGCATTAAATTCCCACTGTGTGAAACACTTAAAATGGTTTCTGTTTTCTTAACCAGACCCTAACCGATTCAAGTGCCTAGCCTAGTACTTGGCATAGAGTATGTGTTCAGTAAATAGCTGTTGAATGAATAAATGAACGGAGCTTTCCCGTCCCCTCTAACCACGGTCTTCCCTGGCTCCTCAGTCATTAATTGACTATAGCATGCGTTGCACTTGTTTGTGGATTCATCTCTCTTGGCCATGAGACACAGCTGGTAGTTGGGTATGCAGACTTGAGAATCCAGACATCCTGACTCGTGGCAATGTTTCTTCCACCTTCTGCAGCTGGGAGCTGGGAAGAAAGGGAGAGGAAAATAGAGTGCAGGGGGTGGAGGGTTCCCTACGAGCCTCTCTGCCTCTCTTATATTAAATGCAGGGCCTTGCTTTTGGTTCAGGCAAGGATTTATGCGTGAGTTTAGGCAGTAACACGAGGGAACCTTTGGTGAGAAATGCTCCTTGTCACACTCTGACAGCCTATGGAGGACGGCAGCTGAAAACATCAGAAAGATTTTCTCAAGCTGGTAGAGGCTCCCAGCCCATCCCCTTCCACCCTCTTAAATGCCACCTGGAAATGTGTGGGGGGAGAGGGGAGGGTCCTGTTTTTTTATTTGTTTTGGGGTGGGATGATGCTTTATCAGAGGGATTGCTGTGAGTGTTCTCCAGTTTTAGTTTGGGCTTCACTGAAGACAGAGCAAGGCAATGAGGTTTACACGGCAGTTAGGACGATTTGGATTAGACATTGGGAGGAACTGTCACCTCACCGTGGACGATGATGTGAAGGTAGATGCAGGTTCAAACCTCATCAGTATTATCTCCTACCAGTCTCCCTGGTCCCTCTACTCCAGCCCAGCTGGTCTTCATTTTGTCCCTTGAACGTGCCTTTACACTTACTGTCTTCTCTGCCTTGCCTGACCTTCCCCCTCACGACTGGCTCCTTCAGATGCTAGTTCCCCTCCTCAGTGAGGCCTTCCCCAGCCTCTATATCTAAAGTGTCCACCTACTAGATTATAAGTTTCACAAAGGCAGGAATCCCTTCTATCACTTTCCCACTCATACCTGCCACCCAGAGCAGCGACTGGATCATACGAGGCACTCACTCATAATTTTATTTTATTACTTTAAATTTTATTGGTGTAGTTGATTTATTCAATACAATGTTGTGTTAGTTTCAGATGTAGAGCAAAGTGATTCAGTTACACATATACATATATTCATTCTTTTTCAGATTCTTCTCCCATATAGGTTATTACAGAGTATTGAGTAGAGTTCCCTGTGCTATACAGCAGGTCCTTTTTGGTTATCTATTTTATATATAGTAGTGTGTGTATGTTAAATAACCTTTTCAATGAGTGAGTAAATTAGTTGACATGCTAGTTATGGTAGCCCAGAAGTGACCCTGCGTGGCCTTAGCTGAGGTCAGTTTGGGAGATCTGGCTGGGAGAAGGGAGAACATGGGCTTAATACTAGGCTCTGGATCACAAGCTGATGCACGGGTTGAATGACATAACGTCTGCAAAGCACTTAGCATGGGGTCAGAACGTCAGTGAGGGTAAGTGTTGGCTGTTAGGCTCAGATGTGCTCCGTGATGCTCCACGTGGGAGACCCTCCTGAGTGCTGGGGGCGGTGCCTGGGCTCTCTGGGCTGAAGATGGCTGGGTACCAGGCCTGCGCTGGAGGTTGCCTGAGTTGGCCCGACTGTGGAGGCTGCTGGGGTGGAGGCCAGGGATAGCTTGCTTCCTGCTGCTGGGAGAGACCGCCTGCACTGCCTGTGAGCCTCTAAGGACCTTGTAGCCAGGCATAGAATACAGTTGCTGAGAGTGTGGACTCTGGAGCCAGCTGCCTGAATTTGAATCCTGGCTCTACCCTTTACTAGTTGGCAGGTTACCGAACCTCCCTATACGTTGGTTTTCACATCTGTGAAGTTGGGACAACAGTAACATCTGCCTCATAGGACCTACTCGGCTCCCTGAGGACTTAATGAGAATGAGTAAAGCGCTTAGACTCACACCCGGCATGAAGTAAGTGCTACATGGCTGTCGGCCAGTTACATCAGCATCAACAACAATGATTTTGTTGTTGATTCTCTGGGTGTTTTGGGCTGAACTGTGTCTTTCTCCCCCTCCTCCCACAGAACTCATCTGTTGAAGCTCCCACCCCTAGTAACTCAGAATGGGACCCTATTTGGAGATAAGGCCTTTAAGGAGGTGATTAAATTAAAATGAGGCATTAGGGTGGGTCCTAATCCAATCTGACCGGTGTCCTTATAAGAAGAGGAGATTGGACACACAGGGATCCACCAGGGATGTGGGCACACAGGGGAAGGGCCATGACAGGACACAGAGAGAAGACAGACATCTGCAGCTAAGGAGAGGCCTCAGGCGAAACCAAACTGGCTGACACCTTGATCTTGGGCTTCCAGCCTCCAGAACTGTGAGAAAATAAATACATCTCTGTTGGTAAAGCCATCCGGGTGCGGTACTTTGATATGGCAGCCCGAGCAGACTAATATACTAGATGAGGAAATTCAGAGACCCAGAGAACTGGGCTGAACGTCCATCACGACCCTCTGGGACGTTCCAAGGACGGGGACAGCCACTGCGCAGCCCAGGCCTCCCTCTGCCTGGACCTCCCTGAGTCCACCAACAGCTCCTGGGCCTCAGCTCTCCCTCCTTCCTGAAGGTCATCATCAATGTGGTTGTAATTGCATCCCTTGATCTGTCTCCGACTCGCTCACCGAATCAGAGCAGCTAAGGAGGCTGAGGTCAGCCTTCCTGAGATCTGGGCCTGGTTGATAAGAAAGCAAGCAAGTAAGAAGGCTGCCTTCCTGGGCAGCTCCATAAACACAACCTCTTTATCATTGGTCTGTGGGCCGGGGCCGAGATCAGCCCTTTCCAAGGATGTTATCAGTTTATTTTGCTTCAGTCCCAAGGATGCCCTGAGGAGACTGAATGGGAGCGTATGGCTGACTCCGTACCAACCTTCCCCACGTCCAGACAGGGGAAATAGCTCGAAGCACCCATCCCTGTGGTGGTGGGGCAGCTGCAGCACCCGAAGTGGGGTTCCTCAGACTGAGAGGCTCTCAGAAAGTGAGTCTGGAGGGCCCGTAGGGACATCCTATTTTACAGATGGGGAAACTGAGCCCCCAAGGAAGCCCCACTGGTTATAATATACCAGGAATACTGATGAGTTTCAGGGATAGTGACAAACTGGAGAGGGTTAGGAAGTGGAAGTCAGGATAGGAAAAGGGGGCTTGAAACTATCCTGGAAAATCAAGTGAAAAGAACAAACAGTTCCGCCTGGAGAAGGTCAGACAGTTCAGGATTGCTGAGGGCCAGAGGATGCAGATGGGGGCTCTAGGGAAGGAGCAGGAAGAACGGCAGGATGGTTTACAAAATGTGAGGACGTCTCTTCCACAAAATAACCATAAATTTGGATTCCAACAGGTGGCGACCCCTTCCATCCACCTCACCCCCAACTCCCAACTCTGCCTCATCCTTGGAGTCTTATAGGCCCCTTCTTCAGTCAGAGCCAATCCCAGAGAAGCAGGCAGGAACAGGCCTACCTGATTGGAGCAGGGAGCACCTGTGGGTGGGGCCAAGTGGCTTACTGACAGGAAGGGTGGACTGCCTCGGCCAGAGCTGTGGCTTCGGGGAGAGACCAGGCACTTACTGCAGGGCAGGGTGGGTGGGCAGAGGCTCCGGAGCAGCTGGGCATCTGGGGGCCTTTGGCAGTGGCGGCAGCTCTGCTCAGTTGGTGAAGTGATGTTCTCTGATTGAGCTAATTATGCTGATTGAATTCCCTCCTCTCTTCAGGGCCTCCTTCTGCCCCCTCCTCTCTCCTGTCTCTCCCCTCCCCTCTCCCTTTAGAGAGAAAGGGAAAGATTTCCTTAATGTGACTGGTAATTGTTATGCACACAGTGTCAGATGTTAATGTGGGCTGTGATTGACAGCTAATCAGCCCATCAGCTGCACAAAAAGAGTGAATAACTCGGTAATTTGATTTCCCCTGATTCCCCTGCGTGGGATGGCAGGAAAGTCTAAATTAGCAATCAGGGAGCCCGTGGCAGATCCTGGAGAAGGGTGGTGGGGATTCAGGGGCTGTGGGTGCAGCTGCAGCATTGGGGGTCCCAGTATCCAGGATGGGGGAGTACCCTTTGGCCTCGACTTGGGTGGGGGACGGGCTTTGTGAGCTGCACAGTCCAAATGTGAAGAGATGCTGGCAGTGGGTAAAGTCCCCATCGCGAGGGTCGCCCCTTCCTTGGTGGAGGTAGGGGAGACAGCTCGGGCCGGCCTCCAGCAGGGTGCTGGGGCCTGGGCTGGGGTCGCGCTTATCCTGCTGTCTAGGAGACCACCATGGAGGCGGTTGGGATGTGGCAGACAGGCGCTCCCACACCCCCATCCTTTGGAGCTGGTTGCCAGGGTTTCCACTGTGTGACCCAAATTCTTCCAATTCAGAGAAATGGTTGTCCCTCCACTCAGCTTCCGGCAGATTCCATTCAGTTAAAATGGAGCACAAGAGAAGCACATGTGGAGTGTCTGGTCCCCGGTGAAGCCATCTCTCGTCCTCTTGGGCAGGCAATAGTAGCTAATCACAGTTAGCATCCACTGGGGACGCGCTGTGACCCAGGAACCATGCCAAGTGTTTCATCTGCATCCGTTGTATGGAGGAAGAAAGATGGAGCGCCTGCTCCAAGTCCCGCGGTGAGAGAGTGGAGGAGCTGGGATTCGACCCCAGGGCAGGGCCAGCTTCTGGACTCTGGTGGAGGAGACAGGCTGAGCAGCGGTTTCCACCTTGGCCTGGCCTTGGGCGGCCACTTCCTGGTTAGAAGACCTCCCATCACGCCCCATGAGGTCCTAGCCCTGGACACCCGCAGCTAGAGAAATGGCTGTGAGTGTCTGCAGTCACACAGACACGTGTGTGAATGTTTGTCCTTTTACAGGTGGGGAAACTGAGACCCGAGGAGGGAAGGGACATGCCTGAGGCCACTTCAAGAGCTATTGACCCATCTGAAGCTGGAGCCAGCTCTGCCGCTCCAGCCTAGCAGTGCCCAGCCCGGGCACTGCCCAATTGCTGTCCCCCACCCCCAAGTGTGGGAGACAGAGAGGAGCTGGAGGTGGGGCTGGGAAGCCAGTGGGGTCTGGAGATGCTGAGGAAGACTCTAGGGGGCAACACACATTGCTGGGGGGGCGGTGAGCAGGCCCCCAGGCAGCTCCTCTTGCTGTGGGAGAGGCAGCTTCTTTGGGGGGTGAGGCTTGGCCCCCCTGATGTTCTGAGAACATGGTGGCCTGGGCCTGGGGTCCAGAAAGACTGGCTGTGCCTCCCATTAAAAGAAAAACTGCTATGCCTGGCCTTGAAGCCAGGCTTGAAGCCCTTGTTCCTACATTGCTTCTCTGGATTCTTCTTGAGCATGAGGGGAAGGTGGGGGCATTGGTGATCTTCCCCGATGGAGACCTATTTACCTGGGTCACTCAGCTGCATTCTTGGGTGGTGCAGCCCATCTCAATCCACACTGTGCATGTGCACATCTGGTCAATCTGAGTGCATGTGTAGGTAGCCACGTGTGTGAACCTTTGTCCTTGTTGTGGGTGCTCACACATCAGTCTGTGTTCCCCTGTGCATGCACTGAAGTGTACCCAAACTTAAGTGCATGCCACAAGCACCAGCCCATCTTGGGTGCTGAAAAAGGGCTGAAGGGTCTGGGAAGAGACATGATGCAGGAGCCACAGTCTTTGTTTTCAAGGGAGCTTGGGGGCTGGGGTTATTAGGGAGCATCATCCAGTTGGAGCAGGAGTTGAGCAGAAAAGATGTGGACCGTGGCCTTGACCTTGGGGTCAAGAGTAGGGAAATGGCCTTGGGAGGGGCTGTGGTCAGATCTGAGTCAGGAAGGGGTAGAATCCAGCAGGGGTGGGATTGGGAGAGGCAACGTGCCTGGGAACAGTTTTGGGGCCTAATTTTTTTTTTTAAATTTTTATTGGAGTATAGTTGATTTACAATGTTGTGTTCATTTCAGGTGTACAGCAAAGTGAATCAGTTATACATATTCATATATCCACTCTTTTTAAGAGGCTTTTCCCATATCGGCCGTTACAGAGTACTGAGTAGTGTTCCCTGTGCTATACAGTAGGTCCTTATTAGTTATCTATTTTATACATAGTAATGTGTATAGGTCCGTCCCAATCTCCCAATTTATCCCCCCACCCCCCTTCCCCCCTGGTAACCATAAGTTTGTTTTCTACATCTGTAATGCTATTTCTGTTTTGTAGATAAGTTCATTTGTATTGGGGCCTATTTTGTTCCAGCCCATGTGCTGGGGAATGAAGGTAATTACCCTCATTGTGCAACCAAGGAAACTGAGGCTCAGAGAGCTACAAAAGGAGCTGTTCAAGGTCACACACGAGGGAGGGGCAAGTCCAGATTCTGCTTTGTGCTGAAGTTCACCCTTGTTTCCCTGTAAGACACAGCAGAGGCTGGAGTGGGGGGAGGTGCGGGGGAGCAGCCATAGTCAGGAGCCCGGGCTTTGAGGAGGGGCATGAAGCAGAGTCAGTTCGCTGAGCTGCCGAACTCAAATATTTACCTGTCGCTCAGCCAGCAGGTGTTTACTGGGAAAGTGCTGTGTATAAGGCTCTGAGCTACCTCGGTGAGCCAAGCAGACTGCTTGCCCACTCACACTTACTGCCCAGTGTGTGAGTGTGCATGTGTGTGTACATGTGTATGCGTGCATGTGCGTGGGCATGTGTGCATGGTGGGAGGAGGTGGGCAATGTTAATCACAATACTGGCAGGAATGATTGTAGCCAGTGCTGATGGAGCTCTTATTACCTCATTTAATCCTCACTGCAGCCCTTTGGTGGTGCTCCTATTCTCCCCATTTTACAGATGGGAAAATAGAGGCACCTCAAGGTTAAATGACTGGCCCTAGACCAGCTAAGAAGTAGTAGAACTGGCTTCTGAACCTGGGCTGCTTGGCTACAAGGTCAGCACGTTTACTAACCATACAAATAAGTATACACTAGCAAATTGTGATGTGAGCCATGGAAGAGGAATAAAGGGACTGCTGAGGGATGCTAGGTAGACCCTGAGCGTACCTGGAGCACTGGAGATTTTGCAAAGCACTTGCTGTTCATCATGTCACTTCGTCACCCGAGTGGCCCCAGAAAGCTGGCTTAGGACCCCCTCTGCCAGATGGGGCAATGCAGCTCGGAAGAGACAAGGCACACGCCCGGCGTCGTGCAGCTTGTGAGACTCAGAGCTGACTTCCTGAGCACCGCACTCCCACCCCCAAGGGGGCCCCAGGGGCTGGCTCCTAGGCTGTTGAGGCCACTCAGTCTTATGCTCACCCTTGGCCCTCTCGGAGGCCTATGGGCAGCAGACCGTGCGGGTCACCAGTCCCAATGTCTCTGAGTGACATTTTCATAGTCTGACCACTCTGGGCTGTGAGCTGTCCCTGAGGGCCACCTGGCACGCATGAAGAGAAGGCTGACAGGGCCTCAGCTGGGAGAGGACTTTAGATTCTGCCCCTGAACTTGCCCATCCTCTTTCTTTCCCTTTTAACCAGCTGCTGCCCCCAGACTCTACCCAAGGTGCTGGCCGGAGCTCTGTGGCTCCTGACCCGTGTCTCCTTGGGGACCTCTGTCCCTCCAGGGAAGCTGAGGCTCTGGAATCCCAGATCCATGAGCAACACCTCTTCACTCTTGACTCCACTAGCAGCCTTCGTGGACCCGCAAGGGCCAACTGCCCTGCAGCACTGGGCATTTCCAGGGCTATCTCACCCACGTCTGGTCTTGACCCTTCCTCTCCTGACCCATCCTGACCCTCAGGCTCATCCTCTACCTGGGTAGCTTCAGAGAAGACCCCGCTGACCCACTGACACAGAGTCCGTGCATGATGCTGGAAGCTGGTATCACATACCCATTTTACAGGTGTGTGGACTGACTCTTGGAGAGCATGAGTGCTTGACCAAGGTAAGAAGTAGAGCTGATCTTCTGGAATCCAGAGTCCACATTCTGGAGACAGAAAGAGGTGCTGCCGCATTGCCCTCTAGCTCACCTCCCCATCCCTGGTTTGGCTGGAACCCTGAGCCCAGGCTATCTGTCTGTGTGGAGGTGTCTTCCTGGTCAAGCTCATCTGAGGAGCTCTTGTCACACGTCCAAGCCTGGATGGCTCGTACGGGGTGAGGTGGGGAAGGGAGAGGGTTTTTAGGATAAACTGAGTCAGAGGCCAGGCACACGGGGATGAAGCTGGGTCAGGACTCTGAGCTAGAAGCCGAAGGGCAGAGGTGCTGAGGGCTCTCTTACACCAGAGTGGGACCTGGGGACTGGTTGCTATTGCTAATGAGCCCTCCCCCGTGGTGGGGCTGCAGTGGCGGTGGGAGGGGATGGAAAGGACAGCCACAGTGGCTCCTGTCCACTTTCACTTAGGGGTGGAAGCTGGGGAACAGAGATGTCCTGTGAACTGCCTGAGGCCACATGGACAGAGGGCAGTTAGTCAGGAACAAGGACCCTGGTGTCCTGGCCCCCAGCCTGACAGCTGACAGCCCCAGAGGACCCTGCTTCCCCAGGGCCAGCCATAGCAGCCAGCCCAGGCTGGGGCTGCGTGAACTGCAAGGTGGGAGACCCTGCTATATGTGGCCGAAGGGCTGTGGACTGGGGGTGCTGGTCAGCAGGGCTGGGCGCCGGCCTGCAGAAACTCTCCTGCACCCAGACACTCACAGACGCAAGGCCACTCCCCGCCCCCACCCGTTTACACGCAACTCCCACACAGACACAGGAGCACAGATGTCCCAGCTCACAGATGTGAACGCTCACACACAGGCACACACACTCACAACCAACAGACTCGCCAACCATGCACACACAGACACACACACAGCTCACACTCACACACACACAGCACAACCAGGTGAGCTGGGGGCCAGGCGCCCTGGAGTTCTGTGTCTGTTACGTCTTTGCTCTGTGACCTTGAGCAAGGTCGCCTGTTACTTTCAAGCCTTTTCTGGTAGCTGCCCCCATCTCCCCCTCCCCCGGAGCTGACCACCCGCATTGTACTGCCCCGGTCTCAGCACTCTGGGGCTCCTTCTTGTCTCCTCCGCAGACTGGACCACCCTCCAGGGGGGCTGCTGGGGCCCGACAGCAGGGAGGTGCTCAGCTGGTGTCCTCCAAACAGGTGACCGAGCCATTCTCTTTTCCACAGGCCTCGCTCCTCCTCCCAGCCCTCTAACCCAGTGCCTCTCACCAAGGATCTTGTCAAACTGGAGATTCTGATTTTGCAGGGCTGGGGGCTGAGATTCCCCATTTCTAACAAGCTCCCAGGCAATAAGATGCTACTGGCCTGTGGACACACTCTGAGTTCCAAGGCTCCTGTCTTCAGGCTAAACCTTCATAGACCCACCATCCCCTCTGCCACTGCCCACCAACAAAAGTGGCTTGAACCCTGCTAAGGACAGGAATGTTACTACCCATAGGGTGAGGTTCCTTTACCATACAAATCCTATAACTCAAATCCTCATTTCTCTGCCAGGTTGAGCTCCATCTCCAGGTAGCCTTCAGGGATTGCAAACAAAGGTCAAGGTCTTCTGCGTTTACCTCCTCCTGGGGGGATGGCCACAGTTCCTTCAGTGGGCCTGGGGCTATATCCTGTGGACATTCAAAGTTGGTAAGTTCCCCCCTGAAGTGTAGTAAGAACCCCATGCAACATTCCAAGGAAGTCTGGCCAGAGCAGGTGCAGGGAGGCAATGACCTTTAATCTGTACCTCATACTCCAATTTTTTTTTTTTTTTTTTTTTTTTTGCGGTACACGGGCCTCTCACTGCTGTGGCCTCTCCCGTTGCGGAGCACAGGCTCCGGACGCGCAGACTCAGCGGCCATGGCTCACGGGCCCAGCCGCTCTGCGGCACGCGGGATCTTCCCAGACCGGGGCACGAACCCGTGTCGCCTGCATCGGCAGGCGGACTCTCAACCACTGCGCCACCAGGGAAGCCCTCTCATACTCCTATTGATATTGCCTAAGAGTGAACGAAATTTCTTCAGCAGTCACTTCACTCTGCTGGCCCATGTTTATATCATGGTCACCTACGGACACCAGAGCTTTGCCCTCACACATGTTCTTATCATGTAACAGTCCTAATAGGTGACGATTTTGTTCCACAACAGTCCTAAGGAATGTGCTAAGTGGACCCCCCCCCCTTCTTCCCTCCTGCCCCTGTACAGACTCAGAGATCTCTGCAGTTTCCATGTTCGATGGCCTGTTGGTACATTCTCTTTAGCACGTGTGGCACTCCCTCTGCATTTTTGTCTTCCTTGTTCCCTGCTGCCCATCACAATTCAGGAACTACAAACTCTACTTACTATTTTGTCTCCCTTGTACTTTGGGAACCAGCTGCAGCAAGAGAATGTCTAGATTAGGGAAACTGCTACAAATGCTAACCTGTCTTTTCCCAAGGAGTCACTTTAGCGCCCAGGCTTTGAAGACCTACCCACATGCCATGCAGCGGGCAAGGCTCTGTTTCCCTGTGTCATTTGCCTGACTCCAAAGCCCTCCAGAGAAAGGGCAGGAGGAGGTGGAGTCAGCTGGAACACTTTATTCATTCATTCGTTGGTTATTCATTCATTCAATAGATATGTATTAAGTAACCACCTTGGCCAGGTACTGCTGTGGTCCTGGGGAAACAGGAGAGAATAAGATAGAAGAGGCTCTTGTTTTCATGGACTAGTGACATCCAACTGAGGTGACACAGAAGATAACCAAATAAAGATAGAGGGGAAGAAGCCACTTTAGTCAGAGATAGTATAGAGCACAATGGTTAAGGACCCAGACTCTGAAGCTAGAATAGCTGGGTTCAAATCCTATTTGGCCCTGGACAAGTTAACAGTTCATGCCTCAGTTTTCTTACTCCCTGGGTTGTTATAATGTACCTGGTGCAGTGTTGGCCCATTGTAAGTTCTTATTACTTGGGGTTCTAAAAGGGATTCTTTGAAGAGGTGATATTTAAGGTTAAGTGGGAGCCAGCTATGCACAGATCAGGAGAACGTAGAACAGCAAGTGCTCAGGCCCTGAGGCACGAAAAATCTTGTCTTGTTCTGGGGAATTGAAAGAGGCCCTTGTGGCTGGAGAGGATAAGTAGAGGGAGATAAGATCAGATTCAGGGGTGTGAGGGAGAAGATCAAGTAGTCTGGTTTGGAGGTCACTGTCAGTGGTTTGGAATATAAGCTAAGGTCAATGGGGCATCACTGAAGGGGTCTAATTAGGAATACAGTCTGGTTTACTTTTTCAGTCTTGTGTGTGCTCTGGTATAGAGGTGGCTTGCAGGGAGCCAGGAGGAGGGGACAGCTGAGGACTAGCGTCCCCATCCTAGGCTGGCTCTGAGCTAAGCCCATGCGTCCAGCCTGGAACTCTTTTGCCAATAAGGGTGTTTGGAGAAGCTCCTCCCCACTGTTCCTGAATCTTCTTAATCCACTAGGGCCTTGAAGGGAGAAGCAAAGAAGCCTGGAGGGGAGCTTTTAAGGGATGTTATTTTGCTTCTTAACTGCATGCTAAGAAGCCCGTGGGCAGCGCCAGCTGCAAAACATTAGCTGCTACCAACTCTGGTGACTCAGGCCACAGAGTCTTAAAATATTTATTTTTCGCTGCATTTGGAATTCAGCATCTGCGGGGGAGCCACTGCCAGGAAGAGAGAAACGGAAGCAGGAACCTGTTGGCAACATCAATCTGGAAACAGTGCAGGGCTGTGCGGGTCCTGCCTCCCGAGCAGGGAGCCAGTGCAGCAGGCAGAGCGATGCTCTGCAGTGGCTGCTGGTGCCTCATGCTTGGCTGCCTGGTCCTCCCAGGCACCTGCGGGAGATCAGATCGTGGCTTCTTCCGTTACAAATTGATCTTCCGCCTTATGGTTTGGGGCTGTAGTTTGAGGTCTGTCATGCATTCCTTCTGGGTCCATTTGAGGGAAAAAAAAATCGGACTTCGAGTCCCGGACACATGAGTATGTGAGTGGGTGTATTCTGGGAGTATATGTGTACAGCTGCAGTGACGTACCCTGACTCTCCCCAGGAACGTTAGCAACGTGGTTAGATGGGGGTGGATTTGCAGTGCATTCCTGCCACTGGCCAGCACTGCGACCTTGGCCGAGGCACTGTACTTCTCGGCCTTTTGTCTAAAAAATGGGACTAAAGCTCCCACCTCACAGGGCTGTCCTGAGGCTTGTATGAGGTTATTCATGGCCCAGTGCCTAGACCTTCTGAAGTCTCCATAAATGGTGGGTGTTAATATTATGGTGCATTCTCTAGGGTGTGAGCCCTGTTCAGGGGCAGCCCCCATATGACCCATGGGGAGGCCGGTCATGGACTTCTGGGTGCCTGGACACGGGGGAGGCTCAGACAACATGCAGCATCATCCAACCCCCTTTCATAGGCGTGACTGCTGGAGGGATGGGGTGATGGGGGAACTTAAATGTTCGATGACTCAGATCCCTCTCTTTATCTTGGAGAGTCTGCCGAGGCTTGGAGCAGGGCTAGATTACCATGAAGTGCTCCTAATTTGCAGAGAGAGATAAGGAGCTCATCATGCCTGACGGAGGGGGTACTGCTCTTCCCCAGCAGCTGCTGTGAGCTGGTCCTTCGTGAGCCAGACTCTCTGGGCTGGGGTGGGATGCCTGAGCTCTCTCTGCCTCAGTGGCCCATCACTAGGCGATCTCAGTCCTGGTCGCCAGGGTGGGAGGTGGCAGGGAGGGACAGATACTCCTAGACAGAGGTGCCTGGGAGAGAGACATGGACACAGAGAAGCCTGGACCCATATTTCTGAAAACTGGACAAGTTATGAGCTTTGTGAATGCCTGTCCTGCCCAAGGGATGCACAGCTGTAAATTGGAGGCTGGGCTGCCATTTATCTGTCCCTCTCCCTTAGTCACTCCCCTCACCCAGACATCTCAGGGGCAGGGGAGAGTGATCCAGCTGCCTTTAATTACTGGGACTTGTTCAGCCTGGGGCCTGGACTCCTGATGCCCAAAGGATGCAGGGCAGATCTTGGGAAGAACTTTCTAAGGAAGCGTCAAGAGGGGCCAGTGCAATCCTAGCTTCTGGTGGTCTGTAAGGAAAGGCCTCTGTCTGATGCCCCACTTCCTGGCTCTGAGTGCCAAGCAGACACTGGCCTTGGGAGGTTGACGGGCCCTAGGAAGGACAAGATGCTGAACTTTCTTAGGCTTAGAAGGAGGTCAGATGGGCAATAGAAAGGTCTAGGGGACTTCATTCTGGTGAAACAAACTCGTCTGAGCAAGTGGAGGGTTTTCACGGACGCTATCCCACAGGCTTCTCACAGCAGTCTGAAAAGGAGGAACCATCATCCCCATTCTGCAGATAAGGAAGCTGAGGCACAGGGAGGGCAATCCCAGGAGGAGGGAGCCAGGATGGGGATGCAGCTCTTCAGGCATGGAGCCCTGAGTGCTGTCCCATGGTGTGCTGGAGCCCTGAGTGCTGTCCCTGGCTGGCCACCAGGCTGCTGCCTGGGGCTATGGCTGCAAGGAGAGGAGGGCCCTCCAGGGTGGTCAGAGCGAGGCTCCCCTTGGCTGTAAACAGGACGGCAGCTCTGCCGGGCTGGGGGTCTTGGAACTGAGAGATTGTGCAGCAAGGGGACTGATGGAAGCCACCTCCTTGCCTTCAGTCCTGTTGCCTCGTGGGTACTGCAGAGGGGCAGTGTTGGGGAGACTGCAGGGCAGAAGAGCACTGGACTGGGAGTCTTGGGTCCTGGGTGGGAGTCCAGCCTCCATTCAGTCAATAAACATTTACTGAGCACCTTGCTATTATCCCATTATTAACTTATCTGGTCCCCACACAGCTCTGGGTGGTGCACGTTCTTTCTGTATTTCATTGATTCCGATATGTACTCTTAGAAATAGGAAACATGATTGATGGGATGAAAAGTGATAGTACTCTTCTTTCTTAGTGGTCTATGCAATAATGGTTTTATAGCCTACAATGAAACAATGAAATATAGCCTTCCATGAAATATGGAGCTATTCCAATTTTACAAATAAGGAAATAATTTAATGGCAATGGTATTAATGGGTAACAGTTGTTAAGTGTCGATAGCATGGCAGGCACTAGATTAAGAAGTTTATTATTTTTGTTATTGTTTCCATTTTGTAGATGAGAAAACTGAGGCTGAAGAGGTTACTCAAGGTCACACAGAGCATAAATGATGGAGCAGGGACTGGAACCAAGTCTGGCCGACTCCAGCTCTGTGGGTTCTTGACCAGCATAGGACTCCACTGGTCCAGCTCCTCTGTGCTGTGCCCTGGGGGGAGCCAAGAGCCAGGCAGATGTGGTCCTCACCTGCTCAGACCTTAGCAATCAGCAATCTGGCATAGGTGTGCGGCAGTGGGGGCTGAGATGGCTCTGCGGGCCTTGAGGAACTGCGGATGAGGGTGGGGGTAGGGAAGGTGAGTGGAGTGGGTACCAGGGTATGCTTGGGAGTGAGAGGTGGGGCTGCTGAGGAAAGTGATGGGGCTGCTTTAAAAAGGACATGGCCTTTGGCTCTTGCACCACTGCCAACACCTCCTTCCTTCGCCTCTTCTTTGCCATTGTTTCTTGTACATGATCACCTTCTCCAGAGTCAGGGTCAGGGTGTCCATCCAAGGTAGCACCAGAAGTCATGGGATCAGTGTGCCTCAACTGGGTCTTGCCAGGAAGTGACTGAAGCCTCAAAACCCAATGAAACCAAATCCCTGAACAGGAGAGGCTTGGACAGGTGGATGGGGGAGATGATGGAGCCTGTGTCAGGAAGGCCACTTGACTTCTGCATTATTGGGGCCTAGAGAGGAGGCAGGAGTGCTTGGTGGATAAGAACTCAGGTTTTGAGGTCAGATCAACTTCGGTTCTAATCTGGGGTCCTCCACTTACTCACTGTGTGGCCCAGGCAAACTTGGTGATTTCTCTGAGCATTGGTTCCCTCATCTATAAAATGGGAATAATAATTGTATTAGTTATCTGTTGCTGTGTAACAAATATCTCCCTAAATTTAGTAGCTGAAAACAATACACATCTATTATCTTGCAGTTTCTGTGGGTCAGGAATCTGGGCATGACTTAGCTGAGTCCCCTTCTCAGAGTCTCCCACAGGCTGTAGTCAAGGTATTACTGGGCTGTAGTTTCATCTGAAGGCTGTGCTGGGGAAGAACTCACTTCCTAACTCATGCACAGGTTGTTGGCAAGACTCAGTTCCTCAAGGGCTGTTGGACTGAGGGTCTCAGTTCCCCGTTGGTGGTTGGCTGGAGACTGACTTCAGTGTCTTGCCACGTGGGCCTTTCCAGCTTGCTTCATCACAAAGAGCCAGAGAGAGTGCAAATGAGATAGAAGTCTCAGCCTTTAATAACCCAGTCTCAGACATGTCATCGTGTTTACCCTATTCTATTCATTAGAAGCAAGTTGCTACACACTCAAGGCAGGGGGATTATTACACAAGGGAATGAATACTGGGAGACAGGGATCATTGGGAGCCATCTCAGAATATCATAATATCTATTTTGTCGGAAAGTCAGAAAGATTAAGTGAGATCCGGCAAGTAAGTAATTAGCATGGTGCCTGGCACATAGTTTATGCTCAATAAACTGACTGCTGTTATTATTGTTGTTGTTTTTATTCTCAAAGCCAGGCTGAGCTGAGGCTGACAGGACAGACTCCAACAACTATCCCCAGTTCTCGCTGGCCCAACACCAAAGGAGACCACCCAACTGCATACCCTTGTTGTCAAATCCTGTCTGTTCCCCTGGGCTCACTTCATATGCCTCCTCCCCCAGGAAGCTTTTCCCCTATCACCTGTGAGCTGCATTTCCCTGAATGCCCCCTCCTTGTTTGCAGGGAAGGGAGCGCCCGCCCCCAGCTGCGCTGACAGTCACGAAGACTCCACCGGCATTGTCTCTGTCTCATAGACTCTAGGCAGGGTGGAACTAGAGTGTTTGAGGTTTACAGATTTCTTGGATGTAGCCGTAGAAGATTGATGTTTTTTATCTGGAAGGAAGAATTGTGAAGTTTACATCATCGCAAAATAAACAGAACTGTGACTTCTGTTTCACGATTGACGTGGTTCCTCTGTGTACTTTGGGCAGTTCTTACATGTTATTGACAGTTAGAAGATCTTCTCTCCCTCTGAAAAATTGCGGGGTTCCAGGGGAGGGTTCATGTGACACCTTCTCACTCTGAATGCTCTGCTTGTGTTAAAGATGAAGAAACTGCCACTCAGGGGGGTGATTGGCTCAAGATCACAAAATGGTAGAACTAGGATATGAAGCCAGTTATCTGGTCCCAAGGCTACGCATGGTCTTTATATTATATATACTCATTCATTTATTCAAGGAATATTGTGTAGTCCCTACTATGTGCCAGCCTCTGTGCCAGGTACTAGGAACAGAGGGATGAGCAAGTTTTTGTTGCAGCCCTAAAATGCTTTTAGTGTTTCCCTTCTTCTCTGACTCCCACTGGATTATAACTTTCCCTAGTAGAGCCCCCGCTCTCTCAGCATCTCTCCTTCCCTGTGTCTACTGCATGGCTTTGAATCTGAAGTGTGACTGTAGTTAAGGAGAGGTTCTATCAGCGATTGGTTTGGGTGGAAACGTAGCAGGAAATGGCCTTAAGGTCCCTCGAGAGAAGAATCTAACCAGATACAGAAGTCGGATGGAAAGTGGTTAGAGGCCCAGGTGGAAAATAAGGAATGAGGTCTACAGAGTAAAGAAGCCGATTGACGTTTTTCTCTCTCTCTCTCTTTTTTTTTTGGCCGTGGCACATGGCATATAGGATCTTAGTTCCCCGACCAGGGATCGAACCTGTGCTCCCTGCAGTGGAAGTGCGGAGCCCTAACCACTGGACCATCAGGGAATCCCAGAAGCTGATTGACTTTTAACAGCAGGTCCTTTCCACCCCTTGCCAGCCCCACATCTCTCCCCTCTTCCCTCCAGGGCCCTCGAGGAGTTGAACCCAAGCCGCTGCTTTCCTGCCCAGTGAGCCAGGTGATGGGTTTGCAGTTAATGGTAATTTGAACAAGTTTGGTCAACCAGAAGTACATAAGGAGATTGAAACATGCAAATGTCCTTGAAATGTACACAATTGATATATTGCAGCTCAGCCAACTGTTAACTCCATTGTATGAAAAATGGCAGAAATAATTGGTAACCAACCTCACATTTGTTTACTGCAACTTTGCAGAGGAAGACATGGAGGAGTCAGCGTGTCACCAGGAATACCCCCCACGTCCCCAGTATGTCCCCCAGAGCAATCCCTCAGCCAGGCACGAATTGTTGCTCGGTGGGTCATTTGTGTGCTCGGCAATCTTCTGGGCACTGGGCATGTGATGGTCAACAAGAGGGAGAGAGCCCTGCCCTCCTGGAGCATGCTCACTAGTGGGAGAGACTGACTGTAACAGATACATGAATACTTGGGTAATAAAGTCAGGTAGTGAGAAGTGCTATGGAGACGAGAAGGCAGGGAGTGGGTAAAGGGGAGGCTAGGAGAACTTCCTGACAGGTCACTGGGGACTTAAATAATTCTTGAGATGCTGTAAGTCCAGGCCTCACCTGGCTCTCTGCTCTACCGCTCCTGTTCTATTTGCTAGCTGTGTATCTTTGGGACAGTGACTTGACCTCTCTGAGCTCCAGATGTCTCATCTGTCAAGTGGGAATAATACCTGTCCCAGGATTCTCTGAGATAAAATGTATTAAAGCTCACTGTTCACTATAAAGTGTTCTCTATATATGAATTGTTAGGATTGCAGTTGCAGTGCAAGGTCATTCATTCATTCATCTATCCTTTCCTTCACCAAATATTTATCATGCGCCTTCTCTATGCATTGAAGGGCACCCCACTCCCGATTTGTTATTCTGGCCCAAGCATAGAAAGACTTTGGCCTAGTTGAGACTGGGCTGGAATATTTAAACAAGACTTTACCAAAGGCTTGGGGATGAGAACAGGGAAATAAACATGGCATAATTTGTAGGTTGTGTGTAAATGAGCACGTGCACATGTCTTTGTCTATGTGTATATGTGCGTATCTGTCTGTGTGTGTGTGTGTGTGTGAGTGTGTGTAGGTGTTAGGGAATCATGCTTCATATATGTGCGTATTTGTGTGTGTGTGTGTGTGTGAGTGTGTGATCATGCTTCATTGCAGGGGGCAAGGTGACTTTGCCCTATTTGGGGTCTGTAATATTTCCAAACCTCTTACATCCATCACCCCATCACCCTGCAGGGCACAGCACAGCCCTCAGGGAAAAGCCCAGAGGCTGCTCTTCCCATTTGGCAGGTGACATGGAGGTTTTCCAGGATCTCTGGCTTAGAGAAAGCGGCGCACACGGCACCACGCTCCTAGCCCAGCCTCCATGTCACACAGCATCCTGTACCCCCCACTTTGACTTCTTGGGGCTCTGAAGACCCTCAGATTCTGTTTCATCCATTCTAGGGATGGGTGAGGACATGGCCTGGCAGGAGATTGGTGGTGTCACCCTCCATCCGAGTGCCTGCCTTTCTGGCTTCAGTCCTGAGGACATACAGCCCACCACAGGGCAGCATGGCCCCTCAGCCTGGGGCCATGGAAAGAGCTTTGCAGCCAGACCCTGGCTGTGACCAAGCTCTCTGAGCCTCAGTTTTCACATCCGTAATTTGTTCATAACTTCTCGTGATTGCAGGGCCATTGTTAGGAGTAACGGGATGATAGACCTGGAGCCCATGCATGGGGCCTGGCCTTTAGTAGGTGTTTGGGGAATATTCATTCCCTTCACCCCACAATGCTGCCACTATTCCCGGTCAGAGGGGCTTCTGGTTCTGACCGATTCTTCCAGGACAGAAACCCAGCCCTGAACTTTTGTCCAGGAGGGTGGAGTCCTGGGTCTTCTGCCCAGTTCCTACCAGATTCCTCCTTCCTCAGGGCAGAACCATACCCCTCCTGGGCACCTGGCAAGTGATCGGGGACCTTAATGTCCTCAGTCTTGGCCTGTAATGCTCCAACCCTTCTAGCCAGTTCTGAGTGTTGCTTCTGTCCAGAGACACCTGTTGCACTTGTCTGCAACCCCCATTGGGCTCTGCGGGTGCGGGAATCCTGGTGACATTGTTGACTCCTCTGTGTTCTCCTTTATGAAGGTTCAGTAAACAAGTGTGGGTTGCAAATTAACTCCACCTCTGCGAGGCTCTCTGATTGTCCTACCTGCTCAGCACTGTGCCTCAGCTGCTAACATCCTCTACCCAGGAGCCAGACCTTGGCCCATCACCGTCCCTGCTGCTCACTCCATCTCCATCCTCTGCTGGTTCACCCACCATGGGATTCCAGTGTATTAGGACAAAAACTTCCATCCACTCATGTGTGTTCTGTTCTCTGGGGTTGCGCATCGTACGTGCCATCCCTCCTCCCTGTGGCATCCTTTAGAGTAGTGGCTCTCAACCTTGCCTGCACATTGGGACCACCTGGGGAACTTTGAAAAAAACACTAATGCCTGGTTCCAGTTGGAACAGAATTTCTGGGGAAGAGGTCTTGGTATTGGTGTTTGCTGAAGGTTCCCCCAGATGATTCTAAGAAGCAGCCAGGGCTAAAAACCACTGCTTTAGAGAATGAATGATGGCTAGCTTTGCTTTTCCCCATCCTCACCTGCCAGGAGCTACCTGCAACTTTCAGAGGATTCAGTTTTTGGACTTTCATCATTCTAGCCACGGTTCGCTTTATATGTGATTGTCTAGGTCAAGACTAAAACCTCCTTTGCTCATGATATTATACCTCTATTAATATGACCCCAAATCAAATGAGCTCTTTCTGTCTACACCCCACTCCATGACTTATTTAAAGTCACCCAGCCTCTTCCCTTCAACAGCCCCTCCTTTATTTTTCTACTGTTTCCACCAACATAATAATGCTTCTTCAAGTAGAGTGAAAAGTTAATTCCACAAACACATGCAATCAATTCCAGGAAAACCTTCCAGGACTTGGTGCAACCTTCTGCAGGGTTCAGAGGATTCCTGGCTCTCCTTCTGTTTCAACAGGTCTATCCTGAGGTTAGCTCCATTCATTGCCCCTGATTTAGGATACACGTACCAGGTATCTAACTCCCGCACATTCAATACCCGCTCTTCTTAAACTTAAATAACAGATCGCATTAAAAGAGCATTAGCGTGGCACTCCCATAATTAATCTCCTCTGGCGAACTAACAGTTCAGAAGGCACGCAGTGGAGCAAGGGCATCGTACATTACGAAGCTCATTTATCCTGATTGATTTATCTAATAATTGTTGGGGCAGCCGGCCTTGTGCTCGCTGACCCATGGTGGGGACCCCATGGGTGCTTGGAGTTGGGAGAAAGGAGTGGTGTGGATAGATCCAGGGCTGGCAGGGGCTGATTTCATCCTGATCACAGGGCAACAAACAACATAATGGGCCAGCCTCAGAGACGGGCCGGCTCAGGGAAGCATTTAGAGGCTCTCAGCAGCCCTCGTAGTGCACCCAGATTACACATGGAGCTATTTCACATCATTAAGGCCCCCTGTTTCGTCCCTGGGTGCTGCACACTCTTTCTGCATCAGGCTGGGCTTCAAAGTAACCGCTTTGCCAAAGCAGGTGTAGCCACTGCAGCAGGATCACTCCAGGGCACAGGGACACATTTACTAGCTGTTTGTTTATTTGCCTGCTGGCCTCCCAGCCCTGGAGCTAGGGATGATGTGCTGGGGATCTGCATCTGCTCAGCCTGCCTGTTTTGGTTCCTACTGCCTTTGGTGCCAGGAGCTGCGGAGTGGGCAACAGTGGGCTCCGAGACCCATCCGAGGCCACTGTGGTGATAATCTCCCTGCCTTCCCCACTCCCCAGCCCCAAACCTGTCCTTCCTCAGGCTAGTCAACAGTGCGTGGGCATTGGGAATGGTCCTCTAGTGCAGGACAAGCCTGGGCTGTGCTTGACCCTGCAACTGTTTTCCTGAAGAAACAGGAAACAAGGCACCAACAAGGGATAGCAGAGCCCAAGGGGACAGACTTCTGTGCCAGGTAATAACCTCTCTGGCCTCCTGGAGCTCTTCTGCTCAGTGTTTTGTGCCTGTACTGACCCTTCCCCAGGCTCATCTGCTCTTCTCTCATAACCTCCTGTCTGGAGCCCTTCCTGATGCCCAACCCATAGTGTTGGATCTCCCTCTGAATCCACCCCCAGCCAGCATGTGTGTCCTGCCTCCCCTGCTTCCAGGCTCCAGCCCATCCTGATCTCCATTCTTCCAGGCTCCATCCTTCCCAGTTTCTCCTTTCACACAGTCACAAGCCCCGTAGGCCCCTGGACTGCGGTCCCTGCTGCCAGCCCCTCTGTTATTGCCTGGGTTTATGTACTGCCTTCTGCATTGATTTCCTGGTTGTGTCTCCCAGGTCCTAGCTGGAAATAGAGTCCTGCCCTGCATACCAGCCCATCTGTCTGGAGCACTAATGCGCCCAGTCCCCATCCAACCTTTGCCAGCTTTGTCCTCTCCTCGGGGCTGAATCCTGTTTTCTGTATCCCTGGCCAAACCTGACCGACCACAAGAAGTCATGATGTTGCTATCCTCTGCCCCATGTGCCATTTTCGTATCCCACCCAATAGACCTGACAGATCCTTGCATATTGGACCAAGGTCACTCCTCCTGGAAACTGAAAATTCTGCCTCCTGTTTTTTTCCCTCCCCTCCTTTCCCCTGCTATAGTCCTAACTTGCAGGAAGGCTGCAGAATGTGGGACATCTGCAGACTCAGTGGCTCATGCCTGAGTGACCTTGGGCAATTCCCTTCCTTCCTGTGAGCTTCAGTTTCTTTATCTGTGAGATGAGATGGTTGGAAATAATGATTCCCAGGGTTCTTTTACCTTTGAAACAAAATGGAAAACAAGAAACCCTGAAGACAAGAGGGATTAATACGATGGTCAAATCAAGCTGGGTCTACTCTCCTCTCTGCCTGGGGCCTCCACATCATGCAGGACTTGGCGGTGGATTTACAGAAGACTCTAGCACAAGGGCTCTGGGCTCTCACCTTTGGAAAATGGTGCAATTTAATGGTAATGCAATTACAGATGTGCTGAGATTGAAACAGCCCATCTTATCTCAAACTCATCTTCCCCACCAAGTATCAGGGCAGGTGCTGATCCCTAATAGCTGCTGAAATAAACTCATCAGGCAGCTGGGGGCTCCTAGAGAGGAGATTTGTGTGCAGAGAAAGACAGGATGGGAGGGGGAAGGGAGAGGGAGGAAGGGAGCAGAAAGGGAGGGAGAGACAGGGAGGGAGAGACAGAGGAAGAGAAATGACACATAGAGAAATGGGGAGAGATAGAAGGAGGGTTGGAGGGAGGGGATGGCTAGGAAAGAGGGGTAGAGAGGGAGGCAAAGAGAGAGAGAGAGAGACAGAGAGAAAGTGACAAAGCAGGAAGAGAAAGAGGGAGCTAGTTAGGGTGAGGGAGGGAAATAGGGAGGAAGAGAAAATGGTGGGAGAGGAAAAGAGAGAGGGAAAGAGGAAGTGTAATGGAGAGAGATACAGAGATGGAAAGACTGAGACAGACCATGAGGGAGACAGCTGGGGAGAGAGAGAGGGGGGAGAGAGAGAGAGAGGGAGAGAGGAGAGGAGGGAGTGAAAAAGAGATTGAGAGTGTGTCAGGAAGTGGGTAGGCAAGAGGGAAGGACCAAGGTAGAGGGTGGAGATGATGATGAGACAGGAAGAGAAAATGAGGAGAGGAAGCATGAGTAAAGGGAATAGAGACGGTCTGTATTTCTGAAATATTGAGCTTCTTGGACCGACCGGAGACTCTGTGCTACCTTAAGGAAGAGTCCAAACAAAAAAGAAAAAGAAAAAGAAAAAGAAAAGTCACGAAATAGCTAGTAAGAATGTGTTCCCCAGGACAAAGGGCAGCCACCAGAGAGCAAGCATGGGAGAAGGCGCCTGAGGGTTGGATCCAGAATTATAGAGAGGATTGGGAGCCCTGCAAAGAGGGAAAATGTAACAATGCAAGACTCTAGAACAGGCACAGCTCCCCTGACAGCCAGCCAGTCCCTCTAGCCTGCACTCATTCCCACTCCCTGGCAATTCTGGGACGGCTTGGTTTCAGCACCTCGGACAGCTCCAAGCATCCCTCCAGGATTCAAGCTCCACAGACTAGGGCAGCAGTACACTGATCCCTCCCTGCAGCCCCCTCCCACGTTGGCCCCTGACTTCCCCTGAAAATGGCTCTTTTGGGCGGTTGGAATGCAGGCCTGCTGGCTGCTGAATAGATCAATTATTTTTCAGAATGGTTTTGATCCCGATGTTGCTTCCCTGGATCACTGAGTAGAAAGGGCTCACAGAGAAAATGGCATTTTTTATAACCCTGGCAAAATGCTCCCGCATTGATGAGATGAGCCACCCAGCGAGTGTGCACGTGCGCATATGATACATAACTAACCAGAAGCATAATCTTCTAAATTGAAAGCCATAATGTTTGCTGTTGGAGCTAAATATTAACAGGGCGTTGTCTCCCAATGACCCTCGGGAGGCAGCTGGCTTAGCGGGAGGCTGTCGTCATATTCAAGCAACTTGATTAAATTCTTTTCTGCCATCAGAATTAAGAAATGAATATTTTTATGAGGGTCATGCCACAAAGGACAGAGAAATGAGATGCTCAAGAGAGAGGGCGGGGCTGGACGCCTGCCAATACCTGCTTTGTAGGTCTGGAGGGTGCATCATCACACTTCCTAGCGTGGGCTCAGGACTGCAGGCTGTCTGCTGGTTGATAGCCGCTATCTCCTTCCTTGGGGCATCCCGGGTGACCCAGCTTTGCAGCCTCCTTCCTCCCCGTTTATCTGAGAGCAGAATGGATATGTGGGATCCTCCTCAGGAGGCCTCTCAAAAGTTCACACAGAATGCAGTAAAATCTAGTAGCTTAAATCGTGGCCCCTGAAGCTAGACTGCCTGGTTCAAATGACAGCTCTGCCACTCACTAGCTGTGTGATCTCAGACAAGTCACTTAACCTCTCTGTGCTGAAGTTTCTTTAGCTATAAAATGGGTTTATAGTAGTACCTACCCTGCAGAGATGTTGTGAGGATTTAATGAACACTAAGATGCTTAATACATAGTAAGCACTGTATAAGCATTTACTATTATTATCATTATTATTTGATTTAGGTTGAACCGTATAAAACTGCTGTTTTGTAGATTAAAAAATTCAATACTGACAACTTGATATGAAGTTTATACAGCAAGATTTGTTTTTTCTTCTGTGGCCATTCTTTCCTACCCTGTGGCCCTGACTCAGCTTCAGCAGTGTTGCAAAGGTTCTGTTACCTAAAGCTATATTAATGATGTGTTACTTTTATACTCAGAAAAAATACTTCAAAAAAAATTGGAAAAATTCCAGCTAACCTCAGACTCAGAAAGTTTGATCTGCATTTCTTTTGGGAGGCGGAAAGCATACGGAATTATTATTTATTGGTACTTTAGTAAGCATAATTCTGGCTGTACTTCGTGTGGTAAGTTTGTTTAATTGTCTCAATAATTCTGTGAAGTGGGCATTGGGACTCCATTTTTTAGATTAAGAAACTGAGATTCAGGGAAGTTGAATGAGTTACTGAAAATCACACAGCCAGGGAGGTAGAACAAGAATTCAAATCTACTACCTCATTCTGGAGAAAGAGGGTGGAATGGAATGTATGTTTGATGAATCCTATCTGACCTCATCCATCCTTCTCTTTGGAGTTCTCCTCCTGCCTTCCTCCCCTTGCATCTGTATCTCCCACACGGGCCTCTTCCTTTCCTCTTTTGTAAAGTGATGAAAATATAAGATCATGCAAACTGCCCCACAGCCTTTCCAGAAAGCCCATTCTGACTTTTCATAACCTGATCTTAGGAAGAGCCATGTTTAAATGGGTGACTGCAAACTTCTGGAGACCTGCTCCTGTAAATAAAATCCTTTTCATGGTAAACAGTCCAGAGAAAAGGGGGAGTGGAGTGGAAATTAATAGAACTTGAGCGAGTCAGATGGTGGGACGGGGGACTTGGAAAATAGCTACCTGAAATGTCATTTGTATTGGAAAAGAAATAGTCATGGCGGAAAGGGAAGTAATGTGTGAAACCCCAGTTTTTCTTACTTTGAATCCATTTTGCCCCCAGAGAGAAGTGGACAGAGAACATTCTGTTCTGACCATGAATACATCATGGTCAGCCTGACCTGGGGAACTATCTGTAGTGGTTCTTAGGAGGGTGAGGGAGAGGGATATCAAGAAAACCTGGGTGGGGGTGCAGCCTGTGAGAGGGTCTGGCTTCCAATTTATAAGGGCGCTGAGCCCCTCATGTGTCTCCCCAGCAGGAGCTCAGTCGAGGAGGGCCTGACCATAAGAAGTACTCTAGGGGTAGTTGGGGACTTAGTTGTGGGTGGAGGAAGAGACAGGTAGTAGCGTTCTTGCTTTCACATTGTTATTTAATGCTCATCACAACTCATAAGATTTGTATTATTATCTTTACTTTATAGAGCAACTATTAATAAAAATAGCAATGATAGCAGTGGGGTGGTCACGGTGTCAAGCAGTAGTAGAAGTAGCTGTTGTGACTACGTACCATGCATCCAAGATATTTCTGTAAGCACTTGTAGACATAAGCAGACATGACAGGGTGTCTGTCCACCACAGGCTTGTATCTCCCCTACACCCCCTCCATACTGTGGAGTTGTCACTGGGAAGTGCTACCCAGCCAGGGACTGTTTCTATTCCTAATCCTTCTTACATCTAGATGAGGACCCTGTCTTGGTCTCATCGATGGAATGTGAGGAGAGATAATACATGTTCCTTCTGGTCCAACGTGGATAAGAATACGTTGTGTCTTCTCCATATTCTCTTTCCTGTCCATTGGCTGGATGCAGAGAGCTTCATGCCTCTAGGGGATGGCAAAGCCACTAGCTAGAAGTAGCCTGGGCCCCCAAGCCACCCACTGAACAGAAACAATCTCATTCAACTATTATGTGAATGAGAAATACACTTCTGTTGTGTTAAGTTACTGAACTATCAGGGCTTATTTGTTACAGCAGCTTCTATTACTCTAACTAATATATGTACATGATCTCATTTATATATTCACAACAACCTTTAGGGGGTATGTATCAAGAACCCATCTTAAAGAGGAAGAAATCTAAACTCAGAGGTTAAGCGATGAATTGCCCAAGACTACACAATTAGTAGGTGATTCAGCCGGGATTTGCATCTAGGTCCCTCCGACTCCAGGTTTATAGCATCAGGTCACCTCACTGACCTTCAAGTGAAAGGATGACAGGACTTCTAAGGTGGAACTATGGTAAGAAAACCTGTCGTTGCCCCAGAATTAGAACCAGTCTTGTGTGTGAATTTCAAAACAGCTTTAGGGCTAATGAGTCAGAAAGAGAAACCTTCAGAGACCACCCGCTGGGCTTAGGTCCAGGAAAAGGGAGGCAGGGAAGAGAATGGCATTTGGTGGGACCTGAACCTGAGAACTCTGCACAGGCTAAAGGGGCCTCCACGAGGCTAAAGTGAGAGCTTGAAGCCAAGAGCAGGAGCTTGGTCTCTCCCTTCCAGGGTCCTCCCTCTGAGACATGGAAAACAAGAACAAGAATGACAATCACAATAATCATAGCAGGAGATGTAGCCGTAGAAGTAGTGGGAGCTGGTACTTATTTAGCACTTACTACGTGCCAAGCACTTTTATTCCACAATGCATGCTCTTCACCTCCCAGAAAGAATGGGGCTGATTACAGAAGCACGACTGGGGCCAGCACTGTCTGGAGATAAGGGTCCATGTCCAGCCTCAAGCAGAGCTACCTCGTAAGACCAGTGGGAAGAGTTAGAACCCCGTGTGCCTGGACTTAGTTAAAGCTGACCTTGGTGGCTGTCTAGATTTGCCTATGAGCCTTCCAACCTCTGACGTAGTTTTCTTGGGCAACTGTCTCTGAAATTCCAGCTGACTTCATGTGGGGTTTTTCTAGGGGCAAAGAGTGGGTGAGGTCAGTCATTGGAATTTACCAGGGAAGGGAGTTTATGGAGTGTGAGGTGGTGGATCAAGGAATATGCCTTCTGCATGTTCTGAGAACAGAAATTCAGAACTGAGCAACTCCAGGTCTTTGGGGTGAAGAAATCACCCAGGCTGGATCAAAGCTAAAAAAAGGCAGAACAGGGAGAGAGGGTGGGCCTGACTACGTATGGAAACACTCCCTGCCAACAGTTTTCCTACAGTGAGGATTAGTGCTGCCTGTATCAGTTTCCTACAGTGAGGATTAGTGCTGCCTGTATCAGTTTTTGTGGTGCGGCAAATCCTGGCGCTTCGTGGCAGCAGGACAAGCCTATGATCTGGGTTTGGCTACTCTCAGCTGAGTCACTTGTGTCAGCTGGGCCTGGATGGATTCAAATGGCCTCACGTACACATCTGGTGGTTGGGCAGCTGTTGGTTCAGGTGATGAGGGTAACTGAACCACGTGTTTTTCATCTTCCAATAGGCTAATCTGAGTTGTTCACGTGGTAGTAGAAGGAATCCAAGGACAGCATGGGGCGATAGGCAAGGAGCAAGCACTTTTCAAGTTTCTGCTTGTGACGTATCTCCTTTGCTGTCCCCCTGGTGAAAGCAAGTCCTGTGGCCAATTCTAGAGTCAACGTGCGAGGGCGTGCACCAGGAGCACAGATCTAGGCAGGTGTGGACAAATTGGGCCATGACTTTGCTTTAGTATCTACATCTGAGGCAGAGGATGTGCAATTAAGGAGAGGGTCTCTTAGGGAGACCCTCCCTAAAGGGCTTTGGATCTAGGAGATCTGGGTTGAAGTCCTGGATTTCCTCCTAAATGTCCTAGGACGTGTGACCTCAGCATTATTGCGAAGATCAAATGAGGTGATGCTTGTGGAAGCCCTTTGCGAGCTGTCAAATCCCATACAAACGTCAGTTGGTACTTTTCTTCCCCACTAGGAATGTAGGTGGGTCTTATTAATTCCTCACTTGGAATTATCCACTTAGTGGCAAAACCTCAGCCTCCAGGATGACTTACTTTGGCTCCCCACCCACCTCTGGAGCAGCCTCACTCATCGCCAGTGTGCTCGGGGAATGCAAAATCCCTTTACTATTGGCTAGGGACAAGAGTAATTAGGAAGGTAAATCTGCCGAAAAAATCATATTATGCAAATATGATTAGCAACGACTTTTGGGTTCTTTGTTATCTGAGAGTTTCAGTTCCTTGGCACAAATGTGGAGAGTTGGCTGCTGTGTTCACTGGGGTGACTCCTAGCAGGTGTGCAGGAAATGGGAGCTTGTGAACACGGAAGTGGGGAGAGAGGCCTGCAGCCCTGGGCGCTGGGAAGGGGGCTCCTCTGTCCGTCCCTCAGGGAAAGGCTGTGGGTCTCCCAATCAGGTCCTGAGCTGAGCCCTGTGGAGGAGGTCTAGGGAGCAGACCCTCACTGGTGATGAGGCTCCCCAGGAGGGGATGGGGGCCCTTTCTTCCTGGCTAGAGCTGAACCTAAAGAAGAAAGAGCTGGAGGATGGTCCTGGGACAGCTGGTTCCTGCAATGAGGCTGCCCCTGTTAGGGACCGGTGGCATCACAATGGTTTGAGGGTGTGACCTTGGCTCTGCCTATGTGGGCCACCAGGAGGTATGGTGGTGAGAGTCTCGGGCAGTCTCATGCCTGCTGGGGTCTGGTGTGTTAATTTATAGTAAGGACATTCCTTCCAGGATTAGAATACACGATGGGTTCTGCAGGATTCAGGTTCTCTGGACAGGGCTGGGGATAGCACACACTCTGGCTTTTGGAACTCCTTTTATAAAGGTGATGATGGTCAAAAAAAAAAAAAAAAGAGGCACGCACTTAGCGAGTGCGTATTAAGTATCAGATGCTGTGCTACATGCTTCATGTTATTACCTCGCTTAACGTTCCTAACACACAAGGCGGGCACTATTGTTATCATCTCTATCTAGGTTAAGAAATGGAATGATGTGATGGATGTTCACTAAATTCATTGTGGTGATCATTTAACAATGTATGTAAGTCAGATCATTATGCCGTACGGCTTGAACTTACAGTGCTGTCTGTTAGTTCTATCTCAATAAAACTGAAGGAAAAAAAGAAGCAGAAACTGAGGCCCAGAGTGGTTAAGTGATTTTCTCAAGGACGTCTCTGTCAGTAGCAGGGTTGGGATATGAACTCAGGCCTGGCTTGATTCTGAAGTCTATGCTGTGAACCCAAGCCGTGCAAGTCCCATCCTCCCCTGTAAGGCATCTCATGAATGCGGCAGCAGTGACTGTTTCCTGCACTCACGTTCCTGTCTTGCCCACGCACAGCCCTGCCCATGCGCGGGTGACACCACCGAGACTCTGATGTGCTCCAGCTTCTCCAGAAGTTTCTGGAAGCTGGCAGTCCCTTCTCCACCCTGGGAGGGTGGCCCTGTCTCTACTCCTGGGCTTCTATACGCTGATTTCAACCCGCTTTCTCAGACTGTGGGGACATCTGGGGCTGGAGTGGGTAAGGGGTCCTGGGGGAACTTCTGAGATGGCCTTTTGGGCCCCCTCATAACTCACCTTCCAGCCCAGCCTGTCTCTAGATTTCTGAGAACCCGCGATCTCTCCTTGTGCCCCCATTTCTCTCCTGTCCTTTGGGAGGCTTGGGGCCCCAATGTGACTCCGTCCCCCACCTCTGAAAGGACTGCAAAGCATCAGGGAAGTTCTCAGAAGAATCATTCCTGCCCCAGGTGTGCTTCTAGCACCAAGCAGGCAGGCAGACAGGATATGGAATGGCCAGCGCCCCCTTGTAGGGCCAGAGCAGTTGTGCTGGGGTGGGGAGAACAGTTGCTGAGCCCAGCCTGGGGACCCAGGTCTCTGCAGACAGGAAGGCTTGTCTGTGCCGGCAAGCCAGGCACAGACAGGCCTTCCCTGACTTTCCTTTCCAACAAGCAGCGGCGCATCCTCCCTCCTGGAGCAACTCACTGAGGCCTGACACGTCCAGAGCTGGCTCCCCTTGCCCACTCCCCATTTAGGGATGGCATCTGTGACCCCCTTCCCCTCCCTCACTTCCACATTGAATGGAGGGTGAATCTCTCCAATGCCTGCTTCTCCCTCATCCCCCTCTATCCACACGCCTCGGGTTAGCTCAGTGGCTGTCTCCTGTATTATTGCAGAGACCCCCGAGGTGGCCCAACATGCCTGGCACCAGCCTCCTCCTGGTTCACTGTCACACTGAGGCCACAGCGATCTCCAAACACAAACTGTCAGTGGGCTCTCTGTTGCCTATGAGGGACGTCAAAGTCACTTGGACAGCACCCAAGGCCTGCCATGATCTGGCCTCCGCCTCTCCAGCCCATGACCCCTGACCCCCCTCACAGAACACTCCATGCCAATCTGCCTTTCCTTTTAATGGGCTCCCTTAGACAATGCGAGGCTGCGTCTCCTGCCGCCTTGCCACCTTTGCCGGCTCCCAGGGCAGTGCAGCTCCTCTCCAACAGGTCCACTTCCCCCCCGCCCCCATGTTCGCCCAGCACCCTGTCTGCTTCCGTATTACAGCTCGATTGCATTGCATTTATTGGTTTGCATGCTTGTGTCCCAGGGCACGGACACGGGCTTATTTATTGCTGAATCCCCAGCCCGGCAGAGGGCCCAGCACATAGTAGGTGCTCAATTAGTGTTGATGGAATTGAATTCCCTCACCTCTCATGCAATTGGTTCAATTTGGAAATGACATTGAATCCAGAGAATTGATTCTTGCCTCCCCCAAGGATGTGTGATGATACAATTCACTTCCTCATTGGTTGCTCCTTTTACAGAAAACAAAACTCCTGTTTCTGGATGGAAGTGAGCCTGCAGACTGTGCAGGAGGGGCAGGAGACCGTGAAGTGGAGTGGACTTTGCTTTTCTCAGGGAAAGGTGTGCGTCAGCCAGGCACCCCGTCATGTCGTGGAGATGGAAGATTGGAGACCACTGTATTACTTTCTACAATCCAGCCAGAGGCTAAAAGCAGCCTTCCTTCCTCCTGGCTGACAAATAGGGGGAATAAATTACCCGGGCACTAAAAGATGCATTAGGCAAATAAATATTTCGACAAGAATTATATGTGACGTTCAAGAGAAAGCAAATAAACCCTAAGTTATGGGGACCTGTCGGCACTCCAGGAGAATTAAGTAACTAAAAATCATTAGTAGTGTCTGTGACAGGCTCTTAAACCTTCCCTGGCCCCCGCCCCCACTGCAGGGGCTTGGAGGATATCACGTATTCCCTGCCATGTGTCTCCCTAGAAATTCTCAGGTTCCCGGGACCTCAGATCTGGAGGAACCTCAGAAAGCCTGCAGGTCAGTGCTTTCAAACACTGTTCCATGAAACCCCAGGGTCCTGCAGAAGCACTGCAGCGCCTGCAGGGAGGGGCAGCCCTGTAGGTAGACCCTACCCGCCATGCCCCACACCCCTGCCCCGTCCAGCCAGGGGAGCTTCTCTTTGATCTGAATTGTATTAATTAGGAATCCCAGGAAGCTGTCTTCTGGTAGAAGGGTTCTGCTACTAAGTGGTTTGAAAACCACTGTCCTGGAGCTAACATGCCCCAGATAATAGAGACAGAGAAATCTCCCTTAGGACACTTTGGTAAATAACTGTTCAGCCTCTTTTGAACACCCCTGAGGACAGGGAACTCATTCCAGGATTTTCATCAGATCCAGTTTCCTCTACTCTCCTTTGCACAAGATTCCCCATCCCAGGAGTCTGGTGCCAGAGGCTTGAGGTTGAACCCAGTTCTGCTACCTACTCACTGTTGAACTCTGAGTAGTAACCGATGCCTCTGTGTCTCAGTTTTCCTATCTGCAAAAAGGAGATGAATTGTATTAGTTTCCTATGGCTGCCAGTCACAAATTACTTCGAGGCTTAAAACAACACAGATCTGTTATCACACAGTTCTGGAGGTCAGAAGCTCAAAATGGGTCTTAAGGAGTTAAATTCAGGGGTGTCAGGGCCAGTGTTCCTTCTGGAGACTCCAGGAACACCCTTGCTTTTCTGGAAGCCACCTACATCCCTTGGCTTGTGGCCCCTTCTTCAATCTTCACAACACATGGCTCTGGTCTCTGTCATCACATCTTCTTCTCTGACTCTGACCCTCCTGCCCTCTTATAAGGACCCTGTGATGACACTGGGCCCATCTGGATAATCAGAATAATCTCTCCGTCTCAGGATCTTTAACGTGATCACATCTGCAAAGTCTCTTTTGTCAGGTAAGGTGGCACATCCGTAGGTTCTGGGAGTTAGGATGTGGACAGCTTTGAGGGCCATCATTCTGCCCACCACATAATAATAGTTCCATCTCCACGGGTTGCGGTAAAGGTCAAGTGAGGAAATGCACGTCAAGTACTGAGCACGGAGCCTGGCACACAGTTGGAGCTCAGTAAGTCCAACATCCATCCCGTGTGTGACTCCTCTGAATATGCCTATACCCTCCACGCCCTCCTATAGCTCAGGGACAGAATGTGCCGGATCCTGGAGTTTAGATGGCAGAGGCCTTGTAGGGCCCACTCAGGAGTTTGGATTCAGACCCATGGCTGTAGGAAGCCCTTGGGGTTATTAAAGCAGGGGAGGGCACTGGCAGATTTGGTGTGTAGAAAGAACCTGCCAATCACAGGTTGGAGGAGACAAAGCAAGCGCCGGGAGAATGGGATGGAAGCTGCGTCTCAGTCCAGGTGAGATGAGGAGACCTGGACCAGGGCCAGGAGGGCTGGGTTGGATTCAAGAGCTATTTAGGAGGTGGAATTAGGAGACCTGATGATTGATTGGATGCATGGGGTAGGCAGGGAAGAATCCAGGATGACTCCCACTTCTGGTTTTGGCAACTGGGGTTGTTCTCTGAAGGTGGAGAGCCGGGAGGAGAGACAGATTCAAGGGAGCAAAGAGGGGATGATAAGTCTAGCTCAGGGCCTGCTGGGTTGGAAACGCCAATGGGATGCCCAGGGCAGGATGTCTGAGTGGGTGTTGGATAGATGGGTCTGGAGCTTAGGAGAGAGGACTGGACTAGAGACAGTGCTTTGAGAGCAAGCTCTCAACTTAGAGGTGGTACCCGAGGGCCTGGTGGGTGGGGTGAGAAGTAGAGGGACGGATGATGGGTAGTGGCAAACCCCAGTGTCCATGGGACTGAAGTGTAGTCAACGACAGCGGAGCCACCCAGGTTGGGGAGGCCCCAGAATGCGAGCCCCTGCATGCATCCCCGCGCAGCTGGGCCTGCCGGAGTTGCGTCATCCGTAGGTCACACCTGGCGCCACACTCTGGGATAGCTAACGGTGGGGCATTTTCCACCTTAATCAGCAACGTCACGTTATCTTGCTTAATCTGCATGAACAGCTTGCTCTGGAGGGATTTGCCTTTCCACTTTAAAGTGAGGATGTTGAGTCTCCCAGAGGCCCAGAGATCCGCTGGAGGCCCATAGCTAGCAGGAATCTGTGTGGGGATTTGACCCCATATCTGACCGCCATGGATCCAGAGCTTCCCCGCGGACACATGCGCGCGGGCCTTACAGGTCTGCACAGCCGGCAGGCATTCTCCCGCTGAGTTGTGGGCGAGGTTGAGACGTAGCTTTGCTCCCAGACTACAAACCCAGGCCCTGTGCTGAGCCTCCTTTGGGAATTCAGGGAAGCCCCACGGGGCCCAGGGTGTCTTCGGAGCCTGGGAACTGCAGGGATGAGGAATATGACGTCAGATCCAAGATCCTCTCGCTTCTCAGAGGAAAGGAAGGTGTCACATTCCTTAATCTTAGACATCTCATTGCAGTCCCACCCGTCGGGAGCCGACAGTGAAAAGCGGCTTAGGAACCTCAAGGTGGGATCTCAAGGCAAGGGTCCTAGAGAGGGCTGGCCTCCAGATTTCCAGAATCTCAGAACAACTAGGATAATATGGCCTCTAATATATGCCATGCTCTGTTCTGAGTGCCTCGCAGAGTAACTCATTAAATTCACACAACAGCCCTGGGAAGTCAGGGCTGTTTTTATCCCTATTTTACAGATGAGGAGATTGAAGCCCAGAGAGGTTGCCCAAGGTCACACAGAGCTGGGATTCCAGCCTGGGCTGAGTTCACACTCTTACCCATCATGCTCCACAGACTCTCTATGACAAGGGGGTGGCGCACCTGTACAGGGGGACCCAGGTGTACTGGTGGCCAGGCCCCCTCTGCTCACCCCTGAGGTGATAGGGATGGAGAGGTAGGAGGCAGGACTGACCCAGCCTGGCCTCTTCTTGCCTTTGTTGAATCCATCTTGGTCTTTCCCTCTCACGAGGCCATGTGGGTACACAGGAGAGCAGGCCAGAGTTGGGCCGAACTGCCATTCCCCTCAGCCTGGCTCAGGGCTCTGGGAAAGGGGCGGTGAACCACGCCGCTGTTACAGCCAGACAGGTTCTGGCTTGAGAACCATCTCTTTGTCATCTCCTGACCGCGGGCAGCCTCCCTAACCTCTCTGAGCTTTAGTTTCTTTATTCATAAAACAAGACTAATAACTCTTTCCTCCCAGGGTGGCGCTGGTGGTGGTGATGCCCCTCCTCCTTCATCACCATTATGCCGGCCAGCAGTTGTTACTTTCAGGCCAGGACTTGCTCTCGGGGCTTTGCATCATTACCCCTTTAACCCTCACAGCAGCCCTGCAAAGTAGGTATTTTGATTCCCACCACAGATGAAGACACTGGGGCCCAGAGAGGCACAGCAACTTCCCTGAGGTCACTCAGCTTGTAAGCCAAAGGGTCAGACTTGGACAAAAGCCAGATCTCCTTCACCACGCTGGGCTCCCCAGCGGTAACCTGAGTATCTGGTCTGGCACACATGGGTTTCCCTTCTCTTCTGCTCAATATTCCCTTGGCAGAGAATTTTCCCTTCTCAGAGCCCTCCCTGCCAAGAGCCACAGGCTGTCCATTGCCAATTAAAGATGGCGGTGGGCCCGAAGATGGGGGGGGAGCCCTGCTCGCCTCTCCCCTCTACCATCCTACAGCCTCACTGAGCATCCTCCATTCCAGGGACCTGCCCTCCCACCAGCATCTTTGCCAGCTCCCGGTGAGTTCAGAGCCCTCAGAAACAGGGGATCTAAATTTAGACCCTGTGCTCTGTTAACAATGTGAATAATGCTAATTAGCATAACAATTCTTCCTGCAGTTAAGTTGGGGAGGGGCTGAGGAGGCGGTGCTTGGTCCAAGAGGAAATTCCACAGGGAGCCCCGTCTTCCTGCTGGTTTTCAGAGGACTCGCTGGAGGTGTCTACTTGGCATGGCTCACCTCTTGGATGGCTGGATCCAGAAAATGCCTATTTGGGGCGGAGGGAAGGAGTATCTGTCTCTAACCTTATTGTGATGTGTTATTGGTGCATGTACTAAAGTGCAGCTTGGAACCCTGCATGGCAGTGAATTAGGTTTCGTGAGCAAGCTGTCACCTGCATCGAAAGGTGTGAAAAAATTATGAACTGCATTGTCCTGGAAAGCACAAAATAGCACGTTCTCCCTGAAGTAAACACGTAGGTTTGGGATATAAAGTTGAAATGAAGTGACATTTGGAATGTAGATTTATTTGTTTAGGGAGATCTGCCAATTCTCTTGCTTGACCCAGCCACGCCAAGTTGCCTGCCTCTGGGTCAGGAAAACTCTCTGGTGCAGAAGCTACTCGTTGGGCCTGGAGACTCCACGTGCTGCTCTGCCCTTCCCAGGGGGACGTCGGAAGGTCTGATGTCTCCATTGGCTGGGATGAGGCAGGGCAGTCGAGGAAAGGGCTGACAACCTATCAGGTATTTGCAGACAGCTCTTGTCAGCTCTGAGGCTCCTCTCCCTGGCTTTCTTGAATACTTTCATGGCACATTTTTTTTATTTTTTAAATTTTTATTTGTTTATTTATTTCAACAACTTTATTGGAGTATAATTGCTTTACAATGGTGTGTTAGTTTCTGCTTTATAACAAAGTGAATCAGCTATACATATACGTATCTCCCCATATCTCCTCCCTCTTGCGTCTCCCTCTCTCCCACCCTCCCTATCCCACCCCTCTAGGTGGTCACAAGCTCCGAGCTGATCTCCCTGTGCTACGCGGCTGCTTCCCACTCGCTATCTATTTAACATTTCGTAGTGTATACATGTCCATGCCACTCTCGCACTTTGTCCCAGCTTACCCTTCCCCCTCCCCATGTCCTCAAGTCCATTCTCTATATCTGCGTCTTTATTCCTGTCCTGCCCCTAGGTTCTTCAGAACCATTTTTTTTTTTAGATTCCATATATATGTGTTAGCATATGGTATTTGTTTTTCTCTTTCTGACTTACTTCACTCTGTACGACAGACTCTAGGTCCACCCACCTCACTACAAATAACTCAATTTCGTTTCCTTTTATGGCTGAGTAATATTCCATTGTATATATGTACCACATCTTCTTTATCCATTCATCTGTTGATGGGCATTTAGGTTGCTTCCATGACCTGGCTATTGTAAATAGTGCTGAAATGAACATTGCGGTGCATGTGTCTATTTGAATTATGGTTTTCTCAGGGTATATGCCCAGTAGTGGGATTGCTGGGTCGTATGGTAGTTCTATTTGTAGCTTTTTTAAGGAACCTCCATACTGTTCTCCACAGTGGCTGTATCAATTTACATTCCCACCAGCAGGGCAAGAGGGTTCCCTTCTCTCCACACCCTCTCCAGCATTTATTGTTTCTAGATTTTTTGATGATGGCCATTCTGACTGGTGTGAGGTGATCCCTCATTGTAGTTTTGATTTGCATTTCTCTAATGATTAGTGATGTTGAGCATTCTTTCATGTGTTTGTTGGCAGTCTGTATATCTTCTTTGGAGAAATGTCTATTTAGGTCTTCTGCCCATTTTTGGATTGGGTTGTTTGTTTTTTTGATATTGAGCTGCATGAGCTGCTTGTAAATTTTGGAGATTAATCCTTTGTCAGTTGCTTCATTTGCAAATATTTTCTCCCATTCTGAGGGTTGTCTTTTTGTCTTGTTTATGGTTTCCTTTGCTGTGCAAAAGCTTTGAAGTTTCATTAGGTCCCATTTGTTTGTTTTTGTTTTTATTTCCATTTCTCTAGGAGGTGGGTCAGAAAGGATCTTGCTGTGATTTATGTCATAGAGTGTTCTGCCTATGTTTTCCTCTAAGAGTTTTGTAGTGTCTGGCCTTACATGTAGGTCTTTAATCCGTTTTTAGTTTATTTTTGTGTATGGTGTTAGGGAGTGTTCTAATTTCATACTTTTACATGTAGCTGTCCAGTTTTCCCAGCACCAATTATTGAAGAGGCTGTCTTTTCTCCCTTGTACATTCCTGCCTCCTTTATCAAAGATAAGGTGACCATATGTGCGTGGGTTTATCCCTGGCCTTTCTATCCTGTTCCATTGATCTTTATTTCTGTTTTCGTCATGGCACATATATTTTAGACTCTACCTCGATTCTCATCTCCGTCTTCTGGGCATTCTTTCTGAGTAGCACAGATCAGAGAGGGACACTCTCTTCCATTGCTCTGGTGACAATACTTCTCTTGATGCAGCCTAACTAAGGTCACATTTTTAAAGGAGCCACATAACCCTCTTGGCTCATTTAGAGCTTGGGACCCCTAAAACTGCAGTGAATTCATTCATTCATTAACTCACTCATTCCCTACTTGTGTTAGGCATTTTGCTAGTCTCTAGGGATATGAGTAAGAGGTGAATCAGACCTAGTTCCAGCCTCAGGAGAACCTATGGTGAAGGAGAGAGAATGGGGGTGGGATCCAGCGTGTCAGGCGTTAGGAGGAAGCATGTGCGAACGGGGTGTCTGCGGAAGGCTTCGCCTGGGAGGTGAGGGATGCTCTGGGCCTTGAAGGACGTGTAGGACTTTGTCAGCTCATGTTTACAAGAACTTCTGCCAATTCAGGCCCCTCCATCTTTTGTGCTGGAGACTGTGATATTTGAAAGTAGGGGCAGGATGTTTGATTTATCCTAATTAAGGGGCTGTCTTAGTGCTGACGCATCAGTAGTGAGCCTGGGACGTGCCATTCAAATGAATGAGCTCCCTGCCTTCTTTTGGGTCATTCACAGAATTGACCCATGTGCTTTAATATGTCCTCACACGTGCCACTCAGGAGCACAGTAACTAGGCGAAGCCAGCCTAAGGGGCTTTAGCAGGTTCTCTCAATGGCTCAGTTGCTCATGTCTGTTGCTCTGCCCCACTCTTGTCCCACATGGCCTCCTACCTGTCCCCTCACTGGGGGGTACCAAAGCCCCCCTTTTGCCTGCTGCACTGACCGCTCCCCTCCCCACCTCACAGGTGCTTAGCCAGCACCCTAGTCGCTCGGTGCCCTGGGGCTCATCACTGCCATGTACTGAGTACTTTCTCCTGCCTAGACCCTCAGCTAAGTGCCTGGTGGACACAAAGCCCTCAGGGTAGGTATCACTCAGTCCAGTTTGTTAACTGAGGTTTTGGAAGGTTCAGTCATTAGCCCAGGGTTCCAGGGCTGAGAAGTGGGATTCGGCACCACCACCCAACCACGCTTCCCTCCTCCTCGGGGCAGAGCCTTTGGATGGAGATTCCAAGTCACCTAACCCATTCAATGGCTTTAATTTCTGGATGTCAACTGGGGACTCGTAGCCTAAGTGGTGTGACTCATGATCTGACCCATGTTCTCGCCCATATGACCCGCCAAGAGGCCTGGCACATGACTTGCTGCTTGGTAGTCCCTTGGCCTGACCCATACCCCGCCACAGGGCCTAACCTGTGGACAAATGGACACGGAAGCTGAAGTCCAGCCCAACCCAGAGCCTCAAGGTATCTGCTCATTTCGCTCCCTGGGGCTTAAGCCGGGGCAGAGGCAGGCAGACAGACAGGCCATTGGTGAGGGGCAAAAACATGCCCTTCCTTGTGAGGATGAGGCCCACTGAGGTCTGCTGGGCAGATGGCGTGCGCACACCACACGCACACGCACACGCACACACACACACACACGCGCGCGCGCGCGAGCTGGCACCCTCTGCACTGCCGTGTGGAGCGGACTGCTGGCTCTCAGCGATGATGGATGTGTCTCGTGTGCCGCTCAGCTCTGCCTGCCCCCCGTTCTGCACGCAGGACTCGCTGAGTAAATGGCTCCACCCGGCTGCCTGGCACGGGTGGTGGATGGAGGGACCGGGGGAGGGAGAGAGGAGCGGAGCCATTTGTCTGGGGCTGCGGGAGGGGAGTTGGCCACTTACGGCTGTGATGGATGGCGATTCCGCTCTGCCATCTGTTGGGGCTGGCAGGCTGCTTAGCACAGCACTGCACACCTGGCCGGAGCGTCCCTGTGGACCTGGGCCCGCCTTTGCTGGGGCCCAGGGACCAGGCTCCCAACACGCTAGGAGGGCAGGAGGCTGGCGGGCAGGAGCCTCCCTTCACCTGGGCCCCAGGGAAGGAAGGACTGCCATATACTCAGAGAAGAGGGCCTGGTGGGCCAGTCCTGTCTTTCACCTGTTTTCCTTCCCATCAGCCCGGAGCCTCTGTGAAGAGAAGAGGGGCCGTGCCTGGGCATTTCTGGGCCCATCAGAGCTTAACCGCCCACCTCCCTTGACAAGGGATACTTGCAAAGCCCTTGGCACAGTATCTAGCTCACGTGTTCTCAGTAGCAGCAAAGCAGTCGGACCATGCTTTGCACCCAGCCCTTGGGAGTGTGAGGGCATGAAGATGCTTTCAAGGTCATCTGGCTGCTTGGGTGGAGAATGGGAAGTGTCTTGGCCCTACTAGTCACACCTTCATTCATGCTGTACCCACCCTCTTGGATCCAGGAATGTTAGAGTTACAAGGATGCCTGGAGGTCACCTATTCAAAATCATCTAATTGAATGGGAAGCTGAAGTACAGAGAAGGGAGGGGCCAGCCCGGTGGCCTGCAGCATCCTGTCCTTTGTGCTCTAACCTTTTTTCCCTCCCAAGCTGGCCTCTCCTCAGGGCCCGGACCCTGGACGTGGTCAGCCAGGCCCTGCTCTAGTGCTTGGGCTTAAGTGGTTGCCTTCTCCTTAGGGCTCTGCCACCCCATCCCATACCTTCATTCGTCAGGCTTACTCCACCCGTGCTCTGCTGCGTGCAAGCATGCATGGGTTCTAGTCTCTTCCTGGGAGCCACCTCCCTCTCTAAGTCACAGAGTCCAAACCCCACTACTCTGGGGCCTCCCTCCTCCTCCAGGACAGAACGGCAGCCTTGCCGGCGGTGGTTGGGAGGCGGGAAGATGGGGACAGGGTAGACTGAGTTCAAGTCTCTTCGCAGGAGGCACCTTGGGTCCTCAGGAATAAATTGCTTCTGCTTGTCCAGAGATGGGCAGACCCCCAGGTCAGCCCCTGAGCTTCAGCTCGGGACTGAGTTTAGACTGAGTCAAAGAAAAACAGAACATGGGACATTTTCTCCACACCTGAATCTGCAGGGGCAAACCCATAGCCGGTCCAGGCATATATGCTGATCCATTTTAAAGTGGAGTCAGGGGTGCTTCAGATGGAAGGGACAGCACGAGTAAAGCCCTGCTGGCCAGAAAGTCGACTGAAACCATAACAAATTCCGGTAGGCTGAAAGAGGCATCATATTTTTGTCCCTGCCCTAGCGGAACTGATTCATTGTGGAGAGGGAAGACGTATGCACATGATACGAAATACAAAGGAGAGAGTAAGATTCCCGTAATTCAGCGGGAATTAAGAAGAGAGGAAATGGGACTTCCTGGTGGTCCAGTGTTTAAGACTTTGCCTTCCAATGCAGGGGGTGTGGGTTGGATCCCTGCTCTGGGAGTTAAGATCCCTCATGCCTCGTGGCCGAATAACTAAAACATAAAACAAAAGCAATATTGTAACAAGTTCAATAAAGACTTTAAAAATAGTTCATATTTAAAAAAAAAAGAGAGAGGAGATGGTATAGGTGCAATCTGGCAGGACTTCTTGGAGGAGGTAGTATCCTAACTTCTAGGTCTTGCTGGAACCTCCTCGCCTGTAGGACCTGGGCGCATGAGACAAAAACTACATCAGGGGCCTGGGGTAATCAATGAATAGATGATCTCACCTTCCCCCCTCCCTCTGAGCTCCAACAAAAGAAGGTAAACCCCACTGGTCCAGTGTGCGCCAGGCAGGCGGGAGGCATATCTCTCTAGATCACATTCTCAGGGAAACCTTGGGAGAGGCATTATTGTTTCCACTTTGCAGCCCAAGAAAGTGAGGCTCAGAGAGGTGAAGTGATTTGCCAAGGTCACACAGCCAGGAGGCAGCAGAATGGGGACTGCACAGCCAGGTCTCTGACTCCAAAGACAGTGTGTGTTTTTGGCACCATTAACACCTTGTGGGAGACCCAGCTCTTGGCAGGTAAGTGGAGCTGCCCAGTGAGGGGTTGGTTCAGCCTGGGCGGGGGTGGGGGGGGTTGGGGGGTGGGAGGTGGGGGGGGGTGGCGCAGAGCGGTGGCGGCATTGGCCGCTGGAGGTGAGCGCTGAAATGTCAAACCTGCTTCTCGACTTGACAACTGTTCTTTGTTTGCCAGGCAGCTGTGGGCTGCAGCGTTCCTGGGAGCTGGGGAAGACTGGCTCCCTGCAAAAAGCAGGAGCATAATTGGGCTCCTCTTAATTGATTTGCAAATGTACTGAAGAATTGTGGTAATTCCTTTTAAATTTTACTCTCATTCAAATTTTGGAGGTAAACATAATGAGAAAGGGAAGTCAGCACCATATAATGGCAGGGAAAAAAGGTCTAGCATTTTATTTGATTTTTACCCTCGGCATAAGGAAAGCCAACTCACTATGAATACCTCATTATTTGAATTTCAAATATTTCTCTGGAGTTGAGCACAAAAGGAAACTTAAAAATAATATTAACACACACTCACATATACATACCCCGAACCATTTCTCCTCTTCAGTATGTGACCCAGAATGTCCTAGTTTAGGTTAATATAGCCCAACTGCAAGACTCAATCAGCCCTAGATAGATGTGTTTACTCAGAAGTGCTTAGAAAGGAGACCAGTCAAAAGAACATTAATATCTTAAAACATTGAAATTATCTTTACCAAAGGACGTTGGCTATAAGCATTAATATTTGGGAAATCTTTTTTTTTTTTGCCTGCAAAGTGTCTACGTTCAGCTGAGCCCAGAGGTCAGGTGTGGGGGAAAGTGAGAAGGTGATGTGCTCAGATGAAAACACAGCATGTTAGAAAGAATTCAAGAACCCAAGTCCTTCATTTATTTACATGACAGTTATTAAGCCGTCAGCACAGAGTACAGATGAAAACCATGGGCTTGGCAGTCAAGAAGACCTAGGTGAAAATCCCTGCTCCAACACTTTATTAACTGTGCAGCTCTGAGTGAGTTTTTTTAAGTGCTTGGGGGGCCTCAGTGTTTTCCTCTGTAAAATGGGATTGATAATAGTGTTAGGCAAAGAATGACCTCTCAACACACTCAGCACAAGAACAGTACAAAGTAAGCCCTCAACAGATAGTAGTGATGTCATTGCCTTTTCTATGCAGGGTTTCTATGTACCAGGCACTGCTAAGCATGGGGACAAAAAGGTAAACCAAACAAGGTTTACCTTTCCTCCCGAAGCTTATCATCAAGTGGGGGAAAGGGGCAATTACAACAACATCACGTTGCCCAAAAGACTGGGTTTGGACGCTGGCTGAACCCATTTCTTAGCTGTGAAATTCTTAGATCTGGGCAATTCTTAGCTGTGTGATCTGGGCAAGTCAATTAACAACCCTGATCCTGATTCCTCATCTGTGAAATGGTAAGAAAACTCTGCCACTCTTCACTTAGGGAGGTTATGAAAACCAAGGAGATAAAACGCAGGGAAGAGTTTAGAAACTCGAAAGAGTTCTGCTGTAACATAGTGAGGTCCCAGCTAGGGGAGGTTTTGTTCTGACGTGTTTAACCCTCCCAGGCCCAGGACCCAAGTGGAATCAGGAATGACCACCAAGGAGTCCTCTTTCCTTTTGGGTCAGGTTTTCTGGGAGGGACTCTGTTTATGATTGACCGGCCTTATGTGGCCCATCACATTAGGAGTTTGTATGTTATCCTGAGGACGATGGGAGGCCAGTGGAGGCTGTAAAGTGGGAAAGAGATGGGATCAGAGTGAGTTTGGAGAGACAATTCTGACTGTGTATGGAGGAGGATGGGCTGGAGGAGTGAGCCTGGGGGAAGAGGGCTCAGAGTTAAGTGATAAGGACTCTGACCAGCTTTAGTCAGTCTCCTCTGAGCCCTCTCCTCCACTGGCCTAGTCCTTGGTTTGCCATCTTTGGTCTGCTAGGCCCAGGGAGCAAGAATTCTGCCAAGTCACCTTAGCAAGAATCCCCCCAGCTTTGCTATGTAACCAAGTTCCTCTTGGTAATTTTCTATCCATTGACCCTCTCACCCTACCTGCTGGCTATAAATCCCCAGTTGCTCCTGCCGTATTTGGGGCTAGGCTGTACTGAAGTCTTTCTCCCCTACTGCAGTTGCCCAAATAAAATCTGTCTTGCCATTTTCAGCAAGTGTCCGGCACAATTTTACTTTGACCCAGGGCAAATGTCAAGTCAAGCTTAAGAAGATGGAAAGCTTAAGAAGATGGAGAGGCAAGGGCAGGCTTTCGAGGTAGAATAGAAAGATCAGGCAGGGTCGAGGAGAGGAAGGAGTCAGGGACCCATCTCAGGTTTCCTGGTGAAGCAACAGAGATATAGAATCGGGAGGGAGAGTGGCTTTTGGGAGGAGAACACCAAACTTGGTTTTGAACTGTTGGACTTGGCCCAGTTTGCCTTTGGTGCAATCCCCTTGGTGTTTTCTGTCCAGATGCCACCCTTTGGAGCTTCCCCACCCCCTTCCCAAGATGACCCCAGAGTTCCCTCTGGGCCCACTTCCCCGTATCAAAACTCCTGTGTCTCATTCTCTCAGGAAGCTGCTCTCCAGGTGCCTAATTTAAGCAGCAAGTCTGGACTAAGGGATGCATGATGCATGGGCTCCTCCACTCAGTGGATGTATTTACATTTTAACGGGGACATTTAGGAGGTAATTCTTTTACCCCAAAGACAATGAAATGAGGTCACAGAGGCGACAGACCAATGGTGGAGGAAAGACTTCCAGAGTGGTGCAAAGAGCATGGGCTTTGCAACCAGGCAAAGTTAAGTTAAAATCCAGGCTCAGAGGAGTCCTTACTCGTAGCTCGGCTGCTTCGCTGGGGGCACTGTGCCTCCTTTGAGAGCTAACCTATCATACCTGGGGCACGCCCCGCACCTCTCTGGGCCTCCACTTCCTCATGTGGAAGGGGGATAGTCATGCCTCTCTCATGAACTAGCACACACATCTTCCCTACCCCTGGAAGTGCCCCTCGTTCCCCCCCACCTCCGGCCAACACACACACTCTTGTCTTCTCCTTCGTGGGTGGCCACCTGCTCACTATACCCCTTTCTCTCCCTTGACCTTTGTGTGTGCTGGATATTTGGTCTGAATCTCCAGTGACAGAGAGTTCCAGCTGGAAAACTTGTTGTTTCTAAAGATGGGTGGAGAAGCCCACCCCTGTGGCACTGCCAGCTAGGAGCAGCGGAAGCTGGGGCGCGCAGGAGGCGGCCCTATAATTAATCCCCCATCATTCTCGCCACCATTGTGTCTTCCCTGTTGAGATCAGCCAATTAGTGGTTCCGCACTCCTCTGCGTGGCAGCCACTTATTAGCAAAGACAAAGGCAGCATTGATTCCAATTTGTCCTGCATTTGGCTGTCTCTGAAGTTAGTTGCGCAGCAGCGCTGGGGAAGAAATGCAGGGGCAATGTAGAGAGAGTCCCTAAAATTAGTTGAAATAATTTTAGCTCTATTGTGAATGGCTAAACTAAATACAAACAGAAGAGAGAAGAAAAGTCTTCATCATGTTAATTACTATAAGCATTAAGAACCCCAACATGAGGCGTACGATCTGTTTGGTGACACTCTGATAATTAAATCATTTTCTCCCATTGAGGCTCCTTGCAGGTTTGCGCCGAGCCTGGCTATTCCTGAGTGGTTTTCTCTGGCTCTGAGGGATGCTTCAAATTCTGCTTCCCGGGTTTCTGAGCCCACAGTTTTTCTTCAGTCCAGGTGAGCTGTGTGATCACCGGGTCTTGGGCCAGCCTGAGACATTTGAGGATAAGGTTGAGGTTGTGGCTGACGTGGACAGGAAGATTGCTCACTGCCCATCTACCCATCCATCCATCTGTCTGTCCATCTGTCCATATCCATGCACTTTTTCATTGATTCATTCAATATGCATCTTCTTTTGTGCAAGGCATTGAGGATACAGAGATAAATAAGGTCCAGTTCTTACCCTCGAGGAATCTAGTTGGGGAGGGGGAGGATGACATGTAAAGAATTACTTATAACACAATGCCAAAAGCCTTATAATGGAGCTGTAAACCAAGTACTCTGACAGCATCGTATTGACAGATTCATTTTGCCCAGGGAGTCATGGAAGACTTCTTGGAGGAGGTGACATTAGAACTGGGCCTAAAAGCATGAGTAGGAGTTTGCTGAGCAGGAAAGTGGGAGAAGGGAAACCCCACCAGGGAGGAAAGAGCAGGAACAAAGGGCCAGCATTTCCAAGAGCTCTGACAGACTCGGGTGAGGGTGAGAAGGCTGGTTTAGGAGGAGTGGCAAAAGCATTCATGACAACCACATATTTATTAAGCACGTGCTGTGTACCTGACACTGTGACAAATGTCTTACCGTAGTTATCTTATTTAATCCTCACCTCCACCCCGACCTCTGCTTGTACTGACGGGGATTCTGGGACTCAGAATTTACAAAGCTGGGAAGACCTGTCGGTGATGACTCAGAGCTGTGTTCTTTGTCATGATACCATTGTGCCAGGCTGTGGGCCAGCCTGGGAAGAGCGTGGACGCCAAGCTAAGGAGCTGAGCTTGATTCTGCAGTTGGTGTGGACGCACACCCAAGAGAAGATCCTGACTCTGAGCTACCCGCTTGGTCTGGTTAAGGAGTGAGGGCTCTGTCCATTGCGGGGGTATGCACATTGGCTTTGCTGCCGGTTCATTCGTCCTCTTGCCTCTGGGGTGTCTTTTGTGCCATATACTTGCCCCTTATGTCCATTGCCCCAGCAGTAATACAATCAGGGACAAAGGTGTGCCTAGTGACTGCTTCACACACTGTGAAACCCTTTCTGTGTGTTACTTCTTCTTGCAACATGGGTCTGACCGTGCCATTAATAATGAGAAGGCTTAACTCTTAGAGATGTCGGGTGACTTGTCCAAGGTCACCTGGCCTGTGTCTTGGTCCTGGACTCTCACGTGGCTCTAAAGCAAAAGTGGCTCACTCTTCCAGCGTTATCTTTCTTCCTGTTCCATCGTAAAACTCACCCATCCTACATCTTTGAGGAGATCACATGGTTTGGAGGAAAGAGATGCTGGAGGATTCTCCTCAGTTTCTCAATGTCCTTTGGGATGTGGGGCTAGAACTTAAAGGAACCTGATCTGAAGGGGACCTGAATAGGACCAAGCCAGGTGGGGGGTTAATTACTCCCTCTCAAGTGGCACCATGCCTCTTTCATCCACCACCCCATTTATTTTGCTCTATTGTGTGGCAAAATTTCTCAAAAGAGTTTCTTTAGTTGCTGACTTCAGTTCTTCACGTCTCATACTCTCTTTAACCCTCTCCACTCAGGCTCTGGCCCCGTCACTCAATGGCAATCACTTTGGCCAAGCTCATTAAGTGACCCCATGGCCATTTCTTGCCATCACTCCACTCCTCCTCTCGGAGCCTCTCTTCTCTGGTTTCCATGGTCCCAGTATCACCTGCCTTTCCTCCCGATGCTCAGGTCTCTCATTTTGGGCTGGATCTTTTTCTCTTGCAGAAGCCTCAGTGTCATGATTCTCTCCTTAGCTCGCTGTGTCCCAGCCACTGGTTTTTCTTCTGTTCTTCCCGCCCAGTGGGTTTTTTCTTTTTTAAAACTACAATTCTCAGTAAGAAATTTATTTTATATTCTATCCAGTGAACCATCCTTCTCTATACAACTGAAACAAAAGTGTAACTAAACAAAATATTAATCCTTACTAGGTTCAATGCACTCTGGTATTTTTAGTCTATTCTGTTCCATTTTATTTCATTTGAAAAATACCCATTTTGACCCACTCAGTCAATTTTGCAACCCATCAATAGGTTTTGGCCCCTCATTTGACAAACACTATTCCAACTTATCAAACTAGTTCCACGTGAGGGCCTTTGCACTTGCTGTCCCACCACCTAGAATGTTCCTTCTCCAGAGAACCTCATAGCTGCCTCCTTCTTTCCTTTCACGTTTCAGATCAAACATCTTCCTCGGGCTTCGCTGGTGGTGCAGTGGTTGAGAGTCCGCCTGCCGATGCAGGGGACACGGGTTCGTGCCCCGGTCTGGGAAGATCCCACATGCCGCGGAGCGGCTGGGCCCGTGAGCCACGGTCGCTGAGCCTGCGCATCCGGAGCCTGTGCTCCACAACAGGGAGGCCGCAACAATGAGAGGCCCGCGTACCGCAAAACAAAAACCAAAAAACAAAAAAAACTTCTTCCTCAAAAAGTCCTTCCCTGACTATTCCGTCTAAAGGATCTGCATTACCTCATCCTTTTCCCTGATCCTGCTTGTCTCCACAGCACCTTTCACTATTGGAAATTAATTTGTTTCTTTTTACACATTTCCTATCTGTCCCTCTGCCCTGGAGGAGAGAATCTGTTTACTATGGGACATCCAGGTCTTTTGCAGTGACCTGGAAAAATACTTACAATGTAGAATGATAGAAAATGAGCTGAGAGACCAAGTTCAAGGGTGAAACGAGGTGAGTAAAGAACAAAGCCAGGGTGTGTCAGTTGGGCTGATTTTGGCTGTAAGTTTTAAACAATGACCCCGTTTATTACCTTATGTAACAGGAAGTCCAGAGAGGGTGACCCAGGGACCTGCATTCCTTCTGTCTCTGTTCTGTTATCTTCTTTTTTTAAATCTTCAGACTCGTAGCACTTCTGGGGATCATACCCAGACATCATAATGCCCAAAGGAAGAAGAAAGATCACCTCTTCTTAAGAGTGGAAACTCTTCCCAGATCCCCCAAGCATACTTTCCCTGACTACTTCTTATTAGCTGGAAAGAGGTCCCTTGACCACTCCTGAACAAATCATGCACAAGGGAAACAGAATTTTCATGGCTGGCTTTTACGAATCATATGGGCTGGAATAAATACTGGGGCATCGAATATAATGCTCATGACAGCTGGAGCAAGGTGATAGAAATACGCAGAAATATACATCATGTGGTTCTGTATAGATGCTGGAGGTGGGTCCTAAATTTCACTCTGAGTTTTCCAGCAGCCAAGGCAAAAAGGGGAAGCCAAACTCTTAAAATGTTTACAATGTAAACTGTTAAGAATTTTACAATGCCCATAAGTTTTGTTTTGTTTTTTTTTTTTTTTGCACTACACGGACCTCTCACTGTTGTGGCGTCTCCCGTTGCGGAGCACAGGCTCCGGACGTGCAGGCTCAGCGGCCATGGCTCACGGGCCCAGCTGCTCTGCGGCACGTGGGGATCCTCCCAGACCGGGACACGAACCCGTGTCCCCTGCATCGGCAGGCGGACTCTCAACCACTGAGCCACCAGGGAAGCTCCCTGCCCATAAGTTTTAAATAAACCAGTTGCTTAGGAGAATCTCAACTTTTTTTGGCGGGGGGGTGGGTGCTGCACTGCCGGGCCCTTGGCAGTGACTGTGCACAGTCTTAACCACTGGACTGCCAGGGAATTCCCGAATCCCAACTTTTTCTGATACTGACATCTGAAAATTTCTCCATTAGTCTTCATAAGTAAGATATTGTGATGGACCATTTCCAGGTCCTACGCCCACATTCAATGCAGTAGAAGGTTACATACGGCTATTTCTTAGAGTGCTCCAAAGCAAACTAAAGCGATAATCCCAAAACTCTAGCGCCAAAGTACAATTTAAAAGTGATTCAGGGGTAGGAGTGAGGGAGGGTAGGAGAGACAGGCTGGAGTAAGTAATCTAAGTTATATGTCTGGCTTTCTGATGGACTACACTGAATTTTCCCCAAGGGTAGAATTTAGATTAGCTAAAAAAATGGATGGGCCATTTGTCTTTCAGGCAGTCCACCATGAATATCATTCCTCTCAGCAAAGTTTTTGATAAAGAAGGGGCAGCAGACAGTTCGAGGTTGCGTTTGTTGGCGAGGACCCCCATGTACAGATTTTCTCAGATATTCATATGTTTTGATGGTTGGCAGAGCAGATGGGACATTTCTAAAATAGAAGTGGAGCCTCTGATCGGAACATGTACCTGAATGGATGTCACAGATGTGGGTGCTCTTACATTAGCCTCTCCTGTGCTTGTGAAATTGATATTTTAAACCCACATCCAGGACTTTATACCTCTCAAGGGTGACATGTCCCAGCAACCCTAGAGAGTGTTTTGGTGTTTTTTCTACTCTTAAATGTGACCTATTTGCAGATAAATGATATGGCCATTCTATACCTATCCCGACTGGAGTTTGTCTTGTTAACCATCCAACCCAACTGAATCTAGAGTCTGTTACAAAATGTGTTTGCTCCTTCAGCTGCAAGTGTGAGGATATACAGTATCATCCCTGTCTTAACTGAAGGCTCACAGTGAGAGGTTGGATAGAGATGTATAGAACTTGGGATGTCGGGGTGTGTGTGTATGTGTGTGCATAGCCCTATTAGTGTGAAGGTGAGGGTGTTTGTGAATGTTCTTTTCTGTGTGAAGGTGAGTATCTCAGCATCTAAGTGTCCCCACTGAGCAGGTACATGTGATGACAGGGCATCCACATTTGAGTATCTGTGCAAGTCTTTGTCTCTTTAGACGGCTTGTAAACTTCCAAGGTCAAATCATGGGTTTCTTCTTGGAGGGGCAGCTAGTCTCCAGAGATGATGCCTAATAAACCTCTTGGTACTCGTGCCCTTGCATATCCCCTCCCACCTGGAGCCTGGGCTGGCCTGTGACTCAATTAACAAAGAGAATGCAGAGAAGGAGTGCTGTGCCTTGTCTTGACCTAAGCCTTAGGAAGTCCTGAAGTTTCTCCTTTTGTGCTTTTTGGAGTCCTGAGCTGGTGACCATGCCAGAGAGACCATGTGAAAAGACCACGTGGAGGAGAAGACCAGAGACTTCACAGAAAGGGACAAGAATCTCAGCCTTCCATCCACTGCCATCGAGCACGAGACGTGAACGACCCAGCTTGCATGTCCCTGCCCAGCCTAAACCCCAGATGAGCGCATTACACGAGCAGAAGAACCGCCCAGCTGAGTCCAGTTAACCCTCAGCATCAACCCTGACAAAATGGCTGATGTCTTGGGTCCCTAAGTTTGGGGGTGGTTTGTTAGTTGCCATAGAGAATTGAAATACTTGGATAACAGTTCCTCTCACCATCTTTCCAGCCCCACATGGGAAACGGCTCCTGACCTGCAGGGGGTGGGGTGTTTTGTGTGAGGGAGTTAGGGGCAGACCAGGTACTGGGGAAGGCAAAAGCCACTTCTCCCTGCCCCTTTCTGTCCTCCCTCTTTGTTTCTCACCCAGCCTTGGTGGGAGGAGCCTGGGCTTGGGCTTACCTTAGTCTAGGTGAATGGTTGGTGCCTGGTGTCTCGCCTGCCGGGCCCCTCAGAGCAGGTTGCAGGCTTGTTGGAATTCCAGCAGCATGCCAGCGGGCAGACAGGCAGCTATATAAGTGGGTAATTTCATCAAGGGGAGAGGCATTCGGCACGCTGCCTAGAATCCTAATGGGTGAGGCCACTTGGAGAATGCACTTAAACCTGGGAGCACGGTGGCCAGGCCCCAGCTAGCGCCTAAGCTGTGGTCCCGACCCTGGGATTCAGACCCATTTGACACTGCAAGTAGAAAAAAAAAGAAAGAAAGAGGATTGGGGATCTACCTACACAAACGTTCCAGAGCCTCCTGGAAAAACTCACCTTAAAAAGATGGAGAAGATGGTAAAATCAGTTTGAGGCCGTGGGCCGACTGCGTGGGGAGATCTGAGCTCAGGGACATCTTCTCTTAGAGTAGTTCTCAGCACAGCCCCTGGGCCTGGCTTGAGTTCTGGGGCCAGGAGGCTGAACTAAGAGAGAGAGAGAGAAATACTCCACTTCTCTACTTTCTTAGGCTGCAAGTAACAGAAGCCCCCGTGGGCTGGCCTGGGTGGAAACTATGTCGTAAAGCCACGGGGTGTCTCCCGGAAGCCAAAGATAGGAATGCAGCTGGGCCCAGAGGACCAAGAATCAGGAGCTCCTCCACTTCGCACTTCTGTTCCTTTCTCATCTCTCTGTACATCACCTCGCTGTGCTTCCTCATACCCAGAGTGTAGTAGGACACCTCCCAGACCCCAGGTTTATGTGCGTAGTTCCAGTCACCTGCAGAAACCAACTGGCATTTGACAATCCTCATTCCAAATTCCTGGGAGAGAGATCTGACCGGTTTTACTTGACCCCCAGTCAGCTAGGGCTGGGGGCACGGCATCATTACAAAAGTGGCTTCCAGGGCTTACTTCTTTTAATTTTCTTTTTTTCTATTTATTGAAGTATAGTTGATTCACAACGTTGTGTTAATTTCTGCTGTACAGCAAAGTGATTCAGTTAATATATATATACATTCTTTTAAAAAATATTCTTTTCCAATTTATCACGGAACATTGAATACAGTTCTGTGTGCTATCGGGGCTTCTTACAGTCAATCACTGACGTCAGGTTCCTGAAGAGTCACTGTTGCGTCCATGATTGCTGTGAAATGCCGAGCATTCAGGGTACTGACCTCGTGGGCCAACACTGTACTTGTACTACAGTGACACAAGCAAGACACCTAGGAAGTAAAATTTCTTAAATTTAAAATTTAAGAAAATTTTAAATTTTAAATTTTGAGAGGGTGTACCTCTGTCATGTGTGGGGGTGGCAGTAAAAGGGGGCATCATTTCAATGAGTCATGATGTAGCAGAGGCCACACAGTGGTATGACTGTACACGAGATACTCCTGGGAGGTCCTGGGGGTCTGGGGAGGATTTAAGGTGGGGTATGTGTGGGTGTGGGTGTGGAATTCTCCTAGAGTGGGTGGAGGGCAGAGCTCAGAAATGCCAACTTATCACTATTACTGTCTGCTTACTCCTACCTCTCAGGCTGGCGTGGCTTGGAAAACATGTCACATCTCTGTGATTCCCAGTATCACACTTTCCCATGCCCACTCTCACCTGGTCATCGCAACCATCCTGGGCATAGACAGGCATCATCACGTCGCATGTGTGTCTGAATGAACCGAGGCTCAAAGTGGCTACGTCACTTACTCAGCAGTTTGCATCACGGACGTCGTAGCTGTTTTAGCCTCCTCGCTGCACGCATAAGGGAAACCGAGGACTGGAAAGTTGCAGTATGTACTCACTGTCCCACAGTGAGTTAAGTAATGGAAATAAATCCCATGGAATTTAATTTCCAACCATTATCTATCTTGCATAACCCAACTGAAGCCTGACTAGTACACCCTGAATTTCCAAACTGGGGACAAACCCTCCCAACCTGATGTGTTCACAGTCAGTGCCCAAACGCTTGTAGACTGTTTTGGCATCCACACCCCATCTTCTCTGCCCGATTCCCCATGCTTCTCCCACCTCCCCAGGCGTCTCTATGATTTTAGTGGTTATAGGGAGGCTTGATTAGGGCTTGCCACAGATCCTGCCCAGCTAGCAGATTCCAGCCGCGTTCCTGGTATCCTTCAGGGGCTCCCCTCACCTTGAAGGAAAGCAGGACAGAGGCCAGCCAGGTAGCAGAACAAAGGGCCGACCAAACGTGGGCACCCTCTCCTGGCCTGACAATCTTCGCCCAAGCCCCAGGTTTCCTGCCAGACAGCCACTGCATTTTGGAAGCTTGAGCTTGTATTACTGCTTTTTTTAAAAAATGATAAATTTTAAAGCAATAAAATGTGCACATTAAACACTTCATCCTAGCTGCAGTAGCAGTGGCTCAGACAACCTTCCAGCGTACTTTTTTTTTTCCTACGGTTTGAAGCCCATTATACATGTTCTTTTTTTTTTTTAACATCTTTATTGGAGTATAATTGCTTTACAATGGTGTGTTAGTTTCTGCTGTATAACACAGTGAATCAGTTATACATATACATATGTTCCCACCTCTCTTCCCTCTTGTGTCTCCCTCCCTTCCACCCTCCCTATCCCACCCCTCTAGGTGGTCACAAAGCACCGAGCTGATCTCCCTGTGCTATGCGGCTGCTTCCCACTAGCTATCTATTTTACATTTGGTAGTGTATATATGTCCATGCCACTCTCTCATTTTGTCACAGCTCACCCTTCTCCCTCCCCATATCCTCAAGTCCATTCTCTAGTAGGTCTGTGTCTTTATTCCCGTCTTACCCCTAGGTTCTTCATGACTTTTTTTTTTTCTTAGATTACACATATATGTGTTAGCATACGGTATTTGTTTTTCTCTTTCTGACTTACTTCACTCTGTATGACAGACTCTGGGTCCATCCACCTCACTACAAATAACTCAATTTCGTTTCTTTTTATGGCTGAGTAATATTCCATGGTATATATGTGCCACATCTTCTTTATCCATTCATCCGATGATGGACACTTAGGTTGATTCCATCTCCTGACTATTGTAAATAGAGCTACAATGAACATTTTGGTACATGACTCTTTTTGAATTATGGTTTTCTCAGGGTATATGCCCAGTAGTGGGATTGCTGGGTCATATGGTAGTTCTATTTGTAGTTTTTTAAGGAACCTCCATACTGTTCTCCATAGTGGCTGTATCAATTTACATTCCCACCAAGAGTGCAAGAGTGTTCCCTTTTCTCCACACCCTCTCCAGCATTTATTGTTTCTAGATTTTTTGATGATGGCCATTCTGACTGGTGTGAGATGATATCTCATTGTAGTTTTGATCTGCATTTCCCTAATGATTAATGATGTCGAGCATTCTTTCATGTGTTTGTTGGCAGTCTGTATATCTTTTTTGGAGAAATGTTTATTTAGGTCTTCTGCCCATTTTTGGATTGGGTTGTTTGTTTTTTTGTTATTGAGCTGCATGAGCTGCTTGTAAATTTTGGAGAGTAATCCTTTGTCAGTTGCTTCATTTGTAAATATTTTCTCCCATTCTGAGGTTGTCTTTTGGTCTTGTTTATGGTTTCCTTTGCTGTGCAAAAGCTTTGAAGTTTCATTAGGTCCCATTTGTTTATTTTTGTTTTTATTTCCATTTCTCTAGGAGGTGGGTCAAAAAGGATCTTGCTGTGATTTATGTCATAGAGTGTTCTGCCTATGTTTTCCTCTAAGAGTTTGATAGTTTCTGGCCTTACATTTAGGTCTTTAATCCATTTTGAGCTTATTTTTGTGTATGGTGTTAGGGAGTGTTCTAATCTCATACTTTTACATGTAGCTGTCCAGTTTTCCCAGCACGACTTATTGAAGAGGCTGTCTTTTCTCCACTGTATATTCTTGCCTCCTTTATCAAAGATAAGGTGACCATATGTGCATCGGTTTATCTCTGGGCTTTCTATCCTGTTCCATTGATCTATATTTCTGTTTTTGTGCCAGTACCATACTGTCTTGATTACTGTAGCTTTGTAGTATAGTCTGAAGTCAGGGAGCCTGATTCCTCCAGCTCCATTTTTCGTTCTCAAGATTGCTTTGGCTATTTGGGGTCTTTTGTGTTTCCATACAGATTGTGAAATTTTTTGTTCTAGTTATGTGAAAAATGCCAGTGAAATTAAGAAAACACTCGCATTTACCATTGCAACAAAAAGAATAAAATATCTAGGAATAAACCTACCTAAGGAGACAAAAGACCTGTATGCAGAAAATTATAAGACACTGATGAAAGAAATTAAAGATGATACAAATAGATGGAGAGGTATACCACGTTCTTGGATTGGAAGAATCAACATTGTGAAAATGACTCTACTACCCAAAGCAATCTACAGATTCAATGCAATCCCTATCAAACTACCACTGGCATTTTTCCAGTGCACTTTTGAGTCAGCTTTGCCAAGGGAACTTCTATTATCTCCAAGCTCTACAGAACTTCACCTCTAAAGCACATTTGCAAGGGATATATGGTGGGTTTGAAGGAGATGCAAATCAATACTCTTCTACATAACCCTCAGATCAAAGAGGAAATCACAATGGAAATAGAAAAATATTTTGAATTGAACAGGAATGAAAAATTGGAACAAATCAAAACTTGTGGGAAGGCAGTTAAAAGAATACTCAGGTATTCTTAACTTGGGGAAAGAATTCAGGGACCCTGTGAACTTGGTCGGGAAAAAAATATTTATTTTAAATAACCTGGAGCAGAAATTTAGCATTTCTTTCAATTTAAGAATATAGGCAGCAGATTACAATTGTATTAGTGGTACTGTATTTGTGATACCACCAATAGATGTCACAGATAATGAATCGACACTCTCCATCAATTTAAGGATCCAGGCAATTTATTTTCTGTGCCTTGGTCTCACAATGTGCACTCAGGCTTGCCTAGACACAGGGACACAAATGGCAACAGTTTATGTTTTTTTATTGCTTTATGAGCTATGTTGGCATAAGTACTGAAGAAAAATGCCTAGAATTTTGCCAAAGAAGTGGCATGGGCAGGATTTTCAGGTTGCCATGCATGGAAATGTCCACGGGTGTATCTTGTAAAGAGGTCAATTTACTAGACTCTTACAGCAGTCTGAAAAGGTCTTAGATCCACTATCAGTATTATTTACATTAAAAAACCCTTTTTATTTTGAATAGTTAAGATTCACAGGAAGTTGCAAGGATAGTAGAGAGAGGTCTAGTGAACCCTTCACCCAGTTTCCCCCATTGTTTACACCTTATGTAAATAACAAAACCAGGATATTGACATTGATAGAGAGTGTGTATATAGTTCAATGTAATTTTGATCACGTGTAGCTTTGTGTAACCACTACCACAATCAAGATACAGAACTATTCCATCACCACAAAGATCTCCATCATGCTACCCCTTTATAATCATGCCCTGCTTGTGACCGTCTCTACCCTCTGGCAATCACTGACCTATCCTCCTTCTTTATAACTTTGTAATTGCAATAACATTATATAAATGGAATCTTCCAGTATGAGACTTTTGAGATTGGCTCTTTTCACTTAGATAATGTCCTTGAGATCCATCCAAGTTGTTGCATGTATCAATAATTTGTTCCTTTTTAGCATAATATTTCATGGTATAGACGTACCATTTTGTTTAATCATTCTCTGGTTGTAGGACATTTCGGTTGTTTCCGGTTTTTTTTTTTTTGTGGTATGCGGGCCTCTCACTGCTGTGGCCTCTCCCGCTGCAGAGCACAGGCTCCGGACGTGCAGGCTCAGCAGCCATGGCTCACGGGCCCAGCCGCTCCGTGGCATGTGGGATCTTCCTGGACCGGGGCACGAACTCATGTCCCCTGCATCGGCAGGTGGACTCTCAACCACTGCGCCACCGGGGAAGCCCTATACTGTTATTTTTGAAGCGAATTTCCTATAGATATCATATAGTTGGATCATTTTTTTAACCCATTCTTGCTAATCTCCATCTTTTACTTGGTATATTTAGATAATTTATAGTTAATATAATTACTAATATGTTAGGGCTTAAGTCTGCCATTTTATTTATTTATTTTTGTTTTCTGTTTGTTTTCTCTTGTTTTTTTGTTTCCTTGTTTTCTTTTTCCTGCTCTCCTGTGTGTTACTTGAACATTTTTAAGAATTAATTTTGAATCATCTATGCTATTTTGAGTGTATATCTTTGTATAATTTTTTTAAAGTGGTGGCTCTAGGTATCACATTGTGTATATATAACTTATCACAGTCCACTGGTGTCAACGTTTGTCAGTTTGAGTGATGCATAGAGAGTGATAATTCTCTTTGTATCCCTCCACTCTCCCCCATATATAATACAATTGTCTTAAAAATTTTCTCTACGTTAGGTGATTCGCACTGTACGACTTTCACTTCACCATCAAATGTAACTTAGAAAATTCAGGAAAAAGAACGTCATATTTTTACTCTTTTCATTGTTCTTTTTTCCCCCGATGTTCCAAGATACATTATTTTATTGTTTCATTTCTGTATTTCCTTATTGTCTAATCTCCAAGTCATTTTTTAAGGGTATATCTGTTGACTACAGATTTTCTTAGTTTTCTTTCATCTGATAATATCTTGATATCTTCTTCATTTCTGAAGGATATTTTTGCTGGATGTAGGTTCCTAGTTTGATATCTCTTTTCTTTCAGCACTATGAAAAATTGTGCCATTTTCTTCTGGCCTCCATGGTTTCTGATGAGAAATCACTGTCATTCAAATTTTTTCCCCCCTGTAGATAAGGTTTTTCTTTTCTTGGTTTCAAGATTTTTTTTTTCTTTAGTTTACAAAAATTTGACCATAATGTATCTTGGTGTGGATTTCTTTGGGTTTTTCCTGTTTGAGGTTGCAGCTTCTTAAATTTGTACATTTGTGTCTTTTGCCTAATTCAGGAAATTTCAGTCATTGTTTCTTTGAATATTTTTTTTCAGCGCACCTACTTTTCCTTCTCCTTTTAGGACTCTGATAACATGAAAGTTATATCTTTTACTAAAGTTCCAAGTACCCTGAGCTTATGTTCCTTTTTTATTTATTTATATTTGGTCTATTTTCTCTGTTGTTCAGATCTGGTAATTTCTATTGTTTTGCAAGTTCACTGGCTCTTTCCTCTGTTCTCTCAATTCCATTATTATGCCAATCCACTGAATTTAAAAATTTTAGTTATTGTAAAATGTCCATTTTGTTCTCCTTTATATGTTCTATTTACTTGCTGAGTGTTTTGTTTTTTTACAAAATTTGTTTCAAATGTGTTTTTAATTGTTTGTTGAAACATTGTTATGATGATGGCTGCTATAAAATCCTTGTCAGATGATTCTAACATCTGTTATCTCAGTGTTGGCATCTGTTGATTATCTTTCTCATTCAAGTTGAAATTTTCCTGGTTCTTGGTATGATGAGTGATTTTTTAATTGAAACGTGGACATTTTGGGTAGGTTGTTATGAGACTCTGGATCTTATTTCAATGATCTATTTTAGCTGGCTTCATCTGACACAGCTCTAGTGAGGGAAAGAGAGTACTATATTGTTACTGTCAGGTGGGGATGAAAGTTCAGGTCAACATACATTGACATCATAGTGGGGGAAGGACTACTTGTTACCATGGTGTGGGGGTGGGATTTCAGGCTCCTCAAAAGGTCTTTACTGATACCACCTCAGCTGGAAGAGGTAGAAGTGCCTCGTTTCTGCTCCCCATGTGGTATCCACTAACATGATGTGGTGGTGGTTGTCATGGTCATGGTGGTGGTAGAGAGGCCTCATTAATTCTGGATGGTGGTGAAAGTTTTGACTCTTCACTAGGTCTCTCTGACACCAACTCTGCAGGAAGGTGGAGGAGCAACTTGATACAGCTGGGTAGGGACAGAAGTCCAGGCTGCCCATGTTATCTCCACTGACACAGCATAGAGAAGCCTCATTACCACTTAGTGGGGGTGAAGTTTCCAGTTCCCCACTTGACCTTTTCTGACACCACCCAGAGGGGGATAGGAGAGGGTTGAACCCCTCATTATCACCTGATGAGGATGAAAGTCTAGGCTCCCCACTCATCCTTTGCCGGTGGGTGTGGGAATGGGGCTAAACTTTTTCTTTGATGTTTGGTTGGAGTAGAGCAGTTATTCTCTAGAAGTTTTCTGTCTTGCTAGGCTGACCTTTCTTGATCCTTTGTCTAAAGAGAGCAGACTTTTCTCAAGGTTTCTTTTATCTTCACCCATTGACATTCCCAGGCTGCCAGCTTCTCCAACACCCAGTGGGTTATATGAGGCAAAAAGAAAATCCAGGGAATTCACCTGAGTCATTCCTTGGGTCCTGAAGTCCCTAGCCAGCTTGTCATCTTCTCTCCACCTTTCAGAGTCTTATGTTTGTTTTGCATATAATGTCCAGGGTTTCAGCTATACTAAGCAGGAGGGATAGGGAAAAGTATGTCTACACCATCTTTCTGGAAGCAGAAGTCCAATCTCACTAAGACAATGACCGAAGAAAGGAAGAAAAAATCAGATCAAGCTTTTTTGCAGATGTTGGGGCATTTTGATTACTTTGCCCTAAAGCTATGTCAGCAACTTGGAGAGCCAGTTTGCCTGAAGTTCTGAGCATCCCCATAATTAGTTCCAGGGCTTGGTGTGATTATTAATAGAGTACCTCCATAGTTTGGCCTTACAGATTTTGATTGAGTAGGTTCAACCTTGAAAAAAGAAACTTGCTCAATAAGCTGGTTTTGCGAGTCACTTTATCATGAAGGGGGAAAAACAAATTCACTCAACTCATTGATGTTTTCACAATAGGTTTTTTTTTTTTTTTTGGCCGCATTGGGTCTTCACTGCTGTGTGCAGGCTTTCTCTAGTTGCGGCGAGCGGGGGCTACTCTTTGTTGCAGTGTGTGGGTTTCTCATTGCAGTGGCTTCTCTTGTTGCAGATCATGGGCTCCAGGCGTGTGGTCTTCAGTAGTTGTAGCGTGTGGGCTCAGTAGTTACGGCACGCGGGCCCTAGAGCAGGCAGGCTTCCGTAGTTGTGCTGCGTGGGCTCAGTAGTTGCGGCACGCACACACTAGGTTTTGATGTCTCATAAACACTGACCATCAGCTCTCCTTGCAAAACTGGCATATGTTAGTGAGTTAGGACAAACTTTTCAAGGCACTCTCCACAAGATAAGTATTCAAACCACTCCTTATTACGAAATTTACCCATTTTGCTTCCCCACTGAGAACACTAAGGGAATCAAGAGGCAGACCCTTCGAGGGGAAGCACTACCAAAATTGAGGCAATGGTTCTGCCTCATTCAGGATGTGTCTGAGCCCGCTTCTGCCACTTCTGCAGTTGTGCAGAATCTTACCTCCATCTGTTCACTTTCTCCAGCCGATACCGTGGTTTGCTCAGAAGCTCATATTATCTTGTTAAAATTTTCTTAACCAGTTACTTCACGTCAGGAAATTTGCATTGAACATCTTATAGGCATCATCATTATAAACATTGTGAACAAAGACCAATAAAATGCCCTAAACATCAACATCTGTTCAGTCACATACTGTAAGTTAAAGAACCCACTTCATCTTGGTCTCCTGACTGGCTGCTCAAACATGCCTTTTTGAACACATTAAAATGCATTATTTGGGACTTCCCTGGTGGTGCAGTGGTTAAGACTCTGCACTCCCAATGCAGCAAGGCTGGGTTCCATCCCTGGTCAGGGAACTAGATCCCACATGCATGCCGCAACTAAGGAGCTGGCAAGCCGCAACTAAGGAGCCCACCTGCCACAACTAAGAAGCTGCACAACCAAATAAATAAATAAAGTAATTAAATAAATATTATAAAAAATAAAATGTATTATTTTACAGTTTAGTCTATAAGGGCATTTTTTCTAGCTTGGCTGCCTCTTTTGACACAAAACCTTCAGTCATATCTACAGTCCCTCATCTTCTCTTCCCCTTCCTAATTACGTGGGCTTTTCCTTTCAGGGTGATCTTAACAAAAATGTGATATACATAACATAAAATTTACCATTTTCGCCTTCTTTTAAGTGTACATTTCATGGCATTAAGTACATTCACATTGTTGTGCAACCATCATCATCCTCCATCTCCAAAAATTTTTCATCTTCCCTAACTGAAAATCTATACCCAATTAAACAATAAATCTCAATCCCTCTGTCCTCCCAGCCCCTAATAACCACCATTCTACTTTCTGTGTCTATGAATTTGACTACTCCAGGTACCTCATATGAGTGAAACCATGCATTATTTGTCCTTTTGAAACTGGCTTATTTCACTTAGCATGTCTTCAAGGTTCATCCATGTTATAGCATGTGAAAAGATTTCCTTCCTTTTTACTGAGCTCCTTTTTAAGTCTGAATAACATTCCATCATATGTATATACCACATTGTGTTTATCCATTCATCCATCAGTGGACACTTGGGTTTCTTCCACCTTTGTCTATTGTGAATAATGCTGTTATAGACAAGGATGTACAACTATCTCTTCGAGACTTTGCTTTGAATTCTTTTGTTTATGTACTCAGAAGTGGAATTGCTGGATCATATGATAATTCTATTTTTTTTTTTTTTTGAGGAACTACCATACTGTCTTTCACAGCAACTGCACCAAAAGTATGGAACGCTGCATGAATTTGTGTGTCATCTTGCACAGGGGCCATGCTAATTTTCTCTGTATTGTTCCAATTTCAGCATATGTGCTGCCGGAGCATGCACCCAAGGTGATTTTTAAACTGACCTTGAAGGAGGCTTTAGACACTTTTTAAATCTGCTTGATTGATTTTGCTTTTTCACCAGAGGGTCCCTTTTCTCTTTTTTCAAGTTGCAAAAAAAATCTGTCAATTATTATTTAAAATGTACCTGTGTGAATTTATTATTATTTTAAGTAAGTTTGTCATTTCATAAAAGTAATATACCCTCATTTAAAAGTTGAAGCACTATAGAAAAGTTTTTTTTTAAAAGAGCAACTAATCATCTCAAATCCTACTAGCCAGAAATAAGTAGTGTTAATACTTTAGATACTATTCCAACTATCTCTCTCTGCATATGAGAGACAGAAAAAGTGGGTTGATAGAAATAATTTTATAGAAATGGGATTATATTGTACATATTATTATAAAATAAAAAATTAAAATTAATTTTATTTTAATTCAACAGAAAAAAAACTGAAGGGAAACTGAAGACATGCTAAGCTTCAGATAAATATTTCCTTACTCTGAGATATACAAGTTCTTAAAGTGCCTTTTAGATTAAGAAATATATGGAAATCTTTAAAAGATGGGAGCCATTATGTAGATCTTACTTACATAATCCTGTTTTTAAAATTTTGTGGACAAAAGTCTTATCACATTTTAGATAAGGTAATCAGCACCTCACACTTTCTCTCAACCTCTTCCCTCACCCCTTGATTTTAATTGTTTTACTATTTTTTTTTTGTCCAGATTTATAAAGTAGACATTATGGACCATTTACATTATTGTTCAATATTTATATGAATTTGGTGCTCACCATGGGGCTTTTTCAAAGTTACCATCTCCATACTCTGTATTTTGATTCCTTCTTGTATTCTTGAATTTCAACAGAGTATTTTTTCAGGAAGGATTCAGAGGTACTATACTCCCTGAGTTTCCTCATGTTAGAGAATGTCAGCTGATTGTCTTTATAGTTGAATGATAATTTGGCTGGGTATAATATTCTTATGCTTACATTCTTTCCTTCAGATTTTTCTTTTTTAGCTACTTCTCCATTTTTTTTTGGCATTGAAGTTTCTATGAGTAGTTGGAGGTGACTTGTTTTATCTCTCTGAAAGTCTGAAGAGTTACTTATTCACCTATGAAGTTCAATAATTTAACTAGATTGTGTCTCTGTTTGTATATTCTGTTACAGTTTTTCCCCCTAGTATATGATATGCATTTTCAATCTGAAAATTTCGTTCTTTTATTTCAGGGATTTTTTTCTGTATTGTATCTCCGAGTTAGCTCTATCTTACCTGTGTTGGGTTCTTTATGTCATGGACAAAATCGTTCGTCTTTTGGTGCATTTTTGCTCTAAACTCTTTGTTTTTCTTCTCTTATTGTCCTGGGATGATTTTTTTCTTCATGTTATTAATTAAATTTTAAGCCCCATTCCTTCTTCTTTCTAATTTATTTGTTAGATTTCATATGTTGTTGTTTTGGTTCTTGATTTTTCCCCCCAGCTCCTCATTTTCCCTTTTTATCCAAATCTGCTATTTTGTCTCATCTTTGAGCTCTTATCTTATTAATTCTTACTCTAAGGTCTGTAACACTCACCACTGATGGGAAATATGCTTTTATTTTTTTGAGTTATACTTTTTCCATGTTGAAGTCTTTGTCTGACTTTTGCTTACTTTGTCAGGATATTTAATATTTTACCATCATTTTTGTCTTTTCCTCTACCTTCCTCTTTTCTGCCTCCTCCCTCAGTTTCTCCTCTCTCTCCTAAGCCTTTTTGTAGCATGTTTGACTGGTGACTGTGCCATGTATTGATGGGCTCTTGCTTAATGTGGGCCACTACAGACCTTCTGTTTTCTCTAACTCAGTGAGGATTAGTTGAAATAGTTATAGATTTAGGGAATTCCCTGGTGGTCCAGTGGTTAGGACTTGGCACTTTCATTGCTGAGGCCCCTGGTTCAATCCCTGGTTGGGGAACTAAGATCCCACAAGCCATGCAGCGTGGCAAAAAAAAAAAAAAAAAAAAAAAAAAAAAAAGCTTTGTGGAAGGAGAGGGATGGACTGGGAGTTTGGGGTAGATAGACGCAAACTATAACATTTAGAATGGGTAAACAACAAATAAACAACAAAGTCCTACTGTATAACACAGGAAACTATATCCAATCTCCTGGGATAAACCATAATGGAAAAGAATGTATATATGTGTATAACTGAGTCACTTTGCTGTACAGCAGAGATTGGCATAGTATTGTAAATCAACTATACTACAATAAAAATAAATAAAAAAATAAAAATAAACAATAGATTCATAGGAAATTGCAAAAATAACATATAGAGATCCCCTGTACCCCTCATCCAGGTTCTTTCAAAGACATGGTCATATGTAACTATATACAGTTCAATACCAAGACCAGAAAACCATTGTAACAAAACCATTGTTACAATCCACAGACCTTATTGAGAGTTTACCAGTTTTACATGGCCTCACTTATGTGTGTATATTTAGTTCTATACAATTTTATCACGTGTATTATTCATATAACCACAGCTGCAATCATGATACAGAACTGTTCCATCACCACAAAGATCCTCTGTGCTCTCCTTTTCTTGTCCTATCCACTGTCCTGCCTATACCTCTCCCCCACCCTAACCCCTAGCAACCACTAATCTGACTTCCTCTGTAATTTTGTGATTTGAGAATTATGTATAAATGGAATCATACAGTATGTGACCTTTTGTGACTGGCTTTTCTTCTCACTCAGCATAATGCTCTCAAGATGCATCCAGGTTGTTGTGTGTGTTGACAGTCCCTTTCCTGGGGATTGCTGAGTAGTATTCCATGGTGTAGATGTTTGTTTAACCATTAGCTGATTGTAGGACATTTTGGTGGTGTCCAGTCTTTGGCTTTTACAAAAAATCTGCTGTGAACAATCAAGTACAGGTTTTTATGTGGACATGAGTTTCATTTCTCTGAGCTAAATGCCCAGGAGTGTGATTGCTGGGTCAAATGGTAAGTGTATGTTTAGTGCTTTAAGAGGTTGCCAAACTATTTCCCAGGATGGCTGTGACATTTTATATTCCCACTAGCAATGTATGAGAAATCCTCATCAGCATTTGGTGTTCGGTATTGTCACTAATTTTAAATTTAGCTTTCTTAATAGGTTGTACGTTGGATTTAAAATGTCACTTCAGGAGTGATGGTTTCACACAGCTATTGCTCCAGGTTTTCCTGAAACAGAGATGCTAAACTTTAGGTTCAGTTGCAGTTCACAACAATAAAACTCAAGTTTAAAATAGCTTTAAGCCATCCTGCACTTTCCCCCCAATTGCTACTACATTGTGGTAACATCTTGATAATCCTCAAATCTTCGTGGGGAGCTTCAGCAGTTAGAACAAAGTTACCACAACCCTTGATGCTTTGGAGTTCTGAATTTTCCTCATTATCTGGCTGGAATATTTCACTAATTTCAAACTAATGCCCCAGCTTTCCTGTTTTGATCCATGATCCCATTTAAAGATATAACTTTTAAATCATTGTGTTATGAAATGATATAAGAAGAACGAAACCAAAGCCGTATGATCCAGAATTTGACGGTTCCCTGGGAATTCATTGTAGCAGGATATTGAAATAAGCATATTCCCACATCTTGAAAATAAAATATTTAACAGAGTATATTTTTGTTAGGAAGTTAAATGATCTGTATAATTAACTTTTATGTGTTAAAGGTTAAAAAGAAAAGATGACAAATTTACTTTAAAACATCTAGGTATGCATTTTTCTGTGACCTTTGAGCAGATTCCACCCTATAGTTTTCCTTTCTCTGGTATCCTGGGCTAGCCACGTGGGCCAGTGATGTCAGTGTTAACTGTGCTTTCTACGGTCTTTGCCCTTTCCCTGATCACTTAGCAATATCTAACCCTAATATTATTTTAACTATATATATATATATATATATATATATATATAGATAGATAGATAGATAGATAGATAGATAGATGTGGACCATTTTTAAAGTCTTTATTGAATTTGTTACAATATTGTTTCTGTTTTATGTTTCTTGGCTGTGAGGCATGTGGGATCCCAGCTCCCCAGCCAGGGACTGAACCTGCAACCCCTGCATTGGAAAGCGAAGTCTTAACCACTGGACCACCAGGGAAGTCCCTAACTATATTGTTAATACAACTGGGCTCCTGGAAAAATTAAAAGTACTTATTTTCTCGTCACTATCTACATAACACAAAAGGCCTCAGTATCCAGTGTGTGCAGAGTGGGATATGAATGAGAAGTGAGCTGACCCATCCTATGGAATTCTGGATGGCCCAGGATGAAGAGGCACTGGTTACTGAGCAGGCTAGGGGTGAGGGGTGGAATTACAAACTGGAGGATTTGTTGAGGATTCAATGTGGAATAAATCATTGAATCCTCTCCCCAAGCCCTGTTTCCCACTTCTGTGTACATAATGCCAGTACACAGAAGTCTCCAAAGACTATTTGGAGAAATTAAACCCAAGAAATTTGGAACTGAGGTTCAGCAAAATTAACTGAAGGTCTACAGGTGAAATAATTCTACCATCAGCCTTACCTCTCTCTGCTTAGTGTGCAGACCAGCTTAATCCCCAACAAGGTAGGAAAGAAGAAGTATTTTCTCTGGAGAAACTGAATTGCCCTGGAGAAAAGACCTCCATGCACTGATTTGGGGAATCCACCAATGCAATGGCTAACTTCCTTCCTCATCACCTTAATATAAGCCTGCTGTGCATGAATCTTGCCAGGTCTCTGAATTTTCAGTCAGTTTTTAAATACAGACAATCAAATGTCACCAGACAAATGAGGAAAGCCTTCATCCTGAAAGAGAGAAACCAAAGTAAAAAAGCAAAACTGAATAAAGCAATCTGGGAGAAGCAGAGATAATATAGCAAACAAACAGAAGAAAACTTCCAAAACTGCTACCAACCCAGTTCTAATAAATATTCTCAGAGAGCAATGAGAAGGTATTGCATCTCTAAAACAAAGACAAGATACTATAAAGATCTCATTGAAATAAAATGACAGTTCAAGTAAAAATGGGTGGAAGACCAAGTCAAAGAAATAAGACAAAAAGCAGAACAAAAAGATAAAGGTTTGGAAAATATGAGGATGGTGAGAAGAAACATAAAGAATAAACTCTAAAAATCCCACCTCTGACTAAGAAGTTTCCAGGAAGAAAGAAGAGAAGAAACAGGGAAGGAAACAGAGGAAAAGCTGTATGAAAAAATTTTCCCAAATGAAGGATGCCAGCCTCCTGATTAAAAAGGCCCACCTCCTAAAGAGGACACATCAGAATGAGAGAAGGAAGATCCAAGTTAAGGCATATTATAGAGAGGTTTTAGAACCTGGGATTAGGAAATTCCCTAAAAGCTTCCAAATATAAAACAATACAAAAGAATTCATACGCAAAGGACTAGGATCAGAATGACATCAGACTTCTCAGTAGCAATGTTGGGTACCAGAAAGCAGCTGAACAATAGCGTCAAAAACTTTATGGAATATACTTTTCAACCAGGAGTTTTATACCTTGCCAGGCTACCAGTCCAGTGTGAGGGCAGAATTAAGACATCTTCACCTAGCCACAGACAGCTTGCCTGCTTAAAACTCTTTCATAGAAAACATTGAGAAAGTGTCCCAGCAAATCCTGAGTAATCCAAAAGAGGAGATGTCATGGCATCCAGGAAATAAGGGATTCAATTCAGGAAAGCACTGAAGAGAAGGAAGGTACAGGCTGACAGCAGAGAGGACCACCAGCGGGGAGTGGAGGAGGAGGTTGGAGATGAGTATGTGGAAAGAATTAAGAATACGCATATGGAAAATTTTGCAAGTGAAATAATTTTTAAAAACTACCCAAAAGCCTGTACATGAAAGGATATGTAATTGTACACTTTTCAGCTCTGCAGTGAAACCACAAATAATTTGCTGTGTGATCATACTGTTGCAAACCCTTACATTGGTGAGCAGTCTTTCCTTTGCAAGTAGGTGAAAACTCAAAGTGGCTTAAGCCTTAAAGGGAATTACAGTATTTTGCTCACATGATTGGCAACTTAGAAGGTAGTTTAGGCTCCAGATGAGGCTTGATCCAGGGGTTCTCTAAAATTTTTAATTTCCATCATTCCCCTTGGCAATATCTATTCAGAGTTAATACCAGCTTTCCTCATGGGTGCAAGGTAGCTTCCAGGACCTTCTAGGAGTGTCTAGGGTTCAGTCCATCAGGGAGAGAATACTTCCCTAGGGGCTTCTGCAGAAAAACAAGGAAATTCTATCCCAGTTTCCTCCAGAAAGCATCTCATTGGTCAATATTGGGTTACATGCCTTCCCTTGATCAATCACTGTAGCTTGGGGGATGGGGTTTAGCCAATCAGGGCCCAACCCTGTAGCCAGAGATCATGTCAGTTTCCAAGGAAAGTGGTGACTGTGTAGGGGAACAGTGGGTACCCAAATGGAAATCAAGGTACAGTTAAAAGAGGAAAGAGAATGGAGGTTAGGTTGCCAACAAACAGCAAATATCTATTTTACAACACCAATTATTTAACTAAAAATTGTGAAATAGCTGGAGGGGGCCATACAGATTGGTGGAATAAAGGAGCCAAACCGACATCCATCATAATTCAAAATCAACAGAGAATGTCTGAAATTTATGGATCAATAGATAACTGTTTAAACATATTATTTAGACACGTGGAGGGAGCTAGAAGAAAAAACAACTGTTAGAGTTATAAAGAGTTATAAGTCACTACATCTGGACAGCTAGTCTGGGGAGGGGGTGGAATAGGGCAGGGCATTATGATTTTTCATGAGAAGCTTTTTGTATGATTTGATTTTAAAACTATGTTCAAATGCATTACTTTGATTAAACATTTACAAAAATCTCCAAGCTGTCATGAAAAAACCATGAAATTATATGAAAGGGAAAAGCAGGAGGTTGCCGACTTTGCCTTGTGAAAAAGTACAAAAATTCAAAATGGCACCCCAGCCATTTTTTAGTTAAATCCACATGCCATGGATGTGTGCAGTGTTCTGTGATTTCCCGCACCTCTAGCACACTGCTACATATCCCCGGGGAAGGGAAGAGTATGCCCTAGTTTGAGAAGTATAGATTAAGACACATCAGGACAAAGAATCTGAAAGGTTTTAAAAAGGAAAAATGCATAATTTACCCTAGAGGAAAACCAAGGCCAGGTCCCCTGTGAGCATAACACAATACAACAACACAAAGAAGAGGCTAAAAAGATGCTGGCATTGGGGTGCTGTCAAGAGCTCTGCCCTGGCACTCTTCTTTCAATGTGGGCCAAACTCTGTTACATTGTCCTTCCTTTTGTCACAGACAGTTTCACTTCTTGTATTGTTTCTCCTTAGACCATACACACTGCTCCAGCAACGCTCAAAGGCCTTTTCTTTAGTTTGTGTCACCAGCTTGATCGAAAACTGTTCATTCCGCCTGGGACCCTGGACCCAGCAGGGTAGCATCATGTAAAGAGACATATCTGGAGCACAGGGACACACATACAGGATGGCCCCCTTGGGAAGACTTAGGTGTGAAAGGACAGACCACAAAGACAGAGAGTAGTTTAGGCACTACAGTCTTTCCCGGCTGCTGTGTTTGATAACCTCCAAATTATAAAGGCAAACCCCATTATTGATGACAAAGAGTGACCAGATAGGGTTCAGTTTTAAAAACGAGTGACTTTCTGTTTCAACAAGGGGAGACTTGTATATAACTTTGAGGGCAAATTACGTCCAAATTTAAGACAAATCCTTTCATGGGACTTTCGGTTTCACAGCCATAAGGCAAAACATTCTTTGCTGAAATGGCATCTTGGGAGCAGTGAGGAGTTCAGCTGCTCTTCACGATGGTGCTAAGGCTATGTCTTCACTTTGGGTTGAGTTAGCATGTCTGCAGATCATGGGAAGCAGAGACCGAAAGTCTTCCTCCTCCCACCCACACCTACCTCGGCCCCCTCTTGCTGGACCCCAGAGGAGACTGGGATGGGGGTGAGGATCTTAACTCATGTAGGGAAGGGAGATAGAGACAAACAATTCTGTTGTGGAAAGGGAACTGGTGGTTCCAGCGATGCAGCCCAATGGAGCCCAAGGAGGGAGATAGCCCTCTGCACTGTAATTCCCTTTTGCTCCCCCTAAGGCTTCAGTAAAATTTTGTTAAATGTTACCATCTGGTTTACAATCTGGTTTCTGTGCTTGGGGGGAATTTGGGATGGGACTTTTAAGAGAGCAGAAATAATCCAGAGAAATGCAACACAGGAATGAAGGAACAAGTTGACCAAAAGTCAGACAGCTACTTAATGTTCTGGCAACAACCAGGGCTGCTTTGAGGGGACCTGGGACCTGGGACATGGAAGTATTCCTCAGGGATTTTTAGAGATCGTTGGGGAGAGAACCTGAGAAAGTGAGTCTTTCTTACAGTTAAGCTGTTTGGGGACTCAGACTATCGCTACCTAGATTTTCAGGGGAAGGATGATTTTTGGAAGACTGTAGAACTTGGGAGCATGGAGGGCTTATTTTTAAGACCTTGAGTATAGTTGAGGGACAAACTAATGTCTTAACCGTTTGTTTCTCTAGTTCAGTATTTTCCCAAATTCTTAATGGAGAGCCATATAGTCAATGAAGGATATCAAAGACCACAGCCCACACAAATGCAGGTACCGCATTTCAATGCAGCAGGTTATCTGTACTGTACCCAATACTGCAATTGGACATACTCACTGAGCCAGTTCAGACTGGACAATTCCCACGAGCTCAAGCCTCATTCCCAACATTTCAGCTGAAATCCCTGACCTGCTTAAGTTTGAACTCATTCATATTACATTCACTAACTTCGACCCCCAAATTATTACCAGCAATTCTCACTGACTCCTGGGAAAACCCTGGAGTCCTTTTTTAAGGGGGCGGGGGGAACAGAAGCAGAAGACCACAGAGAATTAGAGAAAAGCAACCAACCTTTCCTTCTTTCTAAATACATATCATTTCAGTTAGACTATCAGATTCTTTGCATGAGCCAGACGTTTAATGCCCACATTGGAATTTTGCATTTTGTGTGGACGGCACACCCCTCCCACAGCATGGCAGATAAGATATTAATTTACTGGTAAAAATCCAAAACCCACAGAAAAAACCAAACTCACACAAAAGTTTTGATTCAAATTGCCATTGTGAAATAAGAAAACCCTGAGCTAAGGATTGCATCCAATTAGAATTATGTTAATGGAATCCCAAATTCGTCTCCCCGATTTCATTGATTGAATCCCCAAGTTTTCACCCATCATTTTGCTAATACACAGAATGCTGGCCCCAGAGAGGGCTGAGTTTTCAGGGAAGTGGCCCCAGCCACCTGGAACCCTCACAGAAGGGAGTCCCTCCCTGGTGGCTTCTGAGCAGCTGCTCTGAGCGCCAGGAGGAGAGGGGTTCCACGGGGGGCTGGGGAAGCCCTTAGCAGATGGTGTTTCTTCTTTCCCGCTCTTGTTTAGAGCAGAGATTCCCCCGGGGTTACCGGCTCTCAGCAGCTGAGCTTTGGAGTTTGATCTCCTCTTTTCTCTCTGACCCTCTAGTCCACAAAGGCCCAGATCTCTTGTGGCTAAAAAATTTATAAGAGCCTAGTCCAGGCATTCAGTGGGAGGTGGGAACTTACAACGTTCCAGCACTGCCTTTGGTATCAGAGAGCCTGACTCTACTGTTCATCCTCTGTATGACCTTGTGCAAATGATTCCAACTTGGACCTGAAATGCAGGGGTAACACAGTCCTAGCTCACGGGTGATGATTAATGAGGTGATGTGTGTGTAGCACTTGGCACACTGCCTGGCACAATGGTGGGCCTCCTATAAATTACAGTTATTAATATCACTTCCTGCTGGGAAGTAAGGAAACGGGAAATCATTTAGCTGAGTCTAAAATATAAAATCAGTACTTTCATATTAAAGTTAATTAATGATAGCAATTGTTAGGCCAAGACCCTGTTGGCTCTCATTTCTGGCTTGTCCTAGAGCAGAAACAGAAAAAAAAAACCCCAAAACACAAGACTGAATTGTGTAAGAACGTATTAACTCCCAGTTAATCAATACATAACTAAGGTATTCTTTGAAGCAGGCCTGAAAGGCAAAGTAGACATTTGACTGACAGACAAGGGGCCAGTCAGGATGGCAAATATGTAGCTGATATCCTGTACTCCCCTCCACTTCCTGTCCTTGCTGCATATCCCCTGCCTAGGGCAGACATCTTTAATCAATCATAGCATCTTACCTTGCTAAACCTGGATTCTGCCTTATGATAGTTTTCCTTCTTCCGTTTTTCTGTAGTAAAGTATTTTAAAGCAAATCTTGAATATTGCATCATTATAATCCTGCAGGATACAGTTCTTAAAAAAATGGATGTTTTCTTACATAACAACAAGGCATTATCTCACCTAACAAAATTAACAACAAAAAAGATCCTTTGTATTGTCTAATACCAGGTTCATAATAAAATTTCCCTGATTGTCTCGAAATATTTAGGATTATGTTTAACGCAGCTGTGGACCAATAGTCAGAGTTTTTAAAGCATGAGTCAGAAGCATCTGCAGGCTGCCCTTTGAGGAATGGAAAGGAGGGGTTTCTCCTATCGCTGGTTGGCTTTGCGCTTTCAAAAGCTTGTTCCTGGGGGTGGGAGCATCTATGGTCTATCTTCCTCTCTGAGGATTGCTAGTTCCTTGAATCCTTTGTTCTGCCAGGAGGCAAGGAGGCCTTCTTATAAATAGGACTCTGGAACTCTGGGGTCCCAAGGTTTTCCAGGGATGACCCTAGGTGATCAGGCCCTGCTGTGAGTGGTGATACTAGTAGGGGGTTGTGGGTGTCCTCAGCTCCCAGGAAGTTGCTGATCCTACCCTGGAGGGCTGGTCATGGGAGTTAGATCTCCCTCTGCTCAGGCCGTCTCGAGTTATCTATCTGTCCACTCTGCACCCCAGGGAGCAGGTGTCCTGTGTGCTTTGGAATCAACTGCCGGTGTGGCAGCATGGACAGGCATGGATTTTCCATTTCCTGAGCACGTCTGCCAGGAGATTGGAGACTCAATTTCAGGATGCCTGGGCCTGCACAAAGGCAGTGACAATGGCTGTTGTCTGGGAAATGGCCTACTGTGGAGATGGGGTAGGGAGGCAGCAAATTGGGGACTGTCGATTCCTCCCCTGGGGAGCTGAGACTGTGCTCTGGCAGACAAAGGTCTGATTTAGTACAGGACACACTGAAGTCAGAGAGAACGTCCTGGGAGGAGCCATAGAGCATCTCCACTGAGACCCTTGGTCCTTAGGGTCTTGCTGAGGTCAGGGGCTCAGGTGGCAGGACAGGAATAGGAGCAGGGCAGCCTAGTCAGGGGTTGCAGGGGTTCCTGGGAAACTTTGGGATGGAAAAAGAGATCTGAGGGTTTGTACGTTGACTTCCCATTCTTCATGACACTGCCTTAGCCCTTCTAGGGGCAGTAAGACATAGATTTTTCCTGTTTCTCTCTCTTTTTTGTTTCTTTCCCTCCCTTCTTCTCTCCCTCCTCTCTCATTCCCTTTCTTTTATGTCCTCATTCATTCATTTATTCACTCATTTATCCAATGTCAACTGTCAAGTTTCTTCCTATATGTCGGCCACTGTGCCCAGAGCTTAGGATAAGCTCTGGTGGAAAAGATAGACATGGTCCCTGCCCTCATGGGATTTACAGGTTAGGGGAGAGATGGACACCAACCGAGATAACACATAGATAAACTCAATGGTTACAAGTTGTAGTAAGGATTATGAGGAAAATAAAAGGGCTGAGATAGGACATTACACTGTGTTCCACCTACTAGTGGTGTCTGTTAAGCTCTGACCAGCTCCCTGCCCTTGTCCCTTGTCTCCCTCACAGGTGCGATTTCTTACCTTCCTCTGTGACCATTGGCTCTGTGTTGAGCCAGCTGCCAGGGTTCCTCCCTGACTGCAGGCAGGAGGGATTTCAGAGCTCTGGGACAACCCTCTGGGACTCTGACTGCAGGTAATGTCTTGACCTTGAGCCCCAGACCTATTTCTGTGCCAGAGAACCTGTCTTTTTAAAAAAATTTCTAGGTTTTTAATGGACATATAATTTACATACAGTGAAACACACAGTTCTTTAGTTCTGTCCATTTTTGCTTCATGTGTTCATAAGCTCTGTTATTAGATGCATACATATTTGGGATTGTTCTGTCTTCTTGATTATTTGACTCTTTTTATCATATGAAAATTTCCTACTTTCCTCTAGTGGTATTCCTTGTCTTGAATCTACTTCAACTGTTATTAATATACCCTTTCTTTTAATTAGTGCATCTTTTCACTTTTAACCTCTCTGTGTTTATATTATTATTTATTTTTATTTAAGAATTTTTTTCCAGATTCATCAAATTTTAGTATTTTGCAGAACCTGCCTTACCTTTCTCTAGCTATAATTATTTTTTTTCTGGACCATTTGAGAGTAGATTACATACATTAGGTTCCTTACCCCTTTAATGTTTCAGTATGCATTTCATAAGAACAAGAATATTCACTTACGTCACCCAAAAAGTTAGCAATTTTAGAATATTTAACACTAATACAATATTTTAATCTAATCTACAGTCATTACTGCAATTGCCCCAAATCTTTTTAAAAAAATTTTTATTGGAGTATAGTTGATTTACAATGTTGTGTTACTTTTTGCTCTACAGCAAAATGCATCAGTTATACATATATCAACTCTTTTTTAGATTCTTTTCCCATATAGGTCCTTATAGAGAACTGAGTAGAGCTCCCTGTGCTATACAGTAGGTCCTTATTAGTTATCTATTTTATATGCAGTTGTGTGTGTATGTCCATCCAAATCTCCCAGTTTATCCCTCCCCTCTCTGTGTTTTTATACTTAAAGTGTGTGTCTTATTATAAAAGGATATAATTGGGTCTTGCTCTTTTATTGTCAGATAATTTCTGCCTTTTAATTGAAGTGTTTAGTTCATTTACATTTAATATAATTATTGATTTGGTTGGATTGAAAGTACCATTTTGCCATTAGATATCTGTTTTTTCCACTTTCTTATTTTAAAATTTTCTTCCCTCCTTTCCTTTTTCTTTTGGGTTCTTGAGAATTTTTAGTATTCTATTTTTATCTCATATAGTTTTAAAAAAAATCTATATCTCTTGTTAAATGATTGTTCTAGCTTTCTCTTTCTGGACCTGGCTAAGGAGGAAGAGCCATGATGGGAGTTGACATCCAGCACAACAAGGACTGAAAGTTTCCACGCAAGGAGCCCAAGAGCCAGGACATCTACCTAAGGCTGTTGGTCAAGCTGTACAGGTTTCTGGCCAGATGAACCAACTTCACCTTCAATCAAGTTGTACCGAAGAGGTTGTTCATGAGTCACACCAACTGGCCACCTCTGTCCCTTTCCCGGATGATTTGGAAGATGAAGCTTCCTGGCCGGGAAGGCGAAAGAGCTGTGCTTGTGGGGACTATAACTGATGATGTGCATGTCCAGGAGGTGCCCAAATGGAAGGTGTGTGCTCTTCGAGTGAGCAGCTGCGCCTGGAGCTGCATCCTCAAGGCGGGGGGCGAGATCCTCACCTTCGACAAGTTGGCCCTGGACTCCCCCAAAGGCTGTGGCACTGTCCTCCTCTCTGGTCCTCGCAAGGGCCAAAAGGTGTACAGGCATTTCAGCAAGGCCCCAAGAACCCCGCATAGCCACACCAAACCCTATGTACGCTCCAAGGGCCGGAAGTTTGAATGTGCCAGATGCCGATGGGCTAGCCGTGGCTACAAAAACTAACCCCAGATCCTACCGTGTTATTAAAAAGATTTTGGATGCTAAAAAAAAAAGATTGTTCTAGGAATTGCAATATGCATTCTTAAATTATCAAAGTCTACCTTGAGTTAATATTATTCCCCTTCACATACAATGTAAGAATCTTACAACAGTAGATTTTAATTTCCTCCCCCTTTTGTTCTATTTTTGACATTTATTTTTGTTTTTACATATGTTAACTCCCACAATGTAGTATCATTTTTTGCTCTAAACAGTAGTTTTTCTTTTAAGGAAATTAAGAAAAGTCTTTAACACTGACTCATACTTATTACTATTTCTGGCGTACTTTATTCCCTGATGGGGATCCTAGTTTCCATCTGGTACCATTTCTCTTCAACCTAAAGAACTTCCTTTAACATTTCTTATAATGCAGATCAGCTAGTGATGAATTCTCCCAGCTTGGGCTTATTTAAAAATGTCTCTATTTCACCTTAATTTTTGAAGGATTTTTTTTCTGAACATAGGCTTTTAGGGTGAAAGTTTACTTTTTTTCTAGCACTTTAAGTTCTCCTTGCCTTCTAATTTGTGTCTAGTGGTAAATCAGTGATAAGTCATATATTTTTATCTTCATTCTCCTATCTGTAGGTGTTTTTGCAGGGGAGAGGGAGCTGTTTTTCTCTTTTTTTTTTTTTTCTGAAATTTTGTTATGTGCTTTGATGGTGGTGTGTGTGTTTGTGTGTGTGTTTACACTGCTTGGGGTTTGTTGAACTTCTTGGATTTGTGGGTGGACATAGTCATGATATATGAAACTTTTTCAGTATTTTCAAAAATTAATATATTTTTAGAGCAATTTTAGGTTCACAGCAAACTTGAGCAGAAAGTCCAGAGTTTCCCCATATCCCTTCTTATCATACACACACAACCTCCTTCACCATCAACATTCTGCATCAGTGTGGTTTATTTATTACAGTTAATGATCAACATTAACACTCTCTGACTTAAATCACAGCAAGATCCTTTTGGACCCACCTCCTAGAGTAATGAAAATAAAAACAAAAATAAACAAATGGGACCTAATGAAACTCAAAAGCTTTTCCACAGCAAAGGAAACCATAAACAAAATGAAAAGAAGACCCACAGAATGGGAGAAAATATTTGCAAACGAAGTGACTGACAAGGGATTAATGTCCAAAATATACAAACAGCTCATGCAGCTCAATAACAAAAAAACAAACAACCTAATCAAAAAATGGGCTAAATAGACATTTCTCCAAAGAAGACATACAGATGCCAAAAAGCACATGAAAATATACTCAACATCACCAATTATTAGAGAAATGCAAATCAAAACTTCAATGAGGTATCATCTCACACCACTCAGAATAGCCATCATTAAAAAAATTTACAAACAGTAAATACTGGAGAGGGTGTGGAGAAAAGGGAACCCTCCTACACTGTTGGTGGAAATGTAAACTGGTACAGTCACCATGGAGAACAGTATGGAGGTTCCCTAAAAAACTAAAAATACAGCTACCAGATGATCTAGCAATCCCATTCCTGGGCATATACCTGGAGAAAACCATAATTCGAAAAGACACCTGCACCCCAATATTCATTACAGCACTATTTACAATAGCCAGGGCATGAAAGCAACCTAAATGTCCACGACAGAGGAATAGATAGAGAAGGTGTGGCACATATATACAATGGAATATTACTCAGCCATAAAAAAGAACAAAATAATGCTATCTGCAGCAACATGGATGGACCTAGAGATTGTCATACTGAGTGAAGTAAGTCAGACAGAGAAGGACAAATATTGCTTGATATTGCTTATATGTGGAATCTAAAAAAATGGTACAAATGAACTTATTTACAAAACAGAAATAGACTTACAGATGTAGAAAACAATCTTATGGTTACCAAGGGGAAAGGCGGGTGGGCTAAACTGGGAGATTGGGATGGACATATACACACAACTATATATTAAATAGATAACTAAAAAGGACCTACTGTATAGCACGGGGAACTCTACTCAGTTCTCTGTAATGATCTATATGGGAAAAGAATCTAAAAAGAGTGGATATATGTATATGTATAACTGATTCACTTTGTTGTAGAGCAGAAAGCAACACAACATTGTAAATCAACTATACTCCAATAAAAAGTTTTAAAAAACAATCAACATTGGCACATCTTTATCAACCAAAGTCCATAGTTTACATTTCAGTTAATTCTTTGGTGTTATGTATTCTAAGGGTTTTGACAAATGTATGACGTATTCACCATTACAGTATTACAAAGAGCAGTCTCACTGCCCTAAAAATCCTCTGTGCCCCACCTGTTTATCCCTCCCTCCCCCTAATTCCTGGAAACCACTAACCTTTTTAGTGTCTCCATAGTTTTGCCTTTTCCAAAATGTCATATAGTTGAAATAATACAATGTGTAGGCCTTGCAGAGTGGCTTCTTTCACTTAGTAATGTTTTTAAGTTTCTTACATGTCTTTTCACTGCTTGATAACTTTTTTTAATCACTAAATAATATTTTATTGTTTGGGTGTATCACAGTATGTTTATTCATTCACTTATTGAAGGACATCTTGTTTCCTTTCTAATTTTGTTTTTCTTCCTTTAATTAATTAATTTACTTTTGGCTGCGTTGGGTCTTCGTTGCTGCGCGCGGGCTTTCTTTAGTTGCGGCGAATCGGGGCTACTCTTTGTTGTGGTGCGTGGGCATCTCGTTGCGGTGGCTTCTCTTGTTGTAGAGCATGGGCTCTAGGAGTGCGGGCTTCGGTAGTTGTGGCACTTGGGCTCAGTAGTTGTGGCTTGAGGGCTCTAGAGCGCAGGCTCAGGAGTTGTGGCGCATAGGCTTTGTTGCTCCATGACATGTGGGATCTTCCCGGACCAGGGGTCGAACCCGTGTGCCCTGCATTGGCGAGCAGATTCTTAACCACTGTGCCACCAGGGAAGTCCTGGCTTTCTAATTTTGGCAATTACGAATAAAGTCGCTATAAACATTCATGTACAGGTTTTGGTGTAAGTGTAAGTTTTCAACTCATTTGAGTAAATACCAAGAAATGTGATTGCTGGGTCATATGGTAAGGCTATATTTAGCTTTGTAAGTGACCGCCAAACTGTCTTCTGAAGTAGCTGTACCATTTTCCATTCCCACCAACAGTGAATAAGATTTCATGTTGCTCCACAAACTCACCAGCACTTGGTGTTGTCAGTGTTTTGGATTTGGCCATTCTCATAGGTGTATAGTGATATCTCACTGTTGTTTTATAGAGATATCTCACTGTATATCATCTTTGGTGACAATTCTATTCAGATATTTTTCCTATTTTAAATTGGGTTGGTTGTTTTCTTATTGTTGAGTTTTAAGACTTTTGGGTATATTTTATCAGATACATCTTTTGTAATATTTTCTCCCAGTTTGTGGCTTGTCTTCTCATTCTCTTGACAGTAATTATTAAAAAAATTTTTTTCAACCCCAGTCTCTCTCTTTTCTTTTTTAGGCTTCAATTCCATTTATATTACACTACTTGGTATTGTTCCACAGGCCATTTTCCCATTCTTTTTTTCCGTGTTCTTCAGCTTTCATGGTTCAAGTGCTGTGTTTTCAAATTCACTGATCTTTAAAAAATTTTTTTCCAATCTGTTGTTTAACTCATCAAGTTAAGTTTTAATTCCAGAAAGTGCATTTTTCAGTTCTGTTATTTTTATTTGGTTCCTTCTGTAGTTTCCATTGTTCTATTGAGATTTCCCATTTGTTTATTCACTACATAGTACTCTCCTTTAAATCCTTAAACATATTTATAATGGCAGTTTTAAAGTCCTTTACTGCTAATTCCAACACCTGTGTCATCTTTAGGTCTGTTTCTACTGGTAAATTTTCTCCTGGTTATGGGTTACACTTTCCTGTATAACAAAAAGGGTATACTTGACGTGGTGGATGCTGTATTGTTGAGGTCTATATTTTTGCTGTCTTCCTTTAAAGAATGTTGTGTTTTTCTTCTGAGAGGCATAGCTAATGTGCTGGTACATCAGCTTGGGTCTGCCATTTCTTGGTTTTAGGCTTTCATAGGGTGAGTCTAGACTAGTCCTTAACGTCTGGTCTCCCTTGAGTCTCTGCTGAATGCCCGGGCTGTTCGGGAAGATCTCTCCACTCTGGATGGTCAGACTCCACAATCTTGCAGCACCGTGTGACCTCCAAAACCTCTGTTTGGCTCGCACTATGCCAGGAGCTGTTCTCTGTCAGGCAGCACAAATTCTCACTCTGTACGTACCCAGCTTTGTACCCAGTCAAAGACTCAATAAAACCCCTACGCAGATCCTGGTTCTCCTGTTCTGTGCCTCTTCCAACTCTCCTATAACCTGCCCCACAAATTCCAGCTGCCCCGGCAGCCTCAAACGTCAGTCTCTTTTTTCTTCCCCCAGCAGGACTTCTGCTCTCTCTCTGGGCGCCACTCTCTGTGCTGAGGTCTGGAAAGTGCCCACTGGCAGAAAGCTGGGATAAACGTCAAGCTCCTGTGTTTTCCTTTCTCAATGTTCACAACCAGTTAGGAGTTAGAGTGTTGCAGACATAAAAGCCAGAGAGAACCATGAAATCTTATTGCAACTCCATTTCCCTTATCCCTCCTCCATGCATGGCTCTCGTGGGGCCATTTTCCTGCAGGTGGGGATGAGGGAGAGGAGCAGGGGGCCAATGGGGGAAAGGGAGTCTGGAGAAGGCCGTTGGGGTATCGCCTGCTATATTTTGTTTACAGCTTCCCAGTGGGGCCCCAAAGAAGGAGGCAGCTGTGTGTTATTGAGCTTGTAGGAGAGGCAGGGAATGAGGGGGGGTGCTGGGGAGTGCAATTAGCCAATGGTTTGAGACTGATGAAGTGGATAATGAGAGGTGCTAGGACAGATTTCTGTGTTAAAAAAGGAGACGGCGGGGAGAAGCCGTTGCACATTAATCTGCTCAGGCCTGATCTGTCAGGAACTGACTCCCTGCCGAGAGGACAAGGACCAGAGGATTTGCAGGCGGGGCCAACACCTCCTTCCCAGGCAGCCTTCTTGGGGATTCTTATCATCCTCCTCCTCATGATCAACATCTATTGAGATCATATGGGCCATGTCTTAAGCCAAGTAACTCTCATGATTTACCTCATTCAATGTCCCAAACAACTTCGTGAAGTCGACTTTGTTATAACCCATTATACAGATGAGCAAACTGAGATGCAAAGAGGTGAAGGACCTTTCCTAAGTCACATTGTTAGTAAGTAGTGAAGCTGAGTTTCTCCCGTGGTCTGACACCAGAGCCTGATGGACGCAGTCTTGGTCTTGACTTCAAGGTCAAGGTATGAGTGCAGGTACGTCTGACTTCAGTCAGGTATGCAGGTATACCTGCAGGTATGTTTGACTCCAGTGCAGTCATGTTTGACTTCAGTGATTGTCCTCAGAAGGGAAGGGACACATGTTCCTAGCACCTGCTGTGTGTGAGGCTCTGGCTACATTCTGCACCAAGCATGTTACATTTCTTCTGTTTTGTTTTTCAATTATTTCTAATAACACCCAATGAAGAAGATACTGTTTTCACCTTAATTTTACAGAGGAGGAAACTGAGAATGTATTAGAAAAATGAAATAGCTTGTCCAAAAAACCAAATCTAGCAAGTTATAGAACAATGTTAAGATGTATTAAACTTCTAACCAACAATTATATAATGAACCCTTACTATGTGCCAGGCTTTATTCTAGGTATTAGAGAGACAGTAATGAATAGGAGAGCCAAAATCCTGCCCTCCTGGAGCTTATGTTCTACTGGGGGCAGAAAGGGAGCACTGGTAGACGCAGTAAACAAATAAACCAGGTGGAGGTAAATGATATAGAGAAAACTAAGGCAGCGAAGGTGGGAAGGGAGGGTGTGGTATGGAGGACGTAATTTTATATAAAACGTCGGGAAGGATGCACTGAGAATATGACTTTTATGCAAAAACCTGGAGGAGCTGAGGAATCCAGCCCTTGGATATGTTATGGAAGAGTATTCTAGGCTAAGGGGACAGCAAGTGCAAAGGGGCACTGAGTCGCCCAGCTCCACGGACAGCTTTCATGAAAGCCACCACGTGAAGAGTATCTCCTGGAATTGTGTAGCGAGGGGGCTGGTGTGGGGGACAGAGGAGGTGTGGCTGGAGCAGAGTGATGGAGGGGAGAGTAGGGACCATCAGTCAGAGGGGTAACTGCAGCTGAGTGTGTGGGGCCTTTTTGCCCATCATACGGACACAAAGTCTTCTCTGATGGGAACAGAGAAGTGTTTGAGAGATGATCCCCAGAAGGTCAGCCACTCTGATAGCCTCCAATTTGCCCCCGAGTTTAGCCTTCCGCTTGGGTCCTGCCACCCCCATGCCTCCTGCCTCCCGGTTGAGTGATCTCACTTTAAAGGCCTAAGTATCCCACCAGCTCTCTCTCTTAGCCCAGGTGAGAGCCAGACATGGTGAAAAAACTCAATACATGTGAGAGAAGAGGGAACCTTGACTGTGGGCAGACGCCTGCCTCTGGGGCTGGGAGGGGGGCAGAGGAGCACCCACCTCAGAGTGGTTGCAAGGTTTGAGTGAGGCGATGCCCACCCGGTGCACTGGCGGGAGGCCATTCTCTCACCTTACACCGGGGCTAGCTCTGTGATACATGACGATCGCTTCCTTTATCCCCCAGGAGTTCCCACTGCCGGGAGCTCCTCCTCTTTCCGCTCCACGCGTCAAAGTCCTATGTGCCAAATTTGATGTCCTCTAAGGAATCTCCCCAACCCTCACTGATTACCATCTCCAGACTCCAGGCAACACGTTCACTGGAGAGGCAAGGACGAGGGTTTTGGCTTCAGACAGGCCTGAGTTCCCAGCTTGCCTCTGCCTCTGGGTGATGTTAGAAAAGTCACCAGACCACTTAAGCCTCCGTTTCCTCATCCATAGAATAGCATCTTGTCATGGAGGCGTTTTGAGAATAAATGAGGTGATGTAAGGAAAGCACTTAGCACGGTGGGCTCAAGTCAACGTTACTACGAGCACTTCAGTACGGATCCCACTACTCTGCTCTCAAATCTTCCACCCAGAGTTTACCTAGGCCAGAGGTTGGCAAACTTTTTCTGTTAAAAGGCCAGGCGGTAAATAATTCAGGCTTTTCACAGCATTCGGTCTCCGTTGTAGCTACTCAGCTCTGCCATTGCAACACAAAACCAGCCATAAACAAAACGTACATGAATGGGCGTGGCCGTGTTCCAATACAGCTTCGTTTAATAAACAGGTGAGGGTCTGGATTTGGCCTGGGAGCCATAATTTGCTAGCCCTTGATCTATATCAATCCCTTCACTTAACAAAAAGAGGAGAAAGAAGCCCAGAGTCAATAAGTCACCCATCCCGGTGTGGCTGAGCCACCCAAGCGTGGAGGGAGGCCGGAAGCCTGATTCTCCATATTCCTTCCTGAATTGTTTTCTTCCTGTTCCATGTGGTTAGCTTTCTCTCCCCCATTGGTTTGTCAGTTGCACACAGGCTAGTTACTCATTAAATATTCGTTGGATTGGTTTCATATAACAATACACGTTTGACACCCTCTTGGAAGCTTCTTGATATGTCCTTTGGAGAGAGCTGTGAAATCAGAGGTGAGGAATCACAGGCTGGTTCAAAGTCCCCGGGTGAGTCAAGAGTTCCCAGTTCCCAGCACTGGAGGACACTGTCAGCACGACAAGGACAGCCTTACTTCACCAGTGAGACAAGGCTCTGCAGCCGTGAAATTCTTCCTTTGGTTTTTCCAGGAAAACAATCCTCTGAAAAGAATCTCGTCTATTAATGTGATTATTAATCTGGAAAAAAGCCCACTTCTCAATAAAATGAATCTATGACAAGACAGATGTAATAAACCTGTTTAGGATTTATGATGTGCCCAGGCAGAGTTTTGCAAAAGATAATGTTCCCCTGTAATGTTGATTTGCCGGATGAGAACCATGTAATTTATTCTGTCAATGTACAGAAGAAATGTTATCTGTGTGGGGAATGACTGATGGCCTCATGAAAGCTGGCAGGGAAACAAATAAAACAATTTGGGTCTTAAAAATATAATCACCTAATGATCTTGTCCCAGCGTTTGTGACGGGGAGAGCAGGATTGGGAGCTGCGGCTGCCATGAATTTGCCGTCCGGACTCGGGACAATTTACCCTTGAGCTTGGCACCAGAGGGCAGCAGGGAGCCCTGAGAACCTCTCTTGGCTGTCCAGCGTCCTCCCTCTGGGCCTTTGTCCAGGCTGTTCTGTCTTCCCGGCTATTGGTCCATCTATCCTTCAAGGCCTGGCTCAAAGGGTCTCTCCTCCATGGTGAGCTTCTGTGCCTGGAGCTCTGCTAACACATACCTTGGCAACAGCAGGGATTTTCCCTTCTTAGAACTCTTGTAGTCACCCTCCGGGCCTCTTTTAGGCCACTCAGCATTTGCTCCCTTGAAGTTTAGTGATTGATGTCATCTCTTTGAGACTAGAGCCCATCTTGGTTCAGCATCCTCATTGGCAGGGTCATTTCATGAGTGCCCACGAGTGTTTGCTGAGCAAATTAATATTCAGAGTTAGAGCTACCATTTGCCAAAGAGTTCGAATGTGTCAGGCACTGTGCTAGGGGCTTTACAACTTGGTTACATAATGGAACAACCCTAGGAGGTGGGCACCATCATTGTTCCTTTTGTACGTAGTGGAAACTGGGGCTCAGAGGCCGTCTGACTTGTTCAAGGTCATATATATCTAGCAAGCAGAGGATCCGGGTTCCAAACCCAGACTGCAGAGTCTACTGTGATTGGATATGAACTTACTCTAAATACCCTCTGTGCTGATCGCCCCCTTCTTGAGACTCTTTCCTCGCTTGGTTTCCATGTACTATACTCATCTGGTTTTCCTCTCAGTATTCTGACAACTCCATAGGGGATACCTTCTTTGCAGTGCCCTGGAGCACTGGTTGAAAAGTCCATGGTGTGGGGGTGGCCAGCAAAGGGTATGGAAAAGGCATAAATGGGGTGTGTCTGAGTCAAGGCCACATGGAGGCCTAGGCCACGAGGCTGGCTCTGGCTTGGACAACATGGAGTTTTGAGGAGAGGCCAGAGAGTAGGACTGGGGAGGCAAGGCCTATCACTAGATCAAGGTCAGCTGGGAAGTAGCTGGGCATCAAAGGGCAGTCCTGGGGGGGATGTGATGCCAGATGTAGGGCAGGGAAGCCTACACCCCAGGCCTAAGGTCTTGTAGCAGAGCTTAGATCTGGGGCAGCCTGGGGCTCTGACAGGCAGGCTTAATGCTGCCAAGGCTGGGCCATTAGGCCTTGAGTCTGGGGAATGTGATTGCATCATTTTGGAGCCTGGTGAGAAACAGAATTCATCCTGGATGATTCGAATGTAGAAATTCTTATGAACATACTACTTATAGAGGTATGAGCAGAGTTAAAGGAATCAACAAGGGGCCACCCAGAGAGGCACAGCAGCAGAGACCTCACACCACTTAGGGTCAAAGAGACAAAGGGAGGAAATAATGTTACTGGGGCCCAGTGAGAGCTGGAGCCGGTGGGGATGGTGAGAGCGGTTAGTCACAGAGGGAGGTAGCTACTTCCAGAGGCATGGCACCAAAGCAGGAAGGAGTGGAGAAGAAATGACCCGATCTCTCTCTCCTCCTACCTTGCAGTGACTCCCATTGGTTGAACCCAGTATCAGGGTCAGATTCCTGGGTCAGGGAACAGGTTAGAAGAGGAAATAGAGTTGATCTGGGGGACTGGCCAGCACAGTGACTCACTGTTGAGTCTCCCCGGCTGGGCGCTGAGGGTGTATCTGGAACCTCAGTGCAGAACTGACTCATGTACTGGTTGGTCTACCATGAGAAGAGGTCGCTTTGGGATCTGGGAATGCAGAGACAGGAAGAAGATGGGCAGCCCCCCGTGGAGATGGAGGCCTCCCTACTTGGCTCTTCTGTCTTTGTCTTGCTTGAACTTCAAGGAAGGATTGAACATGGAGTATAGGCTGTGAGGAAGCTGACACCGTGACTCCAGACCTAGTTTCCCTAAGGATAGAATGCGGGCATTGGATCAAAGCAGCAACTCTCAAATGGTTTTCCAAGGAGCTCCAGAGCTTAGTGGAGATGTCCCAGGAGTTGGTGGGTATGTGAAGGGGGAGGCCAAGGGAGTGGGCTAAAGGAATCCTAACGAATGCTACTCCTGCCAGCTGGCTAAAGCAGAAAATCTTCCTTGCGTTTGACTTCAGGAGAGTCACTTAGATGAGCTGGACTTGGAGTATTTCAGCCTGGGTCTGACTAATGCCAGGGAAGGAGGTGTGGTAATTACAAAAGCTTTCGGCAAGCCGAGAATGTGGTCCATGATGTAAGAGGCAAGGTTTGGGAGTCAGTTAAGGCGAATGCCAGGCATGACCTAGAACGGCGGTCCCCAACCTTTTTGGCAAAAGGGACCGGTTTTGTGGAAGAAAATTTTTCCATGGACGGGGGACGGGGGGGACGATTTCAGGATGATTCATTTAATGTGCACTTTATTTCTACCATTATTACTTTGTAATATAGAATGAAATAATTATACAACTCACCATAATGCTGGCAGGAGGTGGAGCTCAGGCGGTAATGCAAGTGATGGGGAGTGGCTGTAAATATAGATGAAGCTTCACTCGCTCACCCGCTGCTCACATCCTGCTGTGCAGCCCAGTTCCAAACAGGCCACAGACCAGTATCCGTCCATGGCTCGGGGGTTGGGGACCCCTGACCTAGAAGATGCTATGGACCAAGCTGGGGAGCCGGGGGTGGTGGGGGGAGAGAGAGGAAATCCAAGTATCATCCAATGGAGAGAGAATATAAAAACATATCCAGCAAAGTGTATTACTTTAAGGATCTCCTGGCTGAACGCTAAGTTTTCTTGTCCGATGTGATTGTTTCTTCAGGCACGGATATAAATGTCTCCAAGGTGGGTGGAGAGGACAAGTTCTAACCAAATTCTTTGATGCATAGAGATGCTGACCCTCAGGGAGACCACCTGCTAGCCAGCTCAGAGCTTCCCAGGCCGCCTTAGCACTCTCCCTCGTCCTGAATAAGGCCCTGTTTGGATCTTCCCCGATGGCTGGAATCTCCTGCTCTCTGCTGGCTTGTATTTGAGTCCTGGACAGTCCAGTTCAGCAACTGTGGCTTCTGCCAGCCCAGCTCTGGCTTCCACTTCTTGGGTCTTCTCTTTTTCCTTATTTTGTAAATGTCACCATGTTGGTATCCCTCAGGGCTGACACCTTCCCTGAGCAATACTCTCCCAGTTTGAAAGATCTCACCTCTGACTCCGGGTCTCAGACCTCCCCCCACTCCCACACAATTCTTCTTACCCATCTTGCCAGGACCCATGGAGTTCTAAGTACAAGCCCTCAGTCACAACCACAGAGGGATCTGCTTTTTGCTGCAATGTGCATGGAAAGAAAAAATTGAAGAAGCGTTACCCAACACCCTTGTGTGTACAAGGTAGCTTAATTTGTTTGAACGTGGCTTACCATGATAACTGCGTAACATTTCTGGAGCAATTACAATGTGCCAGATACTGTGCTAGGTTCTTCACACACACTGTTTTAGCCTTCTGAGATTGTGCTTTTATTATCCTCAATTACAGAAATGAAGAAACTGAGGCTCAGAGAGGAAGCGCCTTGCCCAAGGTCACACAACGAAGAAGTGATGGAACCTGGGTCTTCTTATTGGAGTCTATGTGCTGAACAACTCTGCTAACCATTGTTTGGGTTTGGGGAGAGAAATGAACAGTCCCTCCCAACCTCTGAGAGGGCTCTTTTCAGCCACAAATTGAGCAAATGATACAAAACTGTGACAAGCAATGCAGAAAGGCTGATCAATAAAACACCATCTCCAAGAAGCAGAGCAATTAGGTGAAGAAATGGAATAGCTTTCCAGTCTCTAAAATAATGGGGTCATATTAATTTAAAAATATTTTCACTTCATTGTCTATGATAAGAAATCCAACTTTGATTCCTTCTGCTTGGATCACTCCTTCCTGACCCCTTGCATGACTGGTCTTTTCTCATCCTTCAGGTCTCAGCTTGAATGTCACCTCCTCAAAGGAGCCTTCCACAGTCCTCCAGACATAAAGCAGGTCATCCCCAAGGTTCTGTGCTGGCCCTTTGCTCTATCATAGCAGTTCCTTGCATGGCAACATTTATAATTGCATGTGTGTGTGTGAGATGGTTCTGTCTCCCCTACTAGACTCTAAGTTTGGTGAGGCTAGGGACCACACTTGACGCATCTACCCTGTAGACCCCACACCCAGCACCATGTCATTCAAGCAGCAGGTGCCTAGCTAGCATCTGTCAAAAAGACAGATGAATAAGTGTGGTGTATTCTTATTTACTGGAGTTCAGAAATCTATTTTTTGAGTTCTCTGATCTTATTTAATGACAAATCACTTAAGAACAATTTGATATCTATTGCAATATGTAAACTGGGAAATCATGTAAATGTGGTTATTACTTTCTGGCTGTCAGTGATATCTTTGTTTTCTTGGGAGCGGGAGAAACAGAATAAGAGAAAGAACAGTGCACGGGCAGTTGGGAGATCTGGGTATGAGCCTTGGTTTTGCTGCTTGCTAGCTGTGTGACCTTGGGCACGACTTTTTCCCTCTCTGGTCCTGAGTTTCCTCAGCTGTAAAATGAGCTTGGACCGGCAACTCTCTAAGAATTCTTTCAGCTGTAAAAGTTTAAACTCTGAGAATTACATAGATTGAACTTGTATATGGCTGAAATGATTGGATTTGGGACATCAAAGCATGTTTTGGGCTACACTAGCACTGAAATGGCATTTTGTTGGGGTACAGTCTCAACCTAGAGTCTGGATGACTTCTCTTGTTGCCTTCGGTGTGGCAGGAGTCACCCAGTCCTCTCTGTGCAGTGCTGGGAGCCATGGTAGAGGACAGAGCTACTCCCCTTCCTTCCCGATGGGGCTTGTCATTTGTCTGCCTCATCCTCAGAAACCCTGCAAAGCCTGGTAAGAAAGAAGCTGCAAAAAAGGAATAATAATTTCCCCTCTTTTATCCTCCGCTGCCATCTCCTCATCCTCAGACCACAGAGCATCCAGTCGCTACTCAGTGACTGGGCTGGAATGAGAGTCGGAGAGGATAGGGCTGAGCTTCCAGGCTCTGTGGCCTGAGGAGCCTGGAGGAGCCCAGGGGGCCGTGGAGTCTGCCTGGGCCCGTGCTGCAATGCCTGTTAATCGGTGTTTAAGTGGGTTCATCAGTGTGGAGTAGCGCCTGCTGCTGCTGAGCTCAGCCCGGGCCCAGAGAGCTGGGAGCTGGTGAATAACATCTTACTTAGCAGAAAATTCCCCTCCGTTGGAGCATGTTTCAGAGGAGTTTGATTGGAACGAGGATTGATGTCAATCCTGCAAGGCAAAGGCACCTGAAGCTTCTGCCGCAGCCACCGCTATAAAACGAGCCATTTGTGGTGACCGAGAGATGCACGCAGAGCACTGCAGCACCCCACATCTCTCCACCCCACCCTGGCCGTGCAGCCACAAGGCTTGTCCGTCCCAGGTGGATAGAATGGACAGTCCTGGGAGGACCAGCCAGCAGGAACCTTGGTGCCTTGGAGATTCCTGGGCATGTTTTCAGCTTATGAGCCAATAGACCAGGGCTCAAATTTAGAGCTGCCACCTCTTAGCTGTGTGATCTTGGGCAACTTGTGTAACTTCTCATAGTGTTGGTAGACTCATGCCCACCACAGAGATATTGATTCCTACCTGGAGAGCTGATGTGAGGATTAAAGGAGCCAGGGTGCAGTGGGTTACGGGAACTAAGACATTTCCTGCCAAGGAGTTGGCCCTAAGCCCACCTGAGACCCCATCTCACTCCTGTCCTAGGCTGAGATGGGGATGTGGGAGGGTTGGACAAGGAGTGTGTGTAGGGCTCAGGAGACAGTTTAGGAGAGGCCCTTCCTCCTCCCCCAGGTGGTGGGGGCGTGGGTTCACTGTGACTTGCCTCCAAAGCTTTTGCTCCAACCCATGGTGAAGAATCAGACCCTGTCTGCTCTCAGCTCCCAAAGGTGGGACTGGCAGGGCCTGGTGGCTCCAGGTCCAGGGCTATCCCCAGAGGTCCGGGTTAGAGACAGTACAATAGGCTGGCTGGCCTTCGTAGATCTGTCTGATGAAGGGTGATAAGCAATAAAATCTCTTTTTTTCTTCAGTGGTTTAATCCTCCGCTCTTGCAGGGATCCTCAACGTCCATGTCTGCGTATGCAGCTGTTAGAGGAAGGGCTGGAGGGTCAATCGGGAGGCCTGTGTCCTAATCTTTCCTGAGGACTCAGCTCACTCCGAGGCCTTGGACCCTCCTCTCCTTGTTGGCCTCAGGGACCCCATCAAAGGCCCAAAGCTATGATCTCCAATGGCTGTAACATTCCCTAATTTTGAATCTGAGCAGGGAAGAGGTTCTGTGTCATTGTCTTCACAGCCCTGGCCAGAGGCCGCAGCTCCTTCTTCAAGACAGGAATCAAGAACCAAGGCCACATGATCTGCAGCTGCAGAGGGACAGGGCCCTGAGAGTGGGCTTCATTGTGTCTCTAGTGAAGGACTTTGTGAGAGCCTCTGAATGGGGCTTGGAGCAGTTTTCATGTTTATTTTTAAATCTCTTTGGGGTGCTGCTTTTAATTCTTCTCCTTCTTTGGCCCTTTCACATGGGAGCTAGATGACAAGGCATGGCACGATTGTGTTTGCCCAAATGCAGATAAGATCAGTCTTGGCAGATCCGCTGAGCCCCAGCTCCTAAAGAGAAATGGAACATAATAAACAGGTACTGGGGGGAATAAATAGGGAGGATTAAATCCTAACAAAGGCAGGAACATCTGGGACATACAAAAGCTTGTTCAGAGAATTGCCTGGGAGAGAAAGAAATGAAGAAAGCAGCCCACTTCACTCTTACCTGGCTCCCTTACTGGTCTCCACGAGCACGACGCACCCGAGGGATGCCTCTTGAGAAAATTTCTGCTCCTGGAGGATTCCGGATAGCAAAACTCTGGTCGGGCCCCCAGCTGTCCCTGCAGCAGAGGCCAAGGAGCACGCAGGCCCCAGCCCCTCATGTCAGCCCTCACTGCTCCTTCCCAAGAGTTACTTCACCCCCCCATTGGGGATATCCTGCTCAGAAAGCCTTCTTGGGCTGCCCAGAGATAAGCAGTGCTCTTCCCTGCATAGTGTCTGGGCTGATTCCCTCTGGGCCTGCTTGCCTGATAGAGTGTGAGTTCTATTTCACCTCCTGGTTGGCTGAGTAGACAGGGGGAAAGAAAAGAGTATCTTACATGAGTCTCCTGGACTGATCTACTTCTCTACAGCTATATTCCTACTGCCCTGGGAATGGCAACCGTTACTTATCCCCAGTAAGATTCTCTTAACCATCCTCTTGCTGCCTGTCCCATCCTCCAATTGATTCTCAATGCTGAGACCAGACAGATTTTAACAAAATGAAGATCTGACAATGTTAGGCCCCCACTTAAAACACTTCATGAAAGAAAACATATTCAGAATGGCAGAGTAAGAACCTCCCCAAACCTGCTCCTCTATAAAAGCAATAAGAACACTGGAAAAGTGGTCAAGATCTACATTTTCAGAGCTCTGGAAGTTAATCAAAGTCTTGCAACGATCCAGAGTGTTTATTCAAGAAAAATGATGTGATCTCAGCAGAACAATGAGCTTTGTGGCCATTTTTTTTTGTGTGTGTGTGTGTGGCTGTGCTGGGTCTTCGTTGCTGAGTGCGACTTTCTCTCTAGTTGCAGTGAGCGGGGGTTACTCTTTGTTGTGGTACGCAGGCTTCTCATTACGGTGGCTTCTCTTGTTGCAGAGCACGGCTCTAGGCACGTGGGCTTCAGTAGCTGCAGCACGTGGGCTCAGTAGTTGTGGCTGGCGGGCTCTAGAGCACAGGTTCAATAGTTGTGGCGTGTGGGCTTAGTTCCTCCGCGGCATGTGGGATCTTCCCGGCCCAGGGATCGAACCTGTGTCCCCTGCATTGGCAGGCAGATTCTTAACCACCATGGTGGCACGGTGTCTCCAAGGGAAGTCCCGAGCTTTGTGGCATTTTAACTTGCTCTATTCCCATGCCTCTTTCCCCAGCTCTGTGGTAGCCTTGAGAATCAGCAGCACCACAACCACAGTAGCTGTGAAAACCCGCAGCCTAGCTGTCACTGAAGGGGGAAGTATGAGTTTGGAGATGCCCAGAAGCTCCATCGTCAGAGAACTGTCATGATTTGACTCGTACAGCAGCTCCCTGGAAAAGTCTAATTCACAGGACTTGTCTTTATTTGATCTGACTCAGAGCTTTCTCAGTGAGACACTTTATCTGCAGAGCATTTGTCAAAAATAATAATAGGCAATTGTTTAACATCACACTTACCTGAGGTGGTGATGCCTGCTGGGCAAATAGGAGCCTGGCCCCAAACCTTAAATCTCGTGAATGAGATGTCCATAGGGAGCTTTGAAAAGTTCTGACATACTCCTGGGGATTAAGAAGGCTACACACACACATGTGCAGGGCTGTGTGTGTCCCCAGGACTGACTTGAGAAGGCCCCAAGCTCTTACTTCTAGCAGGTCTTGGGACTCTGAATAAGCAGGAAATGAAGCATTCAGGCAGAGCTGTAAATTACCAGAGCCTTGAAGGTGTGCATCAATACATACACAGAGCCCCTCAGAAAAAGATGGGAGAAATTTTATTGGTTGAAAGCATTAAGGAAAACTCTGTTCAATCATTAGATAATCAATAAGCTAACCGAGCAGAGACCTCAGAGTCTGCACATGACAAGGAATATAGACTTTACAAAATTAGTTCAGAAAAGGCACTAAATCAATAGTAACAGCAACAACAATGAACAACAACACTGGCAAGCCCTGGGGTGGGAGAGATCTGATTTCCAGAGTTGACATATTATATTATATAGAATGTTTAGTTTTCAGCAACAACAAAAAACTTGAGACATGTAAAGAAAGGGGAAAATATGGTCCATATACAGGAAAAGAAAAACAGTCAATAGAAATTCTTCCTGAGGAAGTCCAGATGTTGGATTTACTAGACAAAGACTATAAATAATCTATTATAAAATGTTCAAAGAGCTAAAGGAAAACTCTTACAAAGAATTAAATGAAAGTATGAGAACTATGTGCCATCAAATAGAGAATACCAAAAAAGATTAAAAAAAATACATGCATCCAAAACAGCCCCAAAATACATGAAGCAAAACCTGATACAACTGAAGGGAGAATAGACAACAATAATAGTTGGAGACTTCAATACCCCACTATCAATGATGGATAGGACGACTAGGAAGAAGATTAACAAGGAAATAGAAGACTTGAACGACACTATAAAGCAGATATCTGCAGAACACTTTGCCCAATAATAGCAGAATGCACATTCTTATCAAGTGCACATGGAACATTCTCCAGGATAGACCACACGTTAGGCCATAAAAAAAGCCTCAAGAAATCTGAAAGAAGTGAAAGTATGCAAACGATGCTCTTTGCCCACAATGGAATAAAATTAGAAATCAATAACAGAAGGAAATGTGAGAAATTCACAAATATATAAAAATTAAACAACACATTTCTAAGTAACCAATGGATCAAAGAAAAAAAATCACAGGATAAATTAGAAAATACTTTGAGAAGAATGAAAACAAAAACACAAAATGCTAAAACTTATGGGAGCAGTGTCTAGAGAAATTTGTAGCTATTAGCACCTATATTGAACCTATTTGCAGGGCAAGAATAGAGAAGCAAATGTAGAGAACAGATGTGTGGACACAGGGTGGGGGAAGGGGAGGTGGGATGAATTGGGAGATTGGGATTGACATATTTACACTACCATGTATAAACTAGATAGCTGGTGGGAACCTTCTGTATAGCACAGGGAGCTCAGCTTGGTGCTCTGGGGTGACCTAGATGAGTGGGATGGGAGAGTGGGATGGAGGTCCAAGACGGAGGGGATATATGTATACATATAGTTGATTCACTTCGTTGTACAGCAGAAACTAACACAACATTGTAAAGCAACTATACCCCAATTAAAAAAATAAGAAGATATGTCTTAAACGAATAACATAAGTGTCCACCTTAAGAAACTAGTAAAAGAAGAGCAAACTAAACCCAAAGCAAGCAGAAAGGAGGAAATAATAAAGATTAGAGCAGAAATATATGAAATAAAGAATAGAAAAACAATGGGGAAATTTAATGAAATCAAAAATTGGTTCTTTTTAAGTATCAACAAAGTTGACAAAGCTTTAGGTAAACTGGCCAAGAAAAAAGGGGAAGATTCAAATTATTAAAACCAGGAATGAAAGAGGATGTGGCATCACTACAAACCTTACAGAAATAAAAAGGATTATACAGTGATACTATGAACAGTTACATGTCAACAAATTAGATAATCTAGGTGAAAAGAACAAATTCCTAGACAGATACCACTGAAACTGACATAAGAAGAAATGGAAAATCTGCATAGAGCTATTATAACTAAAAAGATTGAATTAGTTATAAACAACAACACATTCAATAAAGAAAAGCCCAGACATGGAGAGCGGACTTGAGGACATGGGGAGGGAGAGGGGTGGGCTGGAACAAGGTGAGAGAGTGGCATGGACATATATATACTACCAAATATAGAATGGATGGCTTGTGGGAAGCAGTTGCATAGCACAGGGAGATCAGCTCGGTGCTTTGTGACCACCTAGAGGGGTGGGATAGGGAGGGTGAGAGGGAGACACAAGAGGGAGGGGATATAGGGATATGTGTATATGTATGGCTGATTCACTTTGTTATACAGTAGATGCTAATGCACCATTGTAGAGCAATTATACTCCAATAAAGATATTGAGGAAAAAAAGGGGAAAGAAAAGCCCAGGTCCATGTGGCTTTCCTGGTGTATTCTATCTAACATTTAAAGAAGAATTCATGTCAATCTTTCACAAATCTTTCCAAGAAATAAAAGAGGAAGAAACACTTTCCAACTCATTCTATAAGGCCAGTATTATCCTGATACCAAAAACAGACAAACACATTGTAAGAAAACTACAGACCAAAATCCCTTATAAATATAGACATAAAATCTTCAACAAAATACCAGCAAGATGAATCAAGCAATATATAAAAGTGATTATACACTATGACAAAGTAGGGATTATTCCAGGAGTGTAAAGTTGTTTTAATATCTGAAAATCAATCAATATGATGTACCGCATTAATAGAATGAAGAAACTAACAGAAACTAAGAAACTAACTCAACAGATGCAGAAAAAGTACTTGACAAAACACAATTTCCTTTCAGATAAAAGCACTCAATAAAAAAAGGAGTAGAAGGGACCTTCCTTTACAAAAACCCACGGCTAACATAACGGTGAAAGACTGATAATTTTCCCTCTAAGATTAGGAATAAGACAAGGATGTCCATTCTCACTGCTTCTATTTAACATTGTAATGGAGGTTTTGGCTAGGGCAAATAGGCAAAAAAAGGGAAGAGAAAGGCATTCTGATTGGAAAGGAAGAAGTAAAACTGTCTCTATTTGCAGATGATATTGTATATAGAAAATATTAAGGAGTGAACACACACAAACACTTAGAATGGGTCCAGCATGGTTGCAGGACATAAGATCAATATACAAAAATCAATTATATTTCTACACACTATCAATCAATAATCCAAAAGTGAAACTAAGATAAATTCCATTTATAATAGAATAAAATAATAAAATACTTAGGAATACATTTAACAAAAATGTAAGGCTTGTACACCGAAAACTACAATTGAAAAATATTACTCAACAACAAAAAACAAGTAACATTATCCAAAAATGGGCAGAAGACATAAATAGACATTTCTCCAAAGAAGATATACAGATGGCCAACAGGCACATGAAACGATGCTCAACATCACTAATTATTAGAGGAATATAAATCAAAGCTACAATGAGGTGCCACCTCATGCCAGTCAGAATGACCATCATTAAAAGGTCTATAAACAACAAATGCTGGAGAGGGTGTGGAGAAGAGGGAACCCTCCTGCACTGTTGGTGGGAATGTAAGTTGGTATAGCCACTGTGGAAAACAATATGGTGGTTCCTCAGAAAACTAAAAATAGAATTACCATATAATCCAGAAATACCACTCCTGGGCATATATCCAGATAAAACTATAATTCAAAAATATACATGCATCCCTATGTTCATAGCAGCACTATTCAAAATAACCAAGACATGGAAACAACCTAAATGTCCATCAACAGATGAATGGATAAAGAAGATGTGGTATGTATATACAACGGAATACTACTCAGACATAAAAAATGAAATAATGCCATTTGCAGCAACGTGGATGGACCTAGATATAATCATACTAAGTGAAGTAAGTCAGAAAGAGAAAGACAAATACCATATGATGTTACTTATATGTGGAATCTAAAATATGACACAAATGAACCTATCTATGAAACAGAAACAGAATGATGGACATAGAGAACAGATTGGTGGTTGCCAAGGGGGAGGGGGTTTGGGGGAGGGACGGAGTGGGAGATTGGGTTTAGCAGTTGTAAGCTTTTATGAATAGAATGGATAAACAACCAGGTCCTACTGTATGACACAAAGAATTATATTCAATATCCTATGATAAACCATAGTGAAAGAGAATATAAAAAAGGAATGTATATATATGTATAACTGAATCAATTTGTTGTGCAGCAGAAATTAACACAACATTGTAAATCAACTATACTTCAATAAAAAATATTAAGACGTTAAAGAAGATGTAAATAAATGGGAAGACATCCATGTTCATGATCAGAAGACTTAATATTGTTAAGATGGCAGTACTCCTCAAACTGATCTACAGATTACATGTAATCCATATCAGAATTTAAGCTGACTTCTTTGTAGAAACTGAAAAAGTTCTAAACTCTAAAATTCTGATTCTATACTTCATATGGAATTACAAGGGATTCATAATGCCCAAAATTATCTTGAAAAATAAGAACAAAGTAATAGTACTCACACTTCCAGATTTCAAAACTTACAAAGCAACTGTAATCAAAACAGTGTGGTACTGGCATAAGTATAGATGTATTGATCAATAGAAAAGAATTGAGTCCAGAAATAAACACGTATATGAATGTCAGTTGATTTCAAGACAATACAATGGAGGAAAGAATAGTCTTTTCAACAAATAGTGCTGGACACTAGACAGGGACATGCAAAAGAACGAAGTTGAATCCCTACCTCAATCATATACATTAATTAACTGAAAATGAATCAAATACCTAAATGTAAAAACTAAAACTATAAAAATCCTAGAAGAAAACACAGAGTAAATTTTTATGACCTTGGAATTGGCAACAGTCTCTTAGATTTGACACCAAGAGCACAAGTGACAAAACAAAACAAAACAAAAATTAAATAAATTGGATTTCATCAAAATTAAAACCTTTGTGCTTCAAAGGACACCATATAGAAATTGAAAGGACAGCCTAATGGGAGAAACTATATTCCAAGCATATATCTGATGAGGAACTAGTATCCAGAATATATAAAGAATTCTGACAACTCAATAATGAAAACACAGATAAGTCAATTTTAAAAAAATGGGCAAATAATTTGTATAGACATATCTCCAAAGAAGATATGCAGATTGCCAATAAGCACATGAAAATATACTCTATACTATTAGTCATTAGGGAAATGCAAATTAAAACCATGATAAACTACTACCTTATACCCACTGGGATCACTAAAATAAAAAAGGAAGACAATAACTATTGACAAGGATGTGTGGAAATTATAACCCTGACAGATTGCTAGTTGAATTGTAAAATGATGCAGCCACTTTTTGGACAGTTTGGTAATTGCTCAAAAAGTTAAACACAGAGTTACTATGTGATCCAGCAATTCCACTCCTAGATATATACCCAAGAGAAATGAGATCTTATGTTCACACAAGTAGTTGTACATGAATGTTCATGTCAGCATTATTCATAATAGGCCCAAAGTGGAAACAACACAAATGTCTACCAGATGATGAGTAAATAAACAAAATGTGGTATATCCATACAGTGGAATATTATTTGGCCACTAAAAGGAACGAAGTATCGATACGTGCTACAGCATGGATGAACACTGAAAACATTACGCTAAATGAAAGAAGCCAGTTACAAAAGATACATATTGTATGATTCTATTTATATAAGATGTCCAGAATAGGCAAAGCCATTGATACAGAAAGTAGATCAGTGGCTGTCAGGGGCTGAGGGGAAGGAGAAATGGGGAGTGACTGCTAATGCGTATGGGGTTTCTTTCGGGGGTGATTACAATTTTCCAAAACTAGATAGATGGTTACACAACTCAGTGTATATACTAAAAATCACTGAACTGTACACTTCAAGAGGGTGAATTTGATGCTGTGTGAATTACTTCTCAATAAAAATGCTATTAAAAAAAAAACTTCATGGCTTCTTCATTGCTCTCAGGATGAATTCTGTCTCCTTAGGATGTGACTCCTGCTGACCCTTTTAGACCCATATCTTACTTCGCGCCCGGGCCCCCATCCCCCAGCATTTAACGCTCCAGCCTAAGGACTAATCCCTAAATATGCCTCCCAAGCTTTTACCACTGCGCTGTATTTGCAATGTAGAGGTTTTGAAAAGGGGCCTGGGAATCAGGCAAGTCTGGGTTCACATCCTAGCTTTGCAACCTATGCTGTTTCGCGCACCATGCAATCTCCTTGTCTTACAAAGACCAGACCAATGTGAGCTCCATCTATGAACACAGAAGGACGCACTGTAAAGCTTGATGACCTCTTAAAATGGATGGTTTCATGGCTTGCCTTTCCCACAGGTTTCCCTAGTGATCTCAAGTTTTTTAGATATTTACTCAGTATTGGTAACTTAACCTAGCAGACACAGAAACTGGTTGGGTGGTGGTGGGCTCTCAAGCTAAGAAGCCAGGTAGAGTCGGGGAATGGGACAAGTATCCAAAAGAAGCTGGCCAGGAGAGAGGGAGAGAATGCAAGAATGATGGTGAGAGAAAGGAGAGACCGAGCTGTGCTCTGATCCTTCATTCTGTGAGATGCCCTATATCTTATTTTTTTTTTTGCAGTACGCGGGCCTCTCACTGCTGTGGCCCCTCCCGTTGCGGAGCACAGGCTCTGGACGCGCAGGCTCAGCGGCCATGGCTCACAGGCCCAGCCGCTCCGCGGCATGTGGGATCATCCCGGACCGGGGCACGAACCCGCGTCCCCTGCATCGGCAGGCGGACCCTCAACCACTGCGCCACCAGGGAAGCCCGCCCTATATCTTTTTTATAATGTTCCCCCTCTCTTAATATGAGCTTTCTGTTTTTTACAAACCAAGTGGACCTCCCAGGTACCCTGCTTAAATACTGAGAACATCCTTTCCTGCCCTTTAAGACCTCAGTGGGCCTCTGCCGTTCAAGTGTGTATATAGGCTCTTCTGCCAGGACCATGGACAAAAGCTGTGCAGCTTCGTCCCAGCATTTAATGATACACGTTCTGTTATTATTCATTACACTTCCTCTTTGATCTGGGGTTGGGCAGGCAATTTTTGAGCTCTACCTCTCCTACTAGAGAAATTTCCTAGATGATAATCTTGACCTTTAAATCCTGTATGTCCCAAATTTAGTTCTTAGTCTCTCTCTTCCTCATGAGTCTCTCTAAACCAGCCACCTACCATCACCCTGCACTTTGGGGCTGTCACCACTGGCTTACTGGTCACCCTGGTGGGAAGCCTGGCTGTCAGCCTGACTCCTTATCTCAGCTTCCAACTGAGTGCATCCAACTCAGTGCATCCTTCCTCCATGGGTCTCTCCACGCTGCTGCCTCTCCACCGGCCTCCCCGCCCCCAGCTTCTCCCCGTTTTCTGTTGCTCTGCACACATTTGCTGTATTATGCTCAGCAAAATACTGCCTGAGGATCAGTTCAGGTAGCTAACATCTGTCAAGTACTCACTGTGGAGTTGTATGCTGTGTCAAGAACTTTACATTTTAATTCATTCTCCCAACAATATCAAGAGGAGGCTTTCATCTTCTCCATTTTCATAAATGAGAAATTCAGAGACGTTAGGTAACTTTCTGTTCTGTCTCTCACTCTGTACAGTGTCATGCTTTAAACTCAGGTCTGTCTGACCCTCCTCTTTCTCGCTCACTGGACTGGGTCAAGTTATTCCCTGTTCAGAGAACTTTCGTATGTCTATTTCCCAGGCATAAAATTTAAAGTGTTTCCCTTGCTATTCAAGGCCCCCCATGAGCTGTCCCCATCCTGGATCTCCAACTAAACTGGCCAGCTAGTTGCTCAGAGTTTCCTTTGTTCCTCTGAATTTTCATTTGGCTTTTCCTCCTCACATAGAAAAGTTCTCCCTCTCATTCTAGCAGGCTTGGTCCCTGAAGTATGCCTGTCGTGAGCTTTCCCTGAGTGCAAATATTAATAGCTCCCCTTTGCTCTGCAATAGGAGAAGGGGTTTCGCACATTCAGAACATGCTTCTCGAAAGAGAGGGGCAAAGTATCGGGAATGAAGGGAAAGCAGGACATGCGTGATCATTGAACCCAATGACTATTATTGGCAATTACTAGGATGTTGATATAATTTATGATCCAAGCCGAAGCACTTTTGAGAGTAAAAAGGGTATTATTCATACTTATATTGGGACAACAGGCAAACACTGAGACTCCTAAGAAAACAGGATGTGTGGCCCTCCTGGTAATTACCCCCATTATGAACCCTGCTTTCCCAAGACAGAAATCAGAACTCACTTTCCCAATCCCTGTGCTAGCTACCAAGTAGGCATGTGACCTAGGATCCTGTAATCAGCTGCTTCTAAGAGAAGCAGCTCAGAAGAGAGGAAGGAGGCGCCATGGGGAAACCATGCTATTAGCAAGAGGTGGAGAGTGGTGGAGGGCCATCAGGGTTTCAGAGGCAGCAGCGACCGAGGTTCTGGGAATGGGATTCCATGCCTCAGGGCTACGAAGCAAGCTTCAGTGCTTGGGCCCTGAACACAGGGGCCCTGTCCTCAAGTGGGCTAGGCAGGGTAGAAGACCAGCTCTCTGGCCTTCTCTAAATTCTATGAACTGTCTAATAACTTCTGATACATTTATTTTCTTTCTAAAACCAATTAGAGTGGGATGAGGGTTCTGACTCATGCAACAGGGAAACGTGTAGGTTTTTGTTAATGTTGGTTTTTTTTTTATTTGTATGAGTGTGTGTGTGTGTGTGTGTGTGTGTGTGTGTGTGTGTGTTGGAAACAAATTTTCCAAAGCATAGAAGCTGGCAGCCTTAGGACTGTAGGTATTACAGTTAAAAACACGTTTGTTCCCAGCCCTGGGCACCCTCTAGGGGCTTCTGCAGTTGCTCAGGCAGCTACGCTGAGCGTGGCTACCCTGAGACAAGGAGTCTGCTCTATAGGAAGAGCAACTAACAGGGGCTCAGCAGAGCGTATGGACTCATAAAACGCACCTTCCATCTCTCTTTCCTGTCTTTGGCCTGCTGCTGCATCTTTTCTTAACTTGCTGTTCTGAGAACTTTCAGCCCATGGTGGGAGCTTCCTTGAGGGCAGGGTCTGTCCAGGGACCCTTGCCCAGCCCATGTATGGTGAATATCTTGTCCAGTGGCCTCCAACCCTAGACAGAGCTGACAGAGTCCTCCCAGTGTCAGTGCCCCAGCGCAGCCAGCCCCAGCGTCGGCTTAATTTGGTCCTTGCCACGTCCTCCAAAACCTGATTCAAATTCCCCTTCCTGCTCCAAGCCTTCCTTGCTCGCGCAGCTCAGTGTTACCACCCCCAGTCTGCTTCCACCCCTGCCCTCCATAATTCCCATCATCTGGGCCACTTTTATTTATTTATTTTTGTGGTACGTGGGCCTCTCACTGTTGTGGCCTCTCCCGTTGCGGAGCACAGGCTCCGGACGCACCGGCTCAGCAGCCATGGCTCACGGACACAGCCGCTCTGCGGCATGTGGGATCCCCCCGGACCGGGGCATGATCCCGTGTCCCCTGTATCGGCAGGTGTACTCTCAACCACTGCGCCACCAGGGAAGGCCCTGGACCACTTATTCAACAATGAATCACACTGTTTTGTTTAGAATTAATTGTAAGGCTATCTCTTCTGTTAAAATGATTATATTTGTCATGTGATTCTGTTTGGTTTCCCTGAGTAGATGGCGAATTCTTGGAGGGAAGAGATGATGATATATACTCCTCATTTCCCGTCCTTATTTTCCTTTACAACATTAACTGAGTGTCTTCCTTGTCGGAGATGTTTGAAAATATTTTTTTGGGAAAAAAAACCAATGTGAAGTAGAAAAAGTGAAAAGGGAGAAGACTTTCTAAACTGTTTGCTTTGTTTCTCTCTACTTATTCTATGATTGGCTGTTTTTCAAGTACACCGAGGCCTGCTATTTACCTATGGTGTTCAGGCCGGTTCCTGCGTGGATATACATGAGGATGGTTCATTCTCCTATGAAGTCACAAGTCACCAGTTCGGGAACGTGCCTGAAGAGGCTTTTCTGCTCTCCTCCTCTCCTCCTGGGGGAGGTGCTCTTTGGAGCAACCACGGGTCTTGGCGTGTCCTATGTGGCACGTTCTGTATTGAAGACAGTGTGGTCTACAGCTTGAGAGCAGGGGCTCCAGAGCCAGGCCCTCTGGGTTTCATTCCCAACTCTTCCACCTTTAGCCGTTACACTTTAAGCAAGTTATTTACTCTCTCTGTGCCTCAGTTTCCCCATGTGTAAAATGGTGATGATGATAGTATCTACCTTATAGGATTGTTTGAGGATTAAATTAGCTATGACATGTGAAATGCTCAGAAGGTAGTGATAAAAATGCAGCCATGATTATTACCGAAAAATGGTATTGTTGATAATACAGAGCAAGTGTCAAATAGAAAGATCACATAATAATGCAAAAAGGTTTACAGAAGTCTCCAGCATGTGCACGTACCTATGCAAACCTCAGAAAGAAGCCAGGAAACTGAAGCTTGGTGAGGGAGGTCATGGAGGTAAGTGCACTTTTCTGGTGACTGAAGACTCTGTACTGAATGACCTTCCAGCACTGAGTGCCTGCCCCTCCCATCGTGTAACAGCCAGATCCATCTATATCTATCCTAAAACAAGTGGGTTTTTTGCTCCCAACTCACATTGGAGATCCCAGCAGAAAAGCAGCTCTATTTTTCCTTTGGGTAGTTCTTTGGTCTCTCATCCATCTTTCTGTGGCTCTCTTCTATGGATTCCACCCACTTCCTTCCTCCCTGCTTTTTTTTTTCTTTTTACCAGAAGAGAACTCACTTCTGATTTCAGGTCCGTAGCAGACATCGCTGGTGCCAATACATATCCAGTCCTCCTTTCCTCCCGAGTACACAGAAGACCACACTTCCTAGCTTCATTGTAGTTATGTGGAGACGTGGAGCTGGTTCTGGGCGATGGGATGTGAGACATGAGGACAAAATACAGAAGGGTATGTGTGAGATCTCCCCACGTGCTCTTCCGCTGCCTGCCTCAGCGACAAAGACCAGGCTAAAGAGGGTGGCACCTTAGTCGGCCTGGATCCCCGAGTGACTGTGAGAAACAGAGACCTCAGGCCAACCCACAATGAGCATGAGGTGTGAGCAAGTAATAAAACATTGTTCATGAAATTTCTGAGGCTTGGGGCTTAATTGGGGACTGCGGTGTAGCCTATGCTATTCTGACTAGTACAAGGACTTTTAGATGACTCACAGGGATTCACAGACAAAAACCTCCTCCCTGCCCCTGGTCATGGTAACTCTTTATAGTACCAGCAGCATCTACTGTCTGCAACAGCAACTAAAGCCAAGACTCTCTGCTGGCTATTTCGTTCCTACTGAACTAGGGATTGTGTTTGCTCTGTCATTACCTTGCTCCCCTACAATGCCTTCTCCACCCAGCAGCCAAAGTGATCTTTTGAAAAAACACAAAATCAAGTCGGATCATGTCACTCTCTTGCTTCAAGCCAGTCCATTCACCCTCCCCTCAAAACGTTATACTTAGAATCCATATAGAGTCCATGCTTAAAGATCCTATCCACTTCCTCGACCTTGTCCTCTACAGTCTTCCAGCCATGTTTGTTCTTATTTTTGAGTCTTCTCATCTGGCTGTTCCCTCTGCCCGGTTTGTCCTTCCCTCTTTTTATTAACCAGGTTTCAGCTTCAATGTCATCTCAGGGGGGTCTTCTCTGACCATCGCGCTAAAGTGCCTTTTGCCTATACACTTCCTTCTGTGTTGTACCACACTGATTAATGCCTTCATAACACTGACCACGATCCGAAAGCATCTTTGTTAATTACTTATTTACCTATTTCTTCTCTTTCCTCCCCACTAGAATATAAACTACAGACCTTTTCTGTCTTGTTCACTATCATATCCGCTGTGGTTAGCACAGTTCCTGAGGCATAGGGCAGGCTCCATAAATATTTCCTCAAGGAAGGGCTGAATCAAAGAACAAATCGTCATCAGTATTACTGCTCACAAACCCCCCTCCTCTGTGAAGCTACTTGCCTTTGAATTTGACCTCTTTGGTGGAATAGCTAGTTTCTTCTTCAGCCTTTCAGATACGATGCTCCTTCAGAAGAGTTCAAGGTAACACGGATTGCTATGAGCCGCAGAAAGCGCCAACAGAAGTGGGTGAAGAGCCCCTCCCTTTTCTAGAGAGCAAAGCCCCTTCTTTATTGTAGCAGTCTCCGCTGGTGCGTTCCATCCCAGGATTTGCAGGTTAGTCTGTTACTGTGGTGTAACCCAAGCTGTCCTGTCTGATAGAAGGACTTTGGGGGAGATTCTCCTCTCCCTAGATCAGGTTGTACCCTCTGTACCATCAGGTGGTAGAAGAATAAAACAACTCAAAGCTAGAACCATAGAATGTTAATGCCAGAAGGGAACTGAATGACTAGTAAGTTTTCCTGTTGCAGATGAAGAAACTGAGGTCGTGACAGGGACAGAAATTGCCTAAGGCCTTTTGCTTATTGACTCCTTCACTGGATCATTGCTTGTAGTGGTTTCGCATTCTTGTGAACTACCCAGCATGTGGACTCCAGTCCTAGGAATTCCCCTCCCACTGACTCTTGCTGGGAAACTGAGCCCATCCCCCACCCAAGAACATGAAAATGCCAAGTGCTCCCTTTCCCAGGCTCCCCTGCAGCTAGGATGTGCGCACATGACCCCGGCTCTGCCCATCAGGCCACCAGCCTCATTCCCTCAATCAGGAGTTAATAACATAAAGAAGAGGGAGGGGGGTGTCTCAGCAAGTTCAAGTTCCCAGAGGATCCGGGGCACAATTCTTGCTGGAGGGGTCAGGATCCGCGGTTGGGGATGGCGGTGGTCTCAGCTACGGAGGTTTGCTCTCACGGAAGGTGGCAGTGGTGTCTTCCCCAAACAAGTCCTACACTGTGGCTGGCCATTGTTCTGCTGTGTGATCCTGAGCCCGGTTCTCCAGAAAGTGCTGTGATTTGCTGAGCTACCCAACAGCCCCACATAATAAATTTATTTTCTCCTTAAATTTGGCGTGTATGGTTTTGTTGCTTGCAACTAAGAATCCTGACTGATCTGTTTAGTCACTCACTAATGCAGTCTATGCTTTTCGACACTTACTGTGTCAGGCATTATGCTAGGCGCTAGGGAAACAGTGGTAAACAAAACAGATGAAGTGGCCCTCTGGAAGCTTCCACTGCAGATGGTTAGACAAATGGACAGGAAAAAATACATGAAATTGCAATGCATACTCCATTGGAAGACATTCACGGTGATGTGGGAGTATTAGCAATTTGACCTCGTCTAGCTGTGATGATCATAGAATACTTCCTGGAGGAGGTGACATTTAAGCTGAACGATGAGTAAGGATTTTCTGGGCAAAGAGGGAGCAAAGAGACAGCTCCAAGGACAACTATGAGGGTCAGAGGTAGGAGAGAGAGCACAGCCTTCAGAGGAACAGTGGGACATCCTTGGGAAGAGTGAGACACAAGAAATGTCTAGGCCCTGATGGTGCAGGACCTTGTTCCCCACTTCAAGGAGTTTGGGAATCATCTTAAGGGCAAAAGAAGCCACGAAGGTTTTAAAACAGGCAGACGACCAAGCTGGAACTGGAACCCAGGTGTCTTTTCTCCCCGTCAGCTCCTTTCCCTGTACCAATTGCCTTCATTTTTTCAACAAAAATGGAATCTGGGTCCTGCAAGTCACAGCTGAAGCCATTCAATACAAAGGTGGTAAGTCACACGCGTTTCACAATGGTCTCGGAGGAAATGTAATTTCTTTGCCTATTTTTCCCCATGACTGTAGGACTGTTTGTGCCTTCCCAGTCCAAGGTGACACTGCCAGTGCTGAGAAAGTGCAGTGACATCGAGAGGAAGATTGAGGAGCACTGTGGCTGCTGAAGGATCGTCCGAGGAGATGCCATGAACGCTGTCCTCCGTGCCTGCTCAGAGCGGGGGAGGGACGCAGGCTGAGGGGACAAGACGGGGAGCCCAGACCCCCTTGGCGAGACAGGTGAAGCATTCCCAGTCTTGAGCCAGAGACTTGCCAGGCCCCCTTCCACACAGTCAGTGCACATGGAGGGACGCGGGGCCCTGGGAAGGCAGGCTCTGGAGGGATAGTCACCATCTAAGGCTCTGAGTCCTACACTGGAGTAAATCTGAGCTTAGTTCAGGGAATATGAGTGTAAAGCAAAGACTTTGGAGTTAATCTGAACTACATTCAAATTCCAGTATAGTCACTGCTTACTGTGTGATATCAGGTAAGTTACTTAACACCTCTGTTCCTCATTTTCCTCATCTGTAAAATGATGATTATAAATAATAATAACATTTCAAAGGGTTGCGCAGTTGAAATGAGGTTACTCTGTAAAGCTCTTCACTCTTGTGACCTGGGGGGTGGGGCCAGGCAATGAGAGTCTAGGAACCCGGGAGAGTCTAGGTCGAAGGCATCAGCACCTTGGCTATGATCAAATCAACCTCTTTGCAACTGGCAACTGGCCCTACGGGGACTGGGATGCAGGTGTCTGCTCTGCTCCAAGGAGGGGACATGAAAGAGCCCAGTGGGTCCCAGAGCTTCAGCTGAGAAGGACAGAGTTTGGGGCAGTCAGGTTCCTGGTTTAATCAGGGATACTGAGGTACAGATTGAGCAAATACGTGAGAGGTGAAGGAGGACTGCTCCACCCGTAAGGCGAGGAGCCCTCTAATCACAGCCACTGACTCATTCATTCATTCATTCATTCAATCAGAACTCATTAATTGAGCTCCGGCCACCTGCCAGTGTCTGGGCTGACACTGAAGAGATGGTTGTGAACAAGAGACCATGGTTCATGCCCTCGGGGGCTTGCACTCTAGCAGAGAAGAGTAAATTTCAATTATATGAAGGGACAGCTGTGCCAAGGGAAGTATAAGATGCCACAGAACTCGTGGCAGAGGGACCCAATGGGGCGGGGGGAATCAGGGAAGCCTTCCAGGAGGAAGTGATGTTTTAGTTGTAAGCTGAAGGAGTAGAGTTTGCCTGAGGGGGAGGAGAGCATTGCAGGCAGAGAGCATAGCATGTGGGAAAGACATGGGCAGAGAAAACATGCTTCTTTCGGAAAGGGACAGAAATCCAGGATTCCAGAGCTAGAGATGGGGGAGATAAAGCTTGAGGTGTCTGAACAGCAAAGCCAGGCAGGGCCCTGGGAGCCACGTTGAAGAGTTTGGACTTTACCTGCAGACAACGAGCAAGTTAAGAAATAATTTTAAATAGCAGTTGGGCAGCACTAATGGGGACACGCTCTCTAGAGCTGGGCAGTGAGCAACCAGCACAACTGTATGCAGTGGTCCTGAGTGGCCCAATGGGGCAGAGGTTCTGAATGTCCTTCCTGCCTGGGCCTGTGCGCTGGGTGTGGGCGTGGTTGGAAGGGCAGGGAGGGACCCCTTGGACCCTCCCGAAGAGAAGCTGACAACCACACAAGGCAGAGAACGATCCTCATGGGCCCTTCAGAAGGAGAACGGGAAGGTTCCTCTCCTTGGGGCAGTGGCTGTGGAGTTGGAGGTAGGGCAGGAGCCAGGAGGGTGGGGGGCGTGAGGAGTCAGCTTCCCTGGAGCCCCTCGTCCTTCGTACCATGGCACCAATGGAAGCTCCTATGACGCTCAAGGTGATTGACTTCTGGAATCAAGACATTTCTCAGTTTGAAACTCAGTTTAAAAAACAAAATCGATGTTTCACATTCAGCGGTGTTTGGTTAAAAAAAGAAAAATAGCTGTAGCTTGTGCTTTAACGGCAGAAAAGAGCGAGCCCCATCTATTATAGCAGGGAAAACAATAGTGTCTTGCGGCGGTTTTGTTCCTTGTACTCCAAAAATATTAAGTCATTTAGCCCTGCAAACCATCCACTTGGCGAGTGGCAATGTCTTCATTTGAAAAGCCCCTGAGCCTTGGGCCAGAGCTTTCTCCCAAACCAGGGATGCTGGGGAGCAAGCAGGGCCCCAGGGATTAGCCCCCTGTCTGACTTAAGAGCCCCTCCCTCAGAGGGAACCCAGTGGCATCACCCCGCAAAGCCTGACGTACATGCCCTTCCCAGTACATTGACCCCGGGCCCTGAGAGGCACCCCCTCTGTGCCCTGCAGTGTTGAGTGCCAACTTCAAGCCAAGCCCTTAGGATGTGACGGGCACCTCCATCCCTCCAAACTCAGGCCAGATTCATGGACATCTTACACCAGTGTTCTCGACCCTGGTGCACGCTGGAATCACCTGGGCTTTGAAAAACCCCAACGCTCAGGCCACACTCCACATGAGCTAAATCGCAGTATCTGAGGGACGGACTTCTGCCTCAGTCCTTTTTTTTTTTTTTTTTTGTGGTACGCGGGCCTCTCACTGTTGTGGCCTCTCCCGTTGTGGAGCACAGGCTCCGGACGCGCAGGCTCAGTGGCCATGGCTCACGGGCCCAGCCGCTCCGTGGCATGTGGGATCTTCCCGGACCGGGGCACGAACCCGTGTCCTCTGCATCGGCAGGCAGACTCTCAACCACTATACCACCAGGGGAGCCCTGCCTCAGTACTTTTTTAAAAAAATATTTTCAATTGAGGCCAATATGTAGCCTAGGTCCAGAACCAGACAATGTAGAACTCTCCTAGAGGATCTGCTCTGAGTCAAATCCCACCCTTCCCATGCTCCAGTCATTCTTTCTTACAAGCCCCGTTTGCCCTGGTGAAGTTGAGTATGTGAGATGAGGCCATCAGATGTGTGCTATTCTGGAAGGGTCTCCTTAGGGGCCATACTTTGACAGGGATGCCAGGGTTCACCTGGGCAGGTTCAGATACTCAATGTGCCTGCAGGGAATGAGACTCAGGGAACCAACTCAAACTGACTGGACTCATAGAAACCTGATGTACTTGCCAGTCGCCACTTAGAGGGGGACTTTAGAACCCTTACATCTAACATTCAGAGAAACTCCCTTATGGTTAAAAAAAATATCTGCTATGTATTTCCTTCCTGTCCTTATTTTTACCATACGTATTTTTCTTTTTAACAAACTGCAGTTCAACAATTCTTACAATATATCCAATCTTAAGTGATTTCCTGTGTAACTACGTGATATTCATAATCATCATGCAAGAGTTACGTCAAGGAATTATACCATAGGTCACTTAGCTGTTGAATTTTCAGGTATTTTACTTTGTTCATAGTTTAGATGCGACGTCATACATGCAGTTATTTCCGTGTTAAGCATTCATTTTTTAGGCCTGATCCCAGAGGTTGGATTCCTGACTCTGAGATGAGATTAGTTCTGGGACAGCCAAGCATCTTGAATCTTCTCTCCGACATGTACATTGTGTATGGTATATATTTGTTGAGATCAGTAATTTCCTAATGTTCCAGAAGGTGTACACAGGTGTTTCTTTCTTTCTTTCTTTCTTTTTTTAAATAGTAACCACCAACGCATCTTTATTTTATTTTTTACTTTTTTTTGGCCACACCTCACGGCATGCCGGTTCCCCGATCAGGGATCGAACCAGTGCCCCGTGTAGTGGAAGCGTGGAGTCTTAACCACTGGACCACCAGAGAAGTCCCTATAGGTGTTTCTGAAGGAGATGAGAAACGCTCTGTGGTCAGTTAAAATACAAAGTTGGGTTAAACAAAATATGTGTCTTTAAATCAGGACTTCTGTGAAAATTTAAAGTTGAGTCAAATAAGGTTAAGATAAGAACTCCTTTACAGCAGGGCCTGTCTGGACCTTTACCTACTGATGAGTGTCATCTATGCTGGCATTTCCAGATCTAACTTGACCCTGGACATCTTTCTGGTGGAACCTCTTCATGGGGCCAGTTTTCCAGGCAAGGTATTTTGGGAAAAGCCAGACTAGGAGATCTCGTAGATGCCTTTCTGCTCGGAGGTTCTGAGATTTTCCATCCAAGTGACAAATCCAGCTTCTGCTGCCCCCTCGCAATTCCAGGGCTCAGTTTTCCAGTCCATTTCCCCTGCCGCTGTCCTACGCCGGGCCTTCATTCTCTCTCACTTGAACTACTCCAACAGCCTCCCAGCTGCCACCTCTTCGCCTCGGCTCCGCCCTCTGCAGCCTGGCAGACCTATCCCTTCTAGCTTTGCTGCTCTGAGCACGTCGTTCCCTGGCTCACGGGCTCACATCCCACCGCCCCACCCAGCCCTCCTAACCTGGCTTCTCTGACCACGACATCTGCCCCTTTCCCCTCATATATTCAAGCAGCACGTGAGCCCGCATGCGGTGCCAGGACCTCCATCCAAAGGAGACCCGGCCTTCGGCTGCCCGGGGGAGTCCTGGAGGGGAGTGGGAGTGGGGGAGGAGGCAATGGGGAGACAGGGAGAGGGCAGTGCGAAGACTCCCCCCGCCATGCCTTCTTAGATGGGATAAAATCAAGGGGAGCAGATGCTGCCCCTGGTGGAAAGACCAGTGCTCTGGGCCCACGCTCCCCCATCTCCATGGCAACCAGTATGCGAGGCCTAAATGATGGAGTTGGCGGCCGGGGGTCTGGGGTCTCACCCCTTTTTTGCTGGAACTTGTGCCCTGAGGGCTCCTAGGCCCTGACTCTGGCACTTATACTTCCCTCCTTCCTCTCTCTTTGTGCACTCTCTGCCCTCCTTTCTTCCTGCATTGATCCATCAGCACATAATTATGGAGCCTCTCCAAGTGTGGTTCTTCGACTTGAAGATCCTGTGTAAGACTAGTCTCTGTATTTCAGCCGAGCATTTATCAGGAGCTCCCATGACACATGGAGAACAGAGCAGTTATAATGGAGCCCATTTATTGCATCCCTACCATGTTCCAGGCCTCTTTCATATATAGATTTTATTTACTCATAAATCATAAAATGTCAGAGCTAGAAGGGGTCTCAGGCACTATCACTCCAGTGGTTTTCAAACTTGCTCTTTGCGATGAACTTTTTTTTCCTAAGTGAAACTTTTCTGCAGAAGCTGTACGTACAAAGCAATAAAAGAGGTGCTACTCTGGTTGCAGCGAGGTTGCAGGGAGCTCACATCTTTGCACCTTGGCCTCCTCTTTGCCTGTAGGGGATGCTAAGGCCCATGGAAAACCACTGGAAAGCCACTGACTTAACCCTACCCCTCCTTATTCATGGAAGAGACCCAAGGCTCAGAGAAAGAAAGGTACTTCCAAGGTTACACAGTGAGTGAAGGCTGTCTGGATTTGGCTTTGCAGCTCCTGACCCACAGTATGTATGTTTCATGCTTCTCCACCCTGTCTGGGGCTATGCACTTGTGTGAGCAAAGCTCTGACGGCTTCTGTCTGGCTGCAGAGGCAGAAGCCAGGCCTTCTGTTTTCACTGTGACCTAGTCGTGTGCAAGATGGAGAGATGCCATGGAGCAGCTTGTGTGGGCAGCTCCTCCAGGTGCCATTGGGAGTGGCCAGATGTGTGGACACCAGATGCCTCGCCTCTTGTGCTGTGGAGATCCACCCGATACGGGGCTACAGCAACTCTGAACATTTCTAGCACCTCCTGGGAGACAAGCCCCCCTCACCTTCCCAGCATAAGCATGCTCCCTTTATGCAAGAATGGGAAATAGCTGCTCTTTGCCCTGGGAGTAGCTGACCCTGGGGAGCCCTTGGTCATTGGGAAGTCCAGATTCCCAGCACCTTACCCGGGGGGAGGTCCATGCGGCAGAAGCTCCCATCTCCAACTTGAGCTGCTGCGTTCTCCAGGCTCCTCCGGAGAAACGTCCTCTGGCCGTGCGTGTTCAGAGGAGAGTGCCGGGAGTGTCAGAGTAGCAGTGGGTTGGATACTTTGCTCATCTCACGGAAACAGATTTCTTCTCAGGCTCATCCAAAGGGTGTTCACACCACTTATATGGGAGGAGGGAAGGACAGCCAGACCAGCTTCTGCTACAAGACTGACACTTGTTTGGGTAAAGTCAGATTTGAGACTAGCTATAGAGATGGGGACGTTTGTGGTTGAAAGGATGGAGCAGGTGATGGAGACAGTGACGGGGAGGTGACCAGCATTCCTTGCTAACTCCATAAATAGGACCCGAGAAGCTTCTGTGTGCCAGACGCTTCCAGGCACCAGGAACGAAGATAGACACAACTGCTTCCTTCAAGGGGCTTCCTTGAAGCTCTCCCTGACCCCAGGTCAAGACCCCTGTTATTTGCTCTTGGGAACCCCTGTGCATTTCCTGTATAGCACATGCAATAGTGTGTAATTAGGTATTCGTGCGATTATCCAGCTCCTGCTTGTGTCTACCTCTAAATCACAGGCTTTGCTCACTACTGTATCCTCAGGCCAAGTACAGTGCCTGCCACATACTAGGTACTCATAAGATATTTATTGGATGAATAAAAAGAGAGTCACTTTTGGCGATCAGAGTATGGGCCCCCTTCAAGGTCCCAGAATTTCCCCTTTAAAGATTGTATACCCACAGGTCAACCACTGCCCATGGCTGGTCAGGGGCAGGCAAGTGAAGACACTATTGGCTTAAGGGATATAAAATGCTTAAATGCCGATGGGTGGGGTGCGGTGGGATTGATGACAGAGCTGTGGGGTAGGTGGACAGCAGAGAGGAGAGAGCTGTGGGTCTTATCAAATGGAATCCCTGGCTTTTCTTCTGCCCCCAGTCAGATCCTTAGTGAGAGAGATTCAGGGGTGGGAAGAGGAGGTGCACATGTCAGGAAGCTGTGGCAAGTTACCCTGCTCATTTGGACTTAAAGGGAAGGTTGGAGAAACTGAGGTCTCAAGCCAGTAGATCATGTCCCGTTGCCATCCAGATTCTTGGAGGGGCATGGGATGGGCACCATAGCCATTATAGCAGGTGGCAAGAAATCCTCCTGTGCTATGAGGAGAGCCTGGAGGCCTTCCAGAAGCTGGGCTGGGGAATCTCTTACCTCGGGAGCCTGCAGGGAAGCCTATGGTGAGGATGGGGGTGGAGCGGGAGTGGGGGAGTCTTCCTCAGGGGGTTCTTGGCAGAAACTTCCTAACCCTGGAAGCTCAAGGAAGCATTGAGACAGGCACTTTGAGAGGGAGGGTGACACCTGGATATTACACACTGTGATGGAACCAGCCAAGTGGTAAATGCAGCTTTTAAATAGGTTTTGCGTTCCCCATTAACTGCCCTGATGTTGATTAGCTCTGACAGCCAAGGAGAAGGGACTGGTCAGCAACTTTCCCCTGTCAAGGCCTACTGCTCTGGGGGGCTACAAGAGCTCGGCCTCCCCTTTTGGCTACATACTGGAAATTGCAAAGACATGCTGGTGGGGAGTGTGATGGGGGTGCTTTCTGGAACGAATCTGGTGGGCAGGCTCGCCTCCAGGCTCCTATTCTCTTTTCACTCCTTTGCCTACCCCTGTACCATAAGTAGGGTTGACCATGGAGATTTGGGGATATTTAAAGGATGACCTCCCTTTAATATATAGGTGCGGAAAAGGGGCCACACCAAAGAAGGAGCCACTCAGTCTGGAGGTGCCCTGGGAACAAATCACCATCTGGAGTTTGAAGCACTTGAATGGCCACTGGTTCTGATCTATTTAATGGCCTTCTCTAGATGCATCTTCAGACTTGGTTCTGAAGACATGTAGGTCCACACTCAAGAGTCAAGGAGGACACATGGAGGTCATCTAAGAGCCCAGGACCATCCCATCAGGATGCCAGCCTTCCTAAAGCAAGGACTATGACAGCAACCATGGGACATTCCAGAAACCTGGTAACTCCCAGGCTTGTCTACCCTCCTGGAGAAGCAGAAGAGATTATAATAAAGGAAGCCATGGGATTGCCCTTGGGAAGGAAGAGACAGGAGGAGCTGGGGAGACTGACTCCTATCTGATCAGGGTTCATAGGTATTTTGGCGGCTCCAGAAGATGGAGGAAGCAAGATGTGTCCTTGGGCTTTTCAGAAAGAAAGAATTCAGGGAAAGTTGATCAGGGGCAGAAGAGTAACCGCTGGATTTTAACCCCAGGGGGTCGAGCCTTAGAGGAATGGGAGGGGTTTGGTGGGGATATGTTTCTCAGCTTTCTACTGTCATCATATATTCTTGAAGGAGTTTTTTGTCCGCTGATTTCATATATATATTGCCCAGGTCAGGCCCTAGGTCCAAAGTATATGAGCAAAGGAGAAATATCCCCTTTACATGCCTTCCTCTGGGTGAACAGCTTTTGCTCAGCCCTGGATTGGAGGAGGCAAGGTTGTAAAGTTGGGCAAGTTTTTCATCAGTAGCTCCCAACTCCGTCTGCAACTGTCTCTGTGGGTTGCCTGCCTCTGCCTCACTATCCTTCACCCCATTGCTCTCGCAATGCACATTCTCTCCACCATCAAGATGAAACCTCTGAGAATTCTTTCTAATGGTTAGAGGACAAAGCTGAGTTTTAACTCTATTCTGTCTGACTCCATGCTTATGCTCTTTCAATCACCCCACATAGTTTTCACATAAAAATGCTCATCATAGCACAGTCTATGAAATAAAAAACTGAAAATAACCTGAATGTTCAACAATTAGGGGGTTGTTTAGTAAATCGTGATGCATCCATTTATTAGAACATTATACAGACATTAAAAGTGATCATTACAGGGCTTCCCTGGTGGCGCAGTGGTTGGGAGTCTGCCTGCCGATGCAGGGGGCGCGGGTTCGTGCCCCGGTCCGGGAGGATCCCGCATGCCGCGGAGCGGCTGGGCCGGTGAGCCGTGGCCGCTGGGCCTGCGCATCTGGGACCTGTGCTCCGTGGCGGGAGGGGCCACAACAGTGAGAGGCCCGCGTACCGCAAAAAAAAAAAAAAAAAAAAAAAAAAATTATCATTACGGAGACAGTGTAGCAACTTAGGGAAAGGTTTATGATAAGACACTAAGGGAAAATACAGTGCAAGTACTACAACTGCCTTAATTGCAATGATGGAAAATATGTCAGTGTGTCAACAAGGGCTGGCACATAATATACAGGACCAGGGCAAAAAACGACTGTTAGGGTGGAGGAGGGATGGATTTTTTTTTCTTTTAAAATGATTTGCTTCTCTTTTATTCTTTTTTGCTTAGTCTTTTTTTACTTTGAGATAATTTTTCAGTGTTGGTGTAGATCATACAGAATGTAAAAGGTCAGAATCTGAGAAACCCCCTAGACTGGGGACTCTGATTCCTTCGTATTAAGGGGTCTCGTTCAGACAGAAAGCCTCTATATTGTGGTTAAGGGTATGAGTGTTGCAGTGAGATAGGCATGGATCAGAGTCCAGATCTATTACCAGTAGCTATATAACCCTGAGCCTGACCAAGAGCAAGCACCCCTAACTTTGCAAAAGTTCAGGGTCAGTGCAGTCAGGTATAGAAGATAAAGTTCTCAATACATTTTAATTCCACAGAATGTCTTACCAACCCCTCCTCCATCATCCGTCTTCAGTGTTAAGTGTTTTAATTTCCCTAGTCTCTTCCAAAGCAAAACCTAATGTTTAAGGGGATGGGGAAGGGGAGGAAAGGAGGGCTGGCTCATCTGTTGTCCATGGTCCTGAATCATTGTTGCACATAAGTGCAGTAGGTGGTTATTTCTTTGAGAAGTTGGAGGGGGCTGATGTTCCCCCTGCCCTACTCCATTCCTCCCTGAAACTAGGTTTATGGTAACAACTTCAACATGGTCTTCATCAGTGAGAGAACTGAAAACATTGGGATTTCTGGAGCTAGGAGGAGAGGGAATTAGAACAAGTTACAGGTTGGGGCCAGGGAAGGTAGATGACACGTCAGCCCTGACTGAGTTACGATCCTGGTTAATGGCAGCAAGACATACCATATATTGAGCAGAAAGCGAAAGTGTTAAGTCATAGTAGCCTTTGGAAGCATTGAAATCAGGACTGAAAAACTAAAGGATCAACAGTTGGTGCTGGTGCCGCTTCCCTAATCTATACTTGCCACAGAATCTTGGTGTCTTTTTTTTTTTTTTTTTTTTTTTTTGCGGTACGCGGGCCTCTCACTGTTGTGGCCTCTCCCATTATGGAGCACAGGCTCCGGACGCGCAGGCTCAGCGGCCATGGCTCACGGGCCCAGCCGCTCCATGGCATGTGGGATCCTCCCGGACCGGGGCACGAACCCATGTCCCCCTGCATCGGCAGGCGGACTCTCAACCACTGCGCCACCAGGGAAGCTCTTGGTGTCTTTTATAAAGTGTAAAAAAGTGTCTTTGATGATCTGTTCTATAGACTGTCTCCAAAATGTTGCCTGATAGCATCTAGCAAATAGCAACTCCAATAGGACGCAATCTTTGCCCGCACTATCTCTGTCTCTGTCACATTTGGTCTCTATTTATCTCTGTCTTTCTCTGTGCTCAGGTAGTCTCTCTCTCTCTCTTCCTCCCTCCTCCCGCTCTCTTTCTTCAATCTATTTTTGCTTGTCAGAAAAACATCATGTAATTTTCTTTAAAAATTAATTCTACCCTACAAAATAAGTCTAAAATATTCAAGATGGAAGAAAGTTTCCTTTAAGAGTATCTTGCATTAGAACTGTTTCTTCTAGCATAATCGAGTTAATGAGCACCCCCTTAGAATTTAATGCAAAGTAACTTTCACACTGGTGGTGAGCTTCAAAGATGTGTGAATAGATAACTGATAGCATGGTTCCCCTTGGCAACTAAGATAAACTTTGATCCTGATTGGCTAAAAACAGTCAAGGAAAGGATGGAATTAAGTCCAAACAGCTATATTCAGTGCTCTTTGAAGCAATGAGAAGAGAAGAAAGGCAATAATGGAAGGTGGAAGAGGGTAGGAATGGATAGTGAACCTGAAGTTAGTGGCAGAAAATTGTCTTTTTGGACTATGGAATTTGGTCTGGACCTAAGTGGAGAAACTAGAAGGCAGGAGTGACACCCAATTCTAATAAAACCAAGAGCAAGCAAAAATTCGTTTCGGTGTGTTTGAATACAGAGGCTGGTTAATCCGTGAGTTGCTGGTGCAGGCAACTAGATAGAGTTGAGTCCGTGTTGTTCATTAGCTCCAAAAACCAAAGCCCAAGGCAGAGCAAACACAACCCAGGAAGGCTGCTGACATAAGGACATGTTCAAAGGAAATGTGCAATCCAGTCAGTCCTTGAAGGCTGTGGACTCTTTATACTTAATACCATTTTAACTCGTTCATTTTCTCCATCCCTACTGCCTTCACCCAAGACTTTATCATGCCTCACCTGAACTACTGCAATATCTTCCTAACTTGTTTCCACATTGGCCAGAAGGGTTCTACTCACCACTCAAATCTAGTCATACCATTGCCTGCTTAAATCGCTTCAAAGGGATAGAGATACTTAACATAACACGAGGATACATGATATAAACTCTCTAGTATTGAATGCAAGGCCCTTCATATCCTACTTCAGCTCCCCTTGCCCACGAGCCACAAGTCCCATCTCTCCCTCCCCTCCCCCAACATGCAGTCCGTTATTAGACATTCTGAACAGCCCACTCTTCCACTCATTTTTGTATCATGCCCTCCCTTTTCTCTGGGTTAATCGTACTGACTGAAATTCTCTCTCCCTCTCCTACCATTTTCCAACTACCTCATGTCCTTCAGGATTCGGGTAAGGATAACCCTTGCCTCTCCTAACCACCACCTCCTTCAAAGTCGTGGCTGATTGCTCTTACTATGTATTTCTCAAACACTCAACACATATCTCTATATTAACATCTACCACCTTGCCTTGTAACTGTTTATTTACCTGTCATTTTTTGTCTTTACTGTAGGCTCCTAGAGGGCAGGGACTGTGTCTTGTTTCTTGTGGTCCTCAAGCTCTTAGCATGGTACCTGGCGTATGATAGGCACTGAGTAAATGTTTGTTGAATAAATAAATGAACCCGAGATTTCCAAGTTGAAATTAATTATAGACAAGGTTGAAAGTGAGAGGGAATAAATCTGTCCCTTGACACTGCATTTATTTAAGTCTTTCTTCAAATAGAATTTTCTCCTTATTTTAATATATAATTGGAGAGTTGATGTCACCAATATTTGTGAAATTTTATGCTTTCAATAGAAGAAAAATAGTTCCTGTGCACAAACGACAACCATAAGTGAAATATGAATGGTGATAAGACGAAGTGCTTTGGGAGAATAGAGGAGAGACAGACAGACAGAGAGAGATCGCTACTGGGCATGATGACAGAGAGGCCTTTTGTAGCAGTTAGGCATCGTCTACCCTGACCCCATGCTTTTAACTCACATGGTGCCCACTCATGCACCATGACTGGTGGCTAAAACGCTGAGTTTCTGGAACCTCAGCTCTGGCCATGGCAGTGAAACAGTATCTCGTTTTGTCTCACCCCTGTTCTCATCCCTGGTTTGTCCCAGTGTCTCTCTGGCTTCCGACTCTTCTGATTGGGTCTTTCCTCCTGGTTTCATGCTTGCTTAGAAGATATACTCTCTATGCTTGTTTCCTTGGAATCTCTTAATGTTTAGATCTATCAGCTTCTCTCTGCTACAGGATGCTTTGCAGGACCCCTGAGATCTTACATGTGTTATCCGATTGGCTCCCTGCAACAGGGGATAGGAAGGAAATAGGCCTTAAAGGATAATGGGAGCTTAATAAGCAGAAATGATGGACAGGTCATAAACTTTTCCAGGTGAGGGACAGAGTGAGTAAACACATGAGTGGGAGATCGGAGGTAGAGTGTTGATTTGGGCATTGTGTCTATTCCAACCATGGCTAGTGCTTTGTGAGAGAGTATGGTTTGAGGAGGGCAGTTGATGTGAGCAGAGCTGGGAGCATGGCCAGTGTCACAGACCAGGATGGCACATTAAGTAATGTCAGTCTCCATTTGAAGGTCATTTTAGGGATTAAAATTGACAAGGGCAGCCAAGCGACAGAGACCAAGACCAAGAGGGATGAGTGGCTGGCCTCAGGCAGGGATGTCCTGGGAGGCCTGAGACTGCCCCAACAGGTACATGGACAAACCTACGTTCACCCTAAAGCCTTCTGGACCTAAGTCTAGCATCTGAAAACTTCATGTGGAAGGGCCACGTCCACATTATTAAATGCTAAAGAGACTTGAGTTCGAACAAGTCCTTGGCTTGGACAATTTGGAAGATGAGGGAGGACTTTCGGAGAATTGTTTGAGAGGAAGAAGAGTAATGACCCAAGTTACAGGAGGTTGGAAGAAAAGAAGTGTCCTCCCTCGACAAGCATGGCTGTGGAGGAAGGCGAGAAGTAGGACAGTAGCTAGAGGGCTACATGGAAGCTTTTATGCTGTTATTTTAATAGTTATTGTTTGCATGTAAAAGGCTACCTGGATAGATGGTGGGCATCCATTTCCGGCCATGCACTCCTGAGGAAGGAACCCACCTCCACCAGGACCTCAGCACAGGTAGCACAGCCCAATGCCGGGCAGGATGAAGGAACTTCATGGGACTGTCATCTGAGAACTGGGCCCTTGGATCTGCTGGAGTCTGTGAAGACAGCAGGGCTTCTCTTTGTGTCCTTTGAACTACTGTCAGCATCCCCCCAAACTCAACACAAAGGATGCATTTACCTGTGATCACGCTGCACAAGGCTGATGACTCAAACGGCAGATTTCTCTGCTTTTGGCTGGAAGTACAGCAACTCAGTATGGCAACATGAGTGAGCTCCTGTTGCTCTGAAGCTCTGATTGCCAGTTATAGATGTCTTTGATGAATAAAAAATGGGAACGTGAATTAATTATTGCTTATGAAATGCAGATTGTTTGGTAGACAAATATCTTTCACACTCTGGAGCCCATCGGGGAGGATCATAAAACTAACGATGAGAAAGTGATGAGAAGGTTGGAGTTCGTGGATCCAGCCACAATTTTGAAAACTCAACTCCATAATAGATGATGGCAATAGTCTCTCTGTCTCCGTCTCTCTCTCTCTGGGTTTCTGTCCAGCCTTTCTGTCTTCCGGACTCTAGGTTTCTCATTTTCTCTGCTTATGCCTGTCTCATTCTGTTCCTATCTTCAGCCTCCCTGATTCAAGGCACAACTCTGTGGTCTTAGCCTCCTTTCTCATCTGTCATAGTTTCTCGGGAATCATAACTGTTGTATCTCTCTCATGGCCTCTGCATCTCCTGCTTTCTCTGGTGTCATTTTTCTTGTGGTTCCTCTACCTATGTCTCCCTCCGTGCCTCTCTCTCCCTCCCTTCTCCTGCTTCTTCCCCTCGTCCTCCCTCATCTTCCTCTCTCCTCCCTCCCACCCTCCTTGGTCTACTCACGGTCCCTGTGACACTGTCGACCTCTTTCCTGGTATCTCCGCCTCCCTGGTTCTCAGTTTTTCTGTCCCCTCACCCCGTTTTATTTTCTCATTGCTCTCTGAAATCATCATGTTTTGGGGGTTTGCCTGTGGATGGTCTGTCTCTCCTACCCTGACCAGACAGGAGGCTCTATGAGAGCAGGGCTTTGCCTCACTCAAGGCTGTATCCTCAGTGCCTAGAATAATGCCTGGCACGTGGAGGGGGAGGTCAGTAAATATTTGTTAACTCACTGGGTTCTCTGTCCCAGGCCCCCGCTCTCACTTTTTTTGTCTGTCTATGTCTCTGTGACTCTTCTGTCTCATGCTCTCTATCTCTGTCTCTAGCTCTTCTGGGCTTTCTAACTCTCTGTCATGGTCCTTCTTTCTTCCCTACTCTTGAATCTTTCTTATGGTCTCTGTATGACCTGGCATTTCCCTCCTGGTCTCTCCCCTCTCCCAGCAGCAGGAGATGGGGCTGCGGGCAGCCTGGGCCAGTGCAGAAACCAGGCTACTGTCCCCAGACCCTGCCTCGTGCACAGCCTGCTGCTTGGCCTCTCTCCAGGACCTCCCAACAGCAACCACAAAAAAGAGAAGGTCCCTTTGCTTGCTTGGAAGCCAATCATGGTGGCCCCTGATAAGACAGATAAGGTTGTCTCTGATCTTCTTTCCCCTCCCTCCCCACAGCTGCTTTGACCAGGCCAGAGCTTTGAAGAGCATCTTTGGACAGTGACTACAGGTGGCTGGCCCCTGGATGGGTTGTGGTATGGGGGCCCTTTTCTTGGTAAGTTCTTGCCTGCTTTTGGTCTAAGTCATAGACAAACAACATTTTTCTTGGAACTAGCAGCTGCCTCTCTGGACCCATAACTCTTGTTGGCTTCAGCCAAACATACTGCAGGGGGCAAAACCCTGGGGAAGGTCAACTCTGGAGCAATGAAACCTTTTGGGATGAGGCTCCATGTCATCAGGATTAAGAGCATGGGTCCCACAAACTGAGTTAAAATTCCAGTTAAGCCACTGACCTTATGTCTCAGTTTTCACATCTGTAAAATGGGAACATGAGCCTTTATCTTAGAGTGTGGTAAGTGGATTAAATGTGGTAATACCTGGCAAGCATAGTGTCTGGTCTGTGGTAAACGCTCTATAAACAGTAGCTATTAGATATGGTGGCAGGCAGAGGGTGTACACAGGAGTTTTTCTGCCGACGAAAGGAGGCATGGGCGCTAGTCCTATGACAGCTGCATGTATTTTTAGCAGTGATGCATTCAGAGTTGAAGAACTCTAAAGGGAGGAGGAGCCTTGGTTGGCCATCTGGTCCAGCCCTCTGCCTCAGGCAGATGACTTTGCAGACCACCTGGGGCAGGTAGAAGGTGTTCTCTCTTTCAGAAATTCCCTAGGGGCAGACACACCACAGTCTCCCTCCATCACCCATCTCTACCTCCTGGACAGTCAAGATGAGCTTCTGATGTTCCCATCTAAAGCCTCTTGCTCTCACCCTGGCCTGGTGGCTTGTGGCAAGCGCTCCACAGACCTGGAGCTAGGCTGTCATCCAACATGGTGGCCTTTCAGACAGTGTCTCCCAGGCTGTGGCTGTGACTTCAGATGGGAGCCTTCACAGTCCCCAAATTATAGGAAGTCAAAGATGACACGGAGTCTGCAGTGCAGAGCCAAGAACTCACTCGAAAATAACTCCGAGGCTTTTTCCAATTTCCAGGAAATTGACGAGTGTTTCCAAGACTCAGCCTTCACACATGGCCTGGGCTGGACCCTGCCTTCCATCTCCAGCACCCCTACTAAGCCAGCGAGCTCCACCTTGTACCCTGAGCCCGCTTCACTGAGGTTCTTCACCACCCCAGCCCATCTCTTTTGGTGCTTTGACGTGGTCCCATGGATCTCAGCACCTACAGATGATGGCAGAGAGAGAAGGAGGTTTGGGTGAAACTTGTTCCCGTCTTTGCTCCAGATGACTCACCACTTGCCTTAGCTTTTCTCTTCCCGTAGTTATGTAATCCTGACTCCAGGATTAAAAATACTCCACTGACTACCCCGTCCATCTGTCATTCTCTCTCTTTCTCTCTCTCATATTTATACATATGATCTTACTTTAAAAATACTTCGGAAAGAGCACTTCCATCATTTACATTATATCGGAGATGGGTTTCCGAGTCAGCATTGGCTTCCTCCAGAGCAGCAATCGTGGAGGAGTGAGATTTCCCCCAACCTCTAGGTCTGCAGTCTGTTTGGTGCCTTCACTTTCTCATAGGTTTGCCACAAAGGACCTGTCTCTGGAGCTGTCCAGCACTTCCTCAGGGCAGCTCCTCAGCCCGTCGCAGAGCCTGGGCTGGCATTTACTACATGGGGTGTCTTCCTCACCAGCCTGGGAGTTAGAGGAGGTGGTGAGCTGTGTTGTCTGGCTAACTCAGGGTTCGGGTGATAGACAGCCTGAGTCCAGTCACCAGGAAGGGGGCCCTGCTCCCTACTCTGCCCCCATCTCATGACCCAGCTCCCTTCATCTCCATATGCCAGGAATCATCCCTGGATTGATGGAAAAAAAGTGCAAGGGTCGATTTCTGTTGTCTCTGTTATCATACAAGCTGAGGACTCTCTAGAGCCAGAGGGGACCAACACTCTTGATTGAAAACTCACTCATTCATTCATTTGCTCATTTGATATACCAATTGGAGGGTTCACCATGTACTTGGTGGGTCAGACTTGCTAAGAGGTGCAGCCAAAGTAGGGGAGACAACTCGTGAAGACCAGAGAATTTAGTATCACAGGACCTGGGTTCGAGTCTGTTCTCTGCTGGATGCCAGTTATGTGACAATCGTCCACGCTGCCAGAGGCTCAGTGTCCCCATATGTGCCACAGACACTATGAATTCTGCCTCCTGGGGCTGACACAGTGCTAATGGGAGTGGCAGTGCCTTGTAGGCAGCAATGCTGAGCAGAACGTATTATCATTCTGTGTGTGTGCTTTCAGAGCCCACAGGAACCTCCCTCATGAGCTTTGCCTCCGGCCTCACCTTCTCTGATCTACATTTCATGTGGGCCACTAGAGTGTTTGATCCAGAGTTTATACTGATCTTTCCGACCGGTCACAGCACCTAGTTTAAACTCCTCAGAATGACACTCAATGATGCCTCCCCCCATCCTCTCTGGACTGCATGACTGGCTGAATAGGTCCTGCTTTTTCTGCTCTGTGTGCTTGTGGTTCAGTGATTAACTCTCTGTGTCCAGTTTCCTCAACCATAAAATAGGGCAAATGAGAGTACAGGCAGACCTGGAGACATCACAGCCTCGGTTCCAGACCACCGCAATAAAGATAATATCAAAGCAAAGAGAGTCACATGAATTTTTTGGTTTCTTAGAGCATGTAAAAGTTAGCTTTACACTATACTGTAGCCTATTAAGTGTGCAATAATATTATGTCTAAAAAAAAAAAGGTACACACCTTGGAATCATGCTCCCTGACTTCAGACTATACTACAAAGCTACAGTAATCAAAACAGTATGGTACTAGCATGAAAACAGACATACAGATTAATGGAACAGAATAGAGAGCTCAGAAATAAACCCACGCACTTATGGTCAATTAATTTATGACAAAGGAGACAAGAATATACAATGGAGAAAAGACAGTCTCTTCAATAAGTGGTGCTTGGGAAATTGGAGAGTTACAGTAAAAAAAAAATGAAATTAGAACATTTTTTAACACAATATACAAAAAAATAAGCAAACTAAAAATGGATTAAAGACCTAAATGTGAGACCGGATACCATAAAACTCATAGAGGAAAACATAGGCAGAACACTCTTTGACATAAATCACAGCATTATCTTTTTGGATCTGTCTCCTAAAGTAAAGGAAATAAAAGCAAAATTAAACAAGTGGGACCTAATTAAACTCAAAAGCTTTTGTACAGCAAAGGAAACCATCAACAAAATGAAAAGACAACGTACTGAATAAGAGAAAATATTTGCAAATGATATGACCAATAAGGGATTAATATCCAACATATATAAACAGTTCAGACAACTCAACATCAAGAAAACAAACAACATGATTAAAAAATGGGCAGAAGAACTGAATAGACATTTTTCCAAAGAGGAAATGCAGATGGTCAACAGGCACATGAAGTGATACTCAACATCACTAATCATCAGGGAAATGCAAATCAAAACCACAATGAGATATCACCTCACACCTGTCAGAATAGCTATCAACAAAAAGACACAAATAACAAATGTTGGCAAGGATGCGGAGAAAGGGAACCCCTGTACACTGCTGGTGGGAATGTGAATTGGTGCAACCACTGTGGAAAAGAGTATGGAGATTCCTCAAAAAACTAAAAATAGAACTACCATATGACACAGCAATTCCACTCCTGAGTATACATCTGAAAAAAACAAGAACACTAATCTGAAAAGATACATGAACCCGATGTTCATTGCAGCATTATTTACAATCACCAAGATATGGAAGCAACCTAAGTGTCCATCAACAGATGAATGGATAAAGAAGATGTGGTACATATATACAATGGAATATTACTCAGCCATAAAAAGGATTAAATTTTGCCATTTGCAACAACAGAGGTGGACTTGGAGGGCATTATGCTAAGTGAAATAAGTCAGAGAGAGAAAGACAAATACTGTATGATGTTACTTATATGTGGAATCTAAAAAATACAGCAAACTAGTGAATATAACAAAAAAGAAGCAGATTCACAGATATATATAACAAACTAATGGTTACCAGTGGGGAGGGGGTGGAGGGGCAATATAGGGGTGGGGGAGTGAGAGGTACAAACTATTGTGTGTAAGATAAGATCAAGGTTGTATTGTATAACATGGGGAATATAGTTAATATTTTGAAATGACTATAAATGGAAAGTAACTTTTAAAAATTGTGTAAAGTTTTAAAAAATATATAAATAAATAAAATAATGGATTGAGACAACAATGCAAACATTTTATTAAAAAAATGCTTTATTTCTAGCCAAAGCAAACTTGAGAAAGAAAAGCAGAGCTGGAGGAATCAGGTTCCCAGACTTCAGACTATAGTACAAAGCTACAGTAATCAAGACAGTATGGTACTGGCACAAAAACAGAAATATAGATCAATGGAACATGATAGAAAGCCCAGAGATAAATCCACACACATATGGTTACCTTATTTTTGATAAAGGAGGTAAGAATATACAAGGGAGAAAAGACAGTCTCTTCAATAAGTGGTGCTGGGAAAACTGGACAGGTACATGTAAAAGAATGAAATTAGAGCACTCCCTAACACTATACACAAAAATAAACTCAAAATGGATTAAAGATCTAAATGTAAGGCCAGACACTATAAAACTCTTAGAGGAAAACATAGGAAGAACACTCTATGACATAAATCACAGCAAGATCCTTTCTGACCCACCTCCTAGAGAAATGGAAATAAAAACAAACATATGGGACCTAATGAATCTTCAAAGCTTTTGCACAGCATAGGGAACCATAAACAAGATGAAAAGACAACCCTCAGAATGGGAGAAAATATTTGCAAATGAAGCAACTGACAAAGGATTAATCTCTAAAATTTACAAACAGCTCATGCAGCTCAATAACAAAAAAACAAACAACCCAATTCAAAAATGGGCAGAAGACCTAAATAGACATTTCTCCAAAGAAGATACACAAATTGCCAACAAACACATGAAAGGATGCTCAACATCATTAATCATTAGAGAAATGCAAATCAAAACTACAATGAGGGATCACCTCACACCAGTCAGAATGGCCATCAACAAAAACTCTACAAACAATACATGCTGGAGAGGGTGTAGAGAAAAGGGAACCCTCTTGCACTGTTGGTGGGAATGTAACTGATACAGCCACTATGGAGAACAGTATGGAGTTTCCTTAAAAAACTACAAATAGAACTATCATACGACCCAGCAACCCCACTACTGGGCATATACCCTGAGAAAACCATAATTCAAAAAGAGTCATGTACTACAATATTCACTGCAGCTCTATTTACAATAGCCAGGACATGGAAGCAAACTAAGTGTCCATCGACAGATGAATGGATAAAGAAGATATGGCACATATATACAATGGAATATTACTCAGCCATTAAAAGAAACGAAATTGAGTTATTTGTAGTGAGGTAGATGGACCTAGAGGCTGTCATACAGAGTGAAGTAAGTCAGAAAGAGAAAAACAAATACCGTATGCTAACACATATATATGGAATCTAAAAAAAAAAAAAGGTTCTGAAGAACCTAAGGGCAGGACAGGAATAAAGACGCAGACGTAGAGAATGGACTTGAGGACATGGGCGGGGGAAGGGTAAGCTGGGACAAAATGAGAGAGTGGAATGGACATATATACACTACCAAATGTAAAATAGATAGCTAGTGGGAAGCAGCCGTATAGCACAGGGAGATGAGCTCGGAGCTTTGTGATCACCTAGAGGGGCGCGATAGGGAAGATGGGAGGGAGACTCAAGAGGGAGGGGATATGGGGATATATGTATATGTATAGCTGATTCCCTTGTTATAAAGCAGAAACTAACGCGCCATTGTAAAGCAAATATACTCCAATAAAGATGTTAAAAGAAAAAATGCTTTATTTCTAAAATATGCTAACCATCATCTGAGCCTTCAGCTAGCTGTGATCTTTTTGCAATAATAACATCAAAGATCACTGATCACAGATCACCACAATGAATATAATCATAATGAAAAAGTTTGAAATGTTGCGAGAATTACCAAAATGTGACACAGAGACATAAAATGAGCAAATGTTGGAAAAATGACACCGATAGACTGTCTCAGTGCAGGGTTGCCACAACCTTGAATTTGTAAAAAACACAGTATCTGTGAAGCATGGTAAAGCAAAGCACAATAAAGCGAGGTCTGCCTGTAGATACCCAAAGAGTATAAAAGAGTGGATATGTGGAGAACACTTGGAACAATGAGAAACGGTCAATAAGGGTTCGTCACCAGTAGTACTTATGTAGCAGCTCAGTCTTGCCTTTGAACATGCTGTTTCCTCTGCAGGGAATATTCCATTTCCACGACCTCCCTCCCTGCACCCCCCCATCTGGCAAACTCCCACTCGCTTCAGGATTTGTTTTAAAGGGTAACTCCTGTGTGAAACCTGCCCTGGTTCTCAGATGCTCAGGCCCCACCCTTCTCGGGGCTCTGCTTCCTACATAACCGTGCACACCTCGGTTTCTCAGCAGGCTGCCTTCCAGAAATACTGAGCACCCATCCTTACTCCCCAACCTTTCCTTTCCCCAGGTCTTACTATGTTTGGATCTTGTGAGATAGTAATTGTTGTCTTTGAGTCAAGCCCTGTTGAGCCATGTTTCCTTCACCTCCAGCGCATACCACTGGGCTGTGTGAGCTCCTCCCATGAACCAGATGATGGATAAATTATCCCTCCCAGCAATCCCAAGAGAGATTGCACCCACTGCACGGATGAGGAAAGTAAAGGCCAAGTGAACTAACCATGGCCCCAAGGAGCTGACGCTGGCTTACTTTGACTTTGGGATCAGGCGTGGGCCTCCTTCCTGCCACCATGCCTGGGACCTGCCATGCCTGGTGCACCCACACTTGCCCTCTCCATTCCTGCCCCAAACTGAAAGGCTGGCAGGAACCGTGCTCCATGGCCTGGGCAGGGCAGGGAGAGGAGGGCTGACCAGACCCCTGCCACTCTCTCCCGGCCTAAGTCCCGTGTCTGTCCCTCCATGAGGTGCTCCCCAGAGCAGGACCTGCACCTGGTGAATCTGAGGAGGCCATCGAGCACAGGGACTTCTGCTCTGTTGCTAGCATGACCCGGACACACCCTGCCTGCCCACGCCAGGCTGGCCTCAGCTCAGAGAGGAGGTCAGGCAGGAAAGCAGAAGGAGGGGAGGAGAATTGCTCCTTCGCTGCCCCAACTGCAATCGCCTCTAGGCTGTTATATAATCAATAAAATATCAATGCCTGTGAGCGGGCTCCGGGCCTCCTGCCCTGGGGAAGGCCGGCCTCTCATCTCGGGATCTGCTCTGTGATTGTGATTTGGCTGACTGGGACGGCTTTCAGGACAGTTTGGCGGTGGAAGGGGTCCAGCGTGCCGGCTCCCTGTGTGCACGAGCTCACTGCCTCTTCTCCTTCCAGCAGCCTCTGTCCCCCCAACCCCAGCTCGTCCTCCCTGCTGCCAGTCATCAAAGGCCTGTTCGAAGCTCACTCAGACTGTTTGTGCCATTCGTCCCGGGGTGGGACTGTCACAGCTGACGGCTCACAGGTGCACACTCCCAAACCCACACACACACGCCCTCCCTGTGCACAGTACACACACAGCCACACTCTCACACGCAGAGAGGCAGCCCGTCTCCTGCACGCCTTCTGACATTCACAGTTCCCCTCACAAACCCGCCATGGAGTCGGAGACACACTCACACGTGCCTACACGTACACACACAGACTCTGCGCATCCACCCTGAACGCCGAGCTGCTTCTGCTATTCCCTTTATTTCTGCCTCGCTCTCTCTCTCTGTTGGAGATGAGGGGAATTTGGCAACCACACCTCTTTGTCTCTGACTTTGTCTCCGTCAGCCTCTCTGGCTTGCTCCCTGTGGCCCGCGGCATCTGCACACACAGGCATGCGGAGGCGTGTGAGGCTGCACACACCCCCCCCACCTCACACATAGCCGTGCAGGCCCCGGTCGGTGGCAGGGCTCTGATCTGTGGGGTGGGAGACCTGGGAGGGATGGGGTGGACCAGTGAGGTATTATAGGAGGCGGTCCAACTCAGAAGCCTGGCAGACAGCCTTGGCATCAGGACCTCTGATGATAGGAACAATAATACCCAGAAGAGGGTGACGCTTTCACGTAGAAGGTAGATGCCGTGTGGGGTCCAGAGCAGACTCTCAGGCCAGCTTCGCTCGGTTTGAATATGTGGCTCTACCACCTACTAGCTGTGTGGCTTTGGGCAACTTGCATAACTTCTCTGTGCCTTGGTTTCCCTGTCTGTAAAATGGGAATGTATCAGCGTCACCTCAAGGTGGTCATGAGTTCAATGAATTACGTAGGTAAAATGTTTAGGATACTAGATGTGTTAGCTACCGTTATGGTCCTATGCATGAGGCACTGTGATAGGCACCATAGTTGTGTTATTGCAGTTAATGCTCCCATCAACGCTGGAAAGCAGACTTTTCCCCCATAGAGATAAAATGTCCTATTCAAGGTTATTGATTGAAGAGCTAGACTTAGGACTCAAGCGTTCCATTCATAAGCTGTGTCCTATGCTACTCCCCCATCCATGGCAGCTCTCCTTTCCAGAGGCAGAATCTGGGGTCGGGGACACAAAGCTAACTTGGAGAAAGACAGCCACAGAAGCGTGGTAGGAACTAAGATCTGACCAGTGACCGAGGCTGGAAACCTTACGTAGATGTAAGTTTGGGAACTAAGGCAGACGCCTAATAGAGTTGACTGGCCAATAGCAGAGTGGAGGAAAGCTTGGGCTAACTGGGGGTGGGGAACGGGAGGGCTCTGGCTCAGCGACTGGCCAGTGGCAAAGGGATGGACAGATTCTGGCTTGGGGACGGTGGAGGCTCCTGGGGCCAGCTTTGGCTGCCCGGCTGAGTCAGGTTGGCATAGCAAGGGACTTGAGGCTGCGCACGAGAGTCCCTCAAGCAGCCGTGTCCAGGCAGGACAAGCCATAATCCTGCTACTCCTCCTTCTGGGAACAAGGTGGGGACCTGGGTGGGCCTGAACCTGCAGGGGCAGAATCAAGGATCAAGAGGAGCAGGTGGGGGCTTCCCTGGTGGCGCAGTGGTTGAGAGTCCGCCTGCCGATGCAGGGGACACGGGTTCGTGCCCCGGTCCGGGAAGATCCCACGTACCGCGGAGCGGCTGGGCCCATGAGCCGTGGCCACTGAGCCTGCGCGTCCGGAGCCTGTGCTCCGCAACGGGAGAGGCCACAACAGTGAGAGGCCCGTGTACTGCAAAAAAAAAAAAAAGAGGAGCAGATGAAGGGGCGAAGGAAGGACACAGACGCTCGCTGATGTGTACTGGGCCCACGCGTCTGTGACCTCTTTGAGGGCTTGCCAGAACCCACGTGGTGAGCATTCGCATTTGCATTTACAGAAGCAGAGACTAAGGCTTAGGGAGCTTAGCCATGCCTGAGAGTGCCCAGTGGGCTATACCTGGGCCCCTGGAATCCCAGGACTGGGGGCAGGACTTGGTCGGGGGATGGCCAAGCAGTTTCCAAGCAGCCCCAGCCCTAAGAAGCAGGGCATGGGGCAGGAGGCCAGGAGCAGCATGCCACAACGTTGAAAGTCACAGCATCCACCTTTGGCCCCCTGGTCCTGTGACCCAGCGGTTGCAGCGTGGAGCTGGGTTAGGAATGAAGGTGGTTTTGTGTTTAGCGAGTGAACACGCATCTCCTCTCACCAAGGGCAATTTCTTTCTTTTCCTCCCCTTCAACAGTGAGCACTAAACTCTTTCTTATCCCAAATAGCGGGAAAAGTCCCATTCCACAGGGCGGTGCGGGGAGGGTGGAGTGAGTGGCCGGCAGGAGGGCTGAGTCACCTGCCTCAGCCGCTGGGCACAGGATGTGAGTTTGGGTGGATTAACATTCGGGCTAATTAATATATATATGTTTTGTAATTAACATTTCGCATGGAAAGGGGGTGGCAGTGTCTGTGCTCTAGTCTGGGAGGGAAAAGGGTCCTCTGGCTCTTCAGCTCTGTATAAGTCGGGGTGGTGGGCAGCGGGTATTGGGAGGAGAGTGCAAGGAAGATGCTCTGGCTGACGGCGGGGCGGGGGGCAGAGAATTTGCACAGGGGGGATCTGTGGTGCTGGTGGCAATGATCTCACAGCCCAGCCACCTCTGTGTAACTCCTCCAGTTATTCAAAGCGACTTCACACTCACGCATTCAGGGCAGAGAATATGCCTTAGGTACCTCCATCTAGTGGCACATGAAGACCTACTATGTGTCCAGAACTGTTCTAGGCGCTTTGACCCTTCCCCCTATAGAGCTTGTAGGCTGGGAGGGGAAACAGCCCGCAGAAACAATAAATGATATGTTCCCTCATGTAGAAGTATGGGAGCTGTGGAAGCATATAGCAGACGTATAGCTCTACACCCTGGGGCCAGGCTGTAAGCTCCATGAGGGCAGGGACCATGTCCATCCTGTCGCATTGGATGCCCTTGCACATTTTTTTTGCGGTACACGTGCCTCTCACTGTTGTGGCCTCTCCTGTTGCGGAGCACAGGCTCTGGTCGCGCAGGCTCAGCGACCATGGCTCACAGGCCCAGCCACTCCACGGCATGTGGGATCTTCCTGGACCGGGGCACGAACCCGTGTCCCCTGAATCGGCAGGTGGACTCTCAACTACTGCGCCACCAGGGAAGCCCCCCCTTGCACATTTTAAAGGTCAATAAATATGTGTCAAATTGGTGAAGGAATGGATGAGTTACATCCAGCCTAGATATGAAGTATGAAGAGCTGGACAGGCGAAGGAGAGTGGAAACGGTGTTCCAGGCAGAGGGAACAGCATATGCAAAGGCTGGAAGGCAAGAAAGAGCACTGGTTTAGTACCTTTGGAGGAGTGGAGGTGGGCATGGGGTGGGTCAGGAAGGGAGAAGAGGAGCAGGAGATGAAGCTCATGGCCTCATGGGCTCATGGCCTTAGGGGCCCTTTGGGGCAATGAGGAAGAGGGAAGTGTGAGGGATGCACGTGGGTCGCCCTGGTGTGGGGGTGGATTGGGCTGGGGTCGCCTGAGGGCAGGGAGAGACCCTCGGTGGCTGTGGCAGTGCCTGAGAAGGGAGAGAACGGTGGCCCGCCTGGGGGAGGGGGAGGTGGCCGTGGGAATGGAGGGGAGAGAAGGAAGGGCAGGACTTGGAGAAAGATGGATGCAGGGGTGAGGGAGTGGGTAGAGCGGTGGGGACTCCCAGCTTCTGGTTAGGACCGATGGACAGAGGTGGTATCTTTCCCTGAAACAGAAAATGAAGGGAGAGGCAGAGGCATGGAGCAGTCTCGGGGAGCATGTTTCTTAAATGAATTAAACAGACGTGTCTCTGGACCAGGGATGGGACTGAGGTGCGATTCGACTCAGATCCCCTCACAACCCACCTCATCCCCCATTTCTTCTCCATGTAGAGCCTGAGAGATCGCTCTAAAGCATGGATCTGACACATCATTTCTCATCAAAACCCTCAATGACGCCCCAGTGTTCCTGCAATGAAATCTAAAATCCTTATCATGGCCTCTAACACCCTATGCGATGAGGCCACACTCGCCGCTCAGCTCTCGTCTCAGGTCCTTTCCCCTGGCTCAGTACATGGCAACCATGTGGGCCTGGTTCCATTTCCCCCTCTGCCTAAGCTCCTCCCTGCTTCAAGGCCCTCGCAGGTGCTGTTCCCTCTGCTGGCATGCTTTTCCTCCTACTTCCTTATGTCACCAACTTCTGCTCATTCTTTATATCTCAGCTTAAAAGTCACTTCATCAGGGAAAACTTCCTTTACTCCCAGACCAGGCTAGCTTCCTAATCCTTCCTCTCCTCCGTAGTCTCCAAAATTGTAATTGCACCTGCACTCCACCCTTCCCCCTACCCCCAAACTCTAAGCTCCAGAGAGCGGTGACCATGTCTGTTTTATTGACCCCCATGGCCCCAGGGCCCAGCACAGTGCCTGGCAAAGATTGAGGGCTCGGTATTTAAGTGAATGGAATATGTGATGTATTTAAGATTATTTGTATCATGATGAATGTTTAGTAACAGTTAATTTGCAACATTAGGCAAGTCACCTAAGACCAAAATAGCAAAAGCATTCCATTTCAAATATAACCCTCTATGGAGATGACTCCCAGGCCTGCACCTCCAGCCAGCACTCACTGATTACACTCTTTCCCTTCTTCCAATATGTGTCTTCAACTGTCCCCTGGACATCTGCCCCTACGGATTTTTCAGGTATCCCAGGCCAAACCTGGGCTGATCCTGGCCTCGTCAGGCCCCATATGCCTTCCAGGGATGGAACTAGTGAACTTGCAACATTGGGTCTTCCTTCTAGTCTTTTCCATGCAATCTCATTTGGGGAGGTGGGATGCCGGGGCAGGACATGGAGACCACCAAGGAGCAGGGAGTGGCTGAGAGCCCCATGGGCTTCTTGAGGACTGGTTAGCCTTCCACGAAGGGGTCTGGGGTCTGGGCAGGGCCACAGGCCACAACAGGGAATGGGCAGAGGCTGCCACCGAGCAGACAAACAGGTGTGCAGCCAGAGGCAGGGACCGAGGGGAAATGCCGAGGCGCGGGCTGAGAGCGTGTTCCTTCTGTCCTCTATAATTTATGATCCTGCCTACATCTGCAAATGATGCGAGGTCACTTGCTATAAAAATACTGATAAAAGCCTACAGGAAGATTCAAAATAGATGTTAGGGAGAACAACAACCAAATAGATGAAGGGGAAGAAAACGGCATCCGACACAGAAGCGTCATCTCCTATTAGAAGGGTGCTTACAGTTTGCCAGGCTCAGTCCTGACAATCCTGGCCTCATTTGACCTCTAAATTCTCCCCTCATTCTACAGATGGCCAGAGAGGCAAAGCCACTTGCCCAAAGGCACGCAGCTGACCGGTGTCAGGGCCAGGGGAAGGCTGGGATGGGGAGTGCTACCATCCAGGAGTGTCCCTGGAGTGCCCCTCCTCTCTATTTTCTTGGCATCCCCTCCCAGCTCTGGGGTGCAGGCCCTTAATCTTGCCCCTGCTTTGCTGAAATGTCCTGCATTTTTTTCTACCCTGTACAGTAGGACCAGATTGGTTTCCCACAGCCGTGGGCTTGTGAACTCACTGCTGCCTGGTTCAGAAACCCCAGCAGCTCTCCACCATCTGCAGGAGAGCCCACACTCCCTATGCCAGCAAGGCCCTCTCTGCTCAAGCCCGACCTGCAGCCTCAGCTCAGGTCCGGTTTCCCTTCTTTTCCCACCAGGGAGCGGCCACAGTGGAATCTGAATCCGTTCCAAATCCATGCCGCACTCTCGCACCTCTTACACCTTTCTGCTCGGAGAGGGAAGACGGAAGCGCGGTCAGGCGCGTGGACCCTGGAGCCAGGCTGCCTGTGTCCAAGTTCCAGGGCTGCTGCTTTAGCGGTGCAGCCTTGGACAGGTTCCGTCGCCTCTCTGCTCCTTGGTTTCCTCATCTGCCACATGGCCTGCCATCTGGATTGTCGTGAGGATTAATACCCGTAAAGCCATAGCATTGGGCCTGGCCCTACTCAGTGCTGTTCGTGTGAGCTGTTCGTGTTCCTCATCCCACTTGCCGGGGGAGGGGTACCCCCCCCCCGGCCCCCAACTGCCTTCCTCACCCTAGCAGCCCCTGAAATTCTAAACATCCTGAGTAAACATTCTACTTGGACTCTGCCTCCCGCTTCCATGACCCCCTCCGCTCGCAGGGATGGTTCCAGCCATGTCTTCCCCCCTTGGACTCAAAGGAAGACCAAGCATTCCTTTGAGTCATAGGATGCTTTGATCATGAGGGTTTTTCTCTCTTTCCGAGAGTGTCTCAATCCTCAGCAAGACACGGAACTCCCAGGGCAGAGACCCTCTCTTATCTCTCTGTGTGAGTCACAGCAGGTGCTTTGCAAACACTTGTTAGGTTTATATTTTATAACATGAGCCCCCTTCTGGCCTGGTAAGTCACTCTACTCGCTCTTAAAGGGGGTTCTCTGGGCTTGGAGCTGAGACAGTGGACAGTCTCTTAAAGACACTGTCATATATACTGCTAGGAGACAGGTGATGCAGTGGTGGGTGCAGGTGACAACTAAAGCAGTTGGAAGAGGCTTCCAGCCAGGGGTCAGATGGCAGGAGAGCAGGATCCCTTACCTGGAGGGTAACGTGGGCTGGGGCTAGGGCCAAGGCTGGCTGGGGCATGTTGTCTCAGCAGAGACAACAAGAGCAGACATGGGAGCTGGGGCCCAGGAGGCCGACCCAAGGGAAGGAGGGAACCGTGACTTGGGAAGGAGGAAATGAGTAGTCATCTCTCATTGTTCCAATCTTCTTACTTGCTTCTTCCATACTGGGCATTCCACTCCCTCAAAGACCTCGCTCTCTCTCTCTCTGTCTCTCTCTCTCTCAGCCCAGGCTTGCCATCTCCTAGTGGCTGACATTGTGAAAACACCTGACTTCTCCAGCCCCATCTGTGTAGAGGAATTAACAACACTCTCCTCATGGCATTCTGGTAGAAAATGTGATTAAGATACAGGTTCCCAAGCTTAGCTGGGAGGGGAAAACCCCAGGGGTCACCTACAAAGGCGGGTACCACGCCCCACTTTAGTCCAACTGAACCAGAATTTTTATGGTAAGGAGCTCAAGAATCTGTATTTAAAAAAAAAAAGTCCACAGGCATTCCAATGCAGCTGATCCAGAGTCAGTGTTTGAGAACCACTTAAAAAAAAAGAAATATGTCCAAGTAAGCTCTCAATCAAGGTTAATATCATTTCTTCTTTCCTTTTTTCCTAATTAATAGGGAAGGTCACCAGGCTTAATTAATGAAACGTCCCCAATACCCAAAGGCTGGAGAGAATTACTGCTTGGTTGCTCTTGAGGGCACCTGTCTCCTTAGGCCAGGGTGACAGCAATCCCTGCGAGGCCCTCAGAAGACGTATCACCTGAGGAGTGAGTCTGCAGATGTTGGGGGGCGGTGGTTAGGAAATGAGCATTTTGAATCATTTCCCCTCTTCCGTAATTCAGATCTTCTGGCCCTGATTTGTTTGTAGCAATGTATTTACCCAACAAAGCCACTCATTGATTCAGCAAGCACGGAGCATCTCCTTGGCACCAGACTGGGCGAGGTACTGAGGACTCGGAGATTAAAAAGCAAGTAACACACACGCAGTCTTTGCCTCCCAATCCAGTGGGGGAGGCAAAGCCAGGAAAGCAGCCCACTGAAATGAAAGCAACTGATCCTGCTAGAATAGGCCGGGGCCTGTGGGACCCCAGAGGAGAGAAGGCTGGACATGGCATGAAACCCTTTTGGAAAGTCTCACACAGGAGGTGCTGTTTGAGTGCATGTGAAGCACAGTGGTGGCAGACACGGTCTCTGGAGTCAGGGCGCTGGCTTAAAATCCCAGTGCCATTGGCTGTGTGTCATTAAGCAAGTTACTCAACCTCTCTGTTCCTGGATTGCCTTTCCTGTAAAATGAAGATGATAATTTTCTTTATTTTATATGATTGTTGTATGAGGTCAGTTAAAATATGAAAATACTTAGAGCAGTGCCTGGCATATAGGAAAACATTCTAAAACATACACAAACGCACACTATTATTATTTTGAGAGGGTATGAGGCTTGCCATACAGAGAAAGAGAAGGCATTCTGGGCAGGGCGGAATCACGTGGAAAGGCACTGTGATGGGAAAGAGCGGGGTGTGTTCAGGGGATGGTGAGCAGCTTGGTGTGGCCGGGCAGCCGGTCAGAGGTGGGGCCACATCTAGAGATGAGGTTCTTAGGATGCAGACATCTCCATGGGTGGGGCTTAAAGGGCTTCCCTTCCGGTGCCTGTCCATATTATCACTCATTGTGAACCAGTTGAGTCCAAGCTGACTGGATTTGATGGTGATCTGAATGCACATCTGTTCATTTGGTAAAGACTGTGGTCACTTATTGACTTCTCACCTGAGTCTCTCCTCCAGCTGCCACCACAGTGAAGTGTCATCTGTCCTGCACCACCCCCTCCCACCTCAAAAAAGGCCCTTTTACTAGATAAAGCTCTTTACTGCCACCTCCTCATCTGGCCCAGTCAAAGGCAGGCTCCAAGCCTTTCTGCCTGGTGTGAATCCAGTGGGTAGTAGACATTTGCCTTGTTGTTGGCTGTATGGGCCCTTGGCCCATCTTCTTATATTTGGATAGCTTCCAGGCCCACCTGCTCTTCATCTCCAAGGGAGGACTCTTGCTTTCCCAGCCCCATCTGCAGCCAGGGAATTGGCAGATAACCTGGGCTCCACCAGCCAAACTTATTTGTGCAGACTCTCTGAGGAAATTGTGAGAAAATCGGGAATGGGGGCTCCTGTGGAATGCATTTTGCTGTTGAACAGGATAGTCAAAGCTGCTGGCTTTGGGTGGGCAGCAGGGGTACAGGGTGGAATTCCTTGGGCAGAAGTGGCATCGGTGCTGGACCCAGGAGCAGGTGCACAAAAGGCCAGTTCTTGGCCATGGCGCTTGGCAGCGAAGGAGGCGGCAGAGGGGGCTTCCTTGTCAGAACAGCTCTGTTGTGTGGTTTTGGGAGCTCAGCCTTAAGCCAGTTCTCTGGCCACTCGCCGTGCTTCGGATGATCATCATTCCTGCTTAGATATCTAGAGTCAGGTTGCCTTGCTTGTAACTGAAAGCCCTCTCGATACACAGCTCTGCCACTTACTGGCTGTGTGTCCTTGGGCAAGTTACTCAACCATTCTGTGCCTCAAATCATTCCTCTATTGTGTATATTTGTGAAATGCCAACAGTAGCTACTCCTGGGCTTGTTACTAAGACTCAGTGAGACACTCTGCACATTCCTTAGCACATGTATTAAGCCCACAATAAATACTAGTTATTATTTTCACTAAATTTGGGAAAGATAAGGAAATGGCTTTGTTATCAAAAGAGGCACAGAGAAGTGAAGTGACTATACAAAAGCCACAAAGTGAGCAAGGGAGAAGTTCTCAGGCCTCCAAAACTCAGATTCTTTCCTCTCTCCTGCAGCTGCCTTGCCATGCATGCATGCGTGTGTGTGTGCGTGTGTGTGTGTGTGTGTGCACATTCTTTATTGCAAAAAGCCACTGTATTATGTGTGCTGTCAGATATCCTATTAAAAAGCAAAGTGGAAAAAACAGTGAGCAGTCTTCCTCTGCCTGTGCTTCCGCTGATTACGAAATTAAATTAAGCTTCGTGTCTTGCTGCTGCTGTTTGATGGGAAATACATTGAATTGCTCTTTGCCTCCCGGTAAGAGGTCCCAGAGAACAGTGCTGGGGAGCTCAGCCCAAGACAGTATTTCTTCCTCCAATGCCCAAGGGGCAGAGACTTCCTCTCTCCAGAAATGTTAAGCCCCTGAACAAGGCTGCCTTTTTATTAAGTTAATAAAACACCAGGCCCATCAAGTCTCAGGCTCGTAAAGGTCAGTGAGTCACATCTGAGTGCAGGGGAGAGCTGGTAGGGCAGCGGCCTGCTCCCCAGGGCTGTTGGGAGGGAGGAAGCTCTCTCCCCAGGCCAGCTCTGACTATGGGGCTGGGATGAAAGATACAGGCAGGGTTGCAAATGTAGGATGGACAGGGATCCTTATATGCCCCACTGGCTTCATAGACCTCTGCCAAGGTGGGCCCCCCAGGAAGGGTCAGGACCAGGAGATGGCTGATTGGTACCAGAGCTGGAGGGAGAAGGGGACCCAAGTCTGAGAGCTAGGCTGGCAGACGTGCAGGAGAGTTAACCTAGCACCAGAGATCAGAGAGGCTTTGGTGTTACATAGCATGGTGGATAGGAGCAGGATCTTGGAGTCATTGAGTTCTGGGTTCAAATCCTGTCTCTCTATCTCTTCAATCCATTCTCCATGTTCCAGTCATCTATTGCTGTGTAACACCCCACCCCAAAACTTAGTGGCTTAAAACAGCCACACCTATTTGTGTCTCAAAGGTCTGCGAGTTGAGTGGGCTCAGCCGAGCGGTTCTTCTGCTCCATGTGGTGTAGACTGGGCTGCAGTTTTCTGAGGCTTGACCTGGCTGGCAGTTGGAAGCTCAGCTGGCGCTGTTAGCTGGAATGCCTCCATTTGCCACATGCCTCTCTGTGTAGCTTGGGCTTCTCATCAAGGTGGCTGGGCTCTAATAGGAAGAATTCCAAGTGGTCAAACCAGAAGCTGAAGATCTTTGAAGGTGCTGTCTTGGAAATTACACAGCATCACTTCTGCTGCATTTTATTGGTCAAAATAGGTCAAGGGCCAGATTGGAGGGGAAACAGACTCTGCCTATTGATGAGAGGAGCAGCAAAGAACTTGTGGCCATCTTAAATGCACCACACCTCCCAAGGCAAACAGTGATCTCCCTAAAATGTAGACAGTATTGTATCACTCGCTCATTGGCTTCCCTTTGCTCTTGTGAGACATTCCAAACTCCTTTACCCTGGTAGCCTCCAGGGATCTGATCCATACCTACCCCTCTAGACCTCATCTCATGCTACTCATTACCTTGCTCACTGTGCCCTGGCCTCACTGGCTTCCTTTCAGTTCCTCCAACATGCCAACCTCTTCCCACCTCAGGGCCTTTGCACGTGCATCTCACTCTACCCGGAGCCAGCCACTCCTTGTCTGACTAGCTCTTTTTCATTTCTTAGGAGTTGGCAAAAATGATACCGCATGACCTCCTTTTTCATCTAGTCAGTCAGCAAATATTTATTGTGTGCCTACTGTGTACTAGGCATTTATCTAGGCCTGGCCTATCCTCTACTTTAGCATCCTCCCCCCTTTTTTGCTCTAATTAAAGTCTGTAATTTTCTTGTTTTATTTATTTTTCCTATTCTCTATCTATCTATCTCCCCCACTGGTATGAGGGTAGGCCTGTCTGGAATCACCATGGTTTCCCTTAGCACACTTGAGAGTAAATGCTCAACAAGTATGTTTTGAATGAATGAATGCCACTTAGGCTTGTGACCTTGGCCAAGTGACCTGACCTCTCTCAGCCTCAATTTCTCCATTTGTAACATGTGATTATCAAGAGTACTTACCTCTTAGGAGTGTTGTGAGGATAAAGAAAAATTAATGCAAATAAAGCACTTGCAATGCTTGGCATAGAGTAAGTCTTCAATAAAATGGTCCCTGACATTGTTATAATTATTATTATTGTTATTATTATTTTATAAAAGTAAGATTTTAGCTCTGCTGTGACAAAATTAGCCTGTGAGTTCCGTGACGGTGAGGGGACCCTGCTGGCTGCTTCTGAGTTGTGGGTTAAGTACCTAGGACAGTGCCTGACTCTTGCAAAGTACTCAGTTCATATTGCTTAAACAAAGAAACACTAAATGGACACCCTGTGCTGGCTGTATCATCTGTCCTAAAGCAGGAAGTACTTCTGGCTAACATCTAACGTTGTCCTCTTATACTGGCTAATGTCCAACATCATTCAAACTCGAGAAAAAGCCCCCAGCAGATGGATGCCCTCCCACTGCGGAGCTGTCTGGTCACCACGTGGCCTGGTCGATATACCACTGACCTTCCAGAAGGAGGAACTGCAGGTGTCTCACCCTGTTCATAGTCATCAGTCATAATGGACAATAATCACCATTTATAGCTTACTGTGGGCCAAGGACTGTTACTGCTTTTTGTATAGCATTTGGTCAGGCCAATAAGCTGTCGTCCTGACCGAGGATCAGAGAGGTTGATAAGCTGCCCAAGGTCCAGCAGTTAGGATCTGTTGGATCCCGTGTCCAAGCTCTTGTCCACTCTCCTGTGTACCACATTCCTAGTCCTTGGTCCCATCCTTCCTGTGACACTCCCACGGTCTCTATAAACACCTCTATTACTGCCTTTTAAAATTTCTATTATGATAGCCGTAGGACAGAGCTGGCTTCGTGGGCACGCAACCTGGGCGGTCACATGGAGCCCCACGTGCAGATGGTCCCCATGCTTGGTTGAACGCTCTGCCATCACTATCTTGAAATCCTTAATAATTTTTGAACAACGGGCCCTGCGTTTTCATTTTGCACTGGGCCCCCCAAGTTATATGGCCAGTCCTACCGTAGGATGTTCATCCCACTGTCTCCCTGCTGGGTTATGATATCTTACTGGACAAGTCACGAGTATAGTTTCTCTTTTGGAACCCCAGCACCTTGAGTTCAAGGGCACTGGGCCCATGTAAGACAGCTGTGATGGGCAATGCCTTTGACTGGGACACTCTCCAGAGAAGCAGATGTGAGACCTGGCTCCACCACCACTTGCTGTGTGACCTCTGGAAAGTCACATCACCTCTCTGGGCCTCGGCTGTCAGAAGGAAACAGTAACTGCTGTCCTTCTTGTTTTCCAGCGCAGTTGGGAGTCAAAGCAACAACAGGACATGGTGCTATATGATCCTGGCTGTCTGGGGCTGGTGGGGACACACAGTGCGTGGGAGGGGGTGTCAGGAGCCCACTCTTCCTCCAGCAGGGCTGGCCCTGGCTGGAAGGGTCCAGGCATGTTCTCACCAGAGTCCACACCCACTTCCCCAAGTCCACCTGGGTTTGTTGCTGGTCCTCGGATGTGACAGTGATGTATGTCCACACAAAGGAGGAGATACTCCACATGAAAATCCTCATACATTCTTCCAGCCCAGCCCAGCTAGAGAGTTGGTTCTCCTTCTGGGCTGTCACGCCAGCCTCTGGCAGTAAGACTTTTCACCTCCTCCTCCCGCGTGTGTAAATGTTAAGTGCTGCGGAGGGCAAACACGTTCAGGAAGCCTGGCCGCCTTTCCATTTACCTGCCCCTCCGGTTGGAGATCAGCCAACCCAGGAGACTGGATGCAAATTTCAGCCACAGTGTCTGTACCAAGAGTGATGCCGGGGCGGCCCCTGGAGGCTTTGGCTGCGGTGAGGAGGAGCGGGGACAGACCCTGTCCTTTTGGAAGCAGAAGGGAACCCTGCCTGGGCTGACTTTCTGGAGGACTAAGTTTGGGGCACATACCCTGCAATCCAAGCACCCTTTCCAGCTTCTACAAAGTGCCTAAGGAAGAAGTGTCCTTCTACTCCAGACCCTGACAGTTTCTCTCATGTGTACAGTCCTCACACTTTCACTCGTGTCATCTGAAGATATGACCAGGAAGAAAGAATTTAGACGAATGCCTCATAACTGACCATGTGGATTAATTAAGTGGATTAATTAGGGGCAGTGCTTTTTGGCGAATGAATATTCTAGAATGCCCCACTAGAATTGGGGAGTCTGGGGAGGGGGCAAGGATGGGGTGTCATAGTGGACGGGAAAACGTCTTGTAGACCGTAAGTGCCTCACACATAGGAAGACGTGTTATCCTTAAGAACAGCAAGTTCCAAGCAAACGTTTTAAAGGTCAGCGTGCAGAGGCGATCCTTGCAGCATCTTTGCTGCCTGTGACCATCTCCGGTGTATCTCTCCGCCCACCTCCATGTGTGCCTCTTTCCCACACTTCTGGGCCACTCTCTTCAGCACTCTCTCTCTCAGTCTTTCCTCCTGTCCCTTCCATCTGTCTGGCTCATCTCTGATCTCTCCTGTCTGCTCTCTCTGTCTGTCCTTCCTCTCCCTCAGGCCCCTCTCCACTCCTGCCACCGTTTCTCCTGCCAGATGCTCTTTCGAAAGCTGCACACAGGTTTTTCCTGTCCCGAGTGATTTACGGACCTGCTCAGCCCAAGAAATGCTGAGTGGAGTCTGTGCTGTTCCAGGAGCTGGTGTCTGCAAGGCAAACTCCATGCTCAGTCCCCAGGCAACCGTCTCTGGGACGTGTTCCGTGTTTCTGTTTTCTTCTGTTGGTTTGGGTCCTCACCTTGGTACTCACAGACAGATGCCCGGCTCTGAGCCGCCCCCCGCGTCCAGGTGACCCTGCTCTGTCTCTCTGTGCCTCTGATGTAACTGCTGGCTCTGCCTCCGTGCATCTCTGCTTCTAGCTCAGTTTCTGTCTCTCCACGTCTCTCTGCACATCTGTCTCCATCTCTGAGCTTGGCGTATGCCCCTGTCAGCCCATCTCTCCCTCTCTCTCTCTGGCTGCGCCTCTGTCTCTGCCCATGCTTCCTTATAGTTCCACTCCAGTCCCTCCCCAATTTTGCATACAGCATTGAAGTGATGCCCAAGACAGCCAGGACAGCTCTCAAGCATGTTCTCCAAGCTGGACTACCCTCCTCCGACGGTTCAGGCCTAACCCAGGACCTAGGACCCAGCTGTCCCACGCTTGCCCCCGCCCTTGTCTTTCACGTCACGTCGAGGAAGTTGCCTGAACTCTTGGTGACACTGCTGTCAGGGGGGCCGACTTACCAGGAGAACATGAATAATTAAAAGCTGTAGCTGAGGCTTGTTCCGATTTAAACGGTATTAGTGTTGCCAACTGTCCTGACCCATTTAATATTCATGCCATTCTTGGCTCCTTTAAAGAGAGGGGAGTTTGCTATCTGATTTAAATTGTGCCTGTCAGTTTCGATTAAAGATCAGGTTGACCACAGTTGCAGGGAAATTAAATGAACATTCTCTTAAGCAGTATCCTAGAATTTAATGTAGCAATTAATATCTGTTGCAGTGTGCTGCCGCTGAGAGCTGCTTGGAGTATAATCTAGGGCTCAGGGGGGCGAGGCCAGCAGTGTCCCAAAGTCTTGATTCTCTAGAAATGGGGCCCCCCCAGTGGGCGTGGTCTTTGACTGACCCCTCCTCCAAGAGGAGCAGAAAGCAGAGGCATGGATGTTCTTTAGGGTCAGTACAGTTCATGCAGAATTGGTCCTATTCACATTCGGGTAAACTGAGGCAGGGAGCGTCAGAGGCTTGTTCGAGGCCAGTTTCGATTTGTAACAGGTGTGGAGCACTGAATGGGGGAAGGACCAGCCCCTCGGGGCCAGGAGTGCCCAGGTGGCCATCAGGTGCGGTCCACGCCCAAGGAGGGTGACGCGGAGGGAGACAGGAAGAGCTCTTTCAGACAGAAGGGCTGGGAGAGCTTCTAGGGCCTGCAGAAGTGGAGGTTGTTTATGCTGAGGGGTGACAAATAGGTTTCAAAGTGTGGGTGACTCTGACTAATGAATGACACCTGCCTACAAGGGGCAAGGCTTGAGCTGGTACGGTGATCCATCAGCTGGGTCTGCCGTGGACCTGGCCAGGGGAGTGGTTTATATATGTGCTCCCTGCCTGCCAGCAGAATCTTGGCTTCCTATTCTGGAAAATGGGAATAATAACTTGCCCCTGAAAGGGTCAGTGTAAGAACTAAACAGGATAACTGAGGCAAACCATGGGTTCAGGAAAGCCTGTGTGGTCTGCTGGTAAGGGACACAGGCTCCGGAGCCGGGCGGGCTGGGTGTGCGTCCTGGCTCTGCCACTTAATAGGTGCGTGCCCTTCGGCAATGTGACCTCTCTGACTCGGTTTCCCCATCTGCAAAACACAGAGAATAATAGTACCTCACTTCATAGGGTTTTCATGGAGGTTAAATACACGTACAGTAAGTACATGTAGAGTGCTCAAAGCAGGAACTGGTCCTAAGTGTTATATGAATATTTACTATTTTAAATGTGATGGTAAGAACTCAATGGACAAGCAGGTTGCAGATCTGTGGTTGTTACTCTCATATATATACTTATATTAATATATACTCATATATTAATAGCAGTTGCTCATATGACACAAGAAGATGTTTTATTTTCTTCTCTTTTTAAAATTTCATCTGATTTATATAAAAACGTGTGTGTGTGTGTGTATTATGAAGATGATAAGATGAACACCAATGTTTCCACCCCAACCCAAGAACTAGAACATTCCCAAACCACTGAGACTCTGGGGTGCTTCTCCCTCGTTGTAATTTCTTGCCACCCGTCAAGGGTAACTCTATCTGAATTTTGTGTTTATCATTCCATTGTTTTCTTCAAAAACATAAAGTCTGGGTTTGGGGAGGGATTTTTTGATAACAAAAAGAGGTAATGATTTTGCAACTTTTTCATTCAACCTCATTTTTAAAGATTCCTTCAGGCTGTTTGCGGAGCTGCAGTTCCTTAGTTCTCAAGGCTGTATAGTGTCCCAGAGTGTGCCTGTGACACACCTTGTTCGTCCAGTGTTCGGTTATGATCACCGCTGCTGGGAACATCCCTGGCTGTGTCTCCAGGTGCACATGGCAAGCGCTTCTCTAAGATGTGAATGTGGGAGGGATCTCAGGGTCCTAGCGTAAGACAGCCTCATGTTTTATGGCTTGATCAAATCCCTAGATGCATCTGAAATCACAGTGAAATCAGACTAGGTCAGTCCTGGTCCTGCCGGCAGATGAGGACAGGACATGGACATACGACCTCTCAGGTCTCTGGGATGCTGTAGAATCAATGCCAACCCACTTGCTTCTGCCCTATTTGTCCCCCTTTCACCCTGAGCACCGCATGGAGCTCCCCAGGACAGGAGCTCCTTGGGAGGTGAAGCAAGGTGAGTCCATGGGCTGTGGCTGAGTGAGTGGGCTCAGCCTCCGGCAAGATGGGTGGTGGGCACTGCATCTGCCCCTCCCTCCTCTTAGCACCAGGGAGAGAAAAAAAATCAGTATTAGAGGAGAAATGGAAGGATTATTGATACCTCACTGGTGAGAGCTCTTGTCAATGTATGTAAACTCTATGGCTCAACTTCTAAATCTATTAAATGGGGTAATAATACCTGCCTCATGGGTTGCTGTGAGGGTTAATGAGTTAATACAGAACTGTGCTTAGAACAGTGCCTGGCATGTATGAAGTACCCAATAAACGTCAGCTACCACATTATCACACTCACAGGCGCACAAACACGTATCTGCGCACCAGAGCACATACATTTGTTTCACTTATTGAATCTTTATAACAACCCAGTGACAGAGACATCACTGTTCCCATTTTATAGATGCAGAAACTGAAGCCACACAGTCAGTAACTGACAATTCAAACAGAGGCCTCTCAAAAGGCAGGCTCTTAATCTCCACGCTCTCCACCCCCTTTGCCCGTCTTCTCACAAACACAGGTGGTCATTGACAAACATCACATACGGAGGTCCTCATTCATCTGACGTTTTATTAACAACATTTTATATGTGGGGTAAGTCTTGGGGCTGTCAAAAATAGATGCGTCATGTAACCATCACTGTGGAAGGTGGCTGTTGTTTTATCCCCACTTGACAGGTGAGGAAACTGCAGTTTGGAGAGATGGAATGGTTTGCCCCAATCCACCTACTCAGTAAGTGGCAGAGCTGGGACTCAAATCCATCTTGTTGCCTCACGCCCATGTGGTGGGCAGAGCTGGGACTCAAATCCATCTTGTTCCCTCACGCCCATGTGGTGGGAGAAGGTGCCCTCACACCTTACAGACAGGGGGCAGTTAAGAGTCCACATATATAGCAGGTTGCTGGAGAGAGATAGTAAGGGGATACTGAGATGCTGTGTGAATCCTCCTGGGATATCCTCAAGGGCATCACTTAATTCACTGTCGGCTCCTGCCTGAGGAGTGACTGGGAAAGTAAAACGGAGGCCTTTAGAGTCTAAAGAGAGTGATGCAGGAGCAGGATGTTGGCTAGCTGCTTCCAGCATGGTCCAGGGAAGAAGGCGCCCTATTTGGTCTGTGCAGGGGAGCGTGCAGTGATGGTTGGAGAGTCTCAGGCCACATGGCTCCTGCTGAGACCCTTAAGATGCCCTTTCTCAAATCCCTGGGGCTGATTCCAGGGCCCCAGGTGGTTTTCAGATGGGAATTCAGTTTCTTTCATTTTCATTTTCCCACGTACGTCCTGGACCCTGACCAGGGTCCCACTCTACCTGACTGTTCTATTTCTCACCACAAAGTGATAAATTGGCTTCTGTGAGTGTGGCTGAGTGGTGAGAGGTTCTGAAGCTTCAGGGAGAATAAGAATCACTAGACTGCTTGGCTCCAGTTCCTCTGAGGTGGAGCCAAGAATGTGCAGTTCTGCTAAGATTTCTGGGTGATTCTAAGGCTGGCAGATCCAGACCACACTTGGAGAGACACTAGGTGTTAACCTTCTATAGTCAGGCTAGGCCAGGCTCTGTTGCATTAATAAATACATTCCGACATCTTGGGAGCTTAATACAACAAAAGTTAGTTTTTGCCCATATTGTAGCCTGATGAGGTTTGGGCAGCAAGCCTTGGAGCTTTCCTCCTAGTGGTGACTCAGGGACCCAGGCTTCTTCTATCTTGTGATGCTGCCATCCCCAGTGCATGGCCTCCAAGGTCACTGACGAAGGGGAAGAAAGGGCATGGATAATCACTCAAATGGAGGTTTTATGGTCTGGGTTAGAGGTGATGTATACCAATTCTGCTCATAACCCATTGGCCAGACCTCATCACATGATCTCAACTTAACTGCAAGGAAGGTTGGGAAATGTAGTCTTCCCGTGTGTCCAGGAAGGAGAAAATGAAATGGGATTTGGTGAATGTATAGTGTTCTCTCTGTCACAAAGCTTGATCCATTCTGGGTGTGTTAATAATACCAATGCAGTGCTGAGGAAAAGTGCTGGTCTGTGTCTGACCCTGGGAGGCCCTGCCAGCTTCTCTTTCATGTCTTTTAGCCCATTTTGAAAGAGGCTCAATCCCTGCTCACATGGGTCACAATTCAATTCACAGCATGGTCACCACTCACCCGTCCTGTCCATATAGTGAAGGACTGGCCTATAGGATTCATCTTTGGTTGAATGCAATGTTGGATGAAGAGGATATTTTGGAAGCCACATTTGGACTCAGTAAGTTCTGTGATTGAGTAGTGATGTCTGCTGTGGGATGGGAGGGGTGAGTGGTGGCGTGAATGCCACATATATGGCATCTTTATCATGGCTGTTATCTGAACTGACTCTGCACAGCCTACCCCAACTTCTGTAAGTTGGAGTCTATCCTGCTGGGAGAAGCATTAAGCATGGGGTAGGAATGGCTTCTGGCATATAGGAAAAGATCAATATATGTTAGATATTATCCCAGGTGGCTTCTCTGAATTCAGGATAATCTCTGCATCCCTCTCACGATAAGATCCCCAAGAGTTAGATTCAACTTTGTAGATGTGGGCTAATCAAGGCAGAGTAGAACAGGGTTTCCACCTCCCCCTTTCTACATTCTACATTTATGAATACAGCCAACGACTGTATTAGTTTTTTGGTGATATCACACTAGAGTGGCACATTGATCTGTTTCCTAATCTCACAAATCTGTCTCATATATATCATACCCAAGCCCTGTGTCTCAGTCTCCCTGTCTTTGTTCAGATTTTCTCTACTGAGCTTGGGACTGTGCATTGACTCTTGTTTTATTTCATCTCGTTCAGTTGACCTTCCAGATTGTCAGGGTCTCCTTTTTTTATGCCATGAATACTCTTTTGTTGAATCTTAAATTGACTTTTCACAATCAGTGTAAAGTCTGGGTTGGTTGGTGAAGAAATCCAAGCTGTAATAGTAATAATCACCTATCCAGCACTTGCTATATGTCTAGTATTATGCGTTTTACGTATATCATCTCATCTGAACTTTATAACAACATCATGAAGTACATATAATAATTACCACCATTTTATAGGTGAAGAAACCCCTATCAGGCCCAAGGTTTCATTGGTAGGAAATGTTAGGGCTGGAACTTGAACCGAGGTTTTTCTAAAGCCAGAGTTGATGGTCCTAACCACAGCCTCATACTGCTAGAGTGTAAGGAAGACCAAAGCAGAACCTGATGCCATACTCAGGAGTCTTAGTTGCAGACAGAATCCACTCCAGCTGGTTTTAATAGAAAGGGACTTATTATAGGGATCAGGTAGCTCACAGAATTGTTGAGTCAGGAAATAAAGTCAGGAGAATGTCCCGTCGTGAAATAGAATTGTTCCAGTGAAGCCCCTTGGCCATTACCTCCCACTGATCAGCACCTATGACTAGGGACTTCACAGAGGACCCCTAGCCAAAGCTTCTGTAGACAACCCCATAGCCATCACCTCACTGGGCTCAATTCCGCCTTCCACATCTCATCAGACCTGTCTCCTTGGCAAAACCTAGGTTACATGCAAAAGCCTAGAGAGGGTGTCAGAGAAATGTAGTTTTTAACTTCCCAGTCTCCGTTGTATAGGAAGACATCTCTAAGGATGAGAGTGAAGTGTCTACCATTTGTGGAAAATCCTAACATCCTATCCTCTGAATAAGCTCTTATTCTCAGCACACACGTCTCTTCTCAGATGTGAAGTCTTCTCTGCTCCCTCAGGTTGACTCACCATGCCTCTTCCCTGCCCTTCTAGAATCCCTTACACTGCTGAAAATCACTGCACTGTATTCTATGTACATATCCCCATGTCCCACTAGCCCAAGTCTTCCTTAAGGCCAGGACCATGTGTTTTTATCTGTATCTGAGGTACCCAGCATGTGAGCCATCATACAGTAGGCACCACCAGTCCTATTTTGAAAGCGTGAGTGATTATATGGGTGTTCGTAGAGGACCCTCTCCTATACTAGCTATTTTCCGAAGTGTGTGTCCTGCAGGGAAGTGTGTGGATTGCTGCTGCTCTCTGGACCTGAGGGCAGTGCAGAGATTTGGCCCCTCTTCCCAGGAATGTGTTTATTTCTTACTGTTCCGAGGAATACATTTATTCCTTACTGTATCCGTGATACTGCCCCACCCCTTGGGAACCCTGGAGCAAAATATACAGAGATCACAGAGATCAGCTTGCCTCACAGACCCAAGAATCATGGGTCTAGGCAACACAACATCCCAGGAACAACCCACAGGAATAAATTTCATAAAAAGTAGAATTGTACAAATCCCTTCCTCATGGGTGGTTCCCAGCCAGGTTAGGCTCTCTCCATCACCATGACTACCTGCATCCCATGATAGACAGTACAAACCCTTTTCCCAGTGAGCTTTTCATGTTTGCCTCCAGGAGTCCCACTCAGTAGTCTTATCTTCCTCTTGTAGGTCTTTGCTATGCATAGGGTTCTGTCCAGGCTCTTGGGTGCAAGTGACAGAAACTCAACTTTAAAATGTAACTTCTTTATTAGAAGACTCATGTAATTGTTGAAGGGGTGTAGCTTGGACTTGGGGAGAACTAGAACTACCAGGTTCTCTCTCTATCTCTCTCTGTCTATATCTATCTCTATATCTGTACTATATTTATATCTATGTCTCTATGTCTCTATCTCTCTCAGTCTCCATCTCTCCTGCTCCATCTTTCTTATCTTTATGTGTCAGCACTGTCCCCTCAGACCAACTTCCTCCATATGTCAAGAAATGACTACTGGTGTTTTCCATGCCTTGCCCCCTTCAGTTTAACCATCAGGGAGGACCAGCCCCTCTTCCCTTAATTCTGGGTCCAAAACTCTCAGGGAAGGCTTCTCTCTGGCCCAGCACGTTTCTCATCCATGATTAGTCTACACCTGAAGTACTCATATAACCATGGGGTAGGTAATATGATTAGCAGCCTCCTAAAATCACATTGTTGGAGAGGGAAAAGGACGCATTATACCAAAAGAAGGGGCAGCTGCTCCCAGACAGGTGGGGTGCTAGGCAGACTTAATATTAAATAAGCCCCATCCAATCAGCACTGAATAAGGTCCCATGTGTATCAGGTACTCCCAGCCTCCTGGGGCCAAACTTACTGCTTGGAACTGTAACCATACTCTTGATTGCCCTGTATTAGTACATCAAAGCTAAAGCAAATGCCAAGATGGTCTTCATGGACAGTAGTGAGAAGGTCAATAATTCCCATTCTGACCCAACTTAATCATGAAAGGAGCTTACAAAGCAGACTAGCAACTAAGTTTTATTTCATCTCCAAGTGGCTGGCTGTAGCTCTTGGTTGAAGTAGTCTCAATCTACACCCAGCCTCAGCAAGACAGAGTGCCATTATCGATTAGTGATGTCTGCCATAGGCAGAGTATAGAGGATGGTTGAGTGTGCCACTTCTGCTCTATAATAAAAGGGAATGTGGGATGGAGCTCCAAACACTGGCCAGATTGGAGAAGCATGTTTGGGGTGTTTGTTGCTGAGCTTTGCCTGAGGGGCTAGTCTCTGAGTAGACAGCTGGCCAAGGTCCCTTTCAGGGATTCCTCTTTTTCACCTCCCCTGTATTCTCAATGGCTATTTCCCAGGCAGGATCACAGCTTCAGGTCTGCACATGGATCTGCAAATGCCTCTTTATTTAAAGTCAGCCAATCACATCCTGACTGCATTGCTATGGGGACCTGCTGTCCCATAAGTGATACTGAGATGATTTGGCTGATTGCGTGGCTCAGGCTTTGAGGACATCCTTAGCAGACTCTCTTCTGCTGCCCTAATTCATCCTAATGGTCAAGTGTTGAGGAGCTAACGCCAATAACACAAGAGGTTTTATTAAGCCCAGTAGAAGCCCAAACGATGCTTGCTCTGTGTGTTCTGGAATAACTGTAGTTGTTTGTAGTAGCATCTTTTTGGTGGCACAGCTGCTAAAAAGAATCTCTGATTCTAGGCTTTCCTCTTAATCAGTTAAAAATAGTCCTGAATCTTTGATTGGATTGTTCCAGGAAACTAAGAGAGCTGGGTGCTGAGTGGAGCTAACATCACAGCCTGGATTGTTCAGTTTCCTGAGCACTGATTGCTGCTGGTGGTGTGCTGGGCCCAAAGCTGGCAAAGACAGGAGGCACAGATGTGGTCTCTGTCCTGTCCTGTCCTGTCCTCCATGGGCTCAGGACTCAAACGCTGGCTACTTGTGACCAGTGCCAGGAGAAAGAAGAAAATTGCACCAAATGATCTAATTGGCCCATAAGCCAAGAAGTTGTGAAAGTGTTTTAAACCTCTGTTAGAGGTTTGCCCTTGACCTCCAGGGTCAAGTTCATTCTGGCCTTCAAAGCTCTCCATAGTTTTCCTGTAGTTAGAAATTGCATCCACTGGGGGCCCAAGGCCCTCAGGGTGTGTGTTGTCTGAAAGAAAACCACCATCCAGCCTTATCAAGATGGAGTGCCACGATTGATTAGTGATGTCTGCCATAGGCAGAGGGTGGAGGACTGGTGAGTGTGCCATCTGCTGGGCTCCATCTCCCTGGTCCCAAGCCCTCTGGAACTAGCCTCACTTGTTTGCCAACTTTCTGCTGAGGGAGTCAGGGTCCCCCCTGTAATCAGGGGATCTCTTACCTTTTTTTCCTGTCTCAGGTGGAGGAAAGAACAGATATACTCTTGGGCTCTGTAGGACAGTCTTCTCAGGGGAGCCTTCAGGATTTCAGCTCATTCTCTCTCTCTCTCTCTCTCTCTCTCTCTCTCTCTCCCTTTCTCTCTCTCTCTCTTTCCTCTTATCTCTCTGTCAGTCTCTCTCACTCCAGCTTATCCCAATCTCTTCTCTACCCACAAGTGAATCCACAGTAACAATGTCTCCCTTCCCCAGGCTGAGATCTCTGTGTAGGCAGACTGCAGTCACCCCACCCAACATGCACCATCTGGTTAGCTAAGCCCTCTTCTGGGGCAGTGGGCATGAGGAAAGCTATGATGTAGTATTCAGAGCATCTGGCAGGAATCCTTATACTGAGAGGCAGAAAGGTCCAGGTGGAGGTTTCCAAGTCCTACACACTGTGGGCTGTGGAGTCAAGTTCACCTGCATGTGAATCTGGTGTGGCCGTGCACTAGCTATAGAGCCTCATAAGGTTGTGAGCTCCCTGTCACTGGAGGTTTGCAAGAAGCAAAATGGCAAATGGCTTCTTGGGGATTTCTCACCAGGCAGAAAGCCAAGTGCCCTTATTGCCTTGGTAGGTGAAAGGGGCCTCACAAGGTTGTTGTGTGGGTAGAATAAACTGTGCCCAGGGTGCACTGGGTCCCTCTGGTCTCTGCAGAAGCTGATGGCCTGTCTGGCTCTAGGGCACCCACTCTGGTTCTAAGAGGCCACCCCAGCTCGGCAGGATTCTGCCGGGGCTCTTCTGGTTTTCATCCTTGAAGAGCTTTTACTTAACCAGCAGGGGAGCTTTTCCAAGCCTCGTCTCCTGCAATCACGAGCTCAGGCCTGGCTTCCAGCTCTGTCTCCTCTCCTCCTTCTTCTCTTCATTTTCTCTCCGCCTCCAGGCCTTGATTCTTCACCCCCTGTTTTGCTTCCTCCAATCTCCAGCCCACTCCCAATTTGCATTTACAAGCAACCTCATCTGCATAGAACGCCCATCCCATGGGTCCTGGATGACAGGAACTAGTGTGCGCGACTACACAGGCCTCTGGGAAGGGGCTTCGCATCTCACTCTTTCCCAGCCCAGGGTGACTTACTTTCTTTACAGCAAAGTCCAGTTGGCTTGTTTATATTTGTATTAAAAATATCTAGGAGGCAGAGGGGACTATACCTTTATGTGAGCCAAGGGAGAGATATGGATGTGAGGATGTATCAATAGAGGTCTGATGTCCACAAAGAGGGAGGAGATTGCCTGTTTTGGCCCTGTCCTTGCCTGGGGTTTCCACACCATACTCTGGGGCATGTTGGGAGGAAGAGAATCTGGCTCAGCATGGCAAAGGCTATTGCAGCAACCCTGGGAGGGAGGTCCTGTCACACCCCCATTTTACATTTAAAATGGGGGAACTTAGGGAGATTCATGTGCCATGTCCAAGGGCATTAGAGTAGTAAATGGCTGGGTCAGGATTTGAACCTGAGTGGTCTGACACTGGCCAGATTGGCTGGGGAGGGAGTAGACAGGACTGGGCCCTCAGTGACCTGTTTTTGGAAAACCTTATTAGAAAAAGCACTGAGAGGTGCTGCAGAGTGCTTTCTTAACAGGGAGACTGGGCTTCGTTCGAGTTCGGTCTCTTCCATTTCCCAGCTGGGTGACCTTGGCAAGTTCCTTAACATCTCTGAGCCTCAGTGCCATCATTGGTAAAGTATGGAGGATGTTAGTTCAGACTCAGGGCTGTTTTGACCATTAAATGAGCTAATGTGTGTCAAGGGGCACAAAACCTGACCTGGAAACATGAGCTGCAGGGGTCAGAGATTTGTGCCCGCACGTCCCATCCCAGCGCGGTTGTTGCAGGGAGGCTGAGAGCTGGAGCCAGTGTGGAGGAGGGAGACAGAGGCCCGAGCTGACGGCTGCTTCTCCTTTTCCATCGTGCAGGCACCTGACGGCACAGGAAGCCTGTCTGCCTTCCTCTGAGGGGTCTGACAAGTGTAATCACACAGTCTAGCAGTGACACTAAAGAGTCCCTGGATACCAGATCTGTCGCTGGAGCAGGGCTGGCTGCAGGCTATGCCTCCAGAAGGCACCTGCAGGAGGTTTCCACCTGACTCCCAGCCACCTTCTCCCTGCCGGTCCCCCCGCCCTCTGGGGCTGGGCTGGCCAGACTGCCTGGGGGCGGCTGCATGGGGCCTGGGCACTCTGAGCTCTCACGACCCGATTCTGGAAAACCTAGCCAGAAAGAGTGCTGAGAGGTGTTGCGGAGGGACTGGGACTGGTGGAGTGCTGTCTGGGTCCCCTGGGGGTCCTGGGCAAGTGTGGGAGGGACAGACAGCTCAGGGCAGAGGCAGCTGTGTGCTTCTTTCCCCTAGTAAGTCAGGAAGGACGCAGTGCGGTCCTGGGATGAAATCACCTCGGGGAGGAATCACCCCCAACCCCTCGTCCCTGCTCCTCATGGCCAGTCGAAGACCTTGTTTTTTATTTTCCTGGGCAAACAGAAGTGAACGTCACACACTCCCACCACCACCTCCACAGAGCTCCCTGTGCCCACGTGGTCTGGTCCTCTGTCCTGTGACTACAGAGGAGCCACCCAGCTCCAGTGCAAAGCCAGTCCCTGCACTAATTATATACCCGATCTTTAAAAAAACTGCTCTTGACCTCACCCTCCCCGACAGCTCCAGGCCCATTTCTCTCTTTCCTGTTGCAGCGAAGCCCCAGAAAGGGTGTCAGTGCTTGTTGGGTCCAAGCCTGTTATTCAATTTCTCTCTTGAACCCATCCCACCAGAACTGCTGCGAGGACCTCCAAACCCAGCGGTCAGTCCTCCACCCTCGGCAGCAGCAGGTGACACGTCGGCCACGTCCTCTCCCTTGAAGCCCTTTCTTCACATGGTTTCCTCCGCTGGCTGTTCCTCAGTCCCCCCTACAGGTTCCTCACCATTTCCCAGCCCCTGAACATCAAGGGGTCTCAGGGTTCAGGCTTCAGACCACTCTTCTTCCCTGTCTATACCTAGTCCCTGCATGATTCTTTCCAGGACATTCCATCTACCCTCCAGTGGCTTCCCCAGGTCACTCATTTAAATCCAAAGTCCCTACTGCAGCCCACAGACACATGTGATCAAGCCCTTCTGTGTCATCTCAGGCACACCTGATCAAGTCCCTCTGATGTCATCACCAAACAAATTGTTAAATGAACAAATGGGTGGGCAGCGGGGGAGGCAGTGCTCATGGCCAAGCCAGCATCGCCATCCTTTCCTCCCCAGGCCGATCTGCCTCACGCTCCCTGCCCCCAAAGATCTTCTTAGCCCCTTCCCTGTCCTTCATGAGATCCACCTGACAACCAGCCCAGGCCCTGATGGTTTCCCCAGTACTTGGCTACCCCCTTTTTCCATCTTCCTTTGCAAGGCAGCCGTGGGAGCTGCTGATGGTTTCTGGAGCAGGCCAGGCTTTTTCATACCCCTGCACCTTCGCACCTGCCAGTCTGCCTGGAACTTCCTTGTTATCCTTCACCCTGCTTGTACTATTCTTCCTTCAAGACCCAACTCAGGTGTCATCTCCTTCAGGACTACTTCCCTGCAGCACCAAACTAAGGAGTGCACCAGCTGAGCTGCTGCCCAGGGCACATCTTTTGAGAGGCCCTCAGTCATCACTGAAACTTACAGACCTGAAGGAAATTTTGTTTAGCAGAACTCCTCTCAGACAGAGTCCTGGGAGATGTCCTTTGATAAGCAGCTGGGGGTATGGATGTTGGTGGGGAGCAAGACCCTCAAAAAGAAAGAAGGAGAGTCTGTTACCTTTTGGGCTTTTGTTTTGAGAGGTAGGATGCAAATGTGGGGGCAGAACTGAATTGCTCAGGACCTAAGGGACAGGCTGAGCCTCTTATCAAAACAGATGAAGATATTGGTTAGAATAGGCACCGGATTGTGTCTTCCTGGGCGGGGGCTTTTGTGGGTGTTCACTGGGCTCTGCTTGCTCCCCAGTCTGGGTTAGAAGCCCCCAGTTCTCTACTCACTTAGCATCTTCTATCCCAGCAAGAACTGCCATGCACAGTGAATTTCTGTATCCCTCCCGTAGACTGTGGTCTCTTGGAGGGTGAGGTATGTGTTGTTTCTATCTTTATGACCCTAGCTATTAGCATATGACTGCCATGCAGTAGATATTTAATAAATGTTTATTGATTGAATGGCTGGAGTTTCCCCTTTTCATCACCATGTACACAGGCTGATTGCTTCCCATGCCTGAGACTCGAGAGTTGGAATCCATTCTGAGCTCACTGTGTCATCAGCTTGTGGGTATACAGATTAGATCATGAATATGTCATAGGATGTTTGGGGAACACTAGAGGATGCACTGGGCTCAGGTTCAGGAAACACAGGGTTCTCTTCACTATGTGGTCCTGAGATGGTCATTTTCCTCTAAGGATCTATCTTTCCATGAGAAAGAAGTTGGAGTAATGGATATTAAAAGCCTTTCTCACTCTGAGAGGAGCTATGGGGGTAGGGGAGTGTTCCTGAGATTTGGAGTCAAAAGAACTGACTCATCCTCTGCAAACCTGTTTCCCCATCTCTGAAATGGGGGTGGTTGAACAACCTAACAGACGTGAACGTGCTTGGAAAGCTACATGGGACTGTGTCCACGGCAAGGGTTGCAGACAAAGCTGCTATGTGTGAGCGTCCCCGATGTCTAGCAGCCACCATCTGCCTTGTAATCTAACCCTGATTCACATCCCTAAAGACCTTGGGGACCTTCATTCTTACTCTCATTCTGTCCTCTACCTTCTCATTCATTCAACACTTTTATTGGATGCCCACTGTGTGTCAGGCCCCGAGGCTGCAATTGTACAAAATAGAACAAAACTAGGTATAACTTCAGCCCTTAGGAGCGAGTGGTCTAGTGGGTGGCAATGGCTATGACCATTTACTGATGCTCTGTGCCAGGCACTGAGTTAGGGGCTTCCACCGTGATGAGCTCATTTCATCCTCACATATTACTGTCTCCATTTCGTAGATGTGGAGGCTAAGAGCCGAAGGGCTAAGTTACTTGCCCAGCTAGAAATGGCAGAGAGAGGATGGGAATCCAGGTCGTTTGGTTTAAGAGCCTGAGCAGCCCCCCACCCCTGCCCCATTAAGCTGTACCACCTTGCTGGGCCCGTGTTCACACCTAGTTGCTAATGATGGAGGGGTACGTGACACCTGCCTAGAGCTCATATCCGCCCCCCCTCCACACATAGAGGGAGTGAGGAGGTCCCGGCCCAGCTCAGAGGCAGACATCACCTGGGGCCTCCTATGGGACCAGACTTACTGAGCCCTTGGACATCCACTCACCTGGATGAATGGCCCAGGACACAGAGTGAGAGGACCTGGGGCTGTGCCCTTCCTATGCTCCCACAGGTGGGGAGAAGCAGCCCCCTGCACCCCCTCCGCTTCTGCCGTTCCCTTTGTTCTTGCTCCCAAGTCACAAGGTGACAGCCTGCTCCTCCTTCCTGAGGAAGCTGTCATCTGAGTCAACACAGGGGTCTCTGTCAGAGCTGCTCAGAGGAGGATCTAGAAAAACCCTGCCACTGTGGAGCCAGAGCCTGCGGGGCTTGACATCTATGAAAGGGGTTTTGGACAGACACCTCACACCCTCGGACTCTCTACTGATGACAGCAAGAGTCTCCCAGAGATGGAAGGGGGCTAAGATAGCGTTTAATTCTCACTGTTGTCTCCTATAAGCCCTTCTGTGGGTGTTGGTGTTTGAATATGTGCAGAAGAGTGTCCACGTGTGCAGGTGCATGCACGTGTATTCACGGGGGCTGTCTGGAGGCACGTCTCTGCTCCTCTGTGTGCGTGTGTCTTCCTGGATGTGTCTGTTGGTTAGCTCTTGCCGCATAAGAGCTCACGCTATTTATCACCACCCAGGCATCTGTGGATTGTCTGGGCTTGGCTGATTCAGGCTGGGCTCTGCTGGAGTGGCTCTGCTGCACGTCTCTCACCCTCCTGCTGGGACCCACAAGCTAGACCAGGCGTGTTCTTTTCATGGTGTTGACGTAAGGGCCAGAGCGGAAACAAGTGGAAACACATGAGGCCTCTTAAAGCCTCGCCTTGGAACTGGCACTCCATCACATCTGCCTTATTCTATTGGCCAAAGCAAGTCACGTGACTGAATGCAAAGTTAAGGGCAGGGAAGTATACTCTGCTCCTCTCAGTGGGAATCACCAAAAAGTCACATGGCAAAGGATGGGAATCCAGGGAGGGTCAATATTTTGTGTTGTCATCATATGCACGCATATATGTTTGCATATGCTTATGCACATGTAGGCAGGGTGTTTGTGCATGTGCATGAAGGCGTATAGCTCTAAGTGTGCACAGGTACCATTTCACATGTATGCAAATGTGTGTGTAGCTGTGTACATGCATGGAATGTCAAGCTGACCATGTACCTGCGTTTCTTTGTGTCTGTCTGCATAAGAGCATCCCTCAGACACACGCATACAGCACTCAGCCTGTCTACACCAGGAGAAAGAATGGACCGATCCTATAAAGTAAGCCAAACTCTCACCGAGATACCTGTGGGACCTTCCAGCGAGTCGCCTGCCATCTGCATGTGCTGAGGTAGATCTTGCCCTGTTAGTGGCCCTGGGAAAATTCACTGGTCAGTTTTCTTGTAGTCTATTATTACCCAGATGTCTGTGTGTTCCAAACAATTGTTTTTAAATTGCTTCATTAGTCTGTCTGGGCAGACCAAATCCTGCTACACTAGGCTGGCTCAGATTCTCTGGAACAGGGCTGGTGGGAGCTGGGCAGGTAGCTTGCTTGCTAATGTACCTCCTAGAAGGGGGTGCAACAGGGGGTGCCCCCAGAGGAGATGTGGAGGAGGTGCCCCACCCCCCAACAGAAGTGGCAGCTTTGGAAGGCATGAACGCTGGGGGAAGAGAGAGCTGGTTTCAAGTCCAGAATCCGCCTTTTACAGACTGCATGGCCTTGTGTAAGCCCCTTGAGCCTCAGTTTCCCCTTCTGCCCAATGGAGTCATTGTCCCACTATTGTGGGTGAGTGTGAGGATGGAGGGAGGCGCTGCAGTGTCTGGCTTACCTGGCCAGTGCCTGGAACATGGGTGGCCCCTTCCCTCTTTTTCCACAAAGAGCCTCTGACCTCTCTGCAGAGGCCGGGCCACCATCAGGGTTGAGTAGTTAGGTAGATGGCATCAGTGGCCCCTCAGGTGAGTCACTGATATTCCAGGTGACTTTACCCGAGGACCCACATCTAACAGACCCTTCTGTCCCCAAGAACAACCCTGAAGGCAAAGGTCAGGACACAGGACCTAGAGTCGCATTGCCTGGGCTCAGATCCTTGCTCCCCACTCACCAGCGGCATGCCCGTGGGCTAGCTGCCTAGCTTCCCCAAAGCCTGGGGTGTTCCTCTGAAAGCAGGGATGGTAAGAGTTCCCAACTCACAGGGTATGTTTTCTGCATAATCGAAGCTCCTCCCTGTGATCCCGTAACTCCATCTCCCTCTCTGGGATGGAAATCATCCTGGAGGTCTTACCCATGTCCCTGCCCCCCTAGCCAGAGGGTCTTGAAGACAGACTCTTCTCTCAGTGACTCAGGGTCAGTGTTGGTGCCCACCATACTGTGCAGGGAGCCACGCGGGGCTGGGCTATACTGTTTCCTCCTCTTCTTAGCTGTCACTCCTCCTGCAGCCAGGGTGCTACAGACGGGCTCCCGCAGCCCTGCTTCTCATTCACCATGGACACGTTTTCTGTTAAGGGCCACATAAGGAATATTTTAAACTCTGTGGGCCAACTATGATCTCTGACACATATTCTTCTCCATGTTTTGTTGTTTGTTTCAACCCTTTAAACATGGAAAAACCATTCTGAGCTTGACAGTCACTCCAAAACAGGCTGGATGTGGTCCTTGGGGTGTCGTTTGCTGACCCCTGGAGAGACAAGTAAACACACTACGTTAAAAATCTATGTTGAACAAATGTTCCCAAGCCTGTGAATGAGAGCACAGCATGGCTCTGGGTCAGGAATTTCAGGTACTTGAAGGCATTTTCCCCTCATGCTAGTCAGAGGTTGTGTTCCCGAGGCTTCTGGACTCCTGTCCTTTTCTTTAGCGGGCTACGATTGCCCCCCCCACCCCCGCCTCCAACCCCCCCCCCCCCCCCGCCCCATACCCAGTGTTCGTTCGTTCAGCAGCGATTACGTCCAAGGCTAAGGCGAGGTCCAGGTGCCTCCCTGTAACTGGTGTTATTTATTTTTCAAAAAACCTTACGGGGTGGAAATTCTCATGCCCGTTTTAAACAGGGGGTCAGAGCTGACATGACAACTCTGGTCACTTGGCTCCAAAGCCATCACAACAGAGAGGACCCTGCAGGAGGATTTGGAGGGGACACGAAGAAAGAGCCGGGTGGGAAGGGAGGAGGAAGGGAAAGCGCGGGCTCTCGTTCAACCCTGTCCTATATTATAAAACTAACTGAATAGCACTGTGAGTTTTTGGAATGTGTTTTTAAATTTTTTTGGTAAAAGATGATATGCATTCATTCTTTATACAAATCAGTCACAGAAATGAACTAAGAAGAAAGAAAAATCACCCCAAATTCTACTCCCAGAAACAACCCCTAGTACCATTTTTTTTTTCTTAAAGGTCTGTATTTGAACTTCTGTGAATCCAAACTGCCTCAGCAGTGACTGTTCTGATTTTCACCACTTTTAGGACACGAAAACGCCCATGGGTCTGGGGCCATGGGGGACTTCATAAGAACTAAAATTTAATTTTAATAGGAGGCAAAAGGAAACCTAGTGCTTCCACAATGGCTTGTATCTGGCTCTCATTAAATGCTTCTTTTCTATCTGTTTGTTCAGCACGTATGTTGTGACGGCAAGAAAGATTTTTGCTCTGTTTGTTCGATCTTACAAGAAAATCTCCGTAGATGTTCCACTTGTCACTTATTACAAGAGACAGCCTTTCAGCGCCCGCAGTTAATGCGACTGAAAGTGAAGGATTTACGGCAGTATCTCATTCTTAGAAACATACCGATCGATACCTGTCGAGAGAAAGAAGACTTGGTAGATCTGGTACTGTGTCACCGTGGGCTGGGCTCTGAGGACAACCTGGACACGAACAGTCTGAATTCCTCAAGGTCCCAGACTTCTAGCTTTTTTACACATTCATTTTTTTCAAACTATACAGCCCCATCTGCTACCGTGTCTTCCTTTCAGGGAGAGCTTATGGGTGGAGAGCGGCCGGACCTTAGGATCTGGAGTACTGGCACAGGTACGAGGGTGTAATTACCCTGAAGGCCTGGCGTGTCGTCTGCTTTCGGCCAATATGGAGGGGGCTTTAGGGCTGAAGACTCCTTGCTGAGCCGGGGTTCCACGTGCTGCTGAACCCTGCACTTGCAGGCTCTCCTGATGTGAGGCTCCAAGCTCAGATGCTGCTCAGTTTTTGCAGGAGTTTTTCTTCCACTTGCCCGAACTGGACACTCACAGACATTTCGGCTATGAACTGCTCACAGCCTTCCTTGGTAACTTGCTTGCAGTACCGCAGGTCAGTATGACAGATATTCCCACACCGTTTGAAGGACAGGCACTGGTCAGTGACCTTATTGCAGTCTGACAGGTTGATTTCGGTTAAGCAGTCTCGGGTGGTGGTGCCCACAGTGGTGAGCAGGTTGATGGACTGGGTAGTCACGTGGTTACAGTGACTAAGGTGGAGCTTGGAGAGCAGGGGCATGTGGTGAATGATAAGCTGCAGGGAGGCATCTGTGATGTCCAGGCCGGCCAGACGCAGCTCCACAATGCTCCGGAGCTCACTCCGATGGTCCATCTGACCTGGCCTGTTATCTGTAGGCGGGGACAGGAGATCCCGCATCTGGGCATCCTTTAGTCCTTCTACCCACTGGACCTCCAGGGTCCGGAGCAGCGGACAACTGGAGCTACAGAGGGCTGAGACTGCGATCCATGAGCAGCCTGACAGCACCAGTTCTCGGAGCCCAGGCAAGCGGTTGATGAGCCAGCTCGGCTGTTTCTTGGAGATATTGGTCCAGCTGAGGTCCAGGGAGACAGGCTGTCGCCGATGACGCCGTTCAGCATCAGGGGTGTGATGGACTTGCAGCGGTTCAGGTCGATGCGGGTCCGTAACCGCTTATCACAGCACTAGCGGTTCCAGGTCCTGCAGACCCGCGTGCAGACACCCAGGTCTTGGTGCTGAGGTAGCTGAAGACGGCCATCCACACCTCCCTGTGCACAATGTGGGCCGCCCTATCGTCCAGGGGCGGCGAGTCGGGCGGGGGGGCTGACGGGGATCACAGGTCGCTCCATCTGGATGCACTTGGGTGGGGACACGGAGGGAGGGGGCCGGGAGATGACTCGGGGTGGGCTGTGCAGGCCGGGCCCCAGCTGGGCCCCTTTGCTGAAGCGGTGAGGGCACTCACAGAGGCCCAGGGGCCGCTTGGGCTCCTCGTTCTCGCTCTCAGGCTCCGACTTGATGGGCTGGTGGTTCTCGCGGGCCAGGCTGCTCTCCGTCTTCTGCATCTCCTGGTTGAGCTCCTTGCTCGGCTCCTTGTTGGGGAGCCGCCGCTTCCGGCGCATCTTCACCTTCCTCTTCTCCTCGGGGCCCTCCGTCCCCTCCATGCTGGGGCCGCGGTGGGGGAGCTGGAGCGGGAGTGGTTGCTCTCCGTCGTCTTGGGGGGCGCCTCGGGCAGGTCGTCCTCCGGCTCCTGCTTGAAGCGCCTGAGAGGCTTGCTGGCCAGAGCCATTCGGTCCTCAGCGTTCTTCCAGGACCACCGCTTTTTCCTGAAAAGCTTATCTTCTTTGCCGGGTTTTAGCTGCTGCTGGAAGTAAGTGAGACTGGATCTCCACCAGGGGCTGAGGCTGCTGCCTAGAGGGGGCCTCGGCGAGAGGTGAGAGGAGGAACCGGGGGACGTTCGAAGCGTCGAGGCTCGAGGCTCGCTTGCGTCCACTCAGCTCCTGGGGCTTCTCGTATTTCCGCTTCCTCTTCAGGTGCACATCGTCTGACTTTCGGCGCAGGATGCCGTCAGGGGGCACCTTCTTGGGGTGCTCGTCTGGCCTGCGCCGGGGCGCCTCTTCACACTCACTCCTCCACTTGGCAGGCTCCTGCCCCTCCTTGCTGTCCTGGTTCATCTTCTGCTCCTTGAGCAGGGAACTGGGCAGGTTTGAGGCGTACTTAAAGCCGGGGCCACGCTTTTAAGCCAGGGCCACGCTTTCGTTTCCCGGTCTTGCTGGCGTGCTTACACTTTGGACACGCCCAGCAGTTTGGAAACTCCTCGTTGACCACGCCCTCTGACTCCTTAACCTTAAGGCATCCAGGGTGCATGATTTCGCTGCAGATGAGCGCCCCATGAGCGTAAGGTTAAACTTGCCTTCTTCCTCTCCCACTGCGTCCTCTTTTCCTGCCTCGCCACACACTAGACACACGGCGGTGTGGGGCAGCGCAGGTGCGATGCACTGCCGCATTTTGCAGCTTTGCGGCGTCCAGCCGGGGCCGCCGATCTTCTTCATGTCCTTGCAGAAGTGGCGCTCTCCACACTCCGTCCGCAGGCAGGCCTCGCACTTGCGGCATCGCGTCCGGCGCCGGCGAGCTCCCGCCGTGGTCCGGTGGGCGGCCAACTTCACCGCGGAGGCGGGGCCCAGCTTCCCCTTGGGCCGACCTACGACCCGGTTCTGGTCCGGCTCCGATTCATAGTCGTCGTCCTCGGCGCTTACGGACATGGCCGTGGCTCATGGTGGGCCCAGGCTCGCGCGCGCCGACATGGCTGGAGCGGCGCCGCCGCCGCCGCCGCCGCCGCCGCCGCCGCCCGCCCGGAGCAGGCTCGACTCGCCCTGGCTCGGGCTCGGACTCCCTAGTACCATTTTGGTGAACATTTTCAGACACCTCTGTCTGATTGTAAACACATACATACACGGCTTTAAATGAACAGGAGCAGACTCCACATGCTGTTGTGTAAAGTCCTTTTTTTCCTCCCAACAATATGTTGTGGACATCTTTCCATGCCAATAAATACAAAGCAACAGCAGTTAAATGACTGCATGATATTCTATCACGTGTACGAACGGGAGTTTTAAATGCAAAAGAGGCATAGGGTCCCCTGGCTCCCAAAGTGGGTGTTAGTGGGACAACGCTCAGATGGCAGCCTGGGGGGCCTGAGCCATGACACCATGGCTGCCAGGGCCAGGGGTGTCAGACTCACCCCATCATAGATCAAGTCACACCAGGTGGACTCCTGCAAAATCAGGCTCTGGAGAGCAGCCTCGAGCGGGGCTACTGGAGAGAATCAGTGGCCCCAACTCGCTCCCAGAAAGGCACTGCCATCCTCACAGACCCCGCTCTCCCGGGGTTTCTTTCTGAGGTGCCCCAGTATGGCGTGGCAGTCATCTCCATTTTATGCAGCAGCAACGATATTCCAAACATGCATGACAGAAAAATGAAGCCAATTATTCCTTGAGAGAGTATGGTGAGTGACTAAGCACAACTCACTGATTTTGTGATCCTGGGCAAGTTGGTAAAAATTCTCTCAATGCAGTTTCCCCATCTGTAAACTGGGGATAATCGTAGTCCCTAAATCACAGAGCTGTTGAGAGAATTAAATGAGATCATTGAAACCAGCTCTGAATACACTGTCTGGTGTTCAGTCAATGTCAGTTCCCCTCCCACCTCAACATCCCCACCTCCTCCGCTTCATCCTTTCTGGAGAGACCTGCAGCTTGTTTCTGACACCAGCCTAGACAAACAAGGGATGGAGAAGAGCCTCTCCATTGAGGGATGGGCTCTCCAAGGAATGACTGGGGGGTCCTGGGGGTCAGACAGGAGAAGAAGACTTGGGGTGGTGATCTTGGTTTTCTGATCCCTGCAGGGAGCAAATGAACAAGGGAGGGATGAAGGACTCAGGATTAGACCTCCGTCAATGGGGGAAGATGCTGGGACACCCAGGATGGGTCAGTAAGAGCAGAAGTTTCTAATAGGAGAGCTTCAATGTGCTACCTCGAGGAGTAATAAGCGCCCCATCACTGCCCATTGCTGTAGGCACTCGGGCGGAGATGACCCGAGAGAAATCTTTCCAGGTCTGAGCCGATGAGAACAGAGGTCAGCCTGTGGTTGCTCGCCAGCCTGATGGGAGGCAGAGGGTACAGAGGGGCGAAGGTAGTGCTTCTCACCTGCTCTTCGGGGGCAGGCTGGCCCCAGCTGCTGCCTCTGCGATTTGCATTCAGCCCTTGTCTGTGAGGAGCTCTGCACGCAGCAGTCTGCTCCCAGAGATGTGCTATTTTAAGTGCTTCCCCTCCGCCCCTAAGGGTGCCATGTGTTTATCTTGCTTTCCAGTTAAATGGGAAAATCAATTTCACTCTTACCTTAGGAAGGTTTGGGGTGGGGGCCGTCGGGTGGCTTCATTTCATTAAAATGAAAGTGTGGGGTGGGGGGCAGGAAGGGCTGCAGAGTCCCACCCCTGCGGCCAGTTACGAATAAACAATAGGCTGGGTCCACAGCCTGTTCCTCCCCCCTCAGCCCAGATTGTAGGGCCACAGGAGGCCAAGGGTTGACCTATGATGGGCGACAGGACTGTGGGATAGAGGGGAAGAGAGAGGAGCCCAGCTCATCACTGCTGTGTGTGTGTGCACGTGCACATACGTGTGCGTGTGTGTGAGAGAGAGAGATGGGGGAGAAAAAGAGAGAGGAATGGGAGAGAGAGGTGTCTTGGGCTTTTGTTTCCCTGAATGCCCACTTAGAGAATAAGCTCAACATTTATTGAACACCTATGTGCATTCCAGGGACTGTACTAGGCACAGAAAATCTGGCAGTGAACAATTTGCAGTCTCTGCCCTTAAAAAGCTGTTCAGCAGAGAAGAAAGGAGGCCAGTAACTGCTAAGCTCCTAATATGTGACATCCTGATATTCAGAATTATCTCATTTAATCCTCGGGTCGTGATTACCTCTCCATTCAATGTAGGAAAATCGAGCTGCGCGTTCCCTGGGGAGGACGAGAGTCTCTCATTTATGGCTATAGTTCCAGCCTCTGGAATAGGGTCTGGCTGACACGTGGTGCTGATGCTGATAGAATGAGAGAAGACGGGTGGAGTAATTCCTTTGTAGAGGAACAGAGCAAACGCTGTACATGTCACTTCTTTTATTCTTATACCTGCCTGAGGAGGTGGTTCCTGTCAGCCTCTTTCACAGATGAGGAAACTGAGGCTCAGACAGATGAATTTCCTGGCCCAAGGTCACACAGCTGCAGAGGCTGGATTCTGAGGGCCACTGCTCCAGGCAGCCTAGTCTGTCCCGTAGATGAGGGAGAAATACAGTTCTGGGGTGGATGCTTAGTCAATCCTTTCCCAGCACTCTGAGGATCACACGGGGAACAAGAGTTAGTTAGGATTGCTGCTGGGGGGACACTAGGGGTCTGGGCTGGAGGGGTAATAGCTGTTGAATGTGAATAGTCAGCGCTGCCATTGAATTTGGACCTCCAGGCCCTGAGTCAGGTTTCTACACCTCTCTGCAAGAGGAAAGGGGTGTGTGTGTGCATGCGCACACATGTGTGTGTGTATGGCTTGAGTTAGTCTAAGTATATATGTATGCATGCATGGGCGTGGCATGGCCCTGAGCTCTAGTCACCATTTTCTTGGATGGACATGGCTCTGACTTAGGTTCTGGGTCTTGGCTGGACTGTTTCAGGCTCAACTGGGCTAGGCTGAGTCTGACCACCCTCCTTGCCCTCCCCTGTTATAGCTGCCCCCTTGGTGGTCTGCATTTCTACTATCAATCTTCTCAGAAGTTACCAGGGAATCCCAGCTCCAGCCCTCAGTCCAAGGAGCTGCTCAGACCCTCCTGCTCTGAGACCTGAGGCAGCCACATCCATCTCTCCTTCTATAGGGCAGGAGGTGTCTGATCTATAAGAGAAGGATCAATCTCTCCTGTCTCTGGAAATGTTCAATGAGAAGAGCCTTTGGAGTTGAAGGTTTAGAGAAAGGGGAGATGGAAGACTAGAAGTGGAGAATTCCTACAGAGCTGTCAACCTGCAGTGAAATGTGGGTAGTAAATCTGCCTTTACAGCCATCCTTCCCCAAGACCACCCACCCCAGGGGCTTCAGAGGAAGCAGACTGAAGGCTGCTGGGATAAAAGCTTGGGTTTGGCTGACCACTTTTTTCCCTATCCATCCAAGTATTTAACTAATACTTAATGAAAATCCTTAGGTTCCAAGCTATTTAAATAATCTCCCTACCTTCCATGTGAATCACACCTCCATGCGTTGGGTTGATGAAGGGCACAGCCATAAATCAGACGAGGTTCCTGTCTTCAAGGAACTTACAATCCAAAGGGAATCAGACATGGAAACAGTCAACAAGGCAGATGCTCCGATGGAGACATGAGGAAAAAGCGGTGAGAGTGAATACATGGGGACAATTTGTTCTGATAGAGGACTTCAGGGCAAGGCTTACCGAGGAAGTGGTGTTTGAGCTGCCCCTGATAGGATGGGCAGGGATTTAAAAGCTGCCAAAGCTGGTAAGGAGTGAGCCAGCCTAGGGAAACCACCATGAAAGATGTTCAGTGACCTGATGTACACGGTGGTCTAGGGGCTGTGAGTGGGCTCGATCAGGGAAGGGTGGGGCTGGAATATGCCCAGAACCACAGTATCCTGAGGCCACTGTGGGTTCAGTACTCTGCTAGAGACTTCACAACTCTCCTTTTATCCTCATGGCTATCTTTCAAGGTCAGCATGATATCCCTAATTTACAGGTAAGGTACCTGAGGCCCAAAGTGGACAAGTGATTTGTCCAAGATCAGACAGTAAGTGGCAGAGCTGGGATTCGAACCTGAGTCTATATGACCCCAGAGGTGGTGCAGCCAGAAATGACAGGCTTAGGCATTTGGGGTTTATGATGGAGGCAGTGGGGTGGTGGGGCTTGAAGTCTTGAAGATTTTTGAGGAGAAGAATAGAAGAGCCTCAACTATTGCCTTAAGAAGATCATCTTAGGTAGAGGAGCTTCAAGATGGCGGAACAGTAAAACACAGAGATCACCTTCCTCCCCACAGATACATCAGAAATACATCTACATGTGGAAAAATCCTACAGAACACCTACTGAATGCTGGCAGAAGACCTCAGACCTCCCAAAAGGCTCTTGGTGCTCCAGCCGGGTGTCAGGGCAGTGCCACTGAGGTGGGAGAGCCAAGTTCAGGACACTGGTCCACAAGAGACCTCCCAGCTCCACGTAATATCAAACGGCGAAAACCTCCCAGAGATCTCCATCTCAACGCCAAGACCCAGCTCCACTCAACGACCAGCAAGCTACAGTGCTGGACACCCCATGCCAAACAGCTAGCAAGACAGGAACACAACCCCATCCAGAGCACAGAGGCTGCCTAAAATCATAATAAGGCCACAGACACCCCAAAACACACCACCAGATGTGGACCTGCCCACCAGAGAGACAAGATCCAGCCTCATCCACCAGAATACAGTCACTAGTCACTTCCCCTCCACCAGGAAGCCTACACAATGCACTGAACCAACCTTAGCCACTGGGGACAGACACCAAAAACAATGGAAACTACGAACCTGCAGCCAGTGAAAAGGAGGCCCCAAACACAGTAAGTTAAACAAAATGAGAAGACAGAGAAACACACAGCAGATGAAGGAGCAAGGCAAAAACCCACCAGACCTAACAAATGAAGAGAAAATAGGCAGTCAACCTGAAAAAGAATTCAGAATAATAATAGTAAAGATGATCCAAAATCTTGGAAATAGAATGGAGAAAATACAAGAAACCTTTACCAAGGACCTAGAAGAACTAAAGAGTAAACAAACAGAGATGAACAACACAGCAAATGAAATCAAAAATTCTCTAGAAGGGATCAATAGCAGAAAAACTGAGGCAGAAGAACGGATAAATGACCTGGAAGATAAAATAATGGAAATAACTACTGTAGAGCAGAATGAAGAAAAAAGAATGAAAAGAATTGAGGACAGTCTCAGAGACCTCTGGGACAACATTAAATGCACCAACATTCGAATTATAGGGGTTCCAGAAGAAGAAGAGAAAAAGAAAGGGACTGAGAAAATATTTGAAGAGATTATAGTTGAAAACTTCCCTAATATGGGAAAGGAAATAGTTAATCAAGTCCAGGAAGAACAGAGAGTCCCATACAGGATAAATCCAAGGAGAAACACGCCAAGACACATACTAATCAAACTATGAAAAAATTAAATACAAAGAACAAATATTAAAAACAGCAAGGGAAAAACAACAAGTAACACATAAGGGAATCCCATAAGGTTAACAGCTGATCTTTCAGCAGAAACTCTGCAAGCCAGAAGGGAGTGGTAGGACATATTTAAAGTGATGAAAGAGAAAAACCTACAACCAAGATTACTCTACCCAGCAAGGATCTCATTCAGATTTGACAGAGAAATTAAAAGCTTTACAGGGCTTCCCTGGTGGTGCAGTGGTTGAGAGTCCGCCTGCCGATGCAGGGGACATGGGTTCGTGCCCCGGTCTGGGAAGATCCCACATGCCGCGGAGAAGCTGGGCCCGTGAGCCATGGCCACTGAACCTGCGCGTCCGGAGTCTGTGCTCCGCAATGGAAGAGGCCACAACAGTGAGAGGCCCGCATACCGAAAAAAAAAAAAAAAAAAAAAGCTTTACAGACAAGCAAAAGCTAAGAGAATTCAACACCACCAAACTAGCTTTACGACAAATGCTAAAGGAACTTCTCTAGGCAGGAAATACAAGAGAAGGAAAAGACCTACAATAATAAACCCAAAACAATTAAGAAAATGGTAATAGGAACATACATATCGATAATTACCTTAAATGTAAATGGATTAAATGCTCCAACCAAAAGACATAGACTGGCTGAATGGATACAAAAACAAGACCCGTATATATGCTGTCTATAAGAGACCGACTTCAGACCTAGGGACACATACAGACTGAAAGTGAGGGGATGGAAATAGATATTCCATGCAAATGGAAATCAAAAGAAACCTGGAGTAGCAATTCTCATATCAGACAAAATAGACTTTAAAACAAAGACTATTATAAGAGACAAAGAAGGACACTACATAATGATCAAGGGATCAATCCAAGAAGAAGACATAACAATTGTACATATTTATGCACCCAACATAGGAGCACCTCAATATATAAGGCAAGTGCTAACAGCCATAAAAGGGGAAATCGACAGTACCACAATCATAGTAGGGGACTTTAACACCCCACTTTCACCAATGGACAGATCATTCAAAATGACAATAAATAAGGAAACACAAGCTTTAAATGATACATTAAACAAGATGGACTTAATTGATATTTATAGGACATTCCTTCCAGAAACAGCAGAATACACATTCTTCTCAAGTACTCATGGAACATTCTCCAGAATAGATCATATCGTGGGTCACAAATCAAGCCTTGCTAAATTTAAGAAAATTGAAATTGTATCAAGTATCTTTTCTGACCACAACGCTATGAGACTAGATATCAATTACAGGAAAAAATCTGTAAGAAATACAAACACATGGAGGCTAAACAACACACTACTTAATAACCAAGAGATCACTGAAGAAATCAAAGAGGAAATAAAAAAATACCTAGAAACAAATGACAGTGAAAACACAACGACCCAAAACCTATGGGATGCAGCAAAAGCAGTTCTAAGAGGGAAGTTTATAGCTGTACAAGCCTACCTTAGGAAACAAGAAACATCTCAAATAAAAAATCTAACCTTACACCTAAAGCAATTAGAGAAAGAAAAACAAAAACCCCCAAAGTTAGCAGAAGGAAAGAAATCATAAAGATCAGATCAGAAACAAATGAAAAAGAAATGAAGGAAATGATAGCAAAGATCAATAAAACTAAAAGCTGGTTCTTTGAGAAGATAAACAAAATTGATAAACCATTAGCCAGACTTATCAAGAAAAAAAGGGAGAAGACTCAAATCAATAGAATTAGAAATGAAAAAGGAGAAGTAACAACTGACACTGCAGAAATACAAAGGATCATGAAGGATTACTACAAGCAACTATATGCCAATAAAATGGACAACCTGGAAGAAATGGACAAATTCTTAGAAAAGCACAACCTTCCGAGACTGAATCAGGAAGAAATAGAAAATATGAACAGACCAATCACAAGCACTGAAATTGAAACTGTGATTAAAAATCTTCCAACAAACAAAAGCCCAGGACCAGATGGCTTCACAGGCGAATTCTATCAAACATTTAGAGAAGAGCTAACACCTATCCTTCTCAAACTCTTCCAAAATGTAGCAGAGGGAGGAACACTCCCAAACTCATTCTACGAGGCCACCATCACTCTGATGCCAAAACCAGACAAAGATGTCACAAAGAAAGAAAACTACAGGCCAATATCACTGATGAACATAGGTGCAAAAATCCTCAACAAAATACTAGCAAACAGAATCCAACAGCACATTAAAACAATCATACATTATGTTCAAATGGGGTTTATCCCAGGAATGCAAGGATTCTTCAATATACACAAATCAATCAACATGATACACCATATTAACAAATTGAAGGAGAAAAACCATATGATCATCTCAATAGAGGCAGAGACAGCTTTTGACAAAATTCAACACCCATTTATGATAAAAAAAACCCTCCAGAAAGTAGGCATAGAGGGAACTTTCCTCAACATAATAAAGACCATATATGACAAACCCACAGCCAGCATCGTCCTCAATGGTGAAAAACTGAAACCATTTCCACTAAGATCAGGAACAAGACAAGGTTGCCCACTCACACCACTATTATTCAACATAGTTTTGGAAGTTTTAGCCACAGCAATCAGAGAAGAAAAAGAAATAAAAGGAATCCAAATTGGAAAAGAAGAAGTAAAGCTGTCACTGTTTGCAGATGACATGATACTATACATATAGAATCCTAAAGATGCTACCAGAAAACTACTAGAGCTAATCAATGAATTTGGTAAAGTAGCAGGATACAAAATTAATACACAGAAATCTCTTCCATTCCTATACACTAATGATGAAAAATCTGAAAGTGAAATTAAGAAAACACTCCCATTTACCATTGCAAGAAAAAGAATAAAATATCTAGGAATAAACCTACCTAAGGAGACAAAAGACCTGTATGCAGAAAATTATAAGACACTGATGAAAGAAATTAAAGATGATACAAATAGATGGAGAGATATACCTTGTTCTTGGATTGGAAGAATCAACTTTGTGAAAATGACTGTACTACCCAAAGCAATGTACAGATTCAATGCAATCTATCAAACTACCACTGGCATTTTTCACAGAACTAGAAAAAAATTTCACAATTTGTATGGAAACACAAAAGACCCCGAATAGCCAAAGCAATCTTGAGAAAGAAAAATAGAGCTAGAGGAATCAGGCTCCCTGACTTCAGACTATACTACAAAGCTACAGTAGTCAAGACAGTATGGTACTGGCACAAAAACAGAAATATAGATCAATGGAACAGGATAGAAAGAACAGAGATAAACCCACACACATATGGTCATCTTATCTTTGATAAAGTAGGCAAGAATATACAGTGGAGAAAAGACAGCCTCTTCAATAAGTGGTGTTGGGAAAACTGGACAGCTACATGTAAAAGAATGATATTAGAACACTCCCTAACACCATACACAAAAATAAACTCAAAATGGATTAAAGACCTAAATGTAAGGCCAAACACCATCAAACTCTTAGAGGAAAACATGGGCAGAACACTCTATGACATAAATCACAGCAATATCCTTTTTGACCCACCTCCTAGAGAAATGGAAATGAAAACAAAAATAAACAAATGGGACCTAATGAAACTTAAAAGCTTTTGCACAGCAAAGGAGACCATAAACAAGGCGAAAAGACAGCCCTCAGAATGGGAGAAAATATTTGCCAGTGAAACAACTGACAAAGAATTAATCTCCAAAACATACAAGCAACTCATGTGGCTCAATATCAAAAAAACAAACAACCCAATCCAAAAATGGGCAGAAGACCTAAATAGACATTCCTCCAAAGAAGACATACAGATTGCCAACAAACATATGAAAGAATGCTCAACATCATTAATCATTAGAGAAATGCAAATCAAAACTACAATTAGATATCATCTCACACCTGTCAGAATGGCTATCATCAAAAAATCTACAAACAATAAATGCTGGAGAGGGTGTAGGGAAAAGGGAATGCTCTTACGCTATTGGTGGGAATGTAAATTGATACAGCCACTGTGGAGAACAGTATGGAGGTTCCTTAAAAAAACTACAAATAGAACTACCATACGACCCAGCAATCCCACTACTGGGCATATACCCTGAGAAAACCATAATTCAAAAAGTCATGTACCAAAATGTTCATTGCAGCTCTATTTACAATAACCAGGACATGGAAGCAACCTAAGTGTCCATCAACAGATGAATGGATAAAGAAGATGTGGCACATATATACAATGGAGTATTACTCAGCCATAAAGAGGAACAAAACTGAGTTATTTGTAGTGAGGTGGATGGACCTAGAGACTGTCATACAGAGTGAAGTAAGTCAGAAAGAGAAAAACAAAAGCCATATGCTAACACATATATATGGAATCTAAAAAAAAACAAAAAAGAAGAAAACGGTCAGAAGAACCTAGGGGCAAGGCAAGAATAAAGATGCAGACCTACTAGAGAATGGACTTGAGGATACGGAGAGGGGGAAGGGTAAGCTGGGACGAAGTAAGAGAGTGGCATGGACATATATACACTACCAAACGTAAAATAGATAGCTAGTGGGAAGTAGCCGCATGGCACAGGGAGATCAGCTAGTTGGTTTGTGACCACCTAGAGAGGTGGGATAGGGAGGGTGGGAGGAAGGGAGATGCAAGAGGAAAGAGATATGGGGACATATGTATATGTATAACTGATTCACTTTGTTATAAAGCAGAAACTGACACTCCATTGTAAAGCAATTATACTCCAATAAAGATGTTAGAAAAAAAAAAAAGGAGGATCATCTTATAAGGATGGTGGAGGATGGAGGAGGTGGGAGAGCTGTCAGTGGATTGCAAAATAGCCCAGGCTGGAGAGAAGGAGCAATGCTTGTAGAACTTTCCCCACCATCTCCCAGAACCCATGGGCAGGATAAGGCCATGTGGTCCACACTCCTGTGGACCTGACTTTGAGGCGTGAATCTCCTTGTAAACTACCTGGGCTTTGGGAATCCAACGAATGACTCCACCAGAATTCAAAATCACCTCAGCGTCCAATCACACTCCTCCAGCACAGGGGTGTTCATTTTATTCTGATTCTTGGATGCTTCTGACTGTTAAAAAAGTCTCCTTTTAGTTGAAATGAAACTTGCCTCTCTGCAGTCTCCACCCAATCAGTCCAATTCTCTCTCTTGGGACAAGAAAGAAAGGGTCTAATGCATATTTCATATGCCCAATCATCAGATACTCGATGACAATTCTCATGTCCTCCCAAACTCTTTTCATCTCTAGGCTATATAGTAATAATGGTAATAATGTGAATATTTATTGCGCCTTTCGTGTTCCGGGCACTGTGCTGAGAACTTTGCATATTCTGTCTAAGGGGTGGATCATGAGCAGCTTTGAAATGTCTTCATAAGGAGCTCCACTGTAATCCCAAAGGCATGAGGGCTTATTGCAGAATTTTAAGTAGAAGATAGGATATGTTAGGAAGACCACTCAGGTGGCCAGTGTGAAGAGTGCCCTGGTGAGGTGAGAATGAGGCAGGGAGGCTGTTGGAATAATCCAGGTGAGAAATGAATAAGATCTAAACTTCAGTGGTGGTAAAGGGTATGGCAGATGAGATAATTTGAGAGACATTCAAGTGTTAAATCTATAGAGCCTGGAAAGTAGCTGGACATGGGGAGTGAAGGAGAAAGAAGAAGCCAGGTTATCTCCAAATTTTTTGTCCCAAGTGGATTCTATGAGACAGAAAGTCTAAGAAGAGTATCTGGATCATTTGAGGGTGATGAGAAGGAGAGATTAGAAGGAGAAATTACTTTCAGCTTTGAACATATGGACTGTAGATGCCAGTGGGATACTATGCATTGATTTAGTTTATTCATTCATTCACTTAACAAGCCTTTATTGAGGATTAACTATGTACCATGCACTCTGCTAGGTGCTAAGGTTGTAAAACCTTGGTCACCTTTGTTCTTGAGGGGCTTTCTATCTAGTAGAGGGAAACAGATATGTAAATTTTCAAGTGTAAAAAATTCGTATTGCAAGATTTCCTTCAGTAGATGAATGGATAAACTGTGCTACATCCATACAATGGAGTATTACTCAGTGCTAAAAAGAAGTGAGCTATCGAGCCATGAAAAGACATGGAGGAACCTTAAATGTATACTACAAAGTGAAAGAAGCCAATCTGAAAAGGCTACATACTGTATGATCCCAATGATTTGACATTCTGGAGAAGGCAAAACTATGGAGATAATAACAAGATCAGTGGTTGCCTGGAGTTGGGGGGAGGGAGAAATGAATAGGTGGAGCATAGAGGAGTTTTAGGCAGTGAAATTATTCTGTATGCTATTATAATGGTGGATGCATGTCATTATACATTTGTCAAAACCTTTAGAATGTACAACATCAATAGTGAATCCTAATGTAAACTATGGGCTTTGGGTGATAATGATTTGTCAATGTAGGTTCATCGATTGTAACAGATGCACCATTCTGGTGGGGGAGGTTGATATAGGGGAGGCGTGCATGTGTAGGGACAGTGGGTATATGGAAACTGTCAGTACTTTCTACTTAATTTAGCAGTGAACCCAAAACTGCTCTAAAAATAGAGTCTATTCTAAAAATTAGTATTACAAGATGCTGAGATTGAAATCTGTATAGGGAATAGAATTCTAAAGGGGGAGGGGCAGTCAGCAAGGGCTTCATCATGGAGGTGACCCTTGACTTGTGAAAGGCATTAAATGGAGATAATGGATCTACCAGTCCATTATAGCTCGGGAGAGGGCTCTAGGCAGGAGATAATGATTGGGAATTCATCAGCTCATCAGCAAACACTGTGGAAGCCAAGGGAACCCAGGGATGAGTGTGTCAAGTTCAGAGGAAAAGAGCTGTGAAAGTGAGACCCCCCAAATATACCAATGCCTGAGGGGAGGAAAGACCTTGGAGGAGATGAGAAGGCATGTTCTGAAAGGGAGGTGGAAATGAGAAGAGAGGGACACTGGGTGAAAGGAGAATGCTAGAAAGTGGGGAGAGAGGCTTATTTTGTACAAGAGTGGCACAGGGGAACTCAGAAATGAGGCAAACAGATAAGTCTCTGAGAGCCAATTTGAATCAATGAACTAGAGCAGAGATTTGCTGGGTCATCTAAAACTGAAAAATCATTCTGGGGCCAGGAGCACTGGACTATAACCTATACTGTATGTCTAGGAAATCTCAAATAATAAGGGAGTTGGTCACAGAGCAGAAGAGTCCCCAGAGCCAAGATGAGCCATGCCCACCCCAGGGCTGTCTAGAAGAGAGGAAACTGGCTTTCAGTCTCAGAAAATTCTGTCCCTAAGGACAGAGACAGAGGGCCATATAACTTTGCCTTGTGTCTGTGGCAAGACCATCTCAAGGGCAAGATGGAGGGATGCAGAAGGCTGAGGTGGCCTCTGGCCCCTTCATTCAACAGCTTCTTTTGTTCAAAGTCTACTCCTCAAGCAGCCTTCCAGAATCCTTATAGATCTGCTCTTAAGATGCCAGGCCCTGAGCCCAGCCTTTCCAAGTTGGAAATTCGGTATTTATCTCCAGCTGCTCATCAAATCCTCCACATGCCCTTTCTTCTCCTCACCTGGCCTCGCACTTCATTGACAAAATGAAACTGCCTCACCTTCCCCCTACCAAATCTACTGACCTGCCGATATCTGGTAACTAAACCTACACTCAGAGTCTCCCCTTCTCTTACATGGATGAAGGACTCCTGTGCTTATGTCCAAATCCTCCATTTATTCCCATGACTCCACTCCAGCTAGCCGTCTTAAGGACTTTGCTCCTTCCGTTTCTCCCCCCGCCTAATCTTCACCTGCATCCTCGTCTGCAGGTGTGCATGTTCCAGAATGACCCGCCATTTTAAAAACCCCGCCATTGACCAGACATCTCCCTCCAGGTATTGTCCCATTTCCCTGCTTCTTTGAACAGCAAGACATTGCAAATAAATAATTGTCTACAGTCACTATAATCTCTTCTCCACCTATGATTCTCCCCCTGACATTTTCTACCTGGGCTCCCTTTCCCACGACTCCACTAAAACTGCTCTTGTCAAGATTACCTGGGATCCACATCTGACCAAATCCAATGCTTGCTCCTCATTGGCTCTCCACTGTGATGACTCCTCCCTCTTCCTTAAAACAGTTCCTCTCTGAGCTTCCAGGACACCCACCCTCCTCGATACCCTCCCACTTCATGTGCCTCTCTTCAGCAACTTTTGCAGGCTCCTCATGCTGTATTTGTTGGAGATCTGATAGCTCCCCAAACTGTGTCTTCAGCCTTGACCTCCACTGAGCCCCAGACTCACCTGTCACACTGCATAGTTGACTACACCCTGTAGATGTCTATCAGGCCTCTCTGATGTCACATGGCCAAAACTGAACTCTTCATTTTCTCACAAAAATCTATGCGCTATCTCAGGAAATAGAACCACCGTTTACCCCGGTGCTCAAACAAGACACTTGGGAGTCACCTGTGATTCCTCCTGTGTTCTTCTTTCCTACAACCAGGCCAACTATGAGTTCCACTGGTTCTACTTAGAAATTATATTCTGGCTCTGTCCAATTCTCTACATTTCTATGGCTACCACTTATAGGAGATGCTGTGGTGAGGCCAGGCACACATTCTCCCAGCTGCTGAGTCCTTCTCTAGGAATTCCCCTCAGCTGGAGAGAAAACCCCCTTTCCTGAGGTTATGCCCCCTTCCCTGACCCAGATCCCAGATCCAGTGACTGGTTGATTCGAGGGTGTGAAAGCCTGGCCCTCTTGCCTCAGTTCGGGACAGCTTGAGGGCCTGTCCCAGCTCTGCAGCTTCCCTTGGGTTGGGCGGAGGGCTCTGCTGCAATTTCATCAGTTTGATTTCTCCCTCTGCCCAATCCTGCTTGCCTCACTCTCCCATAGGTGCTGTTCCTGAGTGCATTCCTCAGTGAATTACCTGCATGCAAATCACAGAATTTCAGAGTCTATCTCTTGGGAAATCTGATCTATATCACTCTAGTCAAAACCACCTTGATTTCTCCCCTTTACCACCACAGTAGCCAACCAACTAATCTCCCTGCTTTGGCCCTTGCCTTCCCACAATCTATTCTCCATGTAGAAACCAGAGTGATCTTATAAAACAAAAACCACATCATTGACTCCCCTGCTTTAAACCTCTATTCGTTCACTGTTGTACTTGGCATTAAATTCAGACTCCCCACCACGGTCTACAGTGTCCTGTGTGGTCTTGCCCTGCTGTTGTCTCTGGCCGAATCTCTGATTCAGCCACACTGGCCTTCTTTCTGCTCCTTGGACACCCCAAGATTTTTCCCACTTCAGAGCCTTTACATTAGGAGTTTCTCTGGCCTAGAATTCTCTTCTCCCACATCTTCCCATGGCTCCCGATTTTCTTTTAGACCTCAGCTCAAATGTCACCTCCCTAGAGAAGCCTTCTCCGACCACCCAGTTGATGTAGTCCCTTAATGTAGCATCCTCTATCACTTCACCCTGTCTTACTGTCATCATAATTCCTACCACTCTCTGAAATCTTACTATTTGTTGACTTATTTTAATTGGTGCCCTTATACGTAGAACATAATCTCCACTGAGAGTAGAGACTGTGCCTGTACTGTTGAATGTTTTAGTGCTGGATCTGCAGGACCCAGAAATGTGCAAGTGCATGAATGAATGAATGAATGAATACATGAATGAATAATGAAAGTTGCCAGGAGCCAGCCTGTCAGAGTCTCATCTCTCTTGGATCTTCCCGAAAGAGGTTTAGATTCTGTGAGTGTCTTTGGGGGACAAAGCTCTGAGCCACTTCAGTCACCAACATCAAAGACCACAGAGAAGTCAAGTGCAGGAAGGATTCAAACCATTCATCAGGTTTAGTAACTAGGAGATGATTGGAGATCTTGAGGAGAACAGCTTCAGTGGAGTAGAGGAAGCAGAGGAATTAAACTGCAGCAAAATGGGAGTGAATAGAAAAGCAAGTAGTGAATACAGAGAACTCGAGGAAGATATTTTTCAGGGGTGGAAAATAAAGAAGGATCACTTGTTTCTATGGATTTTTTGAGATGGGCTTTGCTTCGTTATAATCTAAGGGAAAGTTGCTGATCTGGTATCACCATGAGCACAAGCTGGTGACACTCACAGGCTGTGTCAGACTCTCTTCTAAGCTCTGTGTGTATTCATTTTCTATTGCTATGTAACAAACTACCACAAATTTAGCAGCTTAAAACAACATACATTTGTTATCTCACAGTTTCTGTGGGTCAGGAGTCCTGACATAGCTTAGTTGGGTCCCCTTGCTTAGGGTCTCACAGAGTCAACTGCAGACTGACACCTACAATCAAAGTGTCAGCTGGGATGTATTCTCATCTGGAGGCTCAGCTGGGGCAGAATTCACTTCTAAACTCACTCAGATTATTGGCAGAATCCACTTCTTTGAGGTTGCAGAGCTGAGGGCCTTGGCTTTTTTTTTTGCGGAACGAGGGCCTCTCACTGTTGTGGCCTCTCCCGTTGCGGAGCACAGGCTCCGGATGTGCAGGCTCAGCGGCCATGGCTCACGGGTCTAGCCGCTCCGTGGCATGTGGGATCTTCCCGGACCGGGGCATGAACCCGTGTCCCCTGCATCAGCAGGTGGACTCTCAACCACTGCGCCATCAGGGAAGCCCGGGCCTTGGCTTCTTGTTGGCTGTTGACTAGAGGCTTCCCTTAGGTCCTGGAGGCCATTTGCAGTGGCTACAGGCCACCTGCAGTCCCTAGACGATGCCCAGAATTTCCTAATGTGGCTGCTAACTTCATCAAGCCAGCAAGGGAATCTCTGTTTTTGTCTTCTAAGATGGAGTTTTATATAATATTACATAATCATGGGAATGACATCCTATCATCTCTTTGCCATGTTCTATTGGTTAGAAGCACATCACAGGTCCTATCCACACCATCAGAGAGGATTACACAGAAGGCTGAACAGCAGGAGATGGGGATCATGGGGCCACCCTAGAGTCTGTCCACCTTAATGTGTATTAACCCATTTAATCCTCACAAAAACACTATGAGACAGGTCTTACTACTATCCCCATTTTATGTAGGAGAATGCTGGCGATAAGAGAGAGAAAAGGGGTAATTAATGGAGCAAGACCCCCAAGGCAACAGGGAAGGAGACAATGCAGAGTATAGCTGAATAGTTCTCCTGTAATTGGAAGGGAGACACCCCAGTCGTGGATGCTGAAGAGGGATGAGGGAAGGATCCAGATTAGCTTGTAAGACTGGGGTAATATCCTAGGTATCTACCCAAGAGGAATGAAAATATATGTCACAAAAATGTGCATACGAATATTCACAGCGCCATTATTTATAACAGCCCCAAAATGGAAACAACTCAAACCTCCATCAACTGGTGACTAGATGCACAAAATGTGTTATAGCCATACAATGGAACTCTATCCTGCAATAAAAAGAAACCAACTACTGATGCATGCTACAACATGGACAAACCTCAGAAATATTATGTTAAGTGAAAGAAGTCAGATACAAAAGATTACATATTATATGGCTCCATTTATATGACATGTCCAAAAAGACAAAGCTATAGAGATAGAAAGTAGATTGGTGGTTGCCTAGGGCTGGGGATAGGAATGGAGAGTGGCTGCGAATAGACACAGGATTTCTTTTTGAGGCGATAGAGATGTTCTAGGATTAGAATGTGGTGATAGTTGCACAACTCTGTCAATACACTAAAAATTGTTGAATTGTACACTTCAGTGGATGAATTTTCTGGTATGTAAATTACACATCATAAAGTTTTTAAACAATTGGGGCAGTAAGTTGACAGAATGCCTCCCCGCCCCCAGTTGGCCTTTTCTCTCCCATGGAGGTGAAGGTCATACACAGGTGTGTAGCGCTGGGGTAAGGGGGCTTGTCAAGAAGGGATGAGGGTTAAAGCATCAGGAGGGGAGGCAGTAGACAAAGCTGATGTGTGGAAGGTCATTGGTGGCAGAGCTGAGGGTCCAAGTCAGGATGGAGACTGTGAACTGGTCGTGTCCTAGTCTACAGTATAATTTTTTCCCCATCTTTCTCCTTTCAGAAGTCCAAGTCCCTAAGAAAAAGAAAAGAACAGCTGGGTTAAACCAGACTTGGCATTTTGCTGGATGGGATGAGCAAAAAGACAAGGAGGTTGAGAGTTTGACAAGAATGGGATCAATATGATGGCGGTGGCATCTCTGATGGGCAGGAAAGGAAGCAATGCTGGGGAGGAGCTGATGGACTGTCCTGTCCCTCTAGGACACTGCGGAGGGTTCAGAGAGTAGGGGCCTCAAGAAAGTCAAGACACAGTGGGAGTGAGGGACTTAGGGACAGTCAGAGGAAGCATTGTATATGCTGCTTCCTTTACCTTCATGTCCTCAGCTGTCAGTGTTTCTCTGGAAGCATGGTGCCCAGGCCTGAGCATCCAGCCCAATGTGTTGTGGCCTGAGCAGGGCAGAGCAGATGCTTCCACTGAAGCAGCCCAAGTTTAAATAGTCTTTTTTTTTTTTGCAACTTGCAGCAGCCTGAGCAATGGGCTTTGCAGCCAGCTTGTCTGTATTTCAAATTCTGCCTCCCCCACTCTTTAGGTCTTGGAAAAGTCACTTAACTGCCCTCAACATTAGTTGCCTCATCTGCCAGCTAGGAATAATAATACTATGTGTCTCATAGGGCCATTATGAGGATCAAATGGGACATTGCCATAAAACACCAGGTAAGGTACCTGGCCCGGAGAACGTGTTCACACATGTCAGCTGTCATTGGTACCCACAGCAGAGAACTGACTGATGCTGAGATTACTCTTAGCTCACAGCCCTAGAGCTACATGGTGGGACCGCTGTAAGCCAGCGGTTGGGTTCGGGACCCAAGGGCAAAATTGCATGATTATACTATGTCACTTCATCTTGTAAATCTTCGTCTCTTGGTCCAGGCCAAGGACATCTGTTTGATCCCACCTCCCTGGCAGCACCTCCAAAGTCTCCTGCAACTGTGTCCTGTGTACCTGTGTCCGCAAGCTAGTGTCTTTTGGCGATCTCTAAGTCGCTGATGGAAGGGCAGGCTCTGGGGCACTGGGGCTCCTTATGCTGCCTGGGCCTAGGACCTTTGGATCATTCATCCAAGGACGGAAAACACAAAAAATGCAAACCCTTGGGTCTTCAAAGGCTTGTTTGGGGAGTGGGGCAGTGGGGGGCAGGGGACCAATCTCTTATACCAGGTGCCTCCCTGGGGTTAGAACCTCCTCTCCTCAGCCAGCCAGCCCCGCGGAGGTGAAGGTGACTTCACTGCAGCCTGCCTCCCGGGGCGCCTTCCGTTCACGCTCCAAGTCCCCCAGGCAGGAGGATCGATGCTTTCTGTATCTCCTGGAGACAGACCGCGCATTCCTGCAGGACTATTGACAGCCTCGCCTCTCTCTCATATCTTCCATGCTTCATTTGCGAACAGCACTGTAATTACCCTCCGGAGTCATTGAAGGAAAGTGTGCAGATAGAAAAGGACTGGAAATGGGCACCTCTGGCTGCGGAGAAAACACTTTCAACATTGAAGTCTTCTCTCCCGGGTCTAGGAGTTCCCATTTGCTGGGCCCTTAAAGTTTCTGCCGCAAACTGTGGCCGCCTTTGTGCACCCCGTGACAATGGGCATTTGACACGGAGGGCAGGGAGATTAATGAAAGACCAGAGTTTTCCATTTCTTCCTTCAACAGCTAACTACTTTCTTTTCAATTCCTACTGCTAAATAGCTCGGACAATTAATAAAGCTTCGGTTGTGCTCGTTTCTTCTCTTTTCTTCCCACACACTTGGTTGTTTATGCTGCCTTAACCTGACCGTCCAGTGCCCTTGTTGACTGCTCTGAGACTCAGATCTTGCCAAGTGTGGAGAGCTCTGGGATTCAGGGAAGAAAAGGTCCCATTAGGGAACAGTTATCTGAGGACAAGATGCTGAAAGCTTTGTCCCAGGCCCTGAGACAAAGACCAACCTCCGAGCTCCCGCCCAGCTGCCGGGTCTGATGGTACCTCTTGGCCTTGAGGCCTTTCTGTCTGGGGAACTGTAGGGCTGCTGTAGGAAAGTACCACAAACCTGGCAAGAGAAAATCATTCTCCCCAGTTCTGGGGCCCAGAACTCCAAAATCAAGGTGTCAGCAAGGTCGGTTCCTTCTGGAGGCTCTGAAGGAGAATCTGTTCCAGGCTTTTCTCCCATCCTCTGGGTGCTGCCAGAGATCCTTGGTGTGCCGTGGTTTATAGCTGTATCCCTGCAATCTCTGCCTCTGTCATCACATGACCTTCCCTTCCCTGCATCTCTGTGTCTCCTCCTTTTCCATCTCTTATAAGTTACTGGATATAGGCCCCACCCTCATCTAGGATGATGATCTCATCTTGAGATCCTTACCTTAATTACATCTGCAAAGACCCTTGTTCTGAATAAGGTCACACTCGGAAGTTCCAGGTAGACTTATCTTTTGGGGGCCACAACCCTCCCAGGACCCAATACAACTCTGTGTCCCCTGGAACTCAGAGCTTGGGCTACTTCAGACGGCATTTTCTGCCCAGTGCCGGAGGCCGAAGATCTTTCTGTGCCCAGCAGCTCTCAAGGGGCAGGTGAGGGTGGCCATGAGGCAGGCAGGGCAGGAGGAGAGTGACCATGAGCCACTGCAGCTGTGGACTGTGGCGGGTCCCTCTGTTCACCTGCTGTCTGGCTGTCCACCCTGTATAAAGCAGACCCTCAAATCCCAGCTGGGGTGTGAGGAAGCTGGACCCCTTTCCCTCAACCCACTTCCTCTCCACCTTGCCTCCCCAGCTCTGAATTCTCAACTTTAGGACACCAAATTCAACCTTGCCTTTGACCTCTCCTCTTGTTCCTGTCCTTGGACTTCTTTTCTTGCGCAGACTCTGCTGGGTTCCCTCCCTCGGCCCTGGCTCCTTCTACCGTCCCGGATGGCAATCACTGCGTTGACAGCACACATATGTAGTGATTATTCTGTGCCAGGCACTGTTTAAGCACTTTATATAAACTGGAACATTTCATCCTCACAAGAGTCTCGTTAGGAGGACTCACATCCCCATTTTAGAGATGAGGAAACTAAGGCACCAGAAACATTCAATAATTTGCCTAAGCCAGGATTTCCTTTTTTTTTTTAACATCTTTATTGGAGTATAACTGCTTTACAATGTTGTGTTAGTTTCTGCTGTATAACAAAGTGAATCTGCTATATGTACATATATCCCCATATCTCCTCCCTCTTTTGTCTCCCTCCCACCCTCCCTATCCCACCCCTCTAGGTGGTCACAAAGCTCCGAGCTCATCTCCCTGTGCTGTGCGGCTGTTTCCCACTAGCTATCTATTTTATGTTTGGTAGTGTATATATGTCCATGCCACTCTCTCACTTCATCCCAGCTTACCCTTCCCCCTCCCTGCGTCCTCAAGTCCATTCTCTACGTCTGCGTCTTTATTCCTGTCCTGCCCCTAGGTTGTACAGAAATTTTTTTTTTTTTAGATTCCATATACACGTGTTAGCGTACGGTATTTGTTTCTCTCTTTCTGACTTACTTCACTCTGTATGACAGACTCTAGGTCCATCTACCTCACTACAACTCAATTTCGTTTCTTTTTATGGCTGAGTAATATTGCATTGCATATATGTGCCCCATCTTCTTTATCCTTTTATCTGTCGATGGACACTTAGGTTGCTTCCATGTCCTGGCTGTTGTAAATAGTGCTCTAAGGCAGGATTCCTCAGCCTCATCACTATTGACATTTTGGCCTGAGAACTCCTTCCTGTGGGATCTGTTCTGTGTATCGCAGGGCGTTTAGCAGCACCCCTGGCCTCTTCTCACTAGATGCCAGTAGCCACCCCCCTCCCACTCCCTCAATGGTGACAACCCAAAATGTCTCCAGTGTATGACTCTATGATGCTACACTCCTGTGTATGACCTTGCCAAGGTCTCCTGAGAGGCAAAATCACCCCAGTTGAGAGCCACTGGCCTAAGATCATATGGTAGTGAGTGGCAAAGCCAAGATGAGAGCCCAGGAAGTCTCCACCTGGCCTACTCCTTCCTTCTATTCGATGCCTGTTCTGGGCTTGAATCTGTATTGCTCTGCAAGTTCAAAGTTAGGGCTATAAGTTTAGTCTATACTTTGTGGAATCTAATGTCCATCCTGGCCTTTTACTTACACCAAGCTGTGTCACTGGGCACTGGAAGGAGGGGCGCACACTTTCTAGAAAAGCACGGAGTCTCCCCAACCCTGCACAGCTCCTGGCTGTGGCCATGACTCCTAGCTGCCTGGCCAGGCACAGCTCCTGGATTCACAAGTACACCCCAGGATTCTCCCTAGCATCTCATTGGCAGGACAGGAGGTGACGTGACCCACCCCCATAATGGTTTCCTAGAGAAAGGGCAAGGATCCCACCTTTTCTCCTTAAGAACATGAGAGATACCCGCTTGTGCTCATCGGGGGAGGGGATGACCTTTCAAGGTCTCATCAACTCTGGCTTTTGTTGAGTCTAGAAATGGTGAGGGTTTTGGAGTCTGCAGAGAAGGACTAGTAACTAAAATGTCAAATTAACCGCCCCCCGGGTCATGGCCACTGCCCTTGGCTTCAGTCCATCTCTTCTCCTACAAAGAAGAAAGGAAGGTATCAATATTAAACTAGTAGACCCAGAGAGCGTTGCTAGTTCTGTGTCCCTGCCCACCGCCTGCCCCCCCCCCCAATAAACACACATATGTGTGTACAGTGTTGTGAAAAGCTCTACCTTTTTTACACAAGAGCCCCTCTCTGCCTGATTCCGTAACGAACAGGAAAGGATGCGGTTGTGTCATTTTCGGGGGAAGTGTATCCGTTCTTTCTAAACATACAGTGGCTCCGAGGTGCTCACTGCTTTACATTGTCTGCTATAATCATGCATTTTTTATTTGCACATAAAAGGGCTTCCTGTAAAACATATTAAAGCTTCCAATTCTGAATGAAAAACACTTGATGTACAATCTCTCCGTGAACAGGAACCTCAGACTGTGCGGGGCTGATGGCATCTCCCCTGCGTGGAAGGGACAGAGCAGCCTTGAGCATGGTTCCGGCAACAGCCCTCCAAGGAAATCATCCTGGGGAGGACACTGCCTGGCCGGCTCCTCCAGGAACCTGGGCACTGGCCCCTTCTCCACAGCTGGGCTCGCCACGGATGTGTTCAGACACGCACCGGAGGATTCAAAGCCCTAGGCAATCACGATCTATGTCTCCTGGATGCCTGTTTTATTAGAAGATTCAGAAAGAAAATGTTATTATCTTCATGTGCAAACAAACATGGCAATACTATGGAGTACAATACAAATGACGTGTGCACTTTTAAGATTAAAACATAGGAGATCAGAGACAGTTCCTGGCTCTGAGCAATGCTCCCTTTTAGTAGGTGTCCTTTAGCCGACAAGTTTGAGCAGCATTCACATTTGGATCCAAGCGCTAATTCCCCAGCATTCAGAACATTTTATGATCAGGGTTCACCTCCAGGGTGGTCCTATTTTTCCCAGGTGAGAGAACTCAGGCTCAGAGAGGAAGACTGATTTGCCCAGCATCACACAGCGAACAGCAGCATCAGAACGCAAGCCTGGATTTCCTGACTCACCCCCATGCTGCCTCTGGAGGTTGCAGCACTCACAGAGACTTTCTACCAAAGGCCACCAGCTCCAGCTTCATCAGACAGTGTCACAGTGACATCCCTGAGATGGAGAGAAGAGAGGTTGTGGGCCCACCATGAGTTAGTTCATAGTTCAAGGTTAGTGCAACAGGAGGTAGATTTCGCTGCCATTTACACACTACCCATACGAACACAGGGGATTATAGTGGTAACTCACGTTTATCAAGTGTTTCCCATGTGCCGGGCACTGTTCTGAGAGTGTGTTAAATTTATTTGCTTTTGGTAATAGCCTTATGAGGGAGTTACTGTTGTTATACCCATTTTACAGATGGAGAAGCTGAGGCACAGAGTGGTTAAGCAACATGCCCAAAGTCACACAGCCAGGAAGTGGAGGAATTCAGGATCTGAACTCAGGCAATCTGGCTGCAGAACAAGCACACACAAGTGCTCTTAAGCTTCATCATACCTACCTTTCTTTAGAGCAGTGTCCTCCAGGAGTAGTCCCCCGACCAGCAGCATCAGTATTACCTGGGAACTGGTCAGAAAGGCACATTCTCAGTCTGCACTCTAACCTCCTGAATCAGAAACTTTGGAGCTGGGACACAGCAGCCAGCTGCTTTCTCTGAGTTAGAAACCTAGAAGTTTCTGTGACTTAGAAAGTCCCTCAGATGATTCTGATTCAGGCTAAAGTTTGAGAAGCACTGCTTTAGAGGGTTTAAATAAAATAATGTTTATAAAGTTCTTAGCATAGCACTCGACCAATGTTAGCTATTATTGTGACCAGCTTTATTTGGTGAGAATGAAAATACCGTTGTGGGGAATATAAAAAAACACCTGCCTCCTTGGTAAAGTGCCGTATAAAGCAACTTAAACTTGCAAGAAAAGAAATAAAGTTTTCAGGCAAAGACTGGGGGGAAAGATATTGACAAGACCATCCTGGTACACCTGACACCTGCACCTGATCCAATCCAAATGGATGCAGCCCGCCCCAAGGGGCAGAGCCCATTTTGTCATCTGAAGGATGCTGTTGCCTCCTCCATGGACCAAATATAGTGGGGGGTTTTTTTGTTTTTTGTTTTTTTACCAAATATGGCTTGATGAATGTGCTGGCCAGCTGATTCACTGGTTGGCTTTAGAACTAGACGCAAACCCAGGGCCTTCTTGGGCACCCCAATCACTTCCCATGTGGCCTCCTGAGTTAAGAACAAGGACGTCACAGCCCCGGCTTCCTATGCTTGCCTAGGTACCATGTAGACACTTCATTTCAAGCATGACCTGCCCCTTGTCACTGTGTGTCACCCTCAGTGGTGACAGGCCTTCCCTTCCCTGGGACGGGTGTGTATTTGGCCTGGCATTACCCAGCAGTCTCCGGGGAACTGTTTCTGTCAGGAGCAGAACAAGCTTATCTGTTTAGCCTGAATTATGCGCTCACCATGTGCTCCGTGTAAATCTGACCGCCTTCCCGAAGTGCTGGGTCTGGATGGATCTGTGAATAATTTCACCACCACAATTATTTTACAGTTTTGCATCTTCGCTGGCAACATAATGCCATAGTTTGCAGCGCGAAGCTACATAAATCAGGACTTCAAACAAAGGCTCTCCAATCAGGCGAGGGACTCCCAGGCACATCTGAGAGGGGCTGAGCCCCTTACTCAGGGAAGCTGGGCTTCCTGCCCCTCACCCCACCCAGGTCGCACCTCAGCTTGGAGCTTCCATCTGCCCTGGGGCCTTTCAGTGCTCTCCAGGCTAGATTTTTCTTGTTATCTTAGTGCTTGAGTTGATTTCCACTTTATAGATGGGCGTGGAGGGTGATGGTGGTTTCACCTCCTCTCTTCCTGCTTCTAGAACCAGCTTCCCTCATCTTCCCACCTTCCAGAACATCCATCAACTGACAAGCGTTAAGTGAACAGAATCCCAGAATGTCTGAGCTAGTAGGGCCCATAGAAATCATCTAGTCCAGGATTTTTCTTTCCTTTTTTTATATTAAGTTATACATGACATACAATATTATGTTAGTTTCAGGTGGGCAGCATAGTAATTCGATATTGTTATATATTATGAAATGATCGCCACAAAAGCAAAAGTAAACGAAAAGGACGGTTCCAGCATTTTCTAGTCTGTTCCCTGAGGTCCCAGAGGTACCTCAGGGTCTGCTTTAGGGGGCAACAAAGAGTTGGGGGCAAGGCTCTGCCATGTGTCTATCAGAGCAGCTCCCTTTTTACTTATTTTCCACATTGGGATTCTGTTTGCATAGAAAGGTTCAGGTGGTAAAAAATTCCGAAAACCCGCAGTCTCATCTAACTTCTTTGTTTTACAGGATGGGAATTTGAGGCTCAGAGAAACGTGACATTGCTAAGTAAATTTATTGTAAAGCACACAGGTTAGAAACTCAGGCTCTGCCACTGATTCCCCCAAACTGGCTTCTTGCATTCACTAGCTTGTGTGACCGTGAGCTAAGGCTGCTTAACCCCTCCAAGACATGGTTTCCTCATCTATTAGATGGGAATCATAATGGATTTGTTCTGTACGTTACACGAGGTCATATAAAGTGCCAGCATAGCATCCGGCACATAATGAATCAATAAGTGTCGCTAATGTTATGAACTTGGGTCTGCTAAATCCCAACCCCAAGAACACCCATCAGAAATTCTCTTGCAGTGAGTCTGTCCGTAAGGAAAGAAGAAACTGCATGGGCTGAGCCCCTAATGCCTGCCAGCCTCTTATTATTTCATCTTTATAATCAGCATGTGGATTCTCATCTGCATTTTGCAGGGGAGGAAATCACAGCTCCAAGCGGTGGATTGACCTGGGCAGCGTCCCAGTGTGGTTCCACCTTCCTTAGACCAGACCCTGGCTGGGCAGGGGCTTCTATAGCCATTTTAGCTATAAGGATTCTGCTGGAATTCGGGCTGGGCTATTAGCAGCTTCTTTAAACCATGTTAGCTGTTTTCCCCACAAAGGTCTTATCAGCAGACCTTAGTTCCTATGCTGCCTTCTGACTGTGTTTACTTTGACAGCATTCGATAGCTGCAGTGTGTTGTTGTTCTATTAGCTACATCTCCCCCTAAGTTTTGTTTTGTTTTTATACTCTCCCCACTTTTATAAGTGACGAGAGAGACTCAAAGGGGCCTCTCGCTGGGGAGGGAGCACCCAGGAGAGGGATGTTGCAGTTCCTGAGAGCTTTAAGGCTATAGAAAAATGGAAGTTGTTCTTTCTCTGTACATATCTGGGAGGGACTGGGCATTTCTTTATTCATTCAGTTATTTAACTGATATTCATCAAGCACCCCCAGGTAGTGAGTGTACAGTGGTGGATGAGACAGACCTGCTCTCCACCCTGTGGAACCCAGAGTCCAGTGGGGGTGGATAACGCAGCCAAGCCAGTCCTGGGAAACTGAGTATTGCCGCCACGATGGAAGGTTCTTGTTGTGGGTCCTGGCAGCAGCTCACCCAGACTGCACCCCAGCACCCAGCTCAGGGCTCAGCCCAGAGGATTGCTCGGTAATGAGGCTGAACAAGCATTTGTGAGGAAATATGAGTGGCATCAGCCCATCACTTCCGTGCCCGGTCCTTTCCCTGAGGTCTGCAGCTGGTTTCTCCCCAGACCTGCAGTCATCCCGAGGAGTGTCTCCATGGCCAGGGCAGTCCTTTGGGGTGTTCCTCTGCTTGCCTTCAGGACAATATTCCATTCCCAGGCCATTCTGGGTACCCCAGCTTTCCTTTCCTGAAGTCTATGCAGGACCTGAGACATCCCAACTGGGGCAGGAATGAGAAGAAACACAATGCCTGCCATTTTTAATGCACGCTGCCAGACACACACATGCGGGTATAGGTACTTAGTACACACCCTTGCACGCGGACTTGTGCACACAGATAAGCATGGGCATCCAGAAAGGCATGCCCCCCTACTCAGAGGTACGCGGCAAACACACACACACACACACAGATTCATCCAGTCATTTAATTCTTGTTGAGAACCTACTATAAACGGAACATTAGGCAAGGCACAGAGGATACGAGGGTTACAAAGAGACATTCCCTACCTTCACGGAGACAAAGAATAGACACCGTTAACACACAAATAAATATACAATTACAAATGGAAATCAGCTCATGCAAGGAGAATAATTGGACATTGTGAGAAAAAATAGCAAAGAACATGTTCTTTGAGTTGGATGAGGAGACAAATAGCAGGGAAAGCGTTTCAGGCACGGGAGCACACATGCAGAGGCCTTGAGTATGGAAAGAGCTTGGGACGTTTAAGGAATCCAAAGATGGCATCAATGTTCACATGAACATAGACTGCATGTTATGTATATGCAGAGAAGCCTACACACAGACGAGCATGTGCATCAAACACACGTCGGCAGGGCATGTACCATACTCTGAGGGCCACGTACCTGTGTGGACAAGTACACGCACACGCGCACCTGTGTAAACACACAGTATGCAGCGGAACACGGAGCCACGTGCATCAGGGTGGCCTTGGTAAAGACAAGCACAAACGATCAGGGAAGGTAGCGAGGGGCACTGCACAGGGATGGGCGTGCACACACCCACACGTTTCCTTGCATGCACACAGACCCGAGATGTGCACGCCCGCTCTTTGCACGTGACATGCGCGCACACGCACACACACAGGATACGTGCAAGGAAACAGCATGTGCTCCAGAGCGCCAGAAAGATCAGTGATTCCCGAGCCCGGGGTCATTAAAGTCAATTGCCGTTAAGCAGTTAATCCCTCATTCAATTTCTGAACATTTGGGGACATAATCCGTGGCCTCCTCCGTTTTTGCACAGCTTTGAAAGGATTCTGGCGGGTGAGGACAAGCGAAGGGAGGTTGGGGTCTGAGCTCCTTGATGTGAAGTCTTTCTGGCGGGGGCGTCTGCTGCCCTGTGTGCAGATGATCTCGAGCTCCAGGGGGGTTGGGCTCCATAATCCGTTTTCTTCTGCCTTTCTTTGCAGATTACACCAGTGTCCCGCTGGCCACCGAGGCCCGCCAAAGCTCCCTGGGGCCCGGAACCTTTCTTTTTCCAGTCGGGGAGGGTCTGGACATCCCTCTCCATTGTAGAGTGAACAAGGGAGGGTCTAGGGGCCCGGTTCTCTGGGGACACGTAGCCCAGCAGACTTCCAATCTGCACTGTGCTAACCAACACATCAGCTTCTCCATGCCCACCTCCCAAACCCCAGGAAAGTCGGATGCATGTTGGCGATGCCGTTCTGTTGGCGGTGCTTGGAGGAAACCAGTGAAAGGGGCTGTGCTCGAGGCCAGGAGGGAGAAGCCTGCGGTTCCCATAGAGGGATGCCTGGCAGAACCAGAGTCCAGGAGGAAGTTGGGGGGAGGTGGTCCTGAGACCCTGTCTCCACGAATTGCCAGGAATCTAGGAGCAGCCCCAACCTCCACATCCATAGGGCGATAATAGGAATTGCAGTCTGAAGAAGCCCTGTGCCCGGGGGAGGTAGGAGGGCTTGGATTAATTCTCAGAGTGGAGGAGGACTTGGAGAAGCACTGCAGTGCCCCAAACCCAGAGGGAAGATTGACCAAGCTGAGCCTGCAGCCAATGGGGCCCATCAGGGGCCCTGCAGATCCAGGGGAGGGACAGCCCAACAGGGTGGGGTTCATTTCTGTCCCCTGGTCATCGTGAGCTGAGACTCTGTTGAGGCAACTCTAATCCATGCAGGGTCCTCTGTGACAGCCCCTCTCCCGCTGCCTCCCTCCCCTGGGGCCCACACAGTGTGCAAGAGGCTCCAAACATGCCCATCACCCTGCCCCCGAGCAGAGTTCACTAGCCTCAGCCATTCAGCACGTCTATTAAATTAGATTGAGTAATTACGCTCGGCTCAGAGGCAGAGTGATGGAGAGGAGGAAGGCCTGTCAGGGAAGGGGATGCAAATGCGTCTCTCGGGTTACACACGCTGATCCTGACTCACACCACCCGGCTCCCGACAGCAAAGCCACGCACACAAGCACTGAGCACAGGGACTTCCCTGGTGGCGCAGTGGTTAAGAATCTGCCTGCCAAGGCAGGGGACACGGGTTCGAGCCCTCGTCCGGGAAGATCCCACATGCCACGGAGCAACTAAGCCCGTGCGCCACAACTATGGAGCCTGCACTCTAGGGCCCACAAGCCACGACTACTGAAGCCCACACACCTAGAGCCCATGCTCCATAACAAGGGAAGCTACTGCAATGAGAAGCCTGCGCACCGCAACGAAGAGTAGCCCCCTCTCGCCGCAACTAGAGAAAGCCCACGTGCAGCAGCGAAGACCCAATGCAGCCAAAAATAAATTAATTAATTAAAAAAAAAGAAAAAAGCAAAAAGCACTGAGCACTCTGCTGTCCCTGACCCAGCAGCTCAGGCTGAGCCGGGGAGCGAACGCTCAGAAAAGGGAGAGGCAGGAAACGGGAGTGATGGAGCTGGAGTATCTGATGCTGGTTGATCAGAGAGGAAGTCTCAAGCAGTGGGCAGCACACATGCAGCAGTTTAGGAGAAACTCCTTAGGGGCCACGTTCTCAGGAAAGGGGAGGAAAACAGCTGATTCATTTATTCAACAAATATTTACTGGCCACCTGCTACGTGCCAGTTCTCAGCAATCATGGGAGAGTACAGGAGAGCAGTTAGGTTGGAATGTTTACACAAAGAGCAGAGACCTGAACATGAATAGTGAACTCGGAGTCCCAAGTTCAAGTGCTCTCCTTTCCTCGTGATCAAGAGAGCTCAGAGGAAGAATCCTTGACTCAACAGGGAGGTGGGGACAGGGAGAGGAGCCAAAGGTGGAAGTAGGAAATGAACTTGGAGATGTCTGTGGCAGCATGACTAATGAGCCTTCTGTGCCAAGCCAGCAGGAGTGCCCATGCCCATGGCTGGTGCCAGCTACCTCTGCAGACAGTGATGGAGGCCTCCGCACTCTGACCAGCTGAGTGAGGCCACCTGTGTGCCGGAGGTGGCAAGAGGAGAGGACTGGCGGGGAGAAAGAGCACAGGGCGAGGCCAAAGGCAGGGCTGCCACGGGAGGCCCCTGGCGGTGTCCAGAGAGAGCGCCAGACAGGGGGTGCGGGGGCCGGGGGTGTGAGGACACCAGGCCTGTGCTTCCAGCTGTGCTGCCCCAGAGTGCTTGGGGTGGGCACAGTGCACAGACAGAGGGACAGGAGGGAGGTCAGCTCCCGGGCAGGGGCAGAAACATCCTGAGAAGCTGGTGGAGATGCAGGGCCGGCACGTTAGACCCAGCTGAGCACGGCCCTGGCCTGGGTCCCGACATCCACTCTGCCTCTGCCAGGCCTGGTGAGGCCAGGGTCAGGGACCTGGCAAGTGAGTGAAAAGGAGGCACCGAGGAAGGCTGGGCAGACCCGGAAAAGAGAAGCGGCAAAAACCCAAACCAATGGATCTTTCCCCAGTGACGCTGTTTAGACGGCATGGAGATGACGCAGGAGCACGCACTCTCTCTCTCTCTCTCTCTCTCTCTCTCTCTCTCTCTCTCTGAAATAGGCGCTTTGGCCTATTTCCCTGAAAATGTTTATGTGGCTTGAGGAGGGTGTGCAGGTTGACGGGGGTGGGGGTGGGGTTTCTGCATATGGTTCCAGGAGAGGAGGGGAGGAGAGAGGAAGAAAGGCCTTGAAGGGCCAGAAGTGCAGGAGCTCTTTAAGGCAGCCCACAGTAGGGCTGGGGGGCCCTGGGCCCATCTGTGATCAAGGATTGAGGGCTGAGTTTAGCAGTTCTTGTTTAGGTATTAGAAAAACGAACTCCGACCCCCCCACCGCAGATTGGTGGCAGAACCGTGAAGGTGGGAGGAACTGTGAAAAACCTGGGGAAAGACCACCAAGTGATACCAGTTATACCCGTTCAATCAGTAAAAACCAAGCAACCTAACAATACCGCGTGTGGAAGAGCTTGTGACTTCCGACGTTGCTAGAAGTACATATTGGCACGACTCCCCTGGAAAACGATTTGACACCGTCTTGTAAAACTGAGCAATTCAAATACCCTTTGCCCCAGCAATTCCATTCCCAGGTATGAATGCACAGAAACCCTTGCACCTGTGCCCCCGGAGACGCAGACACGGAGGCTCGGAGCAGCGGTGCTCATAAAAGTCAACATAAAGACACTGAGATCTGGAAACAACCCAAACGTCCAATGCTGGAAGAATGGCTAAATAAACTGTGGTGAAACTCGCACCGTAGAATGATATAGAGCAATGAAGAATGAACGAACTGCAGCCACACGCAGTAACCTGGATAAATCCTGGTCACAGAACGTGCAGTGCAAAAGCAAGTCTCAGAAGACTGCATAAAATTTGATACCTTGTTTATAATGATCAAAAAGAAGACAAACTAAGTGATCATTGTTTAGGGTATATCATGTGTTAGAAGGAAGGAAGCAAGGAAGGAAGGAAGGAAAAATTACTCATTGTAGTAATTGTCTAAAGGAGGGGCAGGGGAGAGAACCACAGTATTAGGGAAAAGCACAGAGGTAGATGTAAATTCTAATCTGGGGGTTTGAGCAGTGGGTTCATGGTTGTTTGTTGCATTATGATTATTAAACCAAAACTTTAAAAAAATCATTAAAAGAGGGTCATGACTAAACAAAGCTTCATGAACAAAAGCTTCTGACGAATTTGATTCTGTGCTCTAAGGGACAAAAAAGTGTGGAACCCCTTTGGAAGTACCAGTGTTGTCAGGATGTCCCCAGGTCCCACCCTGCTCCTTTCCTGCTGTCACTCCCTTCCCATCATCACTCCATCACCTCCTCCAGGCATCTCTCTGAGCTCTGCCCGGAGTGGGTGCTGAGGAAGCCAGGCCATGGGAAGAGGGGACCCCTGAGATGAAGGGCCAGCTCTGTCGGATTCGCTGCTGTGACCCGAGACCCCAGCACAGGGCAGAGATGCTGGACATTCAGCAAGAGCGAAGGGAGAATGGCTGTTTCTGTGTCTGCTTTTGGTCCTTGCCCTCCTCATGCTCTTAGCAACTTCCTGACATCCCTTGCTGCACCTTTTTACCCATGATGGGGTGGGCCGGGGGGAACTTATTTCTGCAATTCTGATTTCTGCAGGCTCAGACATCATAGAATTTCCCCGACCCCACCTGGTTCCTGCTCCAGCCACGTCAATGGCTTCTCTTCCTTTCATTCATTCATTCAAATATATTTACTAAGGGCCTACTGTGTGCCAGGCGCTGTCCTAGATGCTATGAACACAGCAGTGAACAAAGGGAGCAAACATCCTTGCCTTTGTGGTACTTGTCTTCTTGGTGGAAGGAGGGCAGGCAGGGAGACTAACAACTACGTGATGAATGTGGGAAAGTAGTAGTGTGTTATACAGGTGGTGCTAAGTGTTGTTGGATGAGAGAGGAGATCGGGGTAAGGATAAGGGGCAGGCTGCAGTTTTAGATAGAGTCCAGGGAAGACCTCGTTGAGAAGATGACATCCGAGTAAAGATCTGGAGGTAAGAGAGTGAGCCATGAGGACACGGGGAAGAGCCTTCCAGGCAGAGGGAACAGCCAGTGCAAAGGCCCTGTGGTGGGAGTGCCTGGGCGGAGGGGAGCTGGGGACAGGAGGAGGAGGTGATGTAAGGGCTGAGATAAGGCAGACAGGTAGAGAAACTAAAAGTTGACACCTGGGCAGTAATCAGTGGTGACCTGGATGAAGCTGGTAGCAGTGGAGGTGGTGAGAAGCAGTCAGATTCTGAGTGCATTTTGAAGGGAGAGCTGACAGGGCTGCTGACAGATTGGGGTGTGAGCAAAGTATCAGTGGTGACACCAGGGGTTTTGTCCTGAGCCCCTGGAAGGTTGGTGTTGTCATACACTTAGATGGCAAACCTGTGGGTGGCATAGGTCTGGGGAAGTGCAGGAGTTCCATTTCGGATGTTTAAGGCGAGATGACTGTGGGACGTCCAAGCAGATGGTCAGTGGGCAGGTAGGGGGTAAGTGGGGAGGGAGGGGAGAGCCCTGGTCCAGAATACTTAACATTTCTTTATCAATCATGTCCCACGGGACCTACCGGCTTAAAGAAAGCAGGGATCATTTCATGGCCATCTCAGCTTCTCAGTGCTCACTACAGAGCCTGTCCCACAGGCAATGTTGAATGAATGAATAAATGAAGAATGAATGAAAGAATACACAAAGAACAAGAGTGTCAGCTTGCTGGTCTGACACAGATGCCTACATACCACCAAAGAGGAGGAGCTGCAGAAATTTGTCCCATAACTGTGGGCACATTTTCAGAAGGGTCTTGTAGAGACAGTGACCCAGCCCCTTGTGGGGTCTACCTCAGGGGACTGGAGCTCTGGTGGGAGCTGATGGGAGTCAGCAGGAGTAGAATCCCCAGGGGCAGCGAACCCCGGGCTCCACAAAGCATGGTTGGAGGACGGCAGTGTCCCCAGTGCTCGGTCAGGGACTGGTCACCTTCGGCAATGGCAGATTCTCAGGCTCCACCCTGGAGACCCTGAGTCCATGGGTCTTCTTTACCTAATGGGTAAACTCTTGGCCTCCTGATTCCAGGCTTCCAAACTTGTTCCCTAAGCTTTGTGATTTCACCCTCTCCAAGCCTCAGTTTTGTCCTATAAAAATGAGGATTCTGCCAGTACCTTGTCTGCAGGTGAGAATTCAGCAAGACAGAGCACCGCAGCTGTGACCGTTCTCTCTTGTCTCTAGCAAAAGTCTCCTGCAAGTGGAGCCAGGTTTGGGGACAAGTAGCGGAGAGGTCACCACCACCCTGAAGATGCCATTGTTGTAGGATTCCACTGAGCTCTTCCAACATCCTCTCTGTATTCAAGCACTTTCCACGCAGCTGCGACTGTCTGCCTCTCTCCTCACTTTCTCCCCCTTTCCTCCCTCTCTGCTTCTCACCTGCCTCCTCTCAGCCCCCACCTCCTGGACCCTGGAGAGGGAGGCAGCCATTCTGCCCAGCATCACCTGTGAGACTAGCAGGTGTTACGGGGACAGTGGACTTCTGGCGTATCCCCTCCTTCCCGCAGCCTCTCAGAATTGGGGGCAACTTCTGAAGATGCTGTTTTTGGCCCAGGCACAGTGAGCCCAAACAAAGGCATTTTCTGTGGCTGCTGGGAAGGAGACAATTGTTTCCATTTAACAACGGGTTGCTGCCAGCACCAGTGTTTTCTCTTGGAAGCCAACGTTTGGTTGAGAAGACAATGCCAAGCTAAATATTTTCTCTGCATAAAAATCCCTTTAATTTTGTAATCATTTGGCAAACATCTCCTTCCTCCCTCCCCTCGTGCTTCTGCTCCTCTTCTCCCCCCCTCGCTCTCTGTCTCTGTCTGGGTCTCTGTGACACCCAACATCTGGGCAGGAAGGGAAGGTTTTGGTGTGCCACACAAATGTCTCCAGACCTATAGATGGTGAGCTTGGTGCAGACATGCATGTGGTTGATGTGTTAACATTGGTTTTTTTACGACCTTTTATCTGGATCTTTGAGGTTGAGGCAGACATGGTCTTTTCAGCCCCTGCCTTATCCCAGTCCCATTCTAGCTGCTTATATTAAACTCTGGTTAAGAGAAGCCAACCAGACAGTGATGAGGGCCAGCCAGGGCCAGGGGAGACAATAGTTCTCCATCACTCGGCTGACGGCTGAAGCGGCTGTGGGGTATTCAGCTCCTCTGGTTTCCTCAGTACCCCCTGAGGAGGACACCCATCTCATTCTCTGTGCCAAGGTCCGAGGGTACTCAGGGCTTCAGGCCTTCAATTCTCTAGATCCAGCAGTGAGCGTTCCCTGCCCTGCCTCCCACCATGCCTCCTTCCTCATACACCATGGCTTGGGGCTGAACCACTCTCTTCCACCTCCACCATGGTGCCTGCCTTCTCAGGCCTCCTCCCCGCTCCCTTTGAATGCTAATGCACACCTGGAACACCTCTATTTGGACTTGATCCAAGTCCCCTTCTCTGGAAACTTGAAGTTCTATACCACAATCCAGATGGTGAAACATATCCGGGTAGGATCTGCAGAATGAATGGATACATGGATAAATCAATCAGTGAATGGACAAGTGGGTGAGATAGTAAACATGTGAATAAGTGAATGGGTGAGTGAATGAGTGACTGAATGTATGAGAGACCGAGTGAATAAACAATCTCATCTCTGCGTCTGTGCCCGAGGGTAAAGCGTGTGCACGGACACTGAAGGGGAGACCAATAAACATGAAACAGTGCACATTAAATCTCCATGGACGATCTCACCGGGAAACAGAGATTGTGTTTATTCCTTGTCAATGACAGAAGCTCCACCATCTTCAGGAAGAGCGCCAGCTTTGGAACTGAGCCTTCTATCTGGGGTCGATTCCTGGCTTTGTCATTTCTTGGCTTATGACCTTGAGTAAGTTGCTTCACTTCTCTAAGCCTCAGTTTCCTCATCTGTAAAGTGGAGCGAATGGGTACCTATCTTTTGGATTGTTTGGAGAATTGGGGGTTTGAACATGAGGCACTTGCTAGGTATGAGCCTCATCTCCCTGTAGGAGGGTGAGGTTTTCAGGTCAATGGGAAATATAACCTTTGAGGCCAGACGAGGAGTGGCTGAAGGTCGCCTAGCAGCACAGTGGGTAAAGGCCACCTTTGGGCTCCAAGGGAACATCACCTTTCCGTGTGGAAGGACATCTGCAGGTACAGGGATATACCCAGAGGACACTGCCAGCTCCTCTGCCTTTACCATCCTAGCTCCTGGTGAATGTTTGACATCACATGGACCAGGCCAGGGTGGGAGTATTCAGAAAAAATCTTTCTTGGAATGAAGAAGGGAACTTCCTAGAAAGAATCACTACTGAATACTAGCAGAGAAGACCAGAGACAATGTTCACTGAGGTTGAGCGTATTAATCACCAAGGTCAACAATCGCTATGAACCAGAGAACAGGTAATGATATAGAACCAGGACGATGCTGATGAGATACTTACTGGCTTGTGACCTTGGCCATGCTATTTAACCTGTGTGGCTCTGTTTCCTCATCTGCGTAATAACAAAAAAAGTATCTACCTCAGTGCTTGGGATAGAGCCTGGCATATAGTGAGCAATATATAAATGTTAGCTGTTATCATACACTGGATCACGGCCCTCAACTCTTTACTCCTTCTTCTTTGCAAGAGGATTATACAACTTCTCCCACACGGACTTTGGGCTCGGCCATGAGACTTGCTTTGACAAATGGAATATAGGCAGGTGGGACTGTGTTCAAGTTCCCAGGAGAGCTTTGAAGAGCGTCTTCTGCTCACTCTCTTCATCCTGCTTCCACCATGAAAAGAGCAGAGTCTAGATAATGGTTGTTTCTTCAGCGCTGGACTTGGGACAAAAAGATACGTGAAGCCCAGGCAAGTTTGGCCAAGTGCAGGTGAGCTGCAGCCTTCATGTAATGAGAGCAAGAAATAAATGTTTGTTAGCATAAGCCACGAGATTTGGGGGTGGTTGTTATTGTAGCAAAGCTGACTAATACAGCTATTATTACTATCATTATCTCCATTTTCTAGAGGAAGGAACTGAGGCTCCGAGTGGTTAAGTTACTTGCTCATGGTTACACAATAATTAAGCAGTGCAGATGAAATTCAAATGCAGAACCGCTCATTCATTCAACAGTTAGTGGCAGACATTGAAAACGTAGAGAAGGCCCTGCCCTCGTGGAGCTTACATTCCAGTGAGTGGAAATAGAGAAATACAGTCAACCAGTAAATGAGCAAGGAAATTTCAGGTAGTCCTAGATTGTTTGAAGGATATAAAATAGGGTGATGTGATCATGACAGGGGAAGGGGTGAGGGACTAGCTTTGAAAGGATAGTTAGAGAGGACTCTGAAGGTAGTAACGTTTGCCTCCAGCTTTCAGGGATGAGAAGGAGCCAGCTGTGGAAGGAGACAGGAAGAGCCTGGCAAGCAGAGGAAATAGCACATGCAAAGGCCAGAGGCTGGGACAAACATGGAGTGTTTCAGGAATGGAAAAGGGCCCAGCGCGGCTGGAGGGAAGTGAGAGGCATAGTGGAAGATGAGGCAGAGTGAGAAGGCGAGGTAACAGGTGGCTTTGTCATCTGCACCGTGTAAGGACTTTGGAATTTATTCTGAGCTCATGGAGGATTGTAAGCAGAGGAGAGATGTGTTTGGGTTTAGGTTGTAGAATTATTATTCTTTTGTATGGAGAAGGATTGCGAGAGTTTCAGCTGGCAACTGTGCAGAGTGTAGGAGAGAATGGTGGCTAGGTCCCGGGGTGGTCGGGTGGAAATAAGCAAGGGAAACTGACCTGAGATATACTTTACAAGGAGAAGCCACATGTTCACTGGAGGTTTGGAGGTGGGGATGAGATAAAGAGATGACTCAAGGATGACCTTTATGTGACCTTGGGTAGGATGGTACCGCGCTCTGACCTGGGGAAAGCAGGTGTTCTGCATTAGACACGCTTGCCTTGGGAGGCTTGTGGGTCATCCAGGGGAGCTGTTAAGCGGGCAGTGGGCTGCCCTAGGCCAGAATTCAGGGCTGGAAGCATAGACGTGGGCATGGCCAACATATAGTTACGCTATTTTTTTCTTATTTTTATTTATTTGTTTTTGGCTGTGTTGGGTCTTCATTGCTGTGCACAGGCTTTCTCTAGTTGTGGTGAGTGAGGGCTACTCTTCGTTCCAGTGTGCGGGCTTCTCGTTGTGGTGACTTCTCTTGTTGCAGAGCACAGGCTCTAGGCACACGGGCTTCAGTAGTTGTGGCATGCAGGCTCAGTAGCCGTGACGCATGGGTGTAGTTGCCCTGCGGCATGTGGGATCTTCCCGGAGCAGGGGTCGAACCCGTGTCCCCTGCATCGGCAGGCGGATTCTTAACCACTGCGCCACCAGGGAAGTCCCTATAGTTATGATTTTAAAGGAACAGGATGCGATCCCCTGGGGAGTGAGGAAGAGGCACAGGGCTGAGTCCTGAGCACCATGGCATCTGGCAGTCAGTTGGAGTTAGAGGAGCCAATAAAAGTCTGAGGCTGAGGTGTCAGCGAGGGACCTCTGTCCAATCCCAGAGGTGGAGTTCATTATTAACAAAACTCCATGACCCTTGAAGCCTGAGACTACACTGTGTGATAAGGCAGCCGCCAGCCACGTGCGGCTACCGAGCACTTGAAATGTGACCAGTTCCAGGTTGACACGTGCTGTAAGTGTAACGCACAGAGCAGATTGCAAAGACTTCGTATAAAAACCAGAATATAGAATATCTCATTAATAATTTGTATATTGATTATATGTTAAAATGATAATATTTTGATATATTTGGCTAAATAAAATATAGAGGTAAAATCAATTTTACCTGTTTCTTTTTACTCTTAAAAATGTAGCCACTAGAAAATCTACAACTACTCTGGGGCTCACGTCTGTGGTTTGCCCTGTATTTCTATGAGGCTGCGACAGAAGGACAGCAATGGGGTGTTGCCCCCAGGTAATGATATAATTCCTGAAGCAGGGTCCAGAGCTGTTCCCTAGGGTCTCTGGGCTTTCCCAATCAAAACTAAGTGTCAAATTTCTCTTCAAAGACTCAACTGACAAGTCCTCACTCCAGCCCATGTGGATCTGTTTTTGCCTGGAAACCACATGCAATTTTCATCAGAAAACACACACACACAACATGAAACTAAAGAAAGGAGCAAAATTTCCTGATGTACTGCCAAGCAACTGTTCCATTTCCCACAACGCCCTGCAGTTTCTTCAAACACAAAGACGTTTGCCACATGGTCAATGAAATCATTTGGGAAAGTGTCAAAAGACCATCCGTGGCAAGTCTGGGAGCCATGAGATTTCCTTATGCCCCATTATTATCTCAGAGCTATTCCCTGTCTCCCTAGCTCAGAGCGCCCTGGGGGCGGTGTCTGAGATCACACACCTGTAAGTCTACAGCCCCATCAGACCTCAAGCTCCTAAGGAGAATTGGCACTGAGGGTCTTCGTGGGCCCTGGAGGGATTTGGGGGCTCTGAGCAGTTATTGTTTCTCTTTTGTGGAGGGTATTTGAACTCAGCAGGGTCAGGCAGTGTGTGAAAAAGTGTCATCTTCTCCTGCCTGCTCACAGCCCAGACTGGCTATGTCACCTTGCCCCGAGGCCGTTTAACAAGGCGGACCCTCAGTAGAGCAAGACAGAGAGCTGCAGAGAGAGGCAGAGCCCAAAGAGACCACACAAAGACAGAGCCTGGAGATGGTGGGACAGAGAGAACACAGAGCAAGGAGGATGCCTTGGGTCCTCGGGTGGGGCCAGCCCTAGAGGTAGTTCAGCGGAGGCGATTCACTCATTCATTCATTCACTCATTTATGAAAATGTAACTGAAGACCTTCTGTGTTCTGGGCGCTGCGCTAGGTGTGGGTAACAGGCAGTGAATGAGTGCAGCAGATCTGGTGTCTGCCCTCATGGGCTTACAGGTCAGTTGGGAAAACACGAAACAAAGAACGTGTAAATGTATTTATAATGAAAACTGCACGTGCTGTGAGGCTAAGGATACGGTGCTGTGATATCCCCACCAGAGATGGTTGAGCTAAGCTGGGAGACCAGGAAAGCCCTCCTTGAGGAAATGATGTGTGAACGGAGACCTGAAGGGTGACTTGGGGTTAACTGCACAAAAGGGAAACTGAGCAGGCCAAGCAGAGGACACAGCATGTGCAAAGACCCTGTGGCAGAGGGAGCAGAGTGAGTTTGAGAAATAGAGAGCAGTGTGGTTAAAGCAGAGACAGCTAATGAAAGCCTGGTAGGAGATGAATCTGGAAAGGAAGGCAGGGGACAGACCACATGGGGCCTCATGGAGATTTCAGAGTCTGGGTGGGAAGCAGAGTTGAGAGACCGAAGCCAGAGACTAGAAAGAGCAGGAGACTTGTTCATTGCCAAGGACAGCAGGCTCAGGATGATGTATGGTTGAGGCAGTGATGGAGAAAATGGTACTGACCTGTGAGTGGGTCACATGGGTTCACACCTCCAAGATAATTTTAACTTTGTGGGGTATTGTGAAGATTGAATGAAACAGTGCCTGGATGCCCTGAGCAGAGCATCGGCATGTGGTGAGTGAAAACATATTAGAAAGCTATTATTAGTCTGTTATTAATAGTGTGAAGCTGGGACAGGGCACCCAGACAGGGAGCCCCACAGCAGAGCTGAGACTTAGGGACAGGATGGTTTGGGTCCATGGAGGACCAGGGTTGGTAAGAGGCAAAGCAGGAGTCAGGGGCAGCATCCTGGGGAGGGCATGGCCAGGGTCCCCCAGGCTCTGCCACCACAGTCCCAGGACCTCAATTCCCATCTCTCCTCCCACCTGCCAAGCAGGAAGGTGGGCACTAGTGGTTGGACTGTTGGCTGGTGTTTCCTATGAGGGAGGAGGACAGAGGAGGTGTCCTGGTATCTCCCTCTAACGACCTCAGCTTTGGAGCTTGAATTAAAGAATGGAGACCCTTATTCCTCATGCAGTGACCCGGCACCAGATTCTGAGGCCTCCTCTGAGGAGTGTGGTCAATGGGCAGAGCCTTCCAGGGAGCCTCAGAGATTAGCATCAAAGGACCACGGACCTCCGGGTCTAAAGAGGGCTTAGAGTATTTAGGCTTCTTAAAGACCCCAACCTTTTAAAATTTTAAAATTTATGTTTTTATAATTTTAAAATTATAAAATTTTAAAAATTATGTTTTTCAATTTCAAAGGTTTGGGCTTGTTTTTAAAATGCTGCCTATGCCTGAAAAAATCTGAACAAAAGAACTTGGGGATTTGGGAGGTAATTAATATACATGTAATATTTACTGGTTTTTCTCTTAATTATAAAAGTAACATACACCTAACCTGAAAACTTGTAAAACACAGAAAAAGACAAATTAAAAAATTGACCTAAACCCACAATCCACACTCACTGTTAATAGTATTCATGTATAGTATTAAGAGTATTAATATAAATTTGAGCTCTTATAATAATATATAACAGCCATTGCCCTTGACCTTTACATACTGGATCTTATTTTGTCCTCACAACAACCCTCTAAAGTCGTACTATTATTCCCATTTCACAGATGAGGAAAGTGAAGCCTAGAGCAGCTACACAGTTTGTTCAAAGTCATTCACAAACTTTGAGAGGTGAGAAGCAGAGCTGGAATCCAAGCCCATCTGACCTTGAGTGCACCCAGGTCACCACTCAGTTAGCTTCCGGCTTGGGTCACATCCTTGGAATCTGCCTTTCTATACATAGACATGCGTTTATAGTTATACTGACACATACACTGACTGCATTACCCAGATTGTTTTGCAGTTTACCTTTTGCACTTTGCAACATACCATGTATATTTTCTCAAATCAATATCTATTCTTCTCCAACATGATTTTTAATGTCTACATAGTAGGCTGCAGTTTAGACTAGCAGTGGTTCTCAAAAATTTGTTCCAGTATTATCTGGGAACTTGTTGGGAATGCAAATTCTCAGGCCCTAACCCAGGCCTACTACATAAGAGATTCTGTGGATGAAACGCCAGAACCTGTGTTTTAACAAGCTTTCCAGTGATTCTGATGCAGGCTAAAGTTTAAGAACGGATCCTTTAGATGTTCCGTATTTTTCTTAACTAATCTTCTGTAATTGGTACATTTAGGTTGTTTCCAGGTTTTGACCATCAAAAATAAGGCACAGTAAGCATCCCCATTTGTCCATATCTGTGAAGATCAAGAAAGTGGTTTTCAAATAAAACAGGTGGGAAAAAGCCGAATAAGAACTATTAATTAATAAATGTTTTTTATATATATATATATATATTTTTTTTTTTTTGCGGTACGCGGGCCTCTCACTTTTGTGGCCTCTCCCGCTGCAGAGCACAGGCTCTGGACGCGCAGGCTCAGCGACCATGGCTCACGGGCCCAGCCGCTCCGCGGCATGTGGGATCTTCCCAGACCGGGGCACGAACCCGCGTCCCCTACATCGGCAGGCGGACTCTCAACCACTGCGCCACCAGGGAAGCTCAATAAATGTTATATTTTAAAAAAGAAACTAAGGAAAAGCAGGAGAGATTTTGGTCAGACCTAAGGAAGTACTTCCTTTGTTGGCAGGACCACCTGGCAGGAGGAATGTCTCTGGAGCACTTTGTCACCTGCGGGGACAGCTCAGTGCCGCAGGCAGCCTGGGAGATCCCCCTAGCACTGCTGGAAAAGCTGAAAAGCTCCAGGCTTTTTCTCACAGTTTCTGTTCTTTAGAGTATAATGGCTGAGATGTTTATTAAAGAGACAGCTGCTGTCTGGGCCGAGCCAGCAGGGGGAGGGCAGAGGGCCTCAGTAGCCGCAAAGCTGGATCTAGAGGGCAGGCTGGCCGCTCACCTCCCAGCTGGCCATGTCATTAAGCAAGGGCTGCCGAGAGGGCTCTGCCCAATCCTCAACTGTTGCCCTGCCAAGCTGTGTGGTCATTAGCCCAGGGCCGAGCCCAGACTTCTGAATTAAACTCCAGGCCATTTCCCCAGGTCTCGGAAGACATCCTCCAGCTGATGTCGAGTGGAGATCTGTCGAGAGGGCATTTTCCTCCCTGCTCTGAAGCCCAGGCAATCGCTAATGTCTGCCTGTTTTCATCTCCCATCCAGCTCTCTATTGGTAGAAAGAGTTTCCCAGAATCGGATGGTCCTGAGGAATGCCTTAACAAAGAACTCAGAAAAGTAATTTTGACTTTCTGGCGTGAGTCAGTTTTCTTGCTTGTAAAACGGGAGTAACAATCCCAGTGAGAAAAGGGACAGACCGTGTGTTGTAAATGGTAAGTCTTACATATTAGATGGATTTTTGAAGTCATTGCAGTGTTTTTTTGGTTTTGTTTTGTTTTAAATTCTGGAAGTTGCTGCTGCTGCCGCTGGCGAATGAGGAAAGCACAGGTCTTTGGGGACTTACTGGCCTGGGTTCAAATCACAGCTCTTCCGCTTAGTGACTGTGTGATCACGACTGAGCCACGTCTCCTTTCTGAGCTGCCATTTCCCCATCGATAACACAGAAGTAATAACAGTTGCTTCAGAAGGTGACCGTGAGAAGTGCGTGGGCTAGTAGGGGAGAGTGGTCAGCACAGGCTGAGCACACAGTAGGCTACTCAACTTTGGTCTCAACCCTTCCTGTTTCGGAGAGCTCCTCTGCCTTTCTGCCTGGAACATGGTCAGATGTCAGATACCTGCCGATTTTGGTCCCATTAATGTGTTTTCCAGCCTTGGACACATGACTTCACCTCTCCGGGCCTCAGTTTCCTCAACTGTAAAATGGGGAGATGATAGCTCCTACTTTATAGGACTCTTAAGAGAATAAAATAAAATCGTAGTCTACAAATGTGAGTGAATGTTAGGTATCTCTGTTACCATTTTTCCCGATGTGACAAAGGCCTAGTCTCTGTACCTCCATACATCTGGAAATGTGGAAATGCCGGGAGGGTCGACAGCTTTTCAGTTTTGATTGGACATTCAATGACAAGGTATTAGTTGAGCACCAGCTGTGTGACAGGCCACTTATTGGCCCATGAGTCCCTTGAGTTTGGGGTTTGGGGAGGATTTCCAACATGGCAGAGAGGTCCTGGAACTGGAGATGCAGGAGGTTGGGTGGGGGTCACTGTGAAAGTCAGAGGGAGTGGACAGCCTTTGCCGTCATCCAGTGAGGAAGCCACTTCTCACCTTGTGTGGGCACATCTCAGAACGGTTGACTTCTCTGACAGCCCCTCCCCGACCACCTCCAGAAAAGCAAAGCCTTGAGAAATTTCAGGTTAAAAATCAGTCCTTAAATTCCACCTTAGGTTATTCAAAGGAAAAAAAAAGAATAAAAATCAATGCAGACCCAGTCTCTGGTTCTGAGGAGCAGTCGCATCTTGTTTGTAACCTGAAGGGATCAATAAGAGATGCTTCTTCTGGTCCATTTTTTAAGCTCAATACGTGGATGCAATTTCGTCGACAATTATGAACAGTCAGTTATCTCGTACAGCTTTGCTCCCTCCATCAGCTGCACTTTCAGGTAATCATGAGCTATTACCAGGAGGGTGGTGTTGGCTAGGTGCTGGCTCCTGTGACACACTCGCCAATGATCGCTCAGAAGAAAATGGAATTTGCCGATCCCTTGAGTCATTGGGATGGAGAAGTTATGAATGCTCCGATGCAGAAGCCTGGCTTATCGAGTTTTCGGACCCATTAGCCAGGGCATATCTTCCTATTGATTAAATTATATGTCTCCCTGGCATTGGCAGTCTTAGGGGCCAAGAGTCTAGGTTAGGACTTGCAGGGGTTCAGAAAATAAAGTGCCTCTTATTATAATCAAGAATGTGGAGGGACAAGTGTCTTCACAACACGGATATCTAAGTTGGGGGAATAAAACTCTGTAGCTGCCCCTGGGTGTTAAGTGCCCCAGAGACAGGTGGGATAGAGCCTGGCAATTCCCTTGTGGGGAATATTCCTCCAAGATTCTTGGTATGTGGCCACTTGGCTACAGGAACCCACGGGGGCAGCCCTATGCATGTTGGCAGAGCACAGGGGACTTCAACCCCTTTTGGGTGGTGGACCAGTTCGCAACACTGTTGCAGGCTCTTCATCTTTTCTCTAGAACATTGATCAGATGCTATGAAACCTGGGTTATGAATGCAAAGCCAAGGGTTTTGGAATCAGATAAACCTCAATTTCTTATTTAGAAGACTGTGTCATCCCGGGAAAGTAACCTTAGTTCTTCAACCTGCAGTTTCCTCCTCCTCATGGGAATAGTAATTGTATCGACCTAAAAGAATTACAAGATGATCCAGGTAAAGAAGTAGTCCATATGCTTAGCCTGTAGTATGCTTAATAAACATTAACCAGTATCACTTTTAACATGAATGATAACTGTTAGTAGGAAATAGCTATAAATCATATCATCTTTCTATGTTGTGTCTGTAAAATGAGGATATAATAGGACCTACCACACAGACACATTTAAGAAAGTGTTACTTAAAAGGATGTGTGTAAAGCACTTAGCCAAGACCTGGCACACTGTAGGTGCTCAATAAATAGTAGCTGTTTATTGTGATTATGGTTGTTCATATTTTTTCTACTAGTAAATGTTATTGATTATTTCCTGGACGCCTCCCAGGACTAGGCTGGGCTGAGGGAGAGTTTGACAAAGGTCTTGGCAGCAAAGCAATGACAAAGATCAGAGCGCTCACGATGGACTCTGGCAGGGCGGCAGGGGATGGGGAGGCAACAAAACACCCAGATGATGCAAGTTTCCCAGCCCCAACTCTGTAATGGATATGCTGTGTGACCTTAGCTAAGCCTCTTTGCCTCTCTGGGCAGCACTTCCCCAAACATATGGTGGGAAGTTGAACTCAATGATTCCTAGTGGTGTAGACTCTACTTGGCTCAAACCAGCTAGTTAATTGCTGGAGAGATTTCCTATGGCTGACACTGGGCTGGATGGGTGTGGCCGGATGCTGAGGGTGGACCAGGAAGAAAAAACAACTTTGGCAAGCACAGAGAATCCTCCTCCCTTGCTTTCTCCTTTCCCTTGGAAAAGTAGGGCTCACTGACTATAGGTGTTTCCCCAAACCTCCTGGCCACTGTGGATCATCGCCTTCCATCACATCTAGAAGCTTCATGTTGGGCCAAGAATGCTGAGTATTACTGGTCCAGCAGGCCAGGCATCCAGGGCCGTCTCTCCATCCTTCCCCAGCCCTACCTGAGACCAGGAACCACGGCTGCCTCGTGCTTGATGCCTCCGCTGGGTGGTGGGAGGCCCAGCCTGTCCTGTCTCCACCATTTGCTTACAGACCTCTTTGAGCCTTAATTTCTCCTTCTGTGGAATAGGATGAACAGCCCTCACTTCCCCTCACCCCTGTGGAAGAAGGGCAGGACCTCTCCATGTAGAGCAGGGACAGCGATGGACCACCAAGAAAGCCATTGTTCCCCTCCCCAGCCTTTTGAGAGAGCGGGTTCACCCAGCAACATATCCTCATGACCCTTATGGAGGAACTGCTGATGCCTGGGGTGGGAGGTGGGGGGTGGAGACAGCTGTTTCTCATCCTGGATTTGCCCCTCCCTCTCCTCCAATGCCAGCCATCTTCACTCAAGTGCTTCCCCCCAATTCCAAATTCCTGATGCCCTCTCCCCACCTCCATGCCAGCCCCTGATCTGATGTTGATCTGGACTGTTTCCTGGCATTGCCGTAGCCCCCACACTGCTCCTGTCGGCCAGCTCCTGGCTGACCCTGCCCCTTTGTCCCCCAGCTCCTAGCTCCAGTCCCAGGTCCTTCCTCTGGAACTGTTTTCATTCTGATTCGCAGCCAGTGTCACAGCCGTCTTCCCAGGGGAAGTGGGAGTAAGAGGGACAGGATGGCTCCTAAAACCCTGGGCTGCATGATTAGAAACATACTATTTAGGAAAAGGGAGGTGACAGTCCTGCTTATGGCCCTGCCAGGCCACCCAGGTGTTGTATTCAAGAGCCCTGTTATCATTCTCAGAGAACTGAGTGACCTTCCTTTAGAACACACTTCTCACTCTTTGTAATGACTCATTTATTTAGGCGATTATTTGTTCATGTCTAACCTCCTCACTAGACTGCACGCTCCCTGAGGCCAGGGGCCATATGAACCAGTTTAGTTCACGTTAGTATTTACAGCTGCCACACCATAGGTACTCAGTATTGATTTACTGAATATATGAATGGATGAATGGATGGTTAGATGGTGCATGGAGAGGTTAAGAGGGAAAGTAGACTTTTTACAGAACCAGCCCCTTTACAGGTGTGAGTTCAAAGGAAGTTAGGAGGGGGAGGAGCCTGATACCCAGAAGACAGTGTTCTGTGTGTGTCTGGGAGGCATCCCACCTCTGAATCAGAACCCAGGTCTCTTCCTGGCTCAGGGCATTGACAGTAGGAACAGGATGGACCACGGGGTCCTGGACATGCCCCCTGCCCCTTCCCCGGGCCCCTACCCTTCTTCCCACTGGATGGCAACCTTGTGCTCTTGTCTGCCTTGCCCCAAACCATCCAGCTTTCAGGAAATGATGTGATCCTTTTATAAGCACCGGAGACTTAACCGGATTCCATTCTTGGGGTTATTTGCATTTTAATGACCAGGAAGAAAAATATGCAGACATGGTGAGACAGCAGAGGCTCTTCCAGGTGTTTAGAGAGACGGTCTCTGGGTGAGAAGGGCTCGGCCCTGCTGCTTGATGTCCTACTGGCAGGCCTGTGGGCCATGCAGCTTCTCTTCCAGCCTCCTACCCCCAGCACCCTCCTGTTCCAAAAATGTTCTTTATTTCCAGGATAGGACTTGGCTCTCGGTGGTGTGCATCACGGCAGCCTTTCAGAGCCAGCGGAGTCGTCTCTTCTTACCCCCTCCTCCCCAGCCTAGGGCCCCTCCCTGTTCAGGCACCCAGCCTGGCTGGAATCCCACCACTCAGGGCCTCCCAGAGACGCAGCTTCTTTTTTTTTTTTTTAGCATCTTTATTGGAGTATAATTGCTTTACAATGGTGTGTTAGTTTCTGCTTCATAACAAAGTGAATCAGTTATACATATACATATGTTCCCATATCTCCTCCCTCTTGCGTCTCCCTCCCTCCCACCCTCCCTATCCCACCCCTCTAGGTGGTCACAAAGCACTGAGCTGATCTCCCCGTGCTATGCGGCTGCTTCCCACTAGCTATCTATTTTACGTTTGGTAGTGTATATATGTCCATGCCACTCTCTCACTTTGTCACAGAGACGCAGCTTCTGTATAGGCACTGGAGCTTCTGCAGAGGTGGGACTGGAACAGTCAGGCTGCTAAGAAGCCCCTGGGTTCGCAGGCAAGCCCCAGCCCCTCCCTGTAATTAGGCAGAGGCACAGGTGGGGAGGAGGAGGGGGAGGGGAGAGAGACCAGGCACGCGGCGCCAGAAAGACAGCCGCATGAAGTGCCTGTGGGATTCTGGGTTCAAACGGTCTCCCAGACGACCCAGATGGCTATCAGCGACCCCAAAGAGAACCCCGAGGGGGAGGGGAGGGGTGGAGATGAGTTGAGCAGAAAGGGGCCTTTTCCCAGCCTCTCGGGTAGGGATTGCTCTCCTGATGAAAAGCAGGCCCACTTTAGCCTGAGTGGCTGGTCTGTGCAGTGGCGCGTTCATCTGGTATCCATAAGCCTGGCGTTAACTCTGATGGCAAGGCACCGTGGGCTTTGCAGCTCTCTTTCCCAGCCACTCTGTGATTTCCCATTAGTGAAATGAACATGCAGAACTCAGATGACAGTAGCTTGGACTGCTGGGCACACACACGCATGCACCCATGCAGGCACAGTGGGCTGGGCTCTGATCCTATGCCTGGGTGAAGGCGGCAGGACAGCTACTTCCAAACCAGCTAAAGATCCTCGGGGGTCTGCTTGGGAGCTGCTACATCACAGAATGCTAGAGCGTCATAGAGGAAGAGCACAGACCTGAAGTCGAGAGACCTGGATTCAAGTCCCAGCTAAGAGCTAAGATTTGCTGCGTGCTCCCACCCTCCCGCCACTGTGCCATGTGCAGGGCGCACCTTACATCCTCCAGTTCTCACAACAAATGCTCAAGTGGGTATTATTATCCCATTCTACAGATTAGGAAACTGAGATCAAGTAACTTGCTTGACGTCCTACAGCTAAGAGGCAAAGCTCGGATTCAAACCAGATCTGCCAGAGTTCGGCCAAAACACAGACCAGTTACGGTCCCTCTGTTACTTACTAACCTCATGACCTTCTCGGACCCTCCGTTTCCTCATCTGCAGAATAGAAACTCATCCCTCTTCTACTTCTTACACAGGATTGTTATGAGACTGGCAGGTTATGTGCATACTTACACAGTTAATGAGATTTTTAAGCCGTTTGGTCCATGTTAAATTCTAGACCAGAGATTCAGAACGTCTGAGATAGCTGCGAGCGCTCTGAATATTCTTTCTAGGAAAATCCCACTCCAATAATGAGAAATGTTCTTTTCCTTGTGAGAAAGAGAGTGGAACTGATACACTGAGGAAGAAGCGCCCTAGCCAGACTTGGCAATGCCTAAAAGGACTCATGGTGATGCATTTCTGAGGACTTTCATCTTGGCCTCCCTGACTCATTGCCTTGAAGGCAGAGGAAAGACCCAGTGATGGGGGTCTGAGGCATCCGACGCTTCAGCCCCAGGGCCCTTGCCCACTCGGAAAGTGCTGGAGCCACTGCACCCTTCCTGCCTCTAACTGCCTTTGTCTCTTGACTATCTCCCAGGTCAGTTTTCTGGGGCCTAGAGCAAAGGACATTAACTTTGTTTGCACCTGCGTCAGAGACCGTCGAGAACACACGAGTGGGCCTTCGGAGAAGAGGGACTGGGCAGCTGCGAGGCTGATTTTCCTGTGTCTTGGAGGCCTGGACATGGATGGATGAAGCCACCAGGTCGAGGCTGACCTGGTCAGACCGAGGTGGCAGAATTTCCGTTCCAAAGAGCAGCCTTCTCCTTCCACTATGCTGTGTGTGAGCAAAGCCACAGGCACCTGTATGGTGGGGTTGGAGGGGTGCCCAGCTTGCCAGTCTGCACCTCCACACTGAAGTGTCCCAGCTACAGGTACACGGAGACATGCGCCTTCAAGAGAGCAAGGTGCCAGGAGATGCAGTCCTGTGGCGTAGCTGGTCTGAGCCCTTCGTCCCAGACCCGGGGTGGAGGTCGGGGGACCGCAGGACAGATGCGTGCAGACGCCGGAGAAGGATGAGCTCGCTGGGAGTCACTGTTTGGTTGAAGCTCCCTCACTCTCACCTTTTTCGCTCAGGCCCCAGGAACAGAGGAGCCTCCTTCCCTCACTTTACCAGCAAGATTCTTCTCATCACTGCGTGAGAGATTCTGCCCCAACCCTCCACTGGTCACACCTGCTTATATGTCAGTGCACATTTCTCAGGATGTATGTGCATGTGTGTGTGTGTGTGTGTGTGTATTTGAATATATACATACGTATGCATTTGCATATGTGAGCATGTTGATGTGTGTGTACAACCCACGTGTTTGCATGTGTGTGTGCATTCTCAGCCCACCCTCCTCCCAACTCCTTCCCCCTCCTGGGTAGCAGGGCCTCCTAGGCACTGCTCTCGGGCTTCTTCTCTCTTGAGTCTGCACACTGTAGAGGATCTCATTCTTGCTCGTAGCTTCTTTTCTTCCCTCATGAGGATGAAACTCTCAAATCTATATCTCCAACCTCTGACCTCTTTTCCAAGCTGTAAAGCCTCATTTCCAATTGATAATCTGTGTACATCTTGAACCCAATGGTCCCAAATTGTCCCTTATCACCCTTTTCCCAAAACCAGGTTGTCCTCCAGCCCTAACTATGCCTGAGATGGGCACCACTGCCCTCCCAGCCTCCTTCGTCTCTCCCATCTCACACTACAGAGGCCGGCGGCTCCTTCCTGTGAAACATGACCTTCTCTATTTCACCACCGCCATCCTAGGCCAAGCCCTTAACACCATACACCTGTTCCACTCACAGTCTTCACCTGGTCTCCCCGCATCCAGGCTCTCTGGCCCTAATACACCCAATTCGGAGGAGTGGAGTTCTTTTTAAAAGCATGAGCCAGATCATATCACTTCCCATTCCAAACCTGTGACTGGGTTCCTGTGGCCTTTGGAGCCAACTGTATCTTTTCTTTCTTTTTTTGTAATTGAAGTATAGTTGATTTACAATGTTAGTAAGTGCTGATTTACAATGTTAGTTTCAGGTGTATAGCAAAGTGATCCAGTTATATACGTATATATGTACATATATATAAAAATTTTCAGATTCTTTTCCATTATAGGTTATTAGAAGATATTATACAGTATACAGTGCTATACAGAAGGTTCTTGTTGTTTATCTATTTACTATATAGTAGTGTGTATCTGTTAATCCCAGACTCCTAATTTATCCCTCTCCCCCTTCCCCTTTGGTAACCATATGTTTGTTTTCTATGTCTGTGAGTCTGTTTCTGTTTGTATCATTTATCTTAGATTCCACATATAATATGATATGTGATATCATATGATATTTGCCTTTCTCTGTCTGACTTAGTACAATAATCTCTAGGTCCTTCCTGTTGCCACAAATGGCATTATTTCATTCTATTTTTATGGCTGGGTAGTATTCCATTGTATACATGTACCACATCTTCTTTATCCATTCCTCTGTCAATGGACACTTAGGTTGCTCCCATGTCTTGGAAGCCAACTATGCCTTAACCCAACTCTTCCCTCTGAGGCTCGCTACCTGTGGGCCCCTGGCCATGCTACTCGACCTCTCTGAGCCACGACGTGGTTTTCATAGAGGTATGATGAAAACGGAGCAAAACAACACGTGAAAGTACTGCACAGTGTCTTTTATGTAATATATATGTTATATATATATGTTTTCTATATATTGTATAGATATGTATAGTATTATATAAAATATGTATTTTCTTAAAGTTCCTTGGTTTGGGGGTAGAAGTAGCGTGTACGTGTTTGTGTGCGCAAATTTGCAAATACGGAGGAAAATGAGTGTTGCATATAACTGCATACACTGAAATACTTTTATTCTTCTCATCCATTCACTCATTCAGCAAGCAAGCATCTGTTGATCCAGCCACATACCATGTGTGGGTGCAAACGCATAGAGAGACCCAAGTTCTAGCCCTTAAGAATTTGGCATCATATATGAACTTCCTCTCAAGTCAGAATACTTGAGAAAAGTCCAGATCCAGTGGTCAAATCCTAACTCCCTTGCTCAGTCAGAGTTCATGGGTGTGTAATAATGTTTACAAGAATGTCTGGCTGGCCCTATCACTCCATCGCTGAGGGACCCCTCACCTGGAATTATTTGCCCTGGAAATCACCAGGCTCCGCAGAGCTTGGCAGACCTGTCCTCTGTGCAGCTTTTTTCTGCAGAGCGTGAGGCCCTGGCCATGGCAGATGGGCTGAGGTCTGGGGAGGGCCCTGCACCCAGACCCTGGGAAATTCACGCTTGCTTTCATCGTGGGCAGGGAAGTGGAGGTCAACGAGACTCCATCAAACTGAAGTCTCTCCAATTTACTTTCAGGAAGGAGCTCCATTAATGCTAGCGTTTGGGGAAAAAAACAAAAACACTAATCACCATCCAAAATGTACATGCTAGTTCCCATCTGGTGTGCGGAATTGGATCATATCGGGAGTCTCGGGAAAATGCGGCAGATGGGCTGGGTTTGGAGCGCGTCTCCCCACAGGCACTGAGGAGAGGAGGAAGAGACTTGGCACCAGCAGCCAGCCTGTGTGAGGGATGCTGGGCCCCGCTGGGCACCCATCAACTGGGTCCTGCAGGAACCCTCCCCACTGTCAGATGCCTGATGCCGCCAGAGCAGCTGTGCTGGCTGCCCCCGTGGCTTCTGGTCCATCCTGGGAAGCGGCGGCTCACGCTCTCAGTTTGCAAAAACTCTGCCGCAACTCAGATTGCAGTGGTGCCAGGGAAAGATTCGAGGACGTCAAACGCTGCTGCTACTGCTTCCTCACTGTGCAAGACGGGCCGGCCACTCACCAAGGATCGTAGTTAGTGCCTCCCAGAGTCACCAGGCTGGACCCCTGCTGATCAGTGGGGTCAGTGGAGTCGGTGGGGACCATTGCAGATCAAGGGGTCAATCAAGCACTCTGCCTGCACACATTATTACTTGGTCTGGATGTCTCCAGGCAAGGGATTTAGGGATCCTCCAGAGAGGATGGGGGCATAGAGATGGACCTCTGCTGGGGAGAAGGCACTGTCCTCAAGCTTCTGGCCTGCCAGGCCAAGGGAACAGGTGTCCAGGGTCCCCAGGCTACACCACTGCAAAAGGGGCTGTGTGTCCCAGACAGTAGTTTATCCTATGACCTTTGAGTGCATTCAGGAAGGAGAGGGGCATGTGTAGCAGGCGGAGGCTGGATCAGCTCCCAGCACACGGAAAGAGAGAAACTGGGAGGGAAAGCGTAGGGTGGGAAAATAGGGCTCCTGGAGAGAAGGACCACGGAGACGGCAGGGAGTGAACAAAGCTCTCAGAATTCCCCCCTCACAGGGGCCTCTAGAAAGGGAATGGCCTCCTCCTCCACCTGACTCCAGCCGATGCCTGCCGTCCTATCAGATGGCAGGATGCCACCAACACCTTTCTTCTCTGCAGTGATTTCCGGTCCCCCTCCCTAGGACAGCCCTCCCCCCAACATCTAATCAAAGGGAAGAAAGTAATTAAGGAAGGGCACGTAACATTCCCAGTAACTTAATAACGATCCCCGCCCCCGCCTCACTTCAGATCTATAAATATGACACGCAGAACAACTCGCGGCGACACCAAGTTGTTTATTGCTTGCTAAGCTGGAAAGCACTTGAATTAACCTCTTGCATAAGTGTATTTAGGAAAGATCCAGGCGTCTTTAAGTGGAAAGAGGACGTGAGCCAGACAGAGTCCTTGTCAGGGAACCCAGAGGATGGGGCCTCACTCACTCACACACTGGCTCATTCCTACAAGTGTTTACTGAGTGTTTATGTAACGGGCCATTTGGTAGTGTCCAGGATGTAGAGGAGAATAAACAACATCGCTTGCAGTTTGAGACATGTTGTCCTTTGCAGTTTTAAAAGTGGCAGCTGTGACCCAGTGAGAGGAGGGCCCGATACCCTGGGAGAGGACCCTTTGGGGCTGGGGGCTAAAATGAGATGGGAGGGCAGTACCCCAACCTCCGACCCTCCCCATCCTGGCTGAACCATTGTTGATCAACAAGCCTATTATATACACCAGGCGCTGTAGGCGGGGATGGAGATAAAGCAGTTACACGCACCCCCCCCCAATCTAGAGAAGATCATAGTCAAGTTGGGGAGACAGATTGGGACACAGCATGAAATGCAGCATGAAGAGAACTACTCCTTAATTGAGATGTGTGCAAAGGGCAGGAAAAACACAGGGATGGGAACAGTTAACTCTGTCTGGGGGAGTTCTAGGAAGGCTCACAAAGGAGCTGACATGGAAGTTGGGTTTTGAAGCCTAGCTAGGAATTCCCAAAAGAGAAAAGGGCACAGGAAAATCTAGGTATTAGGAAAGCTCGTGCAAAGACTCAAAGGCATGAAAGAGGAGATGGCCTGTGTGGGCTGGAGAGGGGTGAGGCAAGTGGGGGAGGGGAAGGGAGCCATGGAGGTAACAGAAGAGGAAAATCGCGCACAGCACGTGAAGCGTGATGTGGTCTAGCGGTTAAGAGAACTGGAGAAGGTGGCCTGGATTCAAAACCTGGCTCCACCACTTCCTAGCTGTGTCTCACTCAGTTTCCTCAACGGCAGAGCAGAATGAATCATGGTACCTACCTTATAGGGTAGTTGTGTGGATTAAAAGAGTGAAAACCTGTAAAGTGCCCAGAGTGGTGCCTGACGCAAGAACCAATAAATGTGTCTGATTACTACTGACTTATCACCACTCCACCTGACACACTTCTCCCTGAGCCACGGGGAGGGTTTGAGTAGAACAGCATCCTTTCCGGGTGTTGCCCTTTGGAAAGATCCCTCCAACCATGGTTTAGACTTGGTAGGTCCCCAAACACCACCACAGTCCCAGAATGCCCCAGGAACTTGTTCAAGTACATATTCACAGGTCTGCCCCAGAATCACTGCGTCAAAGTCCCCCAGATCGGGAGGAATGCTTTTGGGAGGATGAAAATATTCTAAAACTGGATCCCGGCGATGGCTGTACAATTCGGTGAATTGACTACAGATCATCAAATTGTACTTAAAACAGATGAACTTTATGGTGTGTAAATGAACCTCAATGAAGCCATTAAAAAAATCCCCCAGGTGATTCTGCAAGACAGCTCAGCTTCGGAGGTCGGAGGTCGGGGCAGGCTGGGGCGGGGAACTCAGAGCCTGACTCCGCAGGGCTGGTGGATGAGGTGAGCGGAAAGGACGGCAATGTGGATAAATCCTGCAGCAGCTTGTGCAGTGCTCACCTGGATTTGAGGCTGCTTCGCTGGGCTTAAACTGCTCTCTCATCTTTATCAAGGAAGCCATTGGATTTCGCTGAGGGCGCTCCCTCCTTGGGGCTCCCACAGCGCCGGCTCCACCCGCCTGCTATTACAGCGCTTGGCCCCATCCCTGGAGTGCGCTGCTTCCAGGCCTGGCTCTCCAGGAGTCCTGAGAGCTCCTCAAAGGCATGTAGACAGGGGGGCACAGACTACTTGGTCACCTAGCACACAGTGGGTGCCCTGTGCACGCACCGCCCCGGGCTTCCTTTCTCTGTGGGGTGTGGACGGCCCTTCAGAACCTAGGTGGGACCCCAGGTATCTGGCTTTGCAAACATCTTCTCAGGAGCAGACGCTAAGCTTGGCCTTCCACTCCTAGTGGCTCAGAAGCTACTCTTGCTAAGATATTTCTTCATCTCCTCCCCCTCCCCTCTCCTCCATCCCACCTCTTCTCCTGACAGCCTTCATCTGTGTTTCTTCTCCTCTTCAAGGCTGGGAGCTGCTTAGAGGGGAAGGTCCTCCTCCCAAGCCCCCAGCTTTGTTCCCTCTGCTCTTCCCTGGGTCACCACAGCTCCTACCTGTCTTTCTAGTCTGGGTCCCAAGAGCTCCTTCTTTGGTCAACCCTAGTTTGTCCCTTTGTCCCCGCTGTGGATTCTCAAGTTCTCACATGTCCCCTCAAGTTCTCCACATATTCCTTTTGTCCTTTTCTGTCACCCCACGCTCCCTACCTGCATCTCCTCATCACTACCTGTGCCCCTTGACCTCCACCGTTTATCCCCACGGACTCCACCTGTGACCCTGCGGCCCTCCCAAGTCACCTCAGCCCTTCTTGTCTCCCCATGACAGTGGGTCTCCAGTAACGATTGTTGCAAAAGAACAAACAAATGGATGAGGGAAACAGCTGTGCAGATATTTGCAACTAGCTTGAAGTGTGATTGGTGTAAAGTGCTTTCCCTTGAATTATCTGCAAAATCGTTTCTATTTTTTGCTCAATGGTATGTGTGCAGACGCAAGCCCGGCCCTCGACTCCCCACCATGGGCTGTGGAATTCTTGTCCATACCCCTGCCCTTCTTTCCTGGTCTCTGGTCACACAAGCAAGGACCAGGAAGGTGATAATCTTCTAGCTAAGGGCTCCTGGCCCCCTGGGGCACATGCCACACATTCGCTCTCTCAGGGGCACCCAGGAGAGTTGTGTAAACAGCCACCCAGGGCCCCATCCTAGCTGCTGTCATGCTCCTCTCTTCCCCAGGCACTAAGGCCACCATCCAAGGCCCCAGTCCCCTGACCTGATGTGTAGGGAACCTCCTGCACTTGGCAGGGAGAGCCAGAGGGTCATGTCAGAGTCCCCCGTATCCCTGAAGAACAGGAATCAGAATTTTGTTCTCTGTCCCCATCCCTTGGTTCTCATCTGTCCTCAAGCCATTCAGAGCTTTGGGCTTCTCTAAGTGTCTCTGACATCCTGGTGCTTGGAAGGGACGTACGCACAAGCTTGAAAGCAAAGGGACTCGGCCAGCTGAGTCAATAGAATGAAATGAAGCCAAATCAGAGAAATGAGGCTGTGGCCACTGGCACCTGTCCTGTTTATTCAACCCAACGCAACCCAGGTGGAAGAGGGGAGCCTGGGATTAACTGATTGGCAGAACCTGCTTCCCCAACACTCCGTCTTCCTGCTGCCTCAGAGATAACACAGAGTTGGGTCTGGCTCCTGCAGCCTGGTCTCCTCCATCCCCAGTCCAGGGCTCCCACCCAAGCCTCCTTTCCCTGCTGCCGTCCGCAGCTGCCTTCCCTCTGTCCTCTGGGAGACACAACAGCATTCGCGGCGAGGAAACTAGGCCTCCGAGCCTCGGGACCTCCCTGAGGTTTCTGAAGTCTTCCTGCTCCGGATGGGGTGGGAAGGGCCTGTTCTCTTTCTAAATAGAATCTCCTGAATTAAGTCTCAGGCTAGAGGCTGGGAAGTGCCCTTGGGGATGAGAAGATCCTGGACTGAGATGCAGAGAGGGGTCAGGCACATCACCAAGGACAGGACCAGGAGGAAGTCCAAGTGGGTAGGGGTGGGGGCTCCATGGGGAGGAGGAAGCCTGGAGAATTTTCCAAACCTGATAGCAGGTTTGGGGTTCAAGTCCTAGGCTTCCCTTCCCTCCTGGCTGCCAGCCTGCCCACTGCATGAACAAAGAGACACCCCCCCCACACACACACACGCAGCAACTCCACAGCTTCTGCGGGTGCAGCCCTCATCATGTGGGTGTGTGCGGGAGGGGAGTGGAGGGATGGCTTGACATGCATCCTTCCTCTGAGCTCCTCCTCACTGCATTCACACACATCCAGTGAACCCTGGAGGGCCTGGAGTGAGGAGTATGCACGTGTACTGCAGGCTTGCCGGAAAGAGATTTTTTTCCCCAGGGTGGATTCAGGAGCACGACACGTCCATGAAGCAGAGAGAGCTAATCACTAAGTACAACATGCCCTGACCATGTGCTGGGCACAATTTTAAGCACATTCCGTGTATTAACTCATTTAATCCTCACAACAACCCTGCAGGGCAGATACTATTATTATCCCCATGTAACAGGTAGGAAACAGAGGCACAGAAAATTAGGTAAGAGACAGGGTAGATGTGAAGCTAGCTGCCTGGCTCCAGAGTTCCCACTTTCATTAGTCCTACGTGGATGCTCATAGCTCTGTGTGTGTGTGTGTGTGTGTGTGTGTGTGTGTGTGTGTGTAATAGCATAGGCATCTTCCTGTACTCGAGTGTTTGTGTGTAAAGCACCAGGGACAGGTGTGCTCTCAGGCACGCCTGCCCAACCCTGTTCAACGAAATCTTGAGGAATCTGCCCCTTCTCCTTCCCGCAGAGGAATCTGTAGCTTTCCTCGTTCCAGGCTGCCTCTGACCAGCTCCCTGAGACTGGTGCTCGCCCCCTCTGTGCCCTCACTGCTGTGGACAAGGCACCAGAAGGAAGAGCAGCAAGAGAGCAAAGCACATTTGAGTGATCGCGTGTGGGGTGAGCTGGATTTCTAGCACCTGCTGCAGCTGGAATTTTGGCCACCCCCAGCCCCGTTCTGGGCACAAACACCAGTACTTCCTTCCACATTTGACAGTTGCTGGAGGAAAATCTCTTCCTAGATCCAGGCAGGATAGGGGCTATATCACCGGGGATCCACTGTGTCCTGAGGTGGGGGCTGAGACTGTTCCAATCAGAGCCCAGGTCTGACGTCATGGTGAGTCAGGGACCCAGTGCCCATGCCCCTCTGGCCCTGGGGCAGGGAGGCAGCATCTCTTCCCAACAGCCTGCTGTCCCCGTCTCCCCCCGGGTCCTCCACCTGAGTGTAGAGGGCACGTGGTCCTCTCCACTCCCAGCCTGGCTGCCTGCCGCCTCGCATGTCTTGCGGGCAGAGAAGCGTCATACCTGCGTGCCAGAGAGGCACAGGTGTGCCCGCGCCGCTCACGCGGCTACCACCTGCTGGAATCTTGGCGGAGGGCGGGCTTGGGATGGTATCCACAGGAGAGACAGTCTGTGGCATAATTAAGAGTGAGCAAAACACAAAACAAGACATGTTTTCTTTCCTTTCTCTTTTCTACCACTTGCCCTAATTATTTTCCCGCTTTAAAATTCTACATCTGGTCACTGAAACGTAAAAAAAAAAAAAAAAAATTCGACATCAACTTTAACTAAGCTGGCCTTGGGCAGGGAAGTCTGGCAAACTTGGAGAAGTTCACTTGTTTATTTTCTTACCGCTCAGTGCCTGGATTTTCGCATTTCACTCTGTCTCTCGCTCTCTGAGGAGGGATGACGGCAGCTTCCTGCCCGCGGGGGGACAGGTGCAGACAGAACTGCTCGCCACAGCCTCCAAAGGGGTAATTCTCCAGAAACATCTACCGTTGCGGGACTTACGCTTTACTTTTGTCCCACCTCCGCCTCTAACCCCTGCCTCTTACTACCCCCTATAAGGTCAGGGTGTGGGAGCAGGGTGTCAAGCAGCTGAGAGCATTGGACTTGGAGTCAGAGCTCAGTTTGGCCACTTATTTGTTGGGCACGGGTCATTCGTTCATTCATTCATTCACTTGTTCATTCATCTGCTTTCTCTCACTTATTCATTCATGCATTCACTTAGTCTCCCATCATTCAATTGCTCATCTACCTCCCCACCCCATCACTCTGGGCCAAGTACATCCCTGCTTCCGCCCCACCCCCAACCTCAGCAAGTTCTCTGTGGGCAAGTTACTTGGTTCCTCTAAGCTCATTTCTTCATCTTTTGGTTGTTCCAAGGACAAAGAGATCATGTGACTGGAAGCCAGTGTGGCTTCTGGCTCGGCGTGGTAGCATCATGGGGCACCTCTAATATGACATCCATCATTAGACCCTGGCTCTGGGGCTTTCTGGGCCTTGGTCTTTGCTAGCAAGTCAAATGCCCAGACCAACTCCAGGGTCAGGTAGGTCAGCTGAATCCTGAAGGTTGCTGAATTTCATGATAAAGCGGATGATACGAGAGCTGGGTGCTCTGACGGGGCCATGAAGCCTGGGTGGCTGACTGGGGAGCTCAGTGCAGTGCTGGGGTGCCCTGGGCTGTGCCATGAAGTTGGATGGTATCTGATGCTCACGCTGAAGGCTGAAGACAAGAGAAGCAGGCAGTGTCTGTCCAGTCTTGCGGGGGAGGCAGCGCATGAATGGCAGAGTTAATGAGTGAGTGAGTGGATGAACGTGTGAGTCTTTGAGTGAGTGGGTGATTGAGCAAAGGGCTGAGTACATCACTGGGTGAGTGACCAACTGAGTGACTGATGGAAGGGTAGATGACTAAGTAAATGAATGAATGAATAAGTGAGTGGGTAAGTGTGAGTCAGTGAATGAGTGAGGGATGAATGAGCAAATGAGTGAGGGAATAGGCGAGCAAATAATTAAACAAAAGATTGAATAGATGGATGAATGAGTGAAAGAGGAATTAGGTGGTTGAATGAATTAGGAATGACTGAATGAATGGATGAGAGGATGAATGGGTAAGGGACTGAGTAAATGAGTCAGTAAAGAGTGAAAGACTGAGTGCATGACCTATGAACAAATGAATGAATTAGTGTGGCTGCAGGTATATCTAGTGAATGACCGAGGGATCCCATGAATAAGTTAATCAGGAAATGACTGAATGACTCCAATGAGGGAGCAAGTGACTCTCACCCCCACCCTTGGTACCGGGGCCCACAGACCCGGGGAAGTGATGGTTTCACGGGCAGTTCTCCCCTCCTCCCCTCCCCCTGCAGCAGCAGAACCCCCTCGGCTTCCGAACCATTGGAGACCGTTCCATTATGTAGAGATACAAACAGGATTGCCTTAGCATTTACTTCTCCACCAGAACTGCACCCAAACTATTGAAATGCAGATGTCAGGAAAATAACAGATCTCTGGTGGCTGGCCTACCTGTCCCCCTCACTGCTGAGAAATAACTCGCAGCAGCGGGTTAAGCTGACAATAAACACAGTAATTGACTTCAGTGGGAACGAACTTGCTTGACTATTGACAAAAATTTAAGGTGATGCAACCCTCACAGGGCTTGCTCAGGTGGCAGCCGGCCGCTGCTGTGCCTCCTCCTCCTTGGGATGGGGAGGAGGGACACAGGCCCCAGGGTGATGAAGGGGTTCCCATCCCTGGGTGAAGAGGCAGGTCCCGGTGTCCTGAGAAGGGCCAAGTCTTAGCTCTTGTGGTTGGCATGGATGAACTTTGCTGAGGACAGGATGCTGTTAAGCAAAAAGTGGGTATGAGGGAGGCCTCTCCCGCCCCCCCCCCCACCTCCTGCTCGGGCAGGTGACAAAGATTAGGCAAAGGGCTGGCAGCTTCTTGTCCCGGCTGCCCTCCAGGGTGAGATGGGGGCAAGGTAGCTTCTCCCCCCATTCTCACCAGGGCCCTCTGAGGGCGCACTGGCACCGGGCTGCTGTGTAGCTGCCGCTTAGGGGAGTGGCGAGAGCCCCGGCTGCAGCGTCCAGCCCCGCCAGCAGCCCGCCCGCACCGGGCTGCTGTGTAGCTGCCGCTTAGGGGAGTGGCGAGAGCCCCGGCTGCAGCGTCCAGCCCCGCCAGCAGCCCGCCCGCCGCCGGGCAGTCTGAAGGGAGATGAAGGTAGGCAGGCTTCAGCAGAGGGCACTCAAGTCCTAGGAATCTGCACTCAGCAACCACATGCCTGTGTTCGGTGGTTTCCTGGGGAAGCGGAGATCACGAATCTCGGTAACTCGAGCCCAGGGCCTCGTCGCTCACCGCGACTGTGAGGGGACTGAGGGATGGAGTGGACCCGTCTACACAAAACACACACACAGGGGGCTCTTCCAAATGAGCTGGCTTGGCTGTCACTGGGGCCCCCTCCCACCGGGCAGAAGCAGGGGAGGAGCTTCGGGAGGGGCTGGGAGGGGGCCAGCAGCCTAGGGTTCCTTCCTCTCCCATCCCCACCTGTGAGCCGGTGGGAGACATGAATCTCGATGGCAGCGACTTGGGCCAGCTCAGCCGTTTTTGGGCATGTTAATGAAATGCGGGAGAACTTGTCCTTGCAGACAGTGGCCCCTTTTATTTTGGAATGAAAAGCTTCATTAGTCTGAATGAGGTTGGGAGGCCTCATAAATCCGGCTCTGACTGCCTCGAGGGGGAGTGAGGAGAGGAGGCCTGGCTGGTGGGTAGACTTGTTTACCAACAACTCGAGAAGCCGGGATTGGCGGCTCCCAATCCCTGGAGATGCAGCTTGAGATCCTGCCAGCCCTGGTGCCTGCTGGTGGCAAGGCAGCCCGGAGAGGTGCACGACGGCGGGGAGAGAGGTCTGCGGGTTCCTCCTCACGAGCTGGGGACAGCGGAGTTCCCCAGTTTGTTCTAGTAAAGGACACAAATCCTATTCCACCCTTAGCGTTTCTACAAGCAGCCAGAAGCCCCAGTGGGTCTCCAGCAGAGGTGATGAGGACCTTCTGCTAGAGCCTGTTCCCTGCTTAGTCCAGGTGGGATAGGACAAGGGTCAGGCCTGCAAGCTTAGGGTGCAGATAGGCTGGCACGGGGACCGCAGCTCCCCACTCACAGAGCCTGGCAGTGATATAACTAGAGGGAGGAGGGAAGGAGTGAGGAGGAAGGAGGAAGGAAGGAAGGGAGGGGGGAGGGAGAGGGAGGGGGAGGAGAAGCATCACCCACTAGCTGTGTGACTTTGGACCTCTCAACCTCTCTGAGGCTCGGAGTCTTCAACTGTAAAATGCAAAAACCACGCAGATCCTATCAGAGGGCTGTGAGCCGGTGAGATGACAGGATGCATATGAGGTGTGCTGAGTGGTACCTCATCGGGAACACAGAAAACACGTACTAAGTACTAGTGGTCATTATTATCAGCGCTAATGTTTTTGTCGTAATGCCTCCCACCCTCCCCTGACTGGGAGGGAGCCGGCTGCTGTCAGCCTGGGGAGACCTCTGTGTTACAGAGTGACTTGCAGCCAGGTCCAGAATAAGGCCCTGTCCTCGGCTGGGGGAAGCCGGCTTCCCTTTGACCCCGCGGTTCCAGCTGGGCGGCCAGGTCTGCAGACCGAGCCCCACTGCCTCTGCAGCTGGAGGCTTTTCCCAACGCAGCCAACGTGGCAGCAGAGGAAAGCCTCCCTCCGCAGCGCTGGCTAACTCCCACCCACCGTGGGATGCAGCAGGAGCAAGGGCCCGCCGATGCTGTTTCCCCGGGGGTGCTGAGGGGGCTGCGGGTGGCAGGGCCACACTCTCACGCCCTGGGATCCTCAGATCGCCCCTCTGCCTTCCTACACTCGCTTCTCCGGCACCACTGTCCTTCTGGGCATCTTTGGAGGCTGCTGCCCCTCCTCTTCTTGGTCCCCTCCCTTCATCTCTCTCTCCCACTGGCCTTTCCCAGGCTCTGGTCTGGGGTGCAGATCTGCCCGTTGCCTGGAGTCACACCTCTACCCCTCTGCTTTTCAGCTTCCCCGCCACCCTGCCCCTCTCATGGCAAGAGGCTGCCTGCAGGATAACCAATACAGACCTAGCATCCAGGCTGTCTCCCCCTTACCCAGCCCCTAACCATCCTTGGGCATTGCTGGTGATGCCTTTTTAGCCTTGCATCCTTTGCCTTGCGTTCAGATCCTGCCCATTTCCTTTCCATTTCCCTATCAGGGCACTGGAATTTTCTTCCTTAGTGAACAGCCTGGACTTTCTGGTTCCTTGGAGCAACTAAACCAGCTGTGGAAGCTGATAAGTGATGGGATGGAGCGTCTGCTCTTGAACGAAGAGGCTCCTTCAGCTTTATCCTGGGGGGCGGCGCTTCTGCTCCCTCCTCCTGCACTTCCTCCTTGCCGGTGTCCACTGGGGCCCGTTACTCTCTATCAAGAGGGGGCAGCTGCTGCTTCTCTGGCTCTGGTCTGCATGTCCTTCCCTCTGGTCCCCCGGGCAACATTTTTCAGTGGCTGCTTGGGAAACCAACCCCTCCTGCTTGAGGACGAGGAAGGCCCAACGTCCGGCAAAAAAAAATGGTAACCTCCATTTGCTGGCGGATCTTTGGGGGATGCCCTCAAGAGCACCTCTTTCCCTTTTTGAGAGGAGATCCTTGGGAATCTCCCCTCTTGCTCCTTCCACAGCCACAGTCACCCCCATTTCAGGGGGGAGGGAGTCCCTCCGCAAGCGGCAGGATTGGCCGTGCTGCAGTATTCACACCCCCACACAATGCCATAGTCTCCTATGCCTGGACAGGGAGGGAAAGAAAAGACCGGGACATGAACAGGCCACACAGAGGCCGACTCATGGTCTATTTGTAAGAAAATTAAAGATTTGCCTTTCAGATGTTTGGGACCATGCTTTTACCAGACAGCTGGCAAATGGGAGAGATTGGAATGATGGAATAGATCAAATTATTTAAATGAGAAAAATAAATTCACACACAGCCTAGCCGCTGCCAGGTGACAGATCCGTTTATTTATCTACTGTATGGGCACCACTCTGTCTCTGTCAAAAAGGTCATTAAACTCGTCTAACTGCGTATTTCGCTGCCTCCTGTTCCAGACTCGCTCCACAGCCCTTCCCTTCCCTCGACACCCAGCGCCACTTGAAAAAAATATTTATTATTGCTAATAAACAAGTTGTTTTTTTTTAACCCTTTCTATTTTGCTCCCCCACGGGTCCTGCTCCACCCCACGGAAAATTACAGTTTCTCTTTATTCTTTCTCAGGAGAAATGGGGGAGGGGGCCAGCCCCTCCTGCAGAGTTGAAGAAGAGGGACGGGAAGTACCAGCGTGCATCTCAGCCGCCCCTCTGCATCTAAGGATTTAGCCATCTTCCTGCCAGGCCCCTATAGTTCTGGTGCATGGTCCAGTCCTGCTTTCCACAGCAGAGGGTCTGGCCTGGGCTCTCCAACCCCTACCAGCTCCTGCAGCTCCCCTAGCCCAGCGTGGACAATCCGCTTTGAATTCCGTCTCCCCTGAGTCCCAGCCCCAACTCTAACTCTGCTTCCACGAGGGATGGGGTTAGGGAGGGAAACCGGTTCCTGGGTCAGTCTGCGGCCGCCGCCGTCCAGCCAGCGACGGCTGCGTGAGAGCTGGAAGACGAGACTCCGCAGACGGCAGGCTCCAGGTTCCTCCGCTCCCTGCGGGCGCGACTCTTCCAGCTTGTCCGGCCGCTAGGCTGCCGCCGTCTCCCAGCTCGCGGTGCCAGCTCTCGTGCTCCACGCCCGGCTCCCAGGCTCCGTGCCCTCGCAGTCGAAGGGACTGGGGGCGGCAGGGCGGATGCGGACGTCTGGGAAGCGAGGAGAGTCCTCGTTATCCGGCCGTCTCCCCAAACCGGGTCCCGGGTCCCCTTCCCCGCCCAGGTGTGAGCTCGCGGGTGTACGCCTCGGCGGGTGTGAGTGTGAAGTGTGTGTGCGCGGGGGAGTGTGCGGAGGGAGCGCGGGCGGCGGGCGGCGCGGGAGGCGGGAGGCAGGGCGCGGGGGAGGGGGCTGGGAGGGAGAGTGTGCGCGCGTGCAACTCCACTCCGGGGCTTTGTGCGAGCCCGGGCGATAGCATCCGCGGCGGCTGGAGGAGGAGCGGCCGGAGACGCGTGCAGCCCGCCCGCCAGCGCCCGGCAGCCGGGGCAGGTGGGAGCCCGCGCGCGAGCCGAGCCGACGCAAGCCGCAGCCGAGTCCGAAAGGAGCCCGAGCGGAGCCCAGGAGCCTCTCTCGCGGGGGGCCCGTGGGCGGCAGCCGGGCTGGGCGGGCGCCGGCGGGGCGGCCCCCCAGTAAGATGTGCGCGGCGCCGCGGGGCGCCCCCCACTCGCAGCGGCGCTCAGGAGCCGGGCTGCTGGGCCAGGCGGCGCCTCGGGGGCTGCTGCGCGCCCGCGCCTAGAGCTGCCGCCCCAGGGAGCCCGCCACGGCCGCGCCCCGGGCACGCTCGGCGGCGCCCAACGATGACCGCTCCCTGGCGGCGCCTCCGGAGTCTGGTTTGGGAATACTGGGCCGGGCTCCTCGTGTGCGCCTTCTGGATCCCGGACTCGCGCGGGATGCCCCACGTCATCCGGATCGGTAAGGGCTCCCCGGAGCCGGGGGTCTCCGTGCGACCGGGCGGGGGCGGGAACGGGGGGCCACTGTACGCGATCCCAAGAGATTTCCCACCCTCTCTCCGCGCTGCCGGGGCCGGGTGACCACCAGCTCGTCCCGGTGAGGACAAAGTTCCAAAGCCGGGGTCATGGGCCTTACTTATTGGACAGGAGGCAGCCGGGGTGCGGCGGGCGAGGGGCCCTTGGCGCGCTTCTGGGAGGCCAGAGCTGGCAGAGTGTAGCGAAGCGTTCCGGTCCCAGCCCGAGTCGCGGGCGCATTTCCCGGCCATTGCCAGCAGGACCGGCCGCAGACCGAGTTCTGGGACCCGGCTTCTCCGCGAAGCGGCACCCCTGGGGAAGGCGCCAACTTCTCTTCCTTCCTCGTTCCCCGAGGGCCCCTCGCTCCCACCTGGGGCAGGGCTCGAGCGGCCGCGGCGGGGACGCAGGATCTGGCTTCGCATGACAAGGGCGGCCGGTCTTCTCTCCCGGTGGCTGCCCTCGGCCTCGGTGGCCCCCGTTCAGCCCCGTGGCGCGGGGCAGGGGAGGGGCGGCCCCCGCCGGTCGCTCCAGCCACCCGTCGCGGCCGAGGCCTCTCCTCCGCCTGGGGCAGCGCAGGCAGGGGGAAGGGAACGACGGAGCCCGCCCAGCGCAGCCAGAAAAGGCGACAAGAGGGATGCGAGTGGATTTTAAAGTTAGCCGAAATCCCTCCGCAACTGGCGGCGGCCGGCGGGGCTGCGTGCGGCGTTCTGGGGCTCTGGCGTCCCCGCGTCTCTTCTCGCCAGAGTCTCTTACTCGGGGTTTTAACTTTGTTGAGGCATCCTGTAGGCAGCGCTCCGGGCTGTGCGGGATGCCTCCGAGTGTTCCAGGCCCGAGACCGCCAGGGCTGGGCCCGGCCTGGCCACGCGGGAGCCTCCGCCACGCAGGCCCTGCGCCCGCCACCAGGCCGGAGACCTGGGCCGCCTGGGTTCGCGAGGCGCCACCACCAGCATCTGGCACAAGGAGGCCAGAGCTCTGCTGAGCCAGGACCACCTTCCTCCCCTGTGGCTCTAATCTAGGCTCGGACTCTGGGCTGCCGGCACCGTGAGGGGGTGTAGGGAACCAGTGTCGAGCTTGGTTTCTCCACTTGAGGTTTTCCTAGGAGGCAGTCAGAAATCTGTCTCTCTCCTGGATTCCAGATCCTCTTGAACTGGACATCTGGACGAGGGTAGAGCACAGTCCTCAGCTCTGCCCACCCTGGGGTCTTTCCCTTTACGCCCAGGACCCTGGCAGGCAGACATTGGAGGCAGAGGAATCCAGGCACCCGACTCTGGGGACAGCCCTCGCGCGACCAGGCTTAACCCTTTGCAGCCCAGTCTGCTCCTGGCAAGACAAAAATATCTCTTCTATCTCTGCACCTTTGCCTGCCCCAGCGCCCAGTTGGGTCACCATTCCAGGAGCAGGCAGCCCCCTAGTAGTGGGCCAGTTCTTTCTTTATTCCCTGCTTCTTTCCCTCTGTTTTTTTTGTGGGCCTGCATGGTAGGGTGCCCTTGGGAGAAAAGAGGGGGACCCAAAAGGTGCTATGCGCGCAGCCCATGCATTGCAGGTCCCTCTTCCGTGGTCCTTCCTCCACAGGGGTGGGATGGGCACGTTCCTGCCCAGCGTCAGGGGTGGCAGTGTTTGGGGGCCCAGGAAGAGAAGGAGCAGGTGAGGGAAGCCCCGGAAGGCTGAGCTGAGGAGGGGCAGGATGATGTATCCTCACCCGCTCCCTCTTACTGTGAAACTGACTTGCACTGGAGGACTCCTCACTGCCCTGAGGGGAAGCCCGAAGGCTGCCCTCCCTTTCTTGGGTTCACCGTGTAATAATGCAATTAAGGATGGCAAAGCCCTCCTCTCTTCTAATCTTCTTCGTATTAAGCCCCAGGATTAATTAGCATGTTGGCCCAAGCCGTTTATATCCAAGAGCCCTGCCCCGTTTGATTCCCAGCCGGAGGACTGGGGTGTTGGGCCGAGGCCGAACGTGACTGCCGGAGCTGTGCCGGATTGGATGGAGGATGGGAAGGCTCTGAGGCCCCTGGGCTTCTCTGGAGCTTCCTGGGGAGCTGAACTTCTGTCCTTCTGAGCACAGGCTGGAGTCTCAGCTGGAGCCAGGGGCTACAGTGGACGTGGCACAGAGAGACACACACACGCAGAGAATCTCATGCTGAAACCCAAACACAGCATGTTGGCTGGGCCTGATGCCATCTCCCTTTTTCTCTCTCTCCCCACCCCTGGGATCTCAGGGCTCTGGCTAGGGCCGCAGGAATTGAGGCCTTGGAAATTGGGCTCCGGCGTGTGCTGGGTGCTTCTGGTTCCCAAGACTGGTGCCTGAGCTGGCTGCGCTGACAGCCAAATCTTTGCCCAGCAGGCAGGCGTCGCCTAGCACCAGCCTGGGAGAGGGGTTTTCTGCAGGTGTGCAAGGGGCTCTCTGGGCCGGGGAGCAGCGTACCCGCTCCCTCTCTTTGTGCCTTTTTTTGGGGACTGAAATTTCCTCTTAGACAAGGAGATGGATAGCTCAGCAGTGTGACAGAGTGTTCAAACAATCCGTCTTGAATAGATGAATTGCATTGCTCTGTCTTTTTGTAATTGTGTCTATCAGAGGGAGAGGTCAAGGCATTGATTGCTTGGATGGTTTGCAAGTAACAAAGGAGAGTAAGGAAGAGAGCGAGGGAGAGACTGTAATTGGATTGTAGTCTGCAGGAAAAAAGTGATCATTGATTATTTTATATGAATATGCGGAAGATGTATTCTGCGTGTGGTTATCAAGTGTTGCTTACTGAAGGTTTTCAAGGCATATTGTTCAACATTTTATTATTATTATTATCATCGTTCTTATTGTTCAGATGGATCCCCGTCTTAACTCACAGAAAGCAGCTTAATGCATGGGTCCTCTCAGTGCTTCAGTGGCCTCATGCAGGGACCTGGATTTCCTGGTTACGTGACCTAGAAGCTGAAGTGGAGGGGCCCTGGGCTGGGAGCCAGGAGGCCCGGGTTTTCTGCTCTGCCTTCCACCAGTTTCCTGAGCCATCTTGGTCAAATCACACTCTCCCACCCACCTGGAGCCTCAGTTTTCCCATCTGTAAACTATTGAGTTGGCCGTGATGGCTGGGGATATTCTGTGGTTTCAAAGTTCCCTTTAGTGCAGGCTGGTGGGGACTGTCAGTGCCATAGTAGGTTTCACGGCTAGATCATCCCTCGTGTTACATACATACTGTAGGATAGAGGGCCAGCCTGGAATTTGAAAAGGGAGACAGACAGTGGGGCGGTAGCTGGGGAGCTCGAGTGGACGATGGTGATCTCTAGCCAGCCGGGGATGGGGGGTGGGGCGGGAGGTTCCGAGCCAAATGGCTGCAGAGACATAAAGCAGATGTGTGTGGAGGGGTGGGAGGTGGGAGGGAAAGGCTGGCTCAGCACTGGCCCCTCCGAGCATCTACAGACAGAGCAAAAGAGTTTCTAGGCTCTGAGCCTGAGCTGGGGGCAGGGGTGGAGGAGGGGGGTGGCGCGGGGTAGCGGGTACTGCAGTCTGTCCCAGGGACATGAGGTCCCCTCGCCCAGAGTTCCCAAGTCAGCCCTGTCTGCATCTCCTGCGATCAGTTCATCCGAATGGTCCTGAACGTTCGTCTCCTGAGTTTGGGAGCTGCTATGCGTAAAACAATGAGAAATTTCTCACAGTGACTGGTGATGCGCTGAAACATCCCGCCGTGTTGAGCAGACAGGCGCTGAATGAAGATCAATAGGGTTTCCCCCCCTGGAAGCAAATAGCTTCAGACAAGACCTGGGAGTGGCCCGAGGGGCCTTAAAAAGCATTAACTTCCGGAATTTCTGCCTCCACTTTCTAGCCCAGCTGCTCCTGTCAGCCCGGGCTTCCCTCCTTCTCGAGCTGGAGTTTCATTTCTTCTTGATGCCTGCCTCGCACTGCGCTAAACAGTCTTTTGACGTCAGGATGATCTGGGGTTTTTAGAGGTGGTTGATGCGGGGTGAGCCAGCACAGTGTCCCGACCAGGCCCTTCCAAGGTCACTCGCATCCCCCTGCTGCCGGCATGACAGTTGACTTCAGAAGTCCAGCCCACTGTGCTCTTTCAAAAGCGCTCTGAGGGGCAGCTCTTCATCCCACCCTTCAAAACGCAAGGCTGCTTGGCTGCCTTTAGGATCCTTCGTGGGGCCTGTGAGCCTCCCTGCCAGTGCCATTGTAGGTTTCACAGCTAGATGAGTCCCCACCTTCCCACAGGCCCCGCGTCCCTGCCCCAGGAAACAGCCACCTCCGTGGGGAGGGGGAGGCACAGATGCCCTATGGGTACAAGAACAACCCCATCCTCGGGGGTGGGAGCGTGCAAGGTCATATGCAGAGGAGGCTCAGGGCTGCTCTTTTAGGGGAAGACCTGGTTGTGCTCCACCACTGGCACTGTTTCGGATCTGCTGAGGCCAGGCTTCGTCCAGGCTGTCGCACTCAGCTGCCCCAGCCTCTGCCTCCTTCTGCTTCCACCTGCGCCCTGCCTTGCTTGTCAGGACCCTCCAGAGGGAACCAAGAGAGCTGATGTTCCCCCTTGGCTGGGCAGCAGCAGAGAGGAGCCCTGGGCTCCCCAGGCCCTGCCTGGCAGCAGAGAGGACTGAAACTCCAGGAGCAGGGCCCTTCCTCTGGGGCCTGCCCCCAGCGGGCCCTGGCTTGTCCTCCCGGGGAGCTCTGGATGGACAGGTGGGCCAGGGGCGGGCCTGGTGCAGACAGGCCTTGGACTAGTTCGCTGGAATAGCTCTTCTCGCAGGTGCTGATTCCCCAGCAGCAGCGCCAGGGGGCAGTGTGCCTGTGCTGAGGTGGCCGTAAGTCTCCTGCCTGGGACCCCACCTGGGTCTGGAGCGAAATCAAAATAGGAAAACAACACACAACTGCAATGCAATGGCCCTGGTTTATTGAGCACTTACTAGCTGCCCGGGACTGTGCTTTTCCAACAGTGACTGGTGATGTGACTAGTAAGTGCTCGAGACATGTAGCTGTCGCGTTTTTTTTTCCTCGCCATCTGGTTTAGCCTTCACAAACACCCTGCAGATATTATCTTCATTTTGCAGATGAGGAAGCTAAGCTTGGTGAGGTCACTTGCCCAGGATCACGTGGCCAGTGAGTGGTGGATGCAGGATAAGAATTCCCGCCGGCCTGACCCCAGATCCTGTGCTTTTAACTGTCTGTGTAGTCGGAAGATGGGAAGCACTGATTTTCGTATGCGCTGAGTGCAACGCCCCCTCCCCCCATGGTTCTGGGTGCTGAGTGCGGCCTCAGAGGCCTGGGCTGTATGAGCTTTGCAACATTTAACCCTACCAGTGCCGGTTTTCACTGTCAGACTCTCCTTGCTGATGGACCAAGTGGTAGTTATGCTTCCTGTAGAGGAAAGATAGGAATGGTCTTTCCCACCCCTCCCGCATGTGCAACGCATAACTGTACACTGACTGCACCCCAACTTGTCCAGGCGTCTGGACTCTGCCTAACACTTTTTTTTTTTTTGTGGTATGCGGGCCTCTCACTGCTGTGGCCTCTCCCGTTGCGGAGCACAGGCTCCGGACGCGCAGGCTCAGCGGCCATGGCTCACGGGCCCAGCCGCTCCGTGGCATGTGAGATCTTCCCAGACTGGGGCACGAACCCGTGTCCCCTGCATCAGCAGGCGGACTCTCAACCACTGCACCACCAGGGAAGCCCTCTGCCTAACACTTTAATCTGAGCCCGAAATAAAGGTTGGACTCTCCCTTGGTTGTGTTCAGTCCACCCACAGGAATCCCTCTACTCTGGAAACTCCAGCCTACATGTCACCCTGGCAGCCACCAGGCTGTCCTCAAAGACATCATCAGAGCGTTGAGGAAATCCCAGGGCCCTATGTCTGTGTCTCCCTTCATCCTCTTCAGCTAGTGGCCTGGCCAGAGAAGGTGGCCAGCAAATTAGTTCTTGTCCTCCCTTCCTTCCCAATCCCATCTTCCCTCCAACATCCTTTCCAGGCTAATAGGTTTTATGGTCATTTTATTTTTAAGCAAGAGCCACATTCCAACCTTCTAAATAGAGCCTGCATTGCTGTGAACTGAGACTGGTGGACAATAGGAGGGTAAGGTCCTCTGACACTGGGCCCAGGAATATGTGTTGCTGTCCCGCAGACACTGTGGTTGGATGTGGGGACCTGGGTGCAAGAGCTGCCCAGTCCCCCCTTCCCCATACCACGTCTGCAAAAGCAGAGGAGAGCCCACGCCTACCCTTCTCCTACACCTTGTTCCTTCTTCCAGGGGACACAGGGAGACTGGGTTATGGTGGCTGCAGGGACTGACCTGTTCTCGAAGTGGGGAAACTGCACTGCTCAGAGTGCCCACAGAAGTGACTGATTCAGAACAGGCACGATTGGAGGGGTCATGTTATTTTCCAGGGCCTCAGTTTCCCCATCTGTAAAGTGGGGATGAGACTTCCTGCCTCATGGAGTCAAATAGATGGGATGTCATTTCAAAAAAGCTTAAATGCTCTTCAAATGCCAGCATTTCTTCTTGTTTTTGTTGGAGGAGAGCAGTCTGACTCCAGCACAGGGCGGGACTGGGGTGAGGTGAGGGAGGCGGCAGGGGAGCAGGATTTAAGGAGGCGGTCAAGTGGTGACCCTGCTCTTGCATGACTGAACGTGACAGTGAGCACCTCCTTAAATTTTGTACCCCAGGTGCCTCACTGGCCTGTACCTATTACCACCTGTGTTTGTTCTGAAGTCCCTGTTTTCTTCTGCTTCTCTTTGTGCTCCAGACACCGAATCCTAATTGAGCGTGATTGAGAGAGGGGAGAAGACTGGATTGAGGGCAAGGGCACTAGGTTTGAGGACAACAGGTCATTCTGATTTTGCTTTTGTTTCCCTTCAGCCACATTTTATAGCTGCTGGGCCCCTGAGCGCTCGGCCCCCACCTTACCTTGGTTTATTTCCTTCAGAATTACCGGCAGGGTCCACACTACCTCAGCGCCAGCCAGGCTCTCCCCTCCCCACAAAGCTCGGGTTCCCACGTTCCTCTCCTTGCTTCCTTTGACCTTTGTACCTTGTTCACTAATGCTCACTGGCCTTGGCTGTAGCTATACTTGTGGGTATGTGCAGGGCTTTCTCTAGTAAAGAAGTTTTTGGTGTCAAAAAATATATTTCATTGATTCTAAGATTGACTCTTCGCCCCACATTTTCACATCTCCGACATCAGTCTGTGTCTGACGTGTCAAGTCCGAGTTGACGTGCAGGATTTTTTCTTTCTTGGCACCTTAAAATGTGATGATGGTATGTCTCGGGTTTGATGGGATGTGGTGGATCTGAGTTTGAGTGGGAGTCTAACGTGCTAGCTGTGTGACCTTGGGCAAGTCACTTCACCTCTGAGCCTCCATTTCCTCATCCACAAGGAAGAAATATTAATATTGGGTTAAACCATATTCAGCCATGGTTTATAGGTCAAACCATATTTGACCTATAAAAATTTCATATGGTTGAACCTTATAGGGTCTTCACGGGGTTGGTGTGAGGATTAAAGGAGATAAAGTATATAAGGCTCTTGGCACAGTGCCTGGTAATAAATGTTAGGAGGAAAAGGATTCCCCAGCAGTGGAGGCTGTGCCTCCGCCATCAGACTCGGAGCTCCGAGGCTATCTGCTTCTTATATACCGTCTGCCTTGTGCCAACCTTGTGATCAGTACCCCATGCAGCTCAGTACATGGTATCTGCCCATTTCTGACATACCCATATGCCCAGCAGTGGAATGGATGTCTCCGGCAGCCTGTGACAGTTACCTGCCACAGTTACCTGCTCCCTGCTAGGGAGCAAGAGGGGTGCTCTTCTGAGGATGCTCCTATATGTCCAGAAGCTCCCAGACTCCTCCTAGCCTGTTATTTATCACACACCTGAAGCCCACGGGGTCTTGGTCCTTCCCTACATTTGCAGCGTTTTAACTGAAATGTGTTTTGCATGTATGCAGAGCTGGGAAGACCCTGGTTGTGGGATGCTCTTGAGGGATTGGTCCAGGGAGTCCTGATCAGTCCTCTTGGATGTGGAGTCCAAGCTTGCTTCCGGAGCAAGCCAGTGCAGAGAGGGTCTGCAGCTGGAGGCTGGGCCCCAGGGGATAGACACTGCTGGCTCTGCTGGGAGACACCAGGTAATGAGGCCACAAAAGCGGGGGAGGAGAGAGTCCCCATGGTGATGTTAACAGATCGGAGATAATGAGATGGAGTGATATCTGGGGGGGAGTGGCAGCTTCCACTTCAAATCCTTTGGTGCTGTGCTGAATGGTGGTTAAGGAAGGCAGAGGGAAAAAGAGGGGGGAGATGGAGCTAAGATTCCAGTTTGTGTGAAGAGGGTTCCAATCCATAGGAGACAATTAAGTCTTGTGCTGTTAAAGGGACTGATGCAGACAGGCTGCGATGGAAGGGGGTTTATAGAGTTCTCAGAACCACTGCAGGGATGAGCTCTTTAAATATAGGAACGAGAGAGACTTCTGCAAAGCCTTCCTGCATCTGCTTTGCAGAACTGAAATATGCTATTCCAAAAAGCCTGCCCAATTGGGCGGAAAAGCAGAAGCAGGGAGCCAAGGCCTTCCCAGGGCTCCAGGCATCACATTTCCTGTCTGTGGTGAAGAATCACAGAATCCACGCTGAAAAGAACCCCGGGGGTCAGTCTAGGCCTCCGCTTCTCCAACGTTAACATGCATCAGAATCACCTGGAGCGCTCAGTAAAATACAGACCCCAGAGCTTCTGATTCAGTGGGTCTGGGTGAGGCCTGAGAATTTGCATTTTAATAGGTTCCCAGATAATGCTGGTGCTGCTTATCTGAGGACTACACTTTAAGTACCACTGTTCTAAGTCACTGGAGGACCCCCCCCTGCCCCCCATAGGTGGATATCTCGTCTCTGCTTGAATACCACCTGTAACAGGAAACTCACCACTTTTCAACCGTGCTTTGTTCTTTATTGCAAACGTATGGGCCGACTCCAATCTTTGTTGCAAAATTTCCCCTAAAATTGGTTTTCCTGCAGTTCTGGGGAAGGCAGTAGGACTTGGACGTTGAGAGTATTGGTTCTGAAATCCATCTGTCTCGAGTTTGAGCTCTCATTCCTTCCTTCCGGGCTGTGTCACTTTGGGTAAGTCACCTAACTTCTCTAAGCCTAGATTTCCTCACCTGTAAAATGGGGATAGTAATAGATTTGACTTCATGGGATCATTGTGAGCATTAACGTGACTGGCCCCAAGGAAGTTCTGAATACATTTTAGCAATCTAACTTGTGGATAAGCTCACAGGTTCTGGAATCCAGCAGCCTGAGTTTGAGGGCTGCCTCCATCATTTCCCACCTGTGTGATCTTGGGCAAATTATTTAATCTCTAATAATAATAATAATAATAATAATAATACCTGCCTTACGGGGTTTTTATAAGGATTAAATGAGTAATGCATGTAATGTGTTTAGACTACAGCCATGGTAAGCACTCACTAAATGTTATCCATTGCTCTTAATATTATGCTTACGCCGCCCCCGGATTCTGGTTTGGATTTGCGCCCTGTCCCACAGCGCAACCCTACAGAAATATAAAGGCATTTCTCCGGACTAAAGGTAACGAATTCTTTCAGCATGGTGTCCAGAGCTGACCACAGTCCTGCTTATGTATTAAAAACAGTAAACTCATCCTCTCCTCACATCTCAGCGTTGGTGTCTACTTAACACCCCCGGATTATTTCAGGCTTTTCTGCAGCCGTTTCACTCTGTTGATTTATACAGGGCTGGTGGTCTCATGAGATCACAAGGTCTTTTATGCAGGCACCGCTGCCCATCTATCATTTCTCTCATCCTCTCTGTGGCAGTTGATCTTTCGAGGCTGAAGGCAAGACCTGTCATTTATCCCTGGAAAATCCTATCATTGAACCTTCAGGCAGTTTTTCTGGCTCTTTGTTTCTGGACCACCAAAGCCTGTTCCCATCTATCCATCCTTGGGAGGTGGGCATGGATTTCACCCTCTTCTTCCGCCTCGGCCTGCTCCAGGGGTCTGTGATAGAGAAGTAAGTGGTTATTGGCCTGCAGTGTGGTTGAGGTTGGGAACCGCAGATGTGGACAGTGGAGTTTTGTGGCTTCCTTTCTGTCGTCTGGCATGCTTCGTGCCATCTGAGCCTGGGACGAGCATGCCTTCCCTCACTTCAGCCATCCCTGCCATCAACACATTAGGCAGGAAATAACCAATGTCAGAGTCTGTTGGCTTATTCAGTGGTCTTAGATCCACTACCCTACACTTTAACCAGCTTTGAAATCCCACTGGGTTCCTTGTGCTTTCAGGCCCTTTATGACCTGCCGTGCTTGGCATCTCTAGACTCATGCACTGTCCCTCCTTGCCTCACACACACTCTCTGCTCCTCTGTACCAAACATCCAAGTCCCCAGCAAGCACTGTGCCTTCCCTCACACTTGGCCTCTTCTCTTGCTGTTCTTTCTGGCTGACTTCTAGTTATCCTTCAGGTCTCAGCAAACATGTATTCCTCCAGGAAGCCTTTCTTGACTCCCACATCCTTCTGTGAGTCACCACAGCACCCTGAACTTCCTTTGTCATAGCACTTACTGGATTGTAATTCTTGGTTACCTTAGAGAGAAGCTCTCTTAGAGACAAGCGTGGACCACAGCTGGCTTATTCACCACTTTCCCCATGCATCTAGCATCGTGTGTGGCACACAGTAGGTGATTAATAACTATCTGTTAAATCAGTGAATGCCTTGATACATACAGTCATTTGAATATAAGTCCACCTAACCTTCCTAACCTTCTCATTCAGCTCAACACTTTTTCCATATTGTCAACAAGGATTTCATGAAAGACATTGTTAGATTCTTCTGTGAAGTCAGTGTCCTAATGCTGTCCATGGTGGTGTTCTGCTCCATTGGTTCAGCACCTTCTATGCCAAGACCTCTCCCGTGAGGTCTGCTGGGCACAGCTGGAGTGTTTAGGGGAGTGGGCCTTTCTTTCTCAGGCCTAGAACTCGTCTTTATATCCATTGTCTGGTTCATATCATGATGAATCTTTTCTCGAGAGAGGCACAAGCTGTCGACTTCAAGAAGAGGCAAAAGAAAAGACCACGATCCTCTTGTCTTTTCTGACGTCTTCCCTCTCTCCTTCCCATTTGCCCCTCGGCATCTCTGCTGCTCCCTCTGGGAACTGAACCATGGAAGAGAACTTCTGCGGTTCCATCCTCAACAGACGGGTCACTCAATTAGCTTCCAGGCAGAACTGTAGCTGTGCCGCTTGTGCTACCACCAGCCACAGGTCAGGCTTCTCCTTTTCCTGTTTACGCCACATCATTGGATCCTGCCGGGATGTGTAGACAACAGGTTTACATGACAGGTTTGTGTCAAGTGAGGTGTTGACAGTTAACCTGGAGAGTCAGGCTGTACAGACAGTCAGCCTGGGCCATTTAACCCTGGGAGCATAAACGCCATCCACAGTGGGTTTAGCGAGTGTGAACGTGTGCGTGTGTGTGTGTGTGTGTGTGTGTGTACTTGTAAGGGACGACCAATGGAAGGGTTGCTTCTCAGGCACAAGCTTCCCAAAGTGGGGCTCCACAGCCATTCTTTATCCCAAGCCTGATGAGTGACTACAGTGACTTTACTTTGGATCAGTGGGGAAACTGAGGGCTTAAGTGATGGTCCCAACTCCCGGCTGACCGGGCTGACCTGTCTACAGAATTCGTGTAGCTGAGAGTGAGGGTGGGACAGGTTTGCAGGGAAGCACCGAGCTTCCCCTCCTGAGACTAGGACCTCCTCTTTCTTGCTTCTCTCCCCAAGGAAACAGGTGACACATTGTGAGCAGAAAGAGCCTGTTGCCTACATGACCATTTTTCCTGCCCAGTTTAAGAGAGGTGACAGCCGTCTATTTTACTTGTCTCGTAACATCGAATCCGTACATAAAATATGGGTGAACTCTCAGGTTTAGTTATGGCTGGTCCATGGGGACTGAGGGCTGGGGGAGAGTTGAGCAGAGAGATTGGATCCCTGGCTTCTTACAAGAGAAGCTGAGCCTCGTCTCTTCCTCTGGATCCAGAAAGTCTTCCTGTGCTGGAGGAGGCCAGGCAAACTCATCCTGTTTGACAGTCTCTGAGTCCGTGGAAGAACCAGAACACAAGTGGAGGCACTCCGAATGTCAGAACTACAGGAGTACAGCACCTGCCCCACTCTTTTCTCTCACAGGTTGGGAGACTGAGGAATGAAAAGGGGAAGTGACTTGTGCCACATCCCTTGGTGAGCCATGGAAAAATCAGATGAAAACATGGGTCCCTGACCCACCCCCAGTCTATTAAGAAAATCGCATCCACTCTCCTATTACACACACACAAATCTGCACACATTTGAAGCCTTAAATTTGCAGTCTTAAGAGACTAGATTTTTCAGTGTGGCAAAACAGACCTACAAAACCTCTATTTCACATTGAGGGAGAGATACAAATCACATTCCTATGTGTTTATGAAAGCTCGTAGATAATGATAACACCCTGTGTAGTCCTGGGAGCGGCAGGGAAATTAAGGTCCACCGCAACCTCTGCGTTCAGCACCACGGAGAGCAGCCAGGCCCTGGGGTAAGTGAGTGGGCGCCACCTGCGTGCTGATTCTTACAGTAGAGGCGATGTGGTTATTGTAAGGTCTTGCTAAACAGGCATTCTTTTTCCAAATGCTATTCCTCTAGGACTTTGCTGTTCGTAAACCAGACTGAGGTGTTGAACAGGTACACAGTAGGCTGGTAAGAACGATTATTTGTGGTCGTTCAAATCGAGTTGCTCACAGTAAAAGAAAATGGAGTGAATGGATAGAATTTTCTCCTTTTTTTTTCCTCCCACATAATTGTTCTCAAACCTTCGGTGCCTTGTATGGCTTGTCTGCTAGGGAGCAGTAGCAGACGACAAAATGAGTGAACATTCCACCGTCAAATATCACACCTGATACCAAGCATCAGCGTGTCAGCACCATCTTTCACATTGCATTTGGTAAGTAGGATAAGTTATGTATTTTTATCCCGCTAAATGTGATTTCTTAAAAGTATTTTGTGTGTTATTATTTCCTGAATCGTGGAGCCGTGCATACCTATAATAGAGCCATGTTTTCTGCTAGTAAATAAAATTACTCCTCGTTCAGGTGATGGGAATTAAATGTGTCACAGCTTTGTGGCATTCCCCAAAGAACCCCAGCAGAAACAGGTGCCCCACCACCTGGATGTGTCTGAGAAGCCTTGTGATCGGGCTGCGTGTTGACAAAGGTCTCTCCCAGCCAGGAAAGTCACGCCATGAGCGACCTCAGCATACCTCAGAGAAAGGGGGAGTTTTGTCCATCACTGGGGTATGGAGAGTGGCTGAAACACCTGGACTCGAAGCCAAGGGCATAGGAGGCTGAGAGCGTTAGAAAGATAGAGTCTGATGGATTGGCATTGGCCTCTGAACAAGGAGGGAGGCTTAGGTAAATGGGCTCCCAGGATTTAAGGAGGCAAGATGACACCTTGAAGTCATACTGCAGATAGAAAGATCTGGATTGGGCAGGAAAGAGTAAGGCTACTCCGGGGACCCTGGATCGAGACATCTTAGTGAGAGGGGATGGGGGTTTTTGCTGCTCCTGCTTAGATTCTTAGAATCAGAAAAATCTGCTTTGGAAATGTGGCTATTTTTATGCTGCTTGTAATTTAGTGTTTATTTCCTGTCTTTTTCACATGCTCTTTGGGCTGACTCATTGATTCACCAAACATTTCTGGATCGCCCGCTCTTGTGTACTGCAGAGTACACAGGGCAGGGGATAGCGGGGGTCTGGGGGGATGGCTCAGCATCTCTGGACCTGGTGGCATCTGAATGGCCTCATGGTAGGTCCAAATAGGTGACCTTAAGTGATAGCCATGGTTCCTTGAACAGCTAGGTTCATATAGTTCAGGCTAGAGCCCTGTACTTAGATCTTCCTTGTTCTTCCGTGTTCTGGGGAGGAGTACTGAGGCTCAGAGAAGACAAGAGACAAGGTAAAAATCACACAGTAGAGCCAGCTGGGAAGCCACATCTCTTCCCTCTCACCCTTCAGTCCTGCCCTTGTTCTTGCCCTTGCTCCTAAATCATTTCATCATTTATGTTGTTCTGAGAGTTTTTTCACCCCTGAGCTGTCAAACCCCATCCTCAAGCCCCACCCAAGGTTCATTTTGGCCAGTTCTCGGTCTCTTGGTAGAAGTGACTTAACTTTCCTAGATAGCGTGGGTACGTGTGTAAGTAGGAAGGAAAAGGTTAACAGGGCTTAGTATCCAATTTTTCATGTTTCCAAAGGATCCGATTCTGTCTCCTTGGTGAGAAAGTTCTTCTTTGTGGCCAATTCAGAGTCTTCCTGCTGCCGTGTAAAGCCATCTCATCCAGGATGTGACATTGGCCATTCATGGGGTTTGGGAGGAGACATCTACAGAGTGAGATAATTGGGAGCTAGTAGCTTCAGGGGCTTCTTTTCCCTGGGGCTGTAGCAAAGGAGCTCTCAGACAATTAAGCTGAAACGGCTGCACTTTCACTCACATGGGTTTGGACAGATTTATAATATTTTCCGTTTTAAAAAATTGGGATTTTTTTTCATGGAGACAGTGATTTATGGAATAATCAATTTCTTTATCTACCTAATCCATGGGCGTGATCTATCCGTGTAGGTATCAATTTCTCCCAGAGGCTGGGGGGAGTGGACAGCCTTTGAGCCCGAGTCATCCAGCAGAAGGCAGCTTTTTCCGGGAGCTAATGTGATCCCAGATCTGGATCTGAGGCCTGTAGTAAGGAAGGGGTGGAGCTCCTGCAGCCTCACTCTTTGAGCAAAGATGCTAATTCTTTCTCCTCATCAGTCTTAGCCCCACCCAAAGAGGAGTGAGGTGTAGTATGTGCTGTTCCCGTCATACAGGTGTGGAGACTGAGTGCCAGAGAGGATGCTCAAAGACCAGAGGTTGGAGACGAAGTCAGGAGGGGTTATCTCTCAATCTTTGAGGACTGCGGCATAGAAGAGGGGGCAGACTGATCCTATAGGTCCCAGGAGAGAATTGAGGCCAGTTGGGTTATGGTCCAAGAAGGCAGAATTTGGTTCAACACCAGCTGTCTTGTAGTCAGTGATCTTTGAAGATTAAGTGAGATACCTTGGGCATAGTGAAGTTTTCTTGCTGTGGGAGATGTTCAAGAACAGATTGGCCTGGGATGTTTCAGAGGGGCTCTGAATTCCTTTCAGAGGAATATATATGACAATATATATGAAATATATGAAATTCTAGGTATCCTCAACTGTGCAGTTAGAGATGCTATAACAATTCGAGCTTTCTGAGTTCCCTAAAAGACCAGGACTGTGCCTGCTCTGGGTTACATAAACTCCATTAAGGCTGAGCTCAGCATGGTGGTTGCAAAGAATATTCTTAAAGTCAGACCCTTCCCTGCATGTCTTCTACAGCAGTTCATCCCTTGGCAGTACCCTTGGGTCAGAAAGGAACCTGGTGGCTGCAGCCAGCCCCAGGGAGGGCCCATCAACAATTATGAGCAGTATAATGCCGAATACACTGGCATGCCCGATGTCAGTTAATTTGCACGTCTCTCTGACGTAGGGATGGTGACCATCTTTTGCAGATGTAGAAACTGATGTCTGAGAGAGATGGATGGCCCAGAGTCACACAGCTGGTCGAGGTAGAGTTTTGTCCTCTGATTCACACATGCAGTTGGTCGTTCTCACACGTGCAGTGAGCCTTTTCTGGGCACATGCTGTATTCCAGCCCTCTGTGAGCTGCCAGGACTGCAGGGTGAGCAAGACATATGTGATCCTGGCCTCATGGAGCTTGCAATGTAGTGAAAGACAGACATCAGAGAGTCATTACGAAGGTATCACCTCACACCAGTTAGAATGGGCATCATTAGAAAATCTACAGACAACAAATGCTGGTGAGGGTGTGGAGAAAAGGGAACCCTCTTGCACTGTTGGTGGGAATGTAAATTGATACAGCCACTGTGGAAAGCAGTAGGGAGGTTCCTTAAGAAACTAAGAATAGAATTATAATATGACACAGCAATCCCACTACTGGGCCTATACCCAGAGAAAACCATAATTCAAAAAGGCACATGCACCCCAATGTTCATTGAAGCACTATTTACAATAGCATGGAAGCAACCTAAATGCCCGTCGACAGACAAATGGATAAAGAAGATGTGGTACATATATACAATGGAATATTACTCAGCCGTGAAGAGGAACAAAATTGGGTCATTTGTAGAGACATGGATGGACCTAGAGACTCTCATACAGAGTGAAGTAATCCGAAAGAGAAAAACAAATATTGTATATTAACACACATATGTGGAATCTAGAAAAATGGTACAGATGAACCAATTTGCAAGGCAGTAGACACAGATGTAGAGAACAAGGACACCAAGGGGGGAAAGTGGGGAGGGGGTGGTGGTGGGATGAACTGGGAGATTGGGATTGACATATATACAGTAACGTGTATAAAATAGATAACTAATGAGAACCTGCTATATAAAAAATAAATAAATAAAATTTTTTAAAAGAAGAGTCATTACGGGCTCAAAGTGTGTTACAGAGGGAAGTGCAGGCTGCCAGGGGAACATCAGGAAGGGCTGCCCCAAGGAAGTGACGTTTGTGCTTTGACCTGAGGGAAGAGAAAGCGGTGGTTAGGTGATGGCGACGGGGAGGAGTGAGGGGTATGTTCTAGGCAGAGGGAACAGCACGTACAAATGCCCAAGGCACAGACAGTTGTGTTAAGTTGAAACTCTATGAGCTTTGGAGGTCAAACATGGTCAAGTATCAGCAATTTCATATGTTTGACACTAGTGTTTAAAAAACTCAAGCAAGTCTGATGTGAATGGAGCAGACAGAGGGCATGTTAAACAAATAAGGCCTGAGTAGTGGGGGTATGGAAGGCTGGATAACCCAAGGTAAGCAGGCTGAACTTTAGCCCCAGGGGACTGGGGAGCCATTGAGGACTTTATGAAGGGGAGCAACAAAACCAGATTATAGCTTTGAAAAGTCATCCTAGTGGCCATGTGATGTGACTGCAGGTGTAAGGTTGGAAGCTGGGGGCAGGTGGACAGGCATCAGGAAGCTGTTTAAATAGTCCAGGTAGGAAAGGACAGGACGATGTAGCATGGAGGGTTGGTTAAAGAACAAATGTCCTGTTTCCTGGTCCAGGGCTCTCCCCAGAGGCCGGGGCATCCCCTTTGCCCCAGGCCATGACGGGCATGAGCCACCCTTCCCGGGGCCACGCATCTGTTTTTTTTTTTTTTTTTTTTTTGTGGTACTCAGGCCTCTCACTGTCGTGGCCTCTCCCGTTGCGGAGCACAGGCTCCGGACGCGCAGGCTCAGCGGCCATGGCCCACGGGCCTAGCCGCTCCGCGGCACGTGGGATCTTCCCGGACCGGGGCACGAACCCGTGTCCCCTGCATCGGCAGGTGGACTGTCCACCACTGCGCCACCAGGGAAGCCCACGCATCTGTTTCTTGAGTCCTCCATCGATGGATGCCACATCCGCTGTCTGCGAGCTCAGCTGGGCCTCCAGCCCCATTTCATGGTTCCCTGGTTTGACCAGACAACCCTAGGCGTGTTGCGTCTCCTGGAGGCAGCGAGCACTCCTCAGGGGGTGGTGGTGGTGGTGGCTGCCCCCCTCGTAGCCTCTGCCCAGCCAGGCCTTCAGTGCGTCTTTGGTCTCTCTGACAGCCTGGCAGGGAGACTCGAGAAACAGGCTCCGTCTGGTCTTGGCTTTTCCCTTAGAAGCCTCCAAGGGGCCAGGAGCTTCCCTGTGGCTGAGCTGAAACCCCTTCTCCCACTGAGGGTGGAGCTGCCTTCCTTTTCCTTGGCAGGTGTGGTGGGAGGAGGGAGACCTCAGCCTGCAGGACGGGTGCAGGGGTCACTGATACCCAGGACTATGGCAGCAGGGGTGGGAGTGGCAGCCCCGCGCAGATCTGGCTGGGCTCTGCTTCCAGCACTCTGAGCTGATGAAATGTTACTATATTCGTGAAAATAATAATAGCGATCCCTCCCCTCGAAGGCTTACAACGTGCCAGACACTGCGCTAAGCATCTTCCAGGCATCCGGTCACTTAATGCAGCAGATGTAAGAGGTAAAGACTTTATCCTCACTTTGTAGATGAGGAGGCAGAACCTGGGGTGAGGCACACAGAGGAAGCATTCGTAGATGGTGGCCGATATCATCAACATCTTCGTCATGATTGCTGATGTTACTTTAAATAAGGGATGTAGAGACCTGTCAGAGTGCCCAGTTCATAGTAGGTGCTCAGGAGTATTTATTGAATCTCTTTATACAGATTTGGGCGGAAAATGGGGTGAGCGGGCTGGGTAGGGAAACCAGCTTGGGACAAGGCTCTACCCAGCTCTGTCAGTCCGTGAGGCTCTCTGGCTCCCATTCCTCTAGCCCAGGGCTTTCTTAGCCCAGTCCCTCCCCTTTCTCATGCACGTGGCCCATCCCCCATTCCTCTAGCCAGGGCACCTGGATTCTCTGGCCCCCCTGGGTGCCCTTTCCTGGCAGCTGCGAGTAATACAAGGACAGCCCTCAGTACCCCCTCTTTGGGCAGCGAGGGTGGATGACAAGACCCCCATCCTTCAGGTCTTCACACTGTGGTTGGCTTGCCCAGTCCCCAGCCACCGGCAGACCCCTCCCTTCACCCAGCCAGACAGAAGCCACTTCACCCGCAGAACCATCACCAGCTCAAGGCAGGCAGGGTTGTTTCTGACTCCCGTGCTTCTATTCTGTGCTCCCCATCTGTGCCCTCCCTTCTTTGGCCTCTTGCTGAGTTTCTCCTTTCTCTTTTTCTTTCATACTTCATGTGCTATCGTACGTCTCACCTCTTCCAGAAAGCCTCGTCTGATGCACCCAGGCAGTGTGTTACAACCGTCCCTAAGCCTCCCCGGAGCCTTGCTCTAGCCCCCTTCATCGGCGCCGAAATACCTGCTTCCCCACTCTTCTCCCTCATGACCTCAGAACTTACAATGTTGGGGCTTGTAGACCTCTTGTATTTGCATCAGACTTTTTTCAAATCTTGTTATTAAAATTACAACACCTTCTGATAGTTTACACTCTTGAAGACAAACTCTGTGGCCTGGAATTCAAGGGATTCTCTTTCTGAACTCTGTTTCTAGGCTCTGCCCTCACTGCCCATCAATTTAATTGCAAGTTCCATTAGTTTTTTAAGTGAGTTAGCCCACATTCAAAAGTGGGGATGTTTGGGCTTCCCTGGTGGCACAGTGGTTGAGAGTCCGCCTGCCGATGCAGGGGACGCGGGTTCGTGCCCCGGTCCGGGAAGATCCCACATGCCGCGGAGTGACTAGGCCCGTGAGCCATGGCCGCTGAGCCTGCGCGTCCGGAGCCTGTGCTCCGCAACGGGAGAGGCCACAGCAGTGAGAGGACCGCGTACCGCAAAAAAAAAAAAAAAAAAAAGTGGGGATGTTTTATACAAAATCCAGGTTGATGGATTTCCAGGTTCTTTTCCCCACATGTCACAGCCGCCACCTCTCCTTAGCGTGCCTCCCCTGTGCCAGGGCCATTGACTGTCGTGCGTGGTGCCCTTTTTCTTGCAGTAGAGTTGAGAAGAAAAAGTAAAATGTTTCGTGTACCTGTGTGTTTATTATCAGGAGTAAACAGAAGACAAAGAGGGCCGTTTATTTCGAATGTTTCTCTCTCACCAGCCCTGCTTCGCTTTATGTTTCCTTTTGGCTCCTGTGGGCACTGTGTCCCCTGGACCAGGAGCTTCTCATAGACAAGGACCTTATGTCATTCTTATTTATCATATGCTAAAAGCTGTTCATTGAGCCCTATTCTCTCTTTTTTCTTTTCTTTTTTCTTTCCCCCCCATCTCTTTTTAACCCTCACCATAGCCCTAAGGTAGGTGTACTTTTCCCCGTTTTCCAGGGAAAGGATCTCAGCCGGCACCCCTTCAGTAAGTGACAGTGTCGCCACTGGGATTCGAACACCCATCTGCCTGGCTCCAGCTCCATTCCCTGTGTATTCCCAGCAGCTGCCCCAAGCAATGCCCACAGTAAGCAATTAATAAGTGCCCAACAAATCTAATTGAATTCCAGAGTCACAGATGGGATGGAACCGGGTGGGAAACCTCCACCCCTTGTGGACAGTGACACGTTCAGGACGCTCCTGCTTCTTCCTTGCTTCTTTTGACCCCTGGCTCCACGAGCTGGTGCTGTGTATCTCTAGGGTAGCATCACCCAGAGTTAACACGGGCCAAGAGGGAAGTCTGCCATGGTTCCTTCGCTGTACGATGTCTTTGAGGTGCCAGGACACGGTGTGGGCATCAGAGCTCTGCCGGGGGAATCTTAACAGCCTCTGTCCTTGTTCGCTCCCTGCAGCACTCGCAGCGGCCACAGGCCCGTCACTCCGACACAGTCCCAGCAACTAACTGGGCCTGGATGATAGGCCACACAGACATGTGCCGTTTCCCATCCCCCTCCAGGCTCTGAGGTGGGATGCAAAGTTGGAGGCTCTGCGAAGCTGCCACTCCTGCTCTGGTGGGGTTTGGGGGAGAATGGGGATGAAGGGGAGAGGATGTGACCCCAGCCCAGGCAGGCCTGGGGTGCTGGGCACCCTCGTCCTGGCCAGGCCTTGGGCGGGGGGCACCTACAGTGATAGTGTGGGCTGTCTGGTGTCAAAGAGTCCCCTGTGGACGTTTCCAGGAGTGGCTTTTGGAGGGGGTGTTAGAATAGTGTCCGAGATCCTGAGATCTCATTATTCCGTCAGCCCCCTGGCGCCAGGTGGCAGTGGGAAGCTTCAGATTCATCTGGGAGATGTTTTCTTTGCAGACCCTCCAGCTTTCTGTACAAGTGGATTAAGTTCTGGACTCAATGGGGGTGCTTACTTTCCTGGTACTTGGGGCTGGCTCTGCCTTCTGACGGCTGCGATGTGCTTTGGGTATATGGCTTATCCCCCCAAATCCAGACGCTGGGAACCCGAGACTCAAACACACTTCTAGTCTGAGAATCTAGACATCCAGCCTTCCTGGGCCTGGAAGCAGGTCCCTTTCCAGGGAAAGTATCCTTGGTTGATGGTGTTGGATGTTGCAGCGGGGATGAGGAGGGACTTAGTCCTGATACCACCTGGGAGGGTGCCCGAGGCCACTTCCCTGGGCCAAGCTCAGTCCTGCCCACTGTAGGAACTGAAAGGCTCGACTTCCTGGAAATTGCAGCGGACCTGGAGGTCAGGTTGGGGGCTCAGCTTCTGTGAAGGTCTGTCTGCATGGCCTTCTTTCTTCCCAGCCCCAAGGAGGTCATGCTGGGGTCATCAGCCCTGCCTGTGGGTCAGCGGATCTGGTGTCTCCACTTCCTGATGCTTACAACCAAAAGAGGACCATGAAACGTACCACCCCCTCAGGCTCCATGCTTCCTGGGCCTGCTTGAGGTGGCTCCACCACAGGCCAGCGTGAGGCTCAGGTCCCCTTGCTGGGTTTTCAAGACGATAGTGCAGGCGGGGGCCTCTCAGAGGCCTACAGGCTCTGTCTGTCCCTTGGGGTCTCTGCTTTAGCCCATGACCTGCAGGAAGATAGGGCTTTTCCTCTCTGTCCTACTCAGGGTAGACAGTGCTACCTTTCCCCATTGCCCCAAACCAGGGGACAGGCCCGCACTAAAAACAAACAAACAAAGAGAGAACTAGTAGACTAAAGCCAGGAAAACACTATAGCCAGTATTTATTGGGCACTCACTATGCCAGAGAGCCCTTCTCTGTATTCATTCTTTCTTTTTTTTTTTTTTTTTTGCGGTATGTGGGCCTCTCACTGTTGCGGCCTCTCCCGTTGTGGAGCACAGGCTTCAGACGCGCAGGCTCAGCAGCCATGGCTCACAGGATCCTCCCGGACCGGGGCTCGAACCCGCGTCCCCTGCATCGGCAGGCGGACTCTCAACCACTGCGCCACCAGGGAAGCCCTGTATTCATTCTTTAATCCTCCCAATGCCCCATTTTGCAGATGAAGAAATTGTGGCTCAGAGTGAAGAAAGGACTCACCTGAGATCACGAAGCCAGTAGGCGGCAGAGCCTGGATTCCAGCCAGGAGGTCAGGCTCCGAGCCCTGGCCCTTAGCTGTCTCACCCTAGGATGTCTCTATATACTTAGAGAAAACCCGCATTATTGTTTAATAGTAACTTTTTCCACACAGATACAGAGAACAGACCTGTGGTTGCCAAGCGGGAGGGGAGGTAGGGGAGGGAAGGAGTGGGAGTTTGGGATTAGCAGATGTAAACTATTATTTGTAGGATGGATAAACAACAAGGTCCTCCTGTATAGCACAAGGAACTCTATTCAACAGCCCGTGACAAACCATAATGGAAAAGAATATGAAAAAGTATGTATATATATGTATAACTGAATCACTTTGCTGTACAGAAGAAATTAACACAACATTGTAAATCAACTGTACTTCAATACTTTTTTTTTTTAAATGGTAATTTTTTCCAGATTTCTGAATCCAGAGTCCTAAGAGAATGAGGGTAGGAGTTTCTTGGGCTTCAGGCTTCCTTGATGCTAAGATGGGAACAGGATGTTTAGACCCCGTTTTGACCCCCTGTTTTAATCCCTGAATGAGTCAATGTGGCTGAATTCTTCTTTTTTTTTCATTTTTGCTTGTGCTGGGTCTTTCTTGCTGCGCACAGGCTTTCTCTAGTTGCGGCGAATGGGGGCTACTCTTCGTTGCGGTGCACGGGTTTCTCATTGCGGTGGCTTCTCTTGTTGCAGAGCATGGGCTCTAGGCGCACGGGCTTCAGTAGTTGCAGCATGGCGGTCTCAGTAGTTGCAGCACATGGGCCCTAGAGCGCAGGCTCAGTAGTTGTGGTGCATGGGCTTTGTTGCTCTGCGGCATGTGGGTTCTTCCCGGACCAGGGATCGAACCCGTGTCCCCTGCATTAGCAGGTGGATTCTTAACCACTGCGGCACCAGGGAAGTCCTGACTGAATTCTTATTGAGAGATAAAGAGTGAGTCAGAAAGAGGAAGCCAGTGATTGAGACGGAGACACTCAGAGACAAGGAGACAGAGAGAAACAGAGGAGAGAGAGAGAGAGAGAAATAGAAACAAAGACAGAGAGAAGAAAGGGAGACTAAATGGATTCTGGTACTGGGATGACCAAGCTCCCTGGTGGGGTCAAAATATCCTCACCATCCAAATGGCAGGTTCAAATGTCCCAGACACCCACCAGCGATCACTTCATTCTGATCCCCACGAGTGTGTCTTTCCCCCCTGCCCATCTCCGGCTTCTCAGCAAAGACGCCACAGGGCGTGGTCTATCTCCTATTGGCGGGTGAGGGTCATATGTAAAATGCTTAAGGTTGTACCAGCCTGGCACAGGGTGGGGTTCAGTGAGTTACCTGAGGCAGTTTTCCTGGAGGAACCAGATCATCTAAATGGGACCCATGTGAAGAGATGTCTGGGAATCTGCCAGAAAAAGAACTCTGTAGGTGGACACACGCATCCCTGTTGGTCTGCATTTCATCTTGCCTGGCTTCTATCCCCTCCTCCCTCCTTCCCTCCTCATGTCTCTTCTTCCTTCAATAAATGCTGGTTGAGCACCTACTGTGTGCCAGGTGGACTGGGTGCTGGGTCTAGGGTGATGGCCAAAGAGACGAGATGCCCTTCTTCATGGGATCTTGTCTACTCTACTTAGGGTGACAAACAATAAACAAGTAAGCAAACAAGCAAACACATAGTTGTGAATTGCAGCAAAGGCTGTGCACGAGGCCGGTGGAGAAGCCACTCTGGTTTGGGATCAGGGAAGTCCTCTCTGAGGAGGTGGCCTTTAGGCTGAGGCTTGGAGAATGGGAAGAATCCACCAGGTGAAGAAGGGGGCGCATTGCAGGCAGACGGAACAGCACGTGTGAGGACCTTGAGGTGGGGAAGAGTGTGGGGTGGTCAGAGAACAGAGAGCAGGCCCACGTGGCTGGCGCTTGGTGAGCAAGGGGGGGGCGTGGCATAAGATGTGGTGGGGGAGGTGGGTCTCCAAAGCCCTGCCCGGGGTCGCCCCAGGGCTGACCAGCCTCATCCCGCATTTCACGCCTACCGCAGTCCATCGGTTCCTCTGGCCCTTTCAGGCTTCAGAGCTCAGCCTCCTTCTCCCTTCCCTGCTTCCTTCCTTGGAGCTGCTTTTGGTGAATGACGTCCCCTCCCAGCAAGGGACCTCACCAAAACCTGTCCCAAGCATGTGCTTGAACCAGTGGTGGAGGAGCCATATTGCATCACTGGGGAGCAGGGCTCTCTGCAGGGGAGGGGCTTCTCTTCCAAGGAGATTCCTGTCTCCTGGAAAATCCCTAGTATCCGGGTAAGTGAACCCATGGAAGCCTAAAGGTGCCTAATCATTCTGGGGGCAGGTGGGGAGTTAAGCGGCAAGGATTCTGATTGGCTCCGTCCATGAAGCCTGTGGCAGAGTTTGTAGCCAGGTGTGGCCCTCACATCTGGAGGGAGGGTACACACCCATCACCCAGACGTTTCGAGGATGAGACACCAGGCCATCCATTGATGGTTCACGCCATTGATGAATTATTCAACGTGTGTTAGTGTCTGGGCCCAGGCTAGGAGCTTTGCAGGATTCTGGGAAGAGAGACCACCGACTGCAGTAGTAGAATTCCCTTCTGTGTGCCAAGTGCGTTCGCCTCTGTGTCTTGCTTAACACTCTCAGTTGTGCACTCGGCAGGCAGGGCAGAACTGAGGCTTCCCCATACGCACACGAAGAAACTTAGGTTCAGTAAGGCCAAGTCACTCGTTCAGAGTCACACCCGTAAGGTCTGGATCGGGCAAGTCCTGAAGTTAGATCTGAACGGGAATCATTCCTTCACCCTTTGGTTGCTCTGTGAGCTTGGGCACACAATACCAGCCTCATTTTTCTCATCTGAAAATACAGAGAAACATGGTAAGTGTTAAAGCACTTAGCTCGGGGCCTGGCACACAGTAGGTGCTTAGTAAATACACAGCGCCGTTTCCTTCTGGCCTTTGACCTGAGCCTGGGCTGGTGTTTCTTAACCCATCACCTTCTTCCGAGCCACGAAGGTTCCAGGCTCACTGTTGTGACCTTGCCCAGAAACATCTTGATATTTGCTGCCAGGTAGACAAAACATCTGGAAGATTGGCCCATCTTCTTCCTCTCCATCCTAGTGTTTCGGTGTCATGAAGATAAAGCCGCAGAGATGTGACTGCCAGGGCCCAGTTCCCAGAGGCCATAAAACACAGGCGGCGCTGCCTAGCCCTGCTCGCCGCAATCCAGCACAGGGCTCTTCGCATCCAACACATGGTTATTTTTCACAAAATCACTGAACTAGCCACGTTAGCTGTATTGATCAGTCAATTACTTTGATGAAAACTCAACAGGCAATGCCCCCTGCCACTCATTCCCACACAAAGGAAGGACTTTACATTTTTCACATCTCAAAAGCCTCGGTGCCGGTGCCCGTCCCACTTTTGTCTCCTTTATGCCACTCCCAGGGGACATCGCCCTGGCCAGCACTGCCTGGACAGGGTCTGGAGATTTCTGGGCTCACTGGCCGGGATTCTTCTGGCCCAGGGCGTGGGGGCTCCATGGTGGGGGTTGACCCATCTACCCCTGCCTCACAGAAGAATTTTACTGTCACGGGCACTGTGGGCCCACAGCTGCCACCGCTGCTGGCATCCCCTCATCATTAGCTGCCCTGCTGGGGGCGTGACAGCTAGTCACGGCACCAGCCTCCCTGCTGGGAAGGACCGGGAGCCACAACAGGCCCACGGTCTTCCCTTAACTTCCCTCCTTCGTTTATTCACGTGACATTTTTTGAGACCCTGCTCTGTGCTGGGAGCTTTCCGTGTGTAATCTTATTGAATCCTTACCAAAAGGCAGGTGTTTGAAGTTAACTTTTCACCCCCTTAGACATAACAATAGCCTGCCTGGCATGCTTAGAAAAGGCCGGTGCTGGGCTAGGACACGGGCCTTGGAGGGAACAGGGGAGCCACGTTGGTTATGAGCCCAGACACTGGGACCTCGCTGCCTGGGGTCACGTCCTGGTTCTTGACCTTGGATGCAAGTTTTGAACTTCTTTGTGCTTCAGTTTCTCCATCTGTAAAATGGGGATGAAGCAGTGTTTACCTCACAGGGTTGTAGAATAGTTGGAGTTACTGTGGCTAAGTCCCACGTGCTTTGCACATACGAGCACCACATAAGCGTTGGCTGCTTTTAGCTGGTGAGGATTAAATGAGCTAATATGTGCAAAGTGTTTAGAACAGTGTCTGATACATACTGCTCAGTGTACTATCTTCATAGCAGTGCGGGGAGGCAAGAACTGTCTGCCTCCCCATGTTACAGGTGAGAAAGCGGAGGTCAAGCAGATCACTCAGGATTTCAGAACAGACGGTTAAACAGAGCTGGTCTGACTGCAGCCTCAGACATCTTTCTATAGTGCTGGACCGCCTGATGCAATCATAGCGCTCTGGAGTTGGAAAGCACCTAGAAGATGCCTGGACCAGCAGAATAAACATGATGCAGATGGGAAAGCTGATGCCCAGAAAGGTGCGGTGACCTGCCTGAGAGCACACGGACCGTTGGGTCAGTGACTCCTGGGTGCTTCCTGCATCCATCACAGCCAGTAACCACGTGTCCTCAGGTTGTTGGGCCGTCCTGGGGGATTATGAATATTGCCCCCTTCATTCCAGGAGTGTCTTTAAGAGCTCTCGGACTCACTGGGTTTGAATCCTGCATCCACCACTTCCCATCAGTCATACTTTCTGTGCATCAGTTTCCCCAGACTGTAGACAGGGTTGAGTGAGATCAGATACCTGGCGCTCCGAAAGCACTCAGATGTTTCTACATCTGTAGATGTTACCTCTTATTTATCCTTCTCAAGAATAAGCACTAGGGCTTCCCTGGTGGCGCAGTGGTTGAGAGTCCGCCTGCCAATGCAGGGGACACGGGTTCGTGCCCCGGTCCGGGAAGATCCCACATGCCGCGGAGCGGCTGGGACCGTGAGCCATGGCCGCTGAGCCTGTGCGTCCGTAGCCTGTGCTCCGCAAAGGGAGAGGCCACAACAGTGAGAGGCCTGCGTACAGAAAAAAAAAGAATAAGCACTAAAATAAAAAGAGTAAATATCCATATGTAGAGCTCTAAATGTATGTACAGCTTGTTCTGACCCTCAGACGGCTCTGGGAGATGGAAAGGGTAGAGTTCGTCTTTCCTAATTTGAAGTTGAGCAAAGAGAGGTCCAGCTCTCTTTGGGTGCCTCGTCCACGTCACACAGCTGGCTGGTGAGAGAGGCAAGGCCCAAACTCACATCCATGGATATGCAGAGGGGCCTTCTCCCCTGCTCTACACCCACCCGCTCTGCAAAGGCCCAGCTGCAGGGAAACCCAACCACCTGCAAAGCAGCTGGTATGCAGCAGAGCTGGCCTCTCACGCGGCTTCTCCTCTCCTCCCAGGTGTAGGTGAGCTCTGAGCAAGCACGTGCGCTGCTCTCAGCAAGCTGCCTGCCCTGCTCAGCAGTCCCAGCATTTGCCTCCTCTTCTCTATTATTGAGACATTATCCAAGCTCTGCCTCCCCCCATGCCCTGGCCCCTGCCCCCTCCCATCAGCATCTTCAGGACTGTGGCTGCAGGCCAGGGAATATTTTTCCCAATTATTGCGATCACCCAAGTTCCTGATTCAGCCTGGCCCGGCCCAGCCCCATTTGCATACCATTAGCTATGAAGCCATGCATTATGGATTCATACTTAATTTTAGTATTTTTTGGAGGCAACTCTAACCTAATTAGAATCTCCTTCTCCAAGAACCTGACACTTCCCCGAACTCTGGTAACATAGGCTATGCACAAATGGACCACACACACACACACACACACACACACACACGTACGCGCGCACACACACCCCTCCAGTCATAGACACATACTGCCATTTCAGCCCCAGTTCAATGGATTCTTTTTTTAAATGAAAAGGAAAAAATGAAAAAGAAGTCCTCCAAGATGATTTGTATGCAGACTTAGCTCTGTGAGCCCCCCCCGGGGCTTGTGCCTGGAGAGGCTGACAGAGCCAGGCTCCATGAGAATCTGGGATGGGAGGGTGAGGGGACCCAGGCTGTGGCCCAGCCTCGACCTCCCTCCCTCTGGGAGTCACTGAGCCTGCCCTGGCCTCAGTTCCCTCAGTTCCCCCTCTTTCTTGAGATCATTGAGTTAAAATTCTCAATTCCCCCATTACACCATTATCCTCAGTCCATTGCCACTCAGGCAATATGAAACGAAGTATGTGGACATTTTTTTCCTTAATCAAATGAAAATAAAATAGCTGGGGCGAGGGGGGGATGAATAGGTGGGGTACAGGGGATCTTTAGGGCGGTGAAACTCTTCTGTATGATACCACAATGGCGGAAACATGTCATTGTCCATTTGTCAAAACCCATAGAACGTACAACACCAAGAGTGAACCCTAGTGTAAACTCTAGGCTCTGGGTGATGATGATGTGTCAGTGTAGATTCATTGATTTTAGCAAACGTGCCACGCTAGGGAATGTTGATAATGGGGGAGGCTGTGTGTGTGTAGAGGTAGGGCATATATGGGAATCTCTATACTTACTGCTCATTTTTTCTGTGAACCCAAAACTTCTGTAAAAAATAAGGTCTGTTAAAAATTATGTGAAGCATTTTACATGCATTAACTAATTACGGTTGACCCTTGAATAATGTGAGGGTTAAGGGCATGGGCCCTCACACAGTTGAAAATCCTCATACTGCTATCTCTGCCTTTAAAACAAAGGAACTGATACACAACTCACCGCAGGGCAGGAAGCAGAAACAGTCTGGATAGAATCAGAACTCCAACCCTATTTCTTTTGATTCCACATATTGTGATCTCTAATCAAACACAAATGTTCCCCCACATTTAATTTAAAGATCTATAGAAGGAAAATACAGGTACTATATTTATTGAAAAAACTCCACATATAAGTGGACCAATGAAGTTCAAACCCATATTTTTCAAGGGTCGACTGTAATTCTCACAACAACAATTTGAGGTTGATGTTATTATAATTATTACATCTCCACTTTACAGATGAGGAAACTGAGGCTCAGAGGGCCACAAAGCTTGCCCAAGGTCACACTGTGAATAAATGGTAGAGATTGGATTTGGACCCAGGCAATCTGACTTTAGAGCCCGGTCTTAACTACAGCTGCCTTTTCCTTTTTACCAAAGAAAGAATCAGAGAGATGGGCTGGAATGATCTCATTGCTCTAATTCTATGATAAAGACTTAATTCTCACCTGACTCAGAGGCAAGGTATGGGCCATCATTCATCTCCCTGACATTTCTCAGAAATCAGCAGGTTGAGTTTTCTGACCAGGCTCTATTGGAGGCGGTGGAGCTCTGATCAAACCTGGTAGCTGGGCCATTCCTCACCCAGGGGTCGGGTGGGGGACACAGTAAGACCACAGAGTCCTGCGCCATCCCCAGGCTCTCACCATCCCCTGCCCCAAACCCTGTGTCTTTCCCCATGTGAAAGAGCCAGACAGATGCATCCAGGTGGGTTGCTTTGTTTGAGTTTGATGCTGGGTTTGCAGCATCCAGGGAAGAAAATATGGTATTTATTTTCCCCAACATTTAATTATGAAATATTTGAAATGTACAGAAAAGTTGAGAGAATTTTGCAATGACCGCCACTATGCTCACATGGTGTTTCTTTTTTTTTTTTTTTTTTTTTGTGGTACGTGGGTCTCTCACTGTTGTGGCCTCTCCCGTTGCGGAGCACAGGCTCCAGACACGCAGGCTCAGCAGCCATGGCCCACGGGCCCAGCCGCTCCGCGGCATGTGCGATCTTCCCAGACCAGGGCACGAACCCGTGTCCCCTGCATCGGCAGGGGGACTCTCAACCACTGCGCCACCAGGGAAGCCCCACATGGTGTTTCTTTAATCATCATCTGCCTTGTGCTCTGGCACCACCCTGGGTGCCCTTGCAGCCATTTCAGTCCCTACACAGACCCCATGGAGTAGGGCTTCTCACCCCCATTGTACAGATGAGGACACTGAGGCTCAGACAGATGAAGAAAACTGCCCAGGGCCCCGCAGCTCCCCAAGGGTGGAACCAGGAGTTGCCCTTAGAGCTTTCTGACCCCCAAGGCTGCTCCTTTTCTCTACTGTGTCTTCTGTTATCCCCATAAGGGATATAGAGTAGAGGAGGGATATCCCCTTCTCTACTATCCCTCTGGAAGTCCCCTTGATAGTAGAAGGCAAAGCCCTCCCCACCCAGGGTGCTCTGGGTGCAGGGAGGAGAGGTGCATAGTGGTCAGAGGATGGAATGAGAAGTGGAGGTGAGATACGGTGTGTTAGTCTCGGGGAAGCTTGCACTGGGCACATTAACCTTTATGGTGATGGCTCCCACTTCTGGGGCTCCTGGCCCACCAGGGACCCAGGGGTGTAAAGAGCAGCTGAGCCCCTGGTGCGGGCTGGGTGGCTCCCAGGTCCCAGGGTCCTCCTGTCACAGGTCCACTCCCACCTTCCTTTGGCTTCCTGCTTGGTTTGCCGCACAGTGAAGGCTGGATGAGGGCTGTGTCCCATCACTGCCTTCCTCAGAAGCCTCGCCTGGCTCCTACCATGCTCAGCCCGCTACCTGGGTCTCCTTGGACAAGTCACTTCACCTCTTTGCAGGACTGCCATTCTTCAACTGTGAAGTGAAGAAGTAATCATTGGACCAACCACGTGTGGTTGACAGTGTTTAGAAAATGCCTGGAAAGTGCTTAGCCCAGGGCCTGACGCACAGTAGGAACATAGCGTGGAGCTGTTCTCGTGTCCTCCCTGTGCAGCTTCCGCACAAGATGTGTACGCTTGTCCCCAGCCAGACCCGATGGCTCCCAAATGCCAGCACACACTCAGCCGTTTGTTCACTTGGTCCTCTCTGCCTGGGATACCCTTGCCAACATCCATCAAGGTCAGCTCCCACCTCCTCCAGGAGGTTTTCCAAGGTCCCCCGGGTAGGAACAACTCTTCCCTGCTCAGCCTGTCCCTGGCACCTGAGCTCCGTGGTTAGAGACACAGAGTCTGGCGCCAGGCTGTCTGGTTTGACTCTCAGCTCTGTCATTTACTGGTTGCGTGATCTTGGGTAAGTTGTCTATTCTAGGCCTCAGTTTCCTCATCTGCAAAATGGGTGTGATGATAGTACCTCCCTCGTTGGGAGACCTAAATAGCTTCCCTGGTGGCGCAGTGGTTGAGAGTCCGCCTGCCAATGCAGGGGACACGGGTTGGTGCCCCGGTCCGGGAAGATCCCACATGCCGAGGAGTGGCTGGGCCCGTGAGCCATGGCCGCTGAGCCTGCGCGTCCGGAGCCTGTGCTCCGCAACGGGAGAGGCCACAACAGTGAGAGGCCCGGTTACCGGGGAAAAAAAAAAAAAAAAAAAACTAACACACCGTATCTCACATGAAAGAGCGTTCACACGGTGCCTGCACATAGCATCTCGGAGCCATGTGCATGGTGGGGCCTCCCGTGCTTGTTTGCTGAGTCGAGGTGACTCTGAGTTCAGCCTCCATATGTGAGGCTCAGCAAGGAGGAGGCTCTGTAATGGACAGGATGCTCTGAAAGGCAGAACTCCGGGCAGCTGGCAGGCTGGGGTGGGGAGTGGGCACGCTGTTGGGCTGAGGCGGGGGGGGCATCTCAGCGAAGAGACGGGCTTGCAGGGCCAAAGTGCTGGTGGTTCGGGGCCGTAGAACAGAGTCTTGGTCCTAAGAAGTGCTCTGGGGACAGGTAGCCCTGAGTTCAACTCCTGGCTGCACCTGGCTCGCTACATGACCTTGGGCAAGTTCCTTAGGCCCTCCCAGGCCTCAGTGTTCTCTCCTGTGAAATGGAGACAGGCTTGTCCCCACCTCCTAAGGCGCTCAGCACAGCAAAGCCACTGCCCTTCTGGCGTGTGTTCTGCGGCCGCGGACGGTTCATCTCAGGCCTGGTCTTCACTGCCCTGCCTCCCTCACCCTACAGTCCCGCCAGTGACAGGGAGCAGAGCTCTGATAGGACACACATACCTGGTTGGCATGGAGCCTGCCCTTGGTCCGGAGGGATTTAGATTCTTAGCAAATAAGTTCACCTGAGTCCTGCAGAGCATTGACCAGGAAAAACCTTTGACTCCAACCTCCCATTAGCTGTCTCCTCTCATGCCGAGGCTTTTGCAGAAAATCATTGAATGTTTTCTCTGTGTTTAAAGAAATCTCCGAGGGACCATCAGACTCAGGCTGGCTGGCTTGATCCGGAAACAAAGTGCCGTCCCCAGTGGAACATGCCAACCTCTGCTCTTAAGTAAATTCACGGGAGCGTTTCTGCACGCGGCCTGGCTGGCTATATTTAGGCCTTGCCAGGCCTTTGAGTTCCTCCCCCACTGCATTATTAAGGTTGCTGGGAGCCTGAGAGGGCTGAGGCCCGGAGGCCAGCGGGAGAAGCCCTGCTCCAGTGAACGCAGCTGGAGTTTGCCCAGCAAGTTCTGGAATTCATACTTGGCTCTGACAGCTGTGTGTTTAGACGCAGGCTAGAGGGCCACAGGCCCCGAGGAAGCGGACAGCGGTCCATGAGAGGAGACTCCTCCCACCAGCCTCAGGCCTCCTGTTTCCCTATCTCGCTCCCCACTGACTGACATCCACGCCCTCCTCTGTTGCATCCGCTCCCACCTTTCGTGACCGTATGGATGTTGGCAAGGGTATCCCAGGCAGAGAGGACCAAGTGAACAGACGGCTGAGTGTATGCTGGCATTTGGGAGCCATCGGGTCTGGCTGGGGACAAGCGTACACATCTTGTGCGGAAGCTGCACAGGGAGGACACGAGAACAGCTCCACGCTACGTTCCTACTGTGCGTCAGGCCCTGGGCTAAGCACTTCACGTCCGTCTTGACCGTCAGTGATTCTCAGTCTTTCCTATGTCTTTGCATGTCACATTACCCTCCCTCAGAAACCCTCAAGGGCTCCCCAGTGCCTGCAAGATAAAGCCCAACCTCCTCAGCCTGGCATTCAAGGCCTTCCATGATCTGGCCTCCACCTACCTTTTCATCCTCATCTGCAGCCGTAACCCCTTGAGAGAGAGCTCCACGGGGATGGGTCCTTTGTCTCTTTATTTACCACAATATGCCCAGTGCCATGGAGAGTGTCTAGAAAATTGTAGGTGCTCAGTGAATATTTGCTGAATGAATGAATGAATCAGTCAATGACTAAACCAATGAATGAACGATGCAGTGATTTACAGTTTCCCACCCTCAGGTTTTTGCTCTGACAGCCATTTGCTGCCTGGCCAGCCCTCCCACCCTCTTTGGCCAACTGCGTTCTACCCCTTAAGGCCCAGATCAGGTCCTGCTTCCTCTGCCACCTCCCTGGTGGCCCAGCCCCAGTGATCCCTCTCGTTAACTTGGCACCTTTGTTGTCAGATACCCAGTGCCTGCCTTGTCATCTGGCTTTCCAGAGGCCGCACCTGCTCTTATGCTTGGCTGTGCACCTGAGGTGCACCAGGACAGGGGAGCGTGCCTCTAACCCCTAGCCTCCCAATACAGGCAGACCTCGGGGATATTGTGGGCTGGGTTCTGGACCACTGCAGCACAGCCAGTATCACAATAAACAGAGATTTTTTGGTTTCCCGGTACATATAAAAGTCATGTTTACACTATACTGTAGTCTGTTAAGTGTGCGATCGCATTATGTCTGAAAAAACTACGTATGCACCTTACACAAAGTAAGCAGGTGCTGTTGGAAAATGATGCCGATAGACTTGCTCAACACAGGGTTGCCACAAACCTTCAATTTGTAAAAAAATGCAGCGTTTGCGGAGCACAATAAATCGAAGCACAATAAAATGAGGTCTGCTTGTACCTTGGAGAGTCCCTCTGTGGCTTTTAGTGGATGTGGGAGGGCAGATTGGTCCGCTAGGATGGGACTCAGACTGTCCGGGAGGGCAGAACCACCCCTCCTGGGGGTGGAGGCTGGGGACAGAGATGCAGCCACAGGTAGGGAATGGGACCTGGTCCTTTCAGGGCAGAGCGTGATGTCCAGAGGAGCTGGCAGCCAAGGTCAGGTAGGGACCCAGGCCAACAGGACCGCCAGTGAGGTACAACATGGGGCAGTGGAATGGCCAGAAAGTGACAGAGCCCAGAGGGGGAATCCCAGAGGCAGGTAAGCTTCGGAGGTCCAAGGCAGCAGACAAAAGTGGGCCAGCACTGGGGGTTCTGTCGTTGGATTAACTGTCCTTAGAGGGAAGAGGCTATGAAGCGGTGCCTGAGACCAGCACTCAAGCCCAGAAAACGAGCAGGATCCCTTGCTGTACCCAGGGAACAAGGTCGAGGCTACAGGCTGGCCAAGGGGGCTCTTGATGGTGGGACCACTCTCCTTGGCACGGGGTTGACTGGTTAAGTCCTTTCTGTCTCAGCTGGGGTGGGCCCCAGAGATCTGAAGGGCCTGCACCCATGGGAGGAATCCAGGGGTCTCAGGGGGAAGGGAGATGAGGCTGCTCTGGTTACACACAGTAGGTGTTTTGTAAATGGGGGCTTCAGCCACTACAGATAATGACTGTCCCCGTTGTGGTCACCATGCTAAGTCACACGTGAAATCTCCCCCATTGGAAAGCTTTGGAGGACACACGTGCACACACACACAGACACACACGTGCATGCGTATGCATACACAGGGATATTCACATACAGACACACACACACAGTTAAGTGACAGCAAAGGGACACCAGGTATGGAGCCTGGGGAGGGACCAGATGACCTCCTGATGACCCCTGGAGACCCCTTCCCTGAAGACTCAAGCCTGTTGATTCAGGAGGACAAATGAGAACAAAGGGAGTGGTGATTCTATCTGGGCAAAGGGCAGGGAGGTGGGGACTCCAGGCCCCACCCTGCCCCAGATCTTGAAGCTCACTTTCTCCCTGGTTCTTCCGGGGCCACTTAGCTCTCAGAGGGAACGATTGTAGGAGCAATCCGCTACTTCTCTGTGTGATTCCTTATCCATTTCAAAGCCCTTTTGGGCAGCGTTTTCAATTTGATCCACCCTCTGTGAGATAGGCTGGGATCCTTATCTCTGCTTTATAGTTAAGGAAATCGAGGCTCAGAGAAGGTGCCAGGCTTGTCCAGGCCCCCTTGGAGGGTGAGCTGTGGAGCGTGGGATTAGACCCAGGAGGTGTGACTTTGTGCCCTGTCCCATTCTCCTTCTCCCTCTGATGTGTGGTGTTTTTGGAGAGCAGCTTCCACTGGTCATGCTTCCTTGGTGTTTTCTGGTGTGTGTGTGTGTGTACATGTGTGTGTATATGTGTATGTGTGTTGGATGTGTGCATGTGTGTGCATGTGTCTGTGTGTTGTGTGTGTGCCTGCGGCCTGCGTGTGTCTGAGGGGTGCTGAAGCCAGAGGCTGGCCAAGTGCTGCTTCATGAATTCCATCTTCCTCCCTTCAGCCCTCCCTCAGGTTGGCTTTGGGCTTCCTGACAGGCAGCAGGAGCCACTCCCAATCCCTGCCTCCTCTCCCCTCCTCTGCCCACCTAGGGAGCCAGTGGGGCGAGGGGGCGGGGTGGAAAGAATGCCTAGAGATGGCCTTGTCAGTCCAGAAGGGTGGCAGCTGTTGGGGCTGGATTCAGAATTTGTACAGACAGAGGCAGCCTGGCTCTCTAGTACCCACTGAAGGGGTCTGGCCTGGGACCGGAAAGGACAAGTTTTAGGATAAGTTCAAAGAAGTGGTTCAGGGGAGTTTGGAGAGAGATGTGGGTTTATAGTCAGTTGCTCAGAAAGGCCAGGAGTTGATTCAGGGGACAAATGAAAACAAAAGGAGCGGTGATTCCACTTGGGCGAGGGTCAGAGAGGAGGCTCGGAGCCCCTTGGCCGGACCCCAGACCCCAGACCCTGCCCCACTCCAGACCCTGAATCTCAAGCGCCTTCACCTTTTGAGGCTGACATCGTGGAGGTGGAGCAAAGGACCTTCCTCTTTCTCAAGTCCAAGGCAGACTCAGTGGCTGAAATATCATGGCACTGACTCAGGAGGGCATCTTTGATGTTTCTTCTTCGTGTCCAGAAGTGCTGTTTGGACCATCATTGGCAGGGCTTAATTTTTAATCGATAGATTAGTAACTACTTCATCTCATTCCGTGAAAGTAATTTGAAGTTGTTTACAAGAATTATATAATAAGATAGTTAACTTATCGTTCAAAGAATTCAGGATGAAGAAAAGATATAAATTAGAAATATAATGTTTCCTAGGAGGAAAAAGAGAATGCTATGTTTGAGTCATGACGTCCATTACAGTTGCTATAATTGGCCTGCACTCCCTGGTGGCCAAAGGGAAAAGAGAAATACTACTAGTTATATACTTTTACCTTTGTGAAAAAAAAAATCACCCTAGTATCTCTGGGACAAAAATTAAGCTTTTATTAACCTGTCATTTGAAAATCATTTTTTCATCTGGGGCTTTATGAGGAAGATGCTGAGAAAGACAGCATCCTTCTAACAAATGGCAGTAGCAGATTTCCTAAGATGTGTCTGGTATCCTGTCTGTTTTTTCTGTCAGCTGAAGGCGTAATAACAGAACACATAACGACAAAAGCGAGCCAGGAGCCTAGGTGTGAGGTCCGAGTGCACAGCTTGATAAAGGATAAATGGGAGAATAACTGGAGACATCAGTGGCCAGCCTGCTCTTCCGCCTCTTCTCCAAAATGCCATTTTTCTCCATCAGACTTTGGGTTAGTGTTGGGCAACTGACAATTGAGGCGACCATCTCTGGCAAGACCTGACATCCAGGTGTTGAGTTGGATGGAGTCAGCTCCCACTTAAGTTCGAGCAGTGATCGCCAGGCTTCTTTGATTGACAATGATCGCCCATTAGTAACAAAATTTAGCATGCATCCCAATAAATGTGATTTATCCTCTACAGATTGTCTACAAGCACACCCAGGTCAGTGTGCTATGTACGTAATAAATCATACATGAAAATAGGTAATTAAAAAGGACAAGATGCAAATCAACGCAGGTGGGAGTTAATAATTTCCTCTTCTCCCCCGTGGGCTGTCTTGAGCACTCCTTAGCTGAGCGTATATCCCTTTAGATTCCTCTGCAAGCCCAGGCTGCTCGCTGAGAATACCTGCAGCTCCTCCTACAGAGGCGAGGACGAGGATGGATCCACCAGGATCCCAGCTTCCTCTCCCGGCAGTTGGGATAACTGCGGCAGGTTCCACGCTACCTCCCAGAGGTCCCCAGCAGCAGGCAGTGGCCAGATTGAGCTCCACCTGCCTACAGTGGCAATTTGCTTGGCGATGCACCCATTTATCATCTGCCTTCCTTTCCCTGGCTCCCTTTCCTCCCCCCTCCCACGTATCCTTAGATCACTTCCAAATAAACTACTAGCATTCAACTCTTTGTCTAGGGTTCTGTCCCCAGGGAAATGCAAATTCCCTCAAAGCCGCCTTTTGAGGGAATTGAAGACCCTATTGAAAATTTTCTTCTCACTTCAACATGGAGAAGGGCCCTGGGTTTTTTCTTCAAAACCAGTCCTGTGACTGTTCCTACGAAGGAACAGATGGACAGTTCTATTCCTGGTGTGATGATTCTGGTCTGGAAGGTTTTCTTATCGACCAACACAGGGCCCTCCAAGAGCGGAGAGAAATTCTCCAGTGTTCCCGAGGAGGGCCGGGGTAGAGCTTGCGGCTTCCTGCCTGGACAGTCAGGTGCAGAACATCCCCCAAGTAACTAAGTTAAGCTCTCTGCTGTATAGACTTATTGAATATAAACTCGTTAAATTTAAGAGGACAACTGCCAAACACAATTGATTTTTGCTTTAGAACAATTGATCTCAGACAGTTCTTTCTGACAATAGGCAGATGAAGGACCACTTGTCTATCTCAGCCACTCCTGGTCTGTGACAATAAAATGAAGCCATTGGCTCATGGGAGCTCATCCTTCTGAGTACGATGGGCAGCACGGGTGGGGGACGTGGGACATCCATTCACAGCACCCAAAGGCATTTCAAATCTGTAAAGTATGAATGAAAATTACTGGTTGGTGAGCCCAGGAATATCCTTGGATAGTTATTGACAGAAATTGAAGTAGGATGCTACTTATGCATTTTACTCCCTAACCTCTGCAGCCAGGTACCGCTGAGCCCAGTGCAATGCTTTGGTATGTATTACCAGTGGGTGTTTGTTACATGTGGATGTCAGAGATGGAAGACTCCCCACAGGCATTTTAACCCAAGAAAGGAATTGGGACCCAGGCCACTGTTTTCAAGACTCACCTTCTCTTCCACTCTGATTTCAGGTCCCTTTGAATGCTCACTTCTGGTGGGAAGCTCCCTGCCCAGGTGGCCATAGCGGGAAGGAGGCTGAGTTTGGACTCAGACAGATGTGGGGTAGCATCTGGACTCTGCACCTTGCTGCCTGGGTGACCTTTGTCAAGTCATTGCGTCTCTCTGGGCCTCAGTTTCCTTTTACATAAAATAGAGTTATTGCCTTGCAAGACAGATATATGCATTAAATGACCGGATCCACATAAATCACTTGGCATGGTGCCTGGCACGTGGCTGTGTGACCTTGTGCAAGTTACCTTACTTCTCTGAACCCCATTTCCCCCATCTGTCAAATCGGGTTAATAGCACTTACCTCCTAGGGTTGTTGTGAAGATTGAATTGATCGGATTTATGGGTGTGAGACATTTATCACAGGACCTGGCACGTAGGAAGTGCTCAATAAAGTTGGCTGTTAGTACTGTAATTATTATTCCCTCATATATATGGGCGAAGTAATAAAAATAATAGCTGTCTTGCCAACCTTAATGATAGGAGGGCCAAAAGAGCCAATGAGATGATGGATTTCTGAAGGTCATTCATTCAACAAGTATTTCTTGAGAGCCTACTGTGTGCCAGGCACTGTTCCAACAAGCGCTGGGGAGTGAGCAGAGTGTAAGACAGCAACAATCCTTACCCTCAGAGAGCCTGCATTCTATTGGGACACTAACCACAGCGTCATAGTTAAAGGAAAATGTAGAGGGTGCTTGATAATACTAAGTTTTTAGGAGAAAAGTAAGTAGGGTTGAGGAATAGCAGAGGGGAGGAGAGGTGATGTGAAATCATGGTCCGGTCCCCAGGGCCTCAGTGAGGAGGATGTTTGAACAAGTCCTGAAACAGCACTTTGAAGCTGGGATGTGTCACCCACATTCGAAGGGTGGCAATTGGTCCCTGCGCTGCAGATGCCTTTTGTGGTGAGTGAACTGAGTGTGCTGCCCCGAGGCCCAGCCAGAGGACCTGGCTGCACTGTGATGAGCCCTTGCTGCTGGGGGGAGAGCTGAAAAGTCTGGGCTGGGTGGAGCGGATTAGGTGACCATTCCTTAAGGCCCCTTTCCAGCTGCTGCAGCCTCTTTGGTTGAGACCAGGGAGATAGATTTAGACTTAGAGCCTCAGGGTGCTTCCCAGAAAGGACCTTTTCAGCAGGCAACCCTGAAGGTCAGAAGTTGATGCTGAGCTCTCTACCTGCCCTGGTGCTCACCTGGCTCTCCACACCTACGCCTGACTTGCAGTTTCCTTCCTCCTGAGAAAGCAACATCCGGCCCTGGTCTGGAGAGATGATCTGCTCCTCCATCGGCCCCTGTAGCTGCCTCTCCCACCTCGGTGCACCTGGGTTGCTTCCCCAGGCCGTGCACCTCTGTCCCCGAACCTTGTGCTCTGATTCCTGGGTTGTCCTAACGTGCGTAACTGACTCACCTCCCCCTGCCCTTATGCATTCAAGCCCCCAGTCTTGGCCACCTGAGCCTTCCACTCTGATTCCCACGTCCCAGCAGGTCACCTGAGCTGCCCTCCCGGGTCTGGTATCTGTGGGACGCTCATCCCTGTTCCTTCATTCCCACTCCTAATACATAACCCCCCTTACTTAGGAAGTTCAGCAGAATTGAGCAGGGCAGGGTTAGAGGGGGTGTGATGGGAACTGTAGACCCTGCAGGTGGATGTCCAAGGACATAGCAGGAGCCTCAGAAGCCCCTTGGGCTTGAGCCACTGGGAAGGGCCCTTCAGTGGTTCTGGGGGCCCAAAGACTTGCCTTGCTTCCCTTACTGCCTTGAACTGAAATTCTGACTGCCATTCACAGGCTGGGAGAAGGGCTCCCTTCAACACTAGGATGTTAGGGATCTGTGGGAGGAGTAACAGAGGTGGGTAAAGGGGGCTTCTCTGAGCTTCAAGCTCCTCTTCTGTAGAATGGAGTTGACAATGCCACATCACAGAGCCATCAGGAGGGCTGGGTGAGATGGTTCAAGTGAAGTGCTAAGGACAACACTTGGCGTATGGTGGGGAGTCCAGTAAATGCCGAGGTGAAGAAGATGCTCCTGGTACTTGCCCGTCAGTCGTCAGTTCATCCGTGAATGACCCTAACGGATACTTACTAAGTGTCTTCTGCGTGTAGGCCCTGGCCGATGCTGGAGATGCAGGGTACCCTAGACGTGCGGCTGGTTCCTGGGGAGGCCACAGTCTTACCGGGGAGTCTGTGTTAAGTTACAAGGCCCTGTGGTCAGGCCCTAACAAAAGTGAGATGGGGTGCCAGGGAGACCAGCAGTAGGGCACGGTCAGGGAAGTGTTCCTGTTTGAACTTGGAAGAAAAGAGTTTCAGGCCACTTTACCAGCAGGAGGCAACATTTTGGCCCCGGCCTCCCATCCCCAAATCTAGATCAGGTTACTGACTGCTTGTTTTACTGGTGCCCTCTCATCAGAAACTTGGGCTTGAGGGAGTGGCACGGCCAGATTTGGCCCTTATAAGATGGGCCCAGACCCCACTGCCCCCTCCCACTCATTCATTCAGCTATGTGTGCCAGGCATTCTATGCTCTGAATTTACACCAGGGAGCAAAACAGATCCTGGTCCCTGAATTAATAGAGCTTCAATTCTAGCGGGGGGGAGAGATGGCCAATAAAAAGGGGCCAGTCACCCCGAACTCCTCCCAGGCTGGGCGTGGCCACCCCTGGCCCCTTCTAGCCTGGATTTGGTCTTGTCCTTTCCAGGACTCAGGCTTGTCCACCTTGACCCCACCCAGGTTAGGTCTGGTCATTCCTGATCTTTCTTAGGACCCACGCTGGGCCTGACCCTCATGGCTCCTCCCAGGCTGGGCCTGGCCACCCTTTATTTTCCCCAGAAGCAGCCTGAGAGGCAGGAGCTGGCAAGGGCTTTGGACTGAGTCCCTCTGCCCGGGGTTCCTTCACGGCTCCCGGTGTGGTTACAGCCTGCCCCTCCCTGTGTGTGGCATTGAGCTCCGGAATTACCATTCCTGATTTAACAACTGCAACTGTTTGCTGCAGCTTCACTGCCTTAAAAATGTTTTCTAATAATCCCCAGGTGTTTCTCTCGCATACAATAGCCTGGCTTGTTACAGCCCAATTAAATCCTTATTTGAGATGCTTAATTAAAACTCGGAACAGAACAAGCCATAAAGCTCTCTCCTTGCCAGCCTCATGCCAGAAGTGCCTGTCCCTTCCCCACCCACACGCCACTTTGCTGGGCCTGCCCTTGGCGTTTGCGGCTCCCGGTTTTGACTTGGTAGAGGTGGGAGTATCCAGTTTCCTGCCTGGGGGGTGGGGTGGGGCACAGACAGCTCCGTTTGGAGACACAGCTGGGGTGGGGTGGGTGGGGGCTCCTTGAACCCCTGGTTCCCAGGTCCCCATCCAGAATTAGCTTCTTCTGACTCTCCCAGAGCAGGGGTCCTCAGCCTCTGCACTCTTGACATTCGTGCCAGATAAGTCTTTGCTGTGGGAGCTGTTCTGTGCATTGTAGGATGTTCAACAGCATCCACAGCCTCTGCCCACTGGACCCCCAAAAGCACCCTCCCCCCAAGTTGGGACAACCAAAAATGTCTCCAGGCATTGCCCGATGTCCCCCACCCCAGGGAGGGAGGCCAAACAACCCCCTGTTGAGAACCGCTGTCTCAGAGGGAGACCACCCAACACCATGTATTCAGAAGCCGGGACACAGTGGGGCAGCCCCCCTGGAAGCTAATTCTCGCCTCCTACCCACAACTGAGTTCTGAGTGGGGAGCTACAGGCGACAGATGCCTCTGTTCCCCTCCAGGAGCGGGGAAGCCCTGACAACAGGAAAGTGCCCGGTGGGGAAGCTAAGGGGAGGTGCCCTACCTGGACACACATCTCTGCCTGAAGAACCTTCTTTGCTTCACACCTTCTTGGTCTTCCCTTCTCATCCCACTCGCTCCTCAGCTTAGGACCAGATGGAGCCAGGTCCCTTTGAGTAGCCTCGTCCTCCAGGCAGATCCTCAAGGTAGAGTGACCAACTTGTCCCAGGTTGCCAGGAACTTTTCCAGTTTTAGCATTGAAAATCCCACATGCTGGGAGATTCAGTCCGAGCAAACCAGGATGATGGGGAAGGCCTGCCCATTGCTTATCTCACCAAGTGGTCTCTGAAGCACCTGCCCTGGAATAATGAGCTGTTAGCGTTAAGTCGTGTGCCCTATGAGCATTATCTCACTTTATCCTGCGACCTGGTGAGTTTGGTGGGATTAGCTTCTTTTTGTGGGTGAAGAAACTGAGGCTCAGAGAGATTTGCCCATGGTGACCAGGTAAGCAAGTGGAGAGCCAGGATCCAAACCAGACCTGCCTCTCCCCATTCTGCTATCAGAGGCCTTTTCCACAAGATCCCGGAAAGGGAGGACTTGGACACTTGGGGTTCCCATCTCTCTGGCTCTGGCCTGGTAATGGAGGAAGTGGAGCTGCTCTCCTGGTGCTGACCGCAGGCCTATGCAGAGGCAGAGGTGGCGGTGACGGGGGAACCAGACCTCCAGACAGCAGCTCGGTGTATCCTTGGGCCTGCACATAGCCTCCAGTGAGTTCTTGACTTGCCTCTGGTGACAGTTCCAGCTCCCAGCACAAAGAGAACATGACCGGAGGAGCCACCTGGCACTTAATTCTGATCAACAAGAAGGTGGCTGAGGAAGGGGCATGGAGGTTCCAGCTCTGTGGGTGATGTCAGAGGAGGATGCAGCCCAAGCTTTAGCGAGTGATGTATTAAGGCTCAGAGGACATGTCATGAGCAGTGACCTGTGGCCTGAGACAGAGCTCAGAAATTTGGGGAAATTGCAGCCTTCTGTTTCCAAAGGTATAGTTGCAAATTGACCCCAGGAAATAGAAAGGTGTCGGGTGATTCCTAAGGAAACCTGCCTGTTTGCCTAGGGAGCTCTCTGGAGAGATTGGATTTATAGGGGTCGTGTTCCAAGGATGGAAAGAAGGGAGGTTAATCAAGAAGGCGCATCAGAGGGGTGTGATTCCTGGAGCCCATCATGCCCCAGATTCGAATGCTGAGACTTTACGGCAGTACATAGAATATGCCTAGAGAAAATAACCGTACATCATACAAATGGCTGTTGTTTACTGAGCGCCAGATATGGTGCTAAACATCCTTCTTATAACGGCAGGAATAATCCTCATGGCAGCCCATGAGTTAGGAAATGTTGGTCACCGTGTTTTTTTCAGATGAGGAAACTGAAGCAGGTTATGACACTTACGCCCGAAGTCATACAGGTGGTCAGTGCTGGAGGCAGGATTCAAGTTCAACAGACTAGGGTTCAAGGTCCGGTTTGGCCACTCTCTTCCTTGCTGTGTGGCCTTGGATCAGTTACCAACTTCTCTTTTCTTGGAAAGGAGGTTGTGAGAACTGAAGAATTCGTGCATGCGCTATTTCCACAGTGATGGGTGTGTAGCTCTTGTCCAATACATAGGATTGCCCTTCAGAATGAGAGAAGGGTTTCACGTTGATGGGTGACGAGGGACACAGAGGTGACACTTCACACCTGTTTTACTTTTACTGTTGAGGGGAAGCATCGTCAGCCTGAAGGGGCAGCCCAGGCCTCAGGGAGAGAAACAGCCCCAGGGTGGGCTTTACCGAAGCCCCCCAGCCCGGACACTGGGAGAACTTGCCACTGAGATGATTGAACCACTGCCAGTGACTAGTGGAGCACAGAGGATGGGAGAGTCCTGGGAGACTGGGGACGGGCAGATTTCAAAAGGGAGAGTGGTTTCCAGAAACTACCGATCAGGGAGCTTGCTTGAAGCTGAGGTTGGTGAACATGGGTTCACCATAGACAAAAACCAGGTTTTCTTGAAGACCTGTCACATGTCACATGCTATATTAGGTGTGAGGCCAAGTTCTACCAGATGAAACTTTCTTGGAGGGGTCAGCCAACCTTAGACCGGGGGAATACCTATGTCTGAATTCAGCAGGGTGCTTGGAGAAGTTTCTCGAGCTCTCCTTGTGGACAGGATGGAGAAGAACAGATGTCAAGGTGGGTTAGTAACTGCGCACTGACGATGTTCTGTCCACACGGAAAGGGGTCTCTGCTGGAGTGCCACGGGGCTCTGCCCTCGGCTCATAGGTTGCCAGAAGCAGACTCCCTCTGGTAATCTCAGGTAATGAGGGTTTATTGCCAGGGTACGTGGGTGTGGGACCCAGTGAAAGAACCAGGACTCCAGCAGAGCAGAGGCTGAAGAGAACTTGGGGTCCGGGATGTCCCTGGGGACCTCAGCCACAGGGGCGCCCCACAGACTGGACTCAGGTCCCCTGGTTTCCTCCCTGCCTGTTGCCTCCTCACCCTGTTCTCTGCCTTGGCGCCTGTGCTCGCACGTTGTTCCTGCCCCCTGTGCCTGTCACTTGCGTGTGGTCTGTCATGACCTCTCCACCCTCCTCCCTAACTTCGCGACCTTTCAGCTTCCGCTGCCCACCACTTCGTGCTCAGCCTGGCCTCGTTCAGATTCCCATGAGAAGGGAGCTGGTGGGACCATCAGCTTTTCACCTGAGGCCACTCTCGTGGGCTTTGGCCAACCTGTGGATATGGGCTGCCAGCCTTAGTCAATCATTTGAAGCCCAAAGGGAGGAGGGTTGGACGGTCACAAGATACAAATCAGAGGTGCCCCAGGGCTGCCCTTTCGACAGATGTGGTGGATGGAACATGACCACGGTGAACAATAGTGATAATTGGCATTATTGATGGTGTGGCTGGTATAAGTATGCTTATTAATTTCACATGTGATGTGAAATGGTGGGAAATTGCAATTACATCGGAAGACAGCAGCAACATTTCTAAGGATCTTGACGGCTCTGTGGTCTTGGTGAAGCCGCTCCCTCCCCCTGGTGGACATCTGCCCAGGCCAGTCTTCAGCAGCCCCTACTCCATCTCCGCCACTCTGCGGAGGTCACCGGCAGTGTCTCTCTGTCTTATCCACAAGCTCTCTCTGCTCTTCTGTTTGTGAAGGGCTTTCCCCAGGCTGAACCAAAACGAAGAAGGTTAACTGTCGCAGGGATGGTGGTGCCTAACACACAGATTCGGAATCTGGCAAGAGTCAAAGAGTAAAGACAGGGCTTCCCTGGTGGCGCAGTGGTTGAGAGTCCGCCTGCCAATGCAGTGGACGTGGGTTCCTGCCCTGGTCCGGGAGGATCCCACATGCCGCGGAGCGGCTGGGCCCGTGAGCCATGGCCGCTGAGCCTGCGCGTCCGGAGCCTGTGCTCCGCAACGGGCGAGGCCACAACAGTGAGAGGCCCACGTACCGCAAAAAAAAAAAAAAAAAAAAAAAAAAAAAGCAAAGACATGCTATGAAAGTATGTGTGAAAGAGTTTTAGGGGTGGGTTTTCCCCCCAGGAATCTTAGAATGATGCTTGGTGTGGTGTGGCAACTAGTGGCTGAAAAGAATCATTCTCCAAAAATTCTGGGCAGCGTGATTAGAAGGAAAAGATCTAAATTGGGAGGTGATAGTGCCCCACTGCTCTGCCTGGGAGAGACCGGAGCCAATAGTACTGCGTTTAGCTCTTGGGACCAACTGATAAAAGAGTTCTGAAGACAGCAGCCGACAACTATTGAAAACCTACTTCAGGTAAAACGCTATTCCCCAAGTGTTCTGTGGATTAACTACTCGATTTTATAATAACCCTATGGGACTGGTGCCATTTTTGTAGATAATAAAACTGAGGAACAGAGAGGTTAAGTAACTTGCTTAAGGTTGCTCAGCTTAAAGTAACTTGAAGCCTAGACCTTTGTATAATTATTGGAGTAATTGTGAATGAGAAGACTTAACGGTCAAAAGGTCTGGGCCCGTGTTACACAACCAGGCAGCGCATGAAGATCGTAAGAAGTGTTTCCTAGTTTAATTCAACACTTGTGTGAAGTGGGGGCTCCTATGCTCATCTGATGAAGAAGGAGACCAAGGCTCAGAGAGGTGAATTAACTTGTCCTAGGTCACAGAGCTAAGAAAAGGGGATAACCCTGATTGGTGTGGATCACACATTGGTGTGGATGGTGTGTGGGTCCATCAGGGAGGTCGATGCAGCTCCCTTGGAGGGAGAACCAGATAATGGCCAGCACTGTCCACCGATGGTCTGGGTGACACGTGGGCTTGGTGATCTTCTGGCCGGGTGTTTATTAGGGACTACTCTCGGGACCCACACCTGTGAAGGGAGGGAGGGGAAGCAGGGTTTGGCAGAGAGAAATGTTGCCGCAACGCAGTGGGACACGGGGCCTCTGCAAATCCCATAAGAAGCTCTGGAGCTGGGATGGCCCTTCTGAGCTGAACTGCACCGGGATGAGAGTGCCTGGCTGGTATACCCTGTGCTGATCCGTTGTTCTATATGGGGCGCCCCTGGAAGGAGGCACGACCTTAGCTGAGGCAGTCCCTGAAGGGGGCTCTGGAAGAGGGCCGTTGTGGGCAGCGGGGGTAAAGGGGAATAACCTTTCTTCCTAAGGGGGATTTGGGCGGCGCGTCTCAGCGTCCACCACACCCGCTCCCCATCTTCCAGGTGTCATCTCCGCAGAGCTTGCCCAGGCTGACATCACATAACCGTTACCGTGAGGGTACTTACAAGTAGCCATCAGATTTCCCGTTAACAAAAGGCTTTTGAAAGTTCTGTCGCATTTTATCCTCCTAAATACCCTCTGCACAGAGTATTATTAACGTCCCCACTTGATAGAGAATGGGCTCACATGCTCAGAGTTAAGATATTGGTTCAAGGATGTCCATCCAGCAAGAGGCAGCACGGAGACGCACCAAACCTGGCTTCGGGACCCCAGCCCCCACGCTCTCCCACGGTGCATGTGCAGACGGCACCCTAGGTTTGCCGCGCTCCATCACTCTCCCCGCCTCTTTCTCTGCAGCTGATCCATTGGATGTCCCCTCCATGACCCCACCCCCAAGGCTTCATCGACCACGTCATGCTGATGCCTCCAGAACTTCCACTCCCCCTGAGATTCAGGCCGATGTCTTCTCCCTGTTAGCCCACCCACATGTCCTGGATCACCTTGAACTTGCCATGTCCAACACTGACCTTCTTATCTGACCCCAGGGCTGCAGGGCAGTCAGGTGGCATGAGCTCAGGCCTCAGGGTCAGACTAGGTTCTAATCCGAGCTCACCATTTCCTTTGGCCTTGGGAAGCAGCTTAGCCCTTTGTGCCTCAGCATTCTCATCTGTAAAATGGGGATAAAGATGGTGTGCCCACCTCCTAGAGTTTCTGCTGGGATCAACTGCGCTCTGACAACAGGGCCTGGCACGTAGTCAGAGCTCCAGAGACTTGAGCTGTTTTGACTACTGTTCATGGTGGTGCTTAAAAGTACCCCCATCCGCCAAGCCCTGGGTAGGAACACGTGCTCCCTCACCCTCCTCATCTGATTGGCCTCTGCCTCCCCACGTCTTGGGCACTCGTCCACCCCTGGCCTTCCCCATCACCACTGCCTCAGTCGTGGTCAGCTTCGTCTTCCACCAGGACCCACTATTTCCTAGGAGGTCCGCCCGATCCTTCCTCTGTTATTCAGCCACCAGAATTGGACTTTTCTAACATGAATATTTGATCATGGCCCTCTTCTGCTACCATTCCTTCTATGACTCCCTGTTGCTCTCAGGTTAAGGTCCAGCTTCCTGAGCTGGGTGTTCAAGGCCCCCTGCCAGCCCACCCACTCCTCCCTCTCCCGGCCCAGCCACCCTGGGATCCTGCCTCACTCAACGCCATTTGTCTCCCTTGCTCATCCTGCCTTATATGACCTCTCTCACCTGGGCGACCTTCCTTCCTTGAAGTCAGCCTCCCTTACTTCCCCAAACTCTGCAAAGGGCAGAAGACGGCATCTTGTTCCCCTCCGGGCCCCAGGGTCCACTCCTTACAGGTGTTTGGTGAACTTGGCCACGAGGAGAAGCAAACAGTGGGGAAGGTGCCAGCTCTGTTGCAGAGCAGGAGTAAGCTTTCTTTTGAGAGCCGTCCCTGTCAGCCCCCCATCTTCCTGCCAGACGTTGGCCTGCCCGGACTCCCAGGCCCCATCGCAGCCCAGTCTGCCCTCCCCACCAGTCCATGCACCACCTCCGCGGGGAGCAGCTGAGCCCTGGCCGCACCAGCTCTCCCCAGCATGGGGCCCCAAGCCAAGCCTCTCCCACCAGGTGTGCCTCTCGGCCCACAACAGGATGCGAGTTCCTCTGGACAGAGGCTTATACGCCCGTCCCAGCCCTCCCCACCACCTGGCTGAGAACCTTCGCTGTTCCTGTCACTTTTTCCGGGGCTGGCCAAGGGCTGGATTCAGAAGCGGCAAACAACCTGAGGCCGCAGCCTTCAAGGATCTTAGCGTTCAGCTGGGGAAAGGCAGTTCCTGAGAAGAGCACCTTTTAGAGCCCCAGAGACCTAGATTCAAATCCCCGCCTCTTCCCTTGCTGGCGGTGTGGCCCACACCCCTTCCCCTCCCCAGCCCGGTTTTTCCTCTGTGAAATGACGGCTGTTGCCGGGAAGCCCATAAAGCAGCCTCTTGTGCAGGTGAGCTGATGGGGGCAGCCGCGGTGCCACGGGAAGGGACGGGACTAGGTTTGAGTCTGGCCTCTGTCACTGCCCTACTGTGTGCTTGGGGCTGCTCACTGCCTCTCCCTGGGCCTGTAAAGCTCAGGAGTTAAAGAAGATGGTTTCTGTGGTCCCTTCGGGCTCTGACCTGTGATGGTCTAGGACTGCTGTGAAGGGGAGTCCAGGAGAAGTGGGAGAAGCAGTAAAAAAACTGACATTTACGAAGCACCTGTGATGTACAGCACTGTGCTGGTGCCTCACCTGCGTGAGCTCATTGAATCCTCCAGGTGAAGTGAGGGCTTTTATTATAAGACAGGCTCAGAGAGGTGAATGACTTGCCTGAGGTCACACAACAAGGACATGGTAGTGCTGACTCTGAAGCCTATGTGCTTCCCTCAGGCAGCTCAGGGTAATCTACAGCCCCACCCCACCCCAGCCCCCCACAGCCAAGGAGGGGGCAGCTGGGGAGCAGAGGGATAGACAGGTGGGTGGGGACCCAAGACCCAGTTTCCACAGGCACATGGCTATGGAGGCAAAATCACTGCCCTTTTCTGGGAGGCACATGGCCCCAGCAGAGCCTGGACTTGAATTTGCAGCTAAGCAATTCTCCTTCTTATCTGGTCCCAGTGGCCCCCTGGGGGCCACTCTCCCCACTCCCAGGAACTCTGGCTACCACCAGCAGCCAGGGCGCTGGGCTCAGCGGTTTGTAGCTGCCCATCAGGAAATCTGATGGCTCTTTGCTCCAGACCGCACACCAGTCCCTTGTGATGCCTCCATGCATACACCCATGCTTACAAGCGAATGGTGTCATCCGTTCCTCTAAGGCATCCTGTAGATGCCTTCATTTGCTGTTAGAGGAAATGAGTTTTATTTTCCTCCTTTGTAAGTTGGGCACCAGCCCAGGCAGCTCCCTGGAACTCAAATATTAAAAACAGCAAATTAAAGGGAACTGGTCTGGGTGGAGCCCTCCAGCAGTCCAAACGCGTCTCTAGAACTTCTAGCCAGTCCTCCCAACAGCCTCAGAGGCTGCCCAGAGCCTGCTCCACCTGAATTCTCCCAGTCCTCAGGGATGGGGGGACATTGCTGGTCCCCACAATGCTGGAAAATGAAGCAGGAATCTTGTGATGGGGGACCCAGATGGTGTGGATGTGGCTGTGCAGGGGAAGCCTAGCCCAGCAGACACAGCAGGATGGAGTGAGGACAGGCGGTGCCCAGGCAGATGGGGCGTCATGACCGTCGGGGCTGGCTTGTATTTCAGAGACAGGACCCCAAGCCTGAGGTAGGCAGCTGGGAGGGCTGGGCAGGGGCTCAGGGCTCAGCCTGGCTGGTCTGAGCGCTGCGGTCAGGACAGATACCTGGAGGGCAAGCTGGGAGAGCCTTGTTACGGTGCAGTGGCGAAGGCGGTGTGCTCTGAAGCTGCGCTGCTGGAGTCTGAATGCCTGCCCCCCTGGTGTAAGGTCTTAGACGAGTTCCTTAACCTCCCTGTGTTAGTTCTCCCATCTGAAAATTGAGGATGAGAATAAGTCTTTACTTTGTGGGATGCCAGTGAGGCTCAAGGGGGAAGAGGCTTGGCATGGTGCCTGGGATGAAGTAATTGCTCAGCAAAGGAGGATGTGGTTGCCCTGCTGTGGGTACCAGGTGGGTGAAGCTGTGAGTTAGGACTACTTCAGGCTGAGGCCGAGGTTGGGACAAGCTCTGGCTCCAGCAGGACCTCCAGGAAGAGGACCCTGTGGACCCCAAAGTGGGTGAGCATGAGGGGTAACCAAGCCCTTGACCTTAGGCAAGTCACTTCACCTCTCTGAGCCTGTCTTTTTTTTTTTTTTCCCCTGGGCCAGGCGGAGACCTGGCCTGTGTCCACTGCATGGGGGGCAAGGCTGGGCTGGGAAGCAGTGAGGGACCGAGCTTGGTCTCCCCAGAAGGATCCCAGAGATTGGAGCATGTGATTCAAAGGGCCATTTTGCGGACAGCTCCCTCCGTCACACCAGACTCCAAGCAATTAACCAGCCAGGCCCCTGGGAGGAGCTCTCTGTGGCAATCAGAGGGTAACCTTGACCTCCTTTGCACAATGCCGCAGCTGCCTCTTACCTCCTGTCTCCAAGGTGTTCGTGCGCTGTTGAAGGGCAACTCCTCCCCAGCACAGGGAGCCTTGCTCCCCTGCCAGCCAGAGCCGTGAGCAAGGGCGCCTGGGCCTGGCTGCAAACACTGGCACCGGGTCTCCCACCTGGGACAGTTGACCTCATTTGGCCTTTACACACTGAGAAATTGTTCGTGTCCTGGGCACCTTTCTTGGAGATACACGATGTCCTCAGCCGTGTGTGTGTGTGTGTGTGTGTGTGTGCGCGCGCGCGCACGCACGCATATGTGCACACATGCAGCGGGGAGAAGGGATTGGGGTGTGTGTGCTCATAGACGTGCAGGGGTGTTGACCCCTGTATGCCTGTATGAGGGGAGAGGGCGTGGGTGCATGTGCTGGTGTAGGAAGATGGACCAAGGATGTGGGAGTGGGGAGGGAGTGGGGGGGGTCTGTGGGGGGAGGCTTGGAGGGTGGGGCATGTGTTGAAGGAGATGGGGAGCTGTGCTTGGGGGGGGTGTTTGAGCATCAAGTGAGCAGGAGGCTGGGGAGCGGGAGATGGGGCGAGGGGTGTGTAGGGCTTCGACTTTAGGACGTAGTGACTGTACGCTCCCGCCACCCCCTCTCCACCAGCTCGGGGCTGTACGTTTCAAATACTTCATTGTCAGTCCTGGTGAAGCCTTTATTTATAAAGCACGGGTGTTTCATTCAGCGTAACTGAAAAGGCCTTTAAATCACCGCAGCTGGGAAGGGCTAATTGCAGTTAGAGTTGTCAAGGACTCTCTTGTCTGCTTTTGCCATCTGTGACATAGTGAATGCAAAGATCATTTTACACATAGGCAGTTAATGTAGAGAATAATTTGAGAGCTTTAGATATTTATGGTAAATTATTTAACTTTATAGTTGAGTTTTATTGCCTCATTATTCCATGTGTGAAGAATCTTGGCGTTTTCTGTGACTCGGCACTTCGTGGAGTTTCATTCTGTAACGTTCAGGAGTAAAGTTACTCCGCACTTAACGGGAGCTCTGGATCCATCGCGAGTCCTCCCACGGAAGGGACTCTGATCGTTGCCTGTCTGGCTGACAGCCACGGCTTCTTCTCGCCCTGCCATCAGGGTCTCTGGGTGGACCTGGGTGCTTAGCAAAGCTTTCTGGTGCTTGTTACTGCCAAACCAACCCTGCCGCTTCCTGCTGCCCTGGAGGTGGGAGGCAAATCTGCCAACCACAGCACTGCGCTGCCACCGTCCCTGCCACTGACTGTGCAGTGGTGCCCCAGGGCCGGGAGGGCGGTGCCCAGGCACGGGTTTTTATTTGCATTAAAGCTCTTTGGAACCTCTGTCCTGGTACCTTTTGCACCCTACCTGAGCCCTATTAGGCAGGCACTTGTCATCTGGATGGCATCTATCTGTTTGAGTTGTCACTGACTGCTGTTCGGAGTTGAACCTTCCCAATTACTCAGGTTTCTTTCGAGCGTCTGAAACTTAACACTTCCCTCGTAGAAGATAGCCTGTCTCCTTCTGCCGCGATCACAGGTGGTCCTGGCTTGGGCACTGCAGCAGAAGCTGTTAGTGCTGTGCCCCTGCCCCCTTGGCACACAACATTCCAGTCACGCTGGTAGGATTTTGCTGTAAGTACCTGAGACTCCTTCCCCAGGCCAAAGAGCTGGGGTGCTGATGCCCCAGGAGCAGCCCTCAGCCAATGGTGGGTAGAAATTGGAGGATAAGTACCCCAGATTCCCAGCTCCTCTGGAGGGATCATCTCCTGGACCAAGCCTTCCCCAGCCCCTCCAGGCTTTGGCCAATGTGTTTGCACAGCTCTTTGTTCGTAGCTTGGTAATTGCACTTATCACATTGTCTTGTCATGTATCTGTCTCTACATCTGGTCCTTGACCAGACTGGGAGCCCATCGAGGGCAGGGGCTGTGTTGATTCATCCTCTTTGTCCACAGAGCCCAGGGTCTGGCACAGCCGTAGCTCAGGGAGCGTGACCTGAATTAATGGAGGGATAAGTAGACGGGTGGGTAGATACATGGATGGATGGATGGATGGATGAATGAGAGGTGGATGGATGGAAGGACTGATGTGGGGGAGGGAAGAATGGGCTAGTGGATGAGTGGGTGGATGGACGGATGGACGGATTGTTGAGTGGAGGCTGACGTAGCATGGCATTCTGTGTTCGAGCTTCGGAACCAGTAAACATCCACTTTTTCCAGTGACTCTGTATTCTTAAGCAGTTGGCCCCGTAGGATCCTCCCTGGAAGCTCAGAAAGGAGGAGATAGTGAGTCTGGGTCCCGGGGGTGTGGTGTGGGCTCCTCAAAGCTGAAGAGTGAGGTCCCTTCCTCTTGGGCTGGGTTAGGGATAGCTGGGGTGGGAGCTGCGGTCCAGGGAAACTTCCTTCCCACCCTTCTCCTGAAGCCAGCATCCTTCACTATCCCTGCTCCCACAGCTTTACAAAGACACCACAGCGAGAGAGGGGGAGGGAAATCCGCTGGGAGGGGCTGAGTTACCCTCCCCATGGGACCCTCTACTGCAGGTCCCATGTTGGGGGAGATCAGACAGAGAAGGGCCCCAAGCGTGACATGCCCAAGGCGGGGAGAAGGAGCCCACACACAACCTCAGCTCTGTGGCAGGAGGTCCGGCGGGTGGCAGAGACCAACAACAGCATAGAGGGCAGGAAGCAGGAGTGTCTTTGAGGTCTGATGACAGCAGCTGGGGGCTTGGGGTGCAGCCTCTGCAGAGCCGCTGCCTGCCATTCGGGAGTTGCTGTTGTGTGGGAGGAAGGCTGATGCCCCAGAGCCTTTCCTCTGCCCTGAGGTGCTGCAGTGGGAAAGGTCATCCCATTGCCACACCTGAGACTCATCCCGGCCACCCTGGGAATGGGCAACACCCACACCTTCTGCCCAGCAATGACAAAGGAGGCCAGAGAGGATCAGAGGCGTGAGTGCCCATGTGCATGCCCAGTCTGCCCACACCTTTCTGGGTAGGGCACCATGCACTGGGGTATGAAACTCACCCTGCCTACTCTTGCTGCCCCACCACAGACCTCAAGGCGAGCTCCATGAAGGTTGTGCTCTACGGTCCGAGTCCCAGAGTGATGGCCGCCCCTGGGGAGGCAGGCAGACATGATGGGCTGTGGCTAGCAGGGAGGGTGCACCAGGTTTTCAGGACTTCAGGCAGCTTTATTAGGGACAAACAGGGACACCCTGGCCTGCCTTGGAGTCTGAGGAGGGGGATGGGTAAAGCAAGAACAGCACCCCACCCGCTCCGCCTCCTTCTCCTCCCAGAGCTCAAAAGAAAGGCTCTGCCGGCTGCCACCCTGGCCCTCTGTCTTTTCCCCATTCCCTCCTTGTTGGTCCCAGGCTTCTCTCTGAGCCCTCTGGCCTGCCTCCTGGTCCCCAGGGCTAGAAGTTACCCCTATCCCCCGCATCCTGAACATCCGCCATGGGGTGACCCTGTTTGGGGGTGCTCTGAGTGTCAGTGCCCAGCAAGTTCTCTCTGCCCCTGCCCTCACTTCCTGAGCCTGTAACCATCTCGCTGCTCCCTGCCCAACTCTAGCCGTGTCCCGGCCTCCTGTGCAGCCTGGTCCCGCCACTCCCTCCTCCGCCCATTCTGCATCCACCAGGCTCTGCCTGAAATGTCCCCGAGGCCTGGATCACCCCGATTCATCCTCGGCCTGCTCTCAGTGTTCACTGCAGCCCCGCCGGCCTGAGCCCCGCGCCCTTGCCGCCCGCATAGCCAGATGATTCTGGCATGGAGGTGCTGTCCCTTGAGCCGGGCTAGAGGGGGCCCTGGAAGGGAGGGGGTTTTGTCCTCACCCGAGGCCAGGCCCCCAGCACTCAGTCACTGCCTCCTTTTCCCTTTCCTTCTGGCTGCCAACGCCTCCTCTCTTTCATCCCCACACTCACCCTTCCCACCCTGAGAGCACCTCATTCCCCACACTGACCCCAGAGCCCCTAAGGTCCCAGAGTCTGGGCAAACAGGGAGTAGCCATTTAGAGACTTGGGGGCAGGACCTCTGGCTGTCTGGGAGGGTCACTTCTTGGGACCAGGTGCGCTGAGCTACAACCTTCCCCTTTCCTGTGCCCTCTGTCTCCTGGATTCACAGCCCTGTCCCCACCAGTGTGGGAGTGGGTGGTGTGAGTGTGCATGGGTGTGAATATGGAACGAGAGGGTGCTTGGGAGAGAGTGTGTGTGTGTGTGTGTGAGCACGTGTGATGGCGTGTGGGTATGAAGGCTGTGTGACGCTGGGAGCGTGTGAAGCTTGGGACCCAAAGCAGGTGTGTGCAGCGGGAGACTGGGCGGTTGCAGTGCTGTCGACAGACTTCGCATATCCATTAATTCAGTTTGGACTCTTCCTGAGGGCCTGCTCTGTGCCAAAGGTACCCGGGGTCAGTGTGGAAGGAACCCCTGGCCCCACGGGGTGGACAACAGTGGGAGAGACAGACTGGAACAGGCCTCAGCACCCAGAACGGTGCCCGGGGCCTGCGAGATGCTCCCTCAGCACTCGTAGAATGAATGAGTGAAAGTTAGACAGTCCCAGAAATGTATCATTAACGGTGATCATCGACTTCAAGGAAAGCCCAGGGTACGCCAAGACCATATGTCAGAAATGTATCATTAACTGTGATCGACTTCAAGGAAAGCCCAGGGTACCCCAAGACCATAAGTCAGAGGAACTAACTTAAACTGGGGGGTCAAGGAGGGCCTCAGCTTTGAACGTTTCTTGCCGTGAGCATCGTAGGATGGAGCCGTGTAGAGTCCTGGTCAAGAGCTCCGATTTGAGGCCCAGCTCTGCTGCTTTTTAGCTTCTGACCTGAGCCAGTGCCTTGACCTCTGTGTGAAATGAAAATGATCATGGCTCCTACCTCCTAGGGTGGCAGTGAGGAATAAAGCCATGGAAAGCACTTAGGACAATGCCTGGCACATAGGAAGCTCTCGGTGAGTGTTCCCTGGAATTATTATTCCCACCACCCCAGCCCGGGTGCTGGAAGGGGTATACATGCACGTACCACGGGTACAGGGGGGTGTGAGTAGAAGTGCGCACATGGGAGAGTGTATGTGACAGAGCAGGTGTGGGGATGTGGGTCCACACATGCCCGCGTGTATGTTTGCGTGACTCGCGTGTGTGGGACAGAGCAACTATGATGTGGCTGGAGAGGAGGCTGTGCGCGTGCATGTGTGTGTGTGTGTGTGTGTGTGTGTGTGTGCGTCAGGCCCAGAGAGACGGCCATTCCCAGAGCCCTGGCAGCCCTCGCTGTCTGTGGGGAAGGAAACGTCTGCTGCTCGGTGCACTTAGCTGCAGGTGCACACTGACGTGCAAGACTGGAGGGAATGAGTGATGGAGTGACTGGGAGAGAGCAGGCGTGTGTGTGTGTGTGTGGTGTGTATGAGAGAGAGAGAGAGAGAGACAAGGAGAGAGAGGGCTGGAGCTAGAGCTGCTGCTGCAGCAGCAGGTGGGCCCAGGGCTGCCAGGGCCCACTCGAGACAGCCAGATTTTAATCGTCCATGGAGATGATGGGGCTCTGGGGAGTTGTCAGCGGTGCTCTGAGAGCTGTAGTCGGCTCCTTGCCCTACTTGTTGGCCAACATCCTTCAGCTCGCCTGCGTGGCAGTGGCTGCCCCTCCTTCCTCCTCCTTTGTCCTCCTCCCCCACTTCCTGCTCGCCTCCCTCACTCTCTTCCTGTCTCAGCCTCAGAGCTCCATGTCTGACCCCCTCACCTTCCTCCACTGCTTAAAGGTGCTCCAGCCCCTGGGCTGCCTCTTCCATCCTCCCTGCCGGTGACTTGCCAGGACCCTCCCTTAAGTGGCTTGACTCCCTCCCTGCAGACCCACTGGAAACCGTCCTAAGGCAGTGCTTCTCCAACTTGAACAGAAGGATCATTCTTCTACAGATCTGATTCTGGGGGCCTGGGGTGGAGCCTGAGACTCTGCATTTCTAACAAGCCCCCCCAAGGTCTGGTCTGAGTACCACGTTTTGAGTAGCAAGGACCCGAGGCCTTCAGGGGCCAACTGCGGACCAAGTGGCCTTTCTCAAGGACTCCGTGTCCTCCCCACCCGTCCTCTCCGGTGGTGGGCTGAGCCAGACCACCTCCCCTGTCGGCTGTAGAACTAGTAGCTGTACGTGAGACCCCAGCCCTGGACAGCCATAGCCACAGTGCACGGTGGCATTTCTGGCCAGCCTGTCTGGGCACCCGATCACCAGGGTCCTCTCCTGGGGAGCTGCCGCTCACCAGCACACCTACACACTCCACCTGCGCCACCCAGTTCAGCTGGACACACTGGGATGTTGTCCTGAGAGTCTGCAGGAAACTTGCCTTCTGGGGCATCATCACCTGTGCTGGCTGAGCTGGCTGAGGGAGGGACAGCAAGAGTGGGATTCAGGAGCTGGGGGCGTGGGGTGGACTTGGCAGCAGGTCAAGGACCTTGGGGAGGACTCCTTCCCACCTGCAGTGCCTCCTCCAGGTGCGCTTGCCGCATCTCATTCCTTTGCAGGCACGGCCCGGAGAGACTCAGACACACGGCTCCCTCGCACCTGGGCTGACCTGGGCTGGTGTCATTTGCTACTTGACGTTACAGCCTCATTCATTGGTTTATTGTCTGACCCCCTCAATGAGACTCTAGGCTCCAGGATGGACTTTTTTCAATGTCATATCCCCACTGGCAGGAACAGTGCCTGGTATATAGTAGGTGCTCGAAAACACTCACTGCATGGATGCCACAGACAGCTTGTATACCCTCCTAGAAAGAATGAATAGGAGTAATAGAGAAGAAGCATGAGTCACTCCTCATCCCCATCCCTCCTGGAGGAATGACCAGGCTGGCTTCTGGGAAGTAAAATGGAGCAGATGACAAGCAGAGGCTGGTCAGACAGGCCTGGCTCTGCTCCCTGGTTTGGCCACTTACGAGCTGTGTGAGTCTCCTAGACTTAGTTTTCTCAACCGTGAAAGGGAAACAGTAATCCCCACCTCACTGTGGTGATCAGGAGTCTGAGAGCATCATCTAAATGGAGCTCCAGTGATAGTTCCCTTTACCTTTCCTTTTGTCACCTCTGATCCTGGCGGGCTGCCTGGCCACCCCACCTCCCTGGTCACTAGGCAACCAAGGGGGCGTGTTGATGCCTGACCCACTCCCCCACCTGGAGCCCCAGCTCAGAGCTCATGGTGAAGGCAGGTGAGCACCTGCTGGCCCCATCTTTCTTCACGTACCCCAGCCACTTGCTTCCATGGAGAAGCCCCAGATTAGCCTGAGTTAGCTGAGGCAGCTCAAGTTAGCGGAGCAGGCATTAGTTCTTGAGCAAAACTGCCTGGTTTTAAATCCACCACCACTTAGCAAGTGAGGGACGCTTAAAGCCTCCCTGAGCCCCAGATTCTTCACCTGGTTAATGTATTGTAAGAATGAAATAAAATCACCTGTGTCAGATACTGAGCACAGTGCCTGGTGTATGTTCAGCACCTCAGTAGATGGCAGCTGTGGTCATTATCTTTGGATATAGCTCATTGTTCTTAGGGCCAAGCCAATGGGACAGAAATGGGGAGGAGGATGGACGGATGGTGGGAGCTTTCGTTTCCTCATCTATAAATAAAAGAGCAAGACGATCTTTCATATCATTTCCTGCTGCTATGGACCCTAAACTTAGTGTTCGTATCCTTTGCTATGTTCTATACTCTCTTCCTGGGAGTGGAGGATGGGGGAGAGAAGAGCCAGTCCCACAGAGGGAAGCCAGATCATTCCAGGACTGTGGTGGGCGGGGCTGACTCCAGGTGGGTGGAGCCTGGAGCTCCCCTGGTGCCTGTTATTAGCACCTGCGGATGTGGTGAGGCCAGTCCCTGAGTGTGCGTGGGAAGGGCTCGTCCTTGAGGATGTCCAGGCAGGTCTAGTGTCCAAACCACACAAACTGATCCCAGTAGCCAGGGGGGCATATGGCACCCCAGGAGGAGGGAGAGTGCCCCAGGCAGAAGGAGCAGCAGGGGCAAAGACCCTGAGTGAAAAGAAGCAGGGCACATTCATGCCCGCATGGAACCCAGCTAGCAAGGGAGGAGAGTGTGGCAGGAGGTGGGCTGGAGGGCTGGCCAGAGGTGAGACCACGTGGAGCTCTGTAAGCCTCAGGAGGATTTGCGGTTTATCTTAAGAACAATGGGAAGTGTCCAAGGGTTTTAAGCAGGGCTATGGCCAGAGTTGAATTTTTATTTTTTTATGTTTGTTTTTTTTTTGCGGTACGCGGGCCTCTCACTGTTGTGGCCTCTCCCGCTGCGGAGCACAGGCTCCAGACACGCAGGCTCAGCGGCCATGGCTCACGGGCCCAGCCGCTCCGCGGCATGTGGGATCCTCCCAGACCGGGGCACGAACCCGTGTCCCCTGCATCGGCAGGCGGACTCTCAACCACTGCACCACCAGGGAAGCCCCCCGAGTTGAATTTTTAAAATGTCCCTCTGACTACTGCATGGAGAACAGGTTGGGGGTCCATGGTTTGGTCCTGTTGGTTCTGCTACAACAAAGTTTGATTCTTTCAAAGGGAGATTTACTAGGAAACTGAGAAGGACATGAGGAGACCTAGACACGCTGGAACTCATGAGTTTGTGGAGCGCTGTGGTCAGGTTTTTCAAGTTGCAAGGAAGAAAAGCCCACTTAGGAGGACTCACTGTCAAGAAGCACGTGGATTGGAACTGTAACTGGAAAGCCTTCGAAATCCAGGGGGCCCTGGAGAGTAGCCTCTCCCTATCTCAGTCCCCCTCTCTCTCTCTCTCCCTCCTCCTACCCCCACCCCATCTCAGGGGCAATGTGGTTTCAGGCCTGTGAAGTGTGAGACCCCCTGTTCTCCCTCCACCTCCACCCTCTGCACTCCATGGCTTCTCTGTCCCATCACTTGGTTTCCTCTCTGGCCTGATGAAAATCTCATCATCTTTCAGCTGTAGCTCCTGCCACTGACCAGCAAACCTTTTCTGTTTCTTAGTTCAGGTGCCCAGGAGAAGAAATCTGATTGGATCAACTCTTCTTTATGAGCCAGGTCATAGATTGTTTGTCTTTGGGTCAAGTACCTGCCTTTTTGTCCAGTCAGCTGTGTCTAAGGAGGATGTGATCCAAAGTAGGGCTCCAAGGCAGCAATGGCTATGAATGGGGCAACTCTCCTTGGAGAGGGTGCACATAGGCAGGCACATAACCTGCTTATTCTGGACCTAAAGCATTCCTACGTCAGGCCATCTGGATCTGACTGCTCAGTCGGTTGTGCTGGGAGACCAAACCCAGGCCTTTGAGCTCTAGGTGGACCAGAACTAGACATGATCTCCAGCTATAGGTAAGACCTAACTCTGACCTGTGAGCCTGTGCCACTGGTTTCAACAAGGGAGTTTGAATGGTTCTTTGCAGGCCAACCCCACCATCAGAGCACATGTTGTACTGAGGGCTGGTGGATCTGGAGCCCCTTCTGTCTCAGCGACTGGCCTATTAGACTGGGGCTGGATACCACACTTAGAGACACAACTCAGTTTATAGAGGTCATCATAACCAATAGCAATTCATTTGTCCCTGACCCACCCAGCGGGCTCCAACATTATGAAGTGACATCTGAGCATGGCCAATGCCAGCCTCTCTTGATTTTCCAACATGTATAGTTCAACATCTCCAGTAGTAGGTTGATGGCAAATGGCTGTAAGTTTTCATTCCTCCCTGTATCCATGAGGTATGCAATATGACCACAGCATCTCCCATCAAGAGGTGATATCTATTTCAGCCAATAGAATTTGCAGAAGGGACATTGTGCCAGTTCTAAGCCTGACTTCAAGTCTCCTTGCCTGCAGTACTGTACTGTTTTGAATACTGTAGCTCTGTAATATATTTTGAAAACAGGAAGTGTGAGGCCCCCAGGTTTGTTCTTTCTAGATGTTGTTTTTGCCTATTCAGAGTCCTCTGTGGTTCCATATGAATTGTAGAATTGTTTTTTCTATTTCTGTAAAAAAATTCCATTGTGATTTTGATAAGAATTGCATTTAATCTGTAGATCACCTTAAGTAGTAATTTTAACAATATAAAGTATTTCAGTTCATGAAAAACAACAAAAAAAAGAGCTACAAAGGAAAAACAATAGTTAGAAAGCAAATAATGTATCGGGATCTCATGCGCAAAATCATTGTTATAATTTATTATTTTTGTACTTTTGCTGACCTTGATTGTTCCACACTTGGCAGGTGAAAAATCGTCTCTGAGGATGATTGTTCATCCATGTACTATTTCAACGAATCTTGAATTTATGTGAACATAAAGAGAATAGCCATAGGATGCAAAAGGTTATGCATAATGACCTACTGTTCTTCACTGATGGGCTTTAACTTTGTAGAAAGCATTCCATTTGGATATTTTAAAGACCTTTAGGTTTGGTACTAAAGTTTATGAATAACCGAGTTAAGAAAATACAATCTTTTAGGAATGAGTGACAAACAGAATAAAAGCATGCCAGAAATGAAAAAAAAAGACTCCTTGCCTGCTTTTACTGTCTCTCTCTCTCTCTCTCTCTCTCTGAATCCAGCTACTGCCATATGAACAAGCCTGGATGCCTACTGGGTGATGAGAGATGGGTGGCCAAGTCACCCCCATTGCCCCAGTTGATAGTCAACTGCTAGTCATTAAATGAGATCATCCTAAATCAGCTAGCCCCTATAGACCACTGACACACTAGTGAGGCCTGCCTAGTCCTGCCTAGCCTGGCCCACATCAGTAGAGCCATTCAGTTGATCTGCAGACTCCTAAGCAGTAGCAAATGCTTATTGGTTTAAGCTGCTGAGTTTTGCTGTAGTTTGTTACACAGCAATAGCTAGCTGATATACCTCCATGCTGGGAGACCTCTAAGAAGTGTTAATATATGCTTTCCAGTTTAGTCCCTGAGCCTGGGAGGTCCACTCCTCGAAGGCAGGACTCAAAATGTGGTCAGTCTCAAGTTGCAATGGTGACTCTGTATACTGATAGATGCCCTTTAATCTGGGTGCGGTGTGTGCCAGGCAGCTGCACTTCCTGCCACTTACAGAGAATTTGCTGTAATGCATTGTGATACATTAGCATAATAATTGCTAAGCATTCGCAAATGAATAGCTCACTGACTGATGGATTTTGTACAGAATCTGTGAAGGTTACATCGAGGGTGAAAACATTTCACTGTGTCAATGAACATAGTTAATTTTTCTGGAAGTGCTATTTAAATTGCGTCTTGTTATGACATTAGCATAACAACGACATAATGCATTCGTGTATGCTGTAGTAGGGAACACTGCCTTAATCAGTGGACACAATGGGGGGTGTTGTGGGGGAGAGGGGTGGGATCTGTAGAGAGTGGCCTGGGAGCTTAGGAGAGCAGCCCCATTGGGTCCCTGTGACCGTGCAGGGGAGGTCCCAGCCCTGCAAGCCCCGCCCTCCACTTGGCTCCTAGGGCCCTGGGGGCTCTGGCAGTGGGTGGACTCTTTATTGGCTTGTTTTCCTTTCACTGATTTTCTCTGCTCACAGCACTGGCCACTGAATCCTGCTAATGGGTGGGTGGGTCTTGGCTGTCAGAAGAGAAATCCTCAGGAGAATTAGGAAGGATTCAAAGCTGGCAGGATTCACCCTCCCCCTCCAGCAGGGCAAGGCGGCCTTTACAGAGTCAGCCTGCTCATCCCAGGAAGCAGTGCCTTGGGCCCTCGGTCTCTCCAGCCTCCCCCACGTAAGCGCTGACAGAGCTGTCACAGAGAGCGTCGTGAGGAGGCTGGAGGATGGCTCTGTTACCTGAATTTTCTACATGTTCTGCATATCTGGCTCTTCAAAGGGGAAGCGTTTGGGGAAGAGAGAACTTGCTAATAGTATGTCTTGCCTGCCAGGCCCTGAGCTCCAAACTTCTCAGCCAGCTGTGCACAGATGCTGGGTTTCGTGGTCCAGCCCTGGGTTAAACAGAGTGAAACAGATTTCTTTTTTGTAGAACTTTTCAGAACCTCTAGTATCATAATGAATCTCACGCATCTCCAAGAGGGAGACATAAGGGTATCAAAGCTTTAGAACAGGGGAACCTGGTTTGGGAGAGGTGGGCATGATTTCATTTGTTATTAACCCTATTTTCAAGCTAAGGAAATGGAAGCTTCACAAAGGAGTAATTCGCACAGAGCTGGCAAGTGGCCCAGGTGAGATTTTAATCCACATCTCCCTGATTCTGACACCAGAGGGATAATGTAAACTGGCTTCTTGGACTGTCAGCCAGCCTTTGGAGGGACAGACCAAGCTGAGATTGATTCACAATTGCTGCTGGTCACACCCGTTTGGACTCTTATGTGTGACCCTGATTGTCTGAGGGAGCCTGTTCTGGGGATGCTCAGCTGAGGTCAGGACTGAGAGAGGAATGACTCTCATCTGTCCTGTGGCCAGGGGCCCTTCTGGCAGGAAGCATGTAGCTTGGAAGTGTGAGTAACTGGGGAGGGGGTCGATCAGACCTCCCTGACCCCTGGGGTGTAGCTCACGGAGGAGGTCACTTGAGTGTCCTGGTGCTTTGGGGCTGGGCTGGTATGGAGAGAAGGAGGTGAAAGGCTGCTGGGACCCATGTGGTGACTCAGAGCCCCGGGAAGGAGTGAAGAGCTGAGAGATCCAAGAACCATGGGGGGGGGGTGGGATCAGCACCCTACCATCCCCTCGACCACAGTGTACCCTTGAAATACAGTTGATTTCACATTCCCCAAATCCCAATTCTCAATCCCCCCACTCAAATTCTGGGGGACAATTTGAGTGGGGCCCACTGGCTTTTCCCCCGGAGCCAGGAACTTCGCACTCCTTGAGAGGTCACAAATCCTTTTAGAATCTGATGAAAGTTATGGACCCTTTCCCCAGAAAAATGCACATTCATGTAATAAGTTATGTACAATAGGAAGGGTCACAGGTGCCCTAAAGACCAACCCCAGGTAGAACCGCCTGTCATGGGGAGAAAGAAGCTGAGACTTGAGACCCTGGCAAAAGGGAAGAGGTAGGGAGCCCTCCCATTGGCTTACCAGGATTCATCCAATTGCCCTAGGTTGGCATTCAAGGGCTCATTTCACCTTCCATCTTCCCCTCTAACCAGCCCAGCGCACAAAACTGCCCACTGCCCACGTGCTGTCCTCTGCTGCAGCCCAGCACGAGAGCTCACTGTCCCCAGAACATGCCACGGGTCTCTCTACTTTGGGTTCCTGCTTGGGATGCTCTTCTACTTCTGCTGCCAGAGCAAATGTTGTTCACTTTTGGAGTCTCTCCCCTTCCAGGAGGACTTCCTGATAACTTCTGATTCAATTCTGTTTAATTGAGCATGTATTTATTGAGTACTTTCCACATCCTATGTGCTGGGTCACAGAGAGGAACAGGAAAGATGAGTCACTGATCTCACATGACCTATAGGCCAGTGGGGAACCAGACAAGGAAATAAGCATTTACAGGTGTGATGAGTATTATAAAAGGGCAAACGTGGAGGGTGCTTTGGGAGTAGTGGGGATTTCATTTCATGTAGGGCGAGGTTTCCCAAATGAAGGTGCTGAAGCCAGGAAGGGCTGGGCCATTCCAGCAGGATCTGTCCACTTCTACTCCTTGGACCTAGAAAGAGTGGAGTCCTTGGGGGGGCTTTAAGGCAGCACCAGCCCCAGGGAGGTTCTGACAGGCAATTCTCAGGGCTCCCAGGCCCTGTGGATTCCCCTTCAGAAATAACGGCCTCATTGGGACGCTGAGCACGTGGCAGAGCCCACGCCAAAGACGGATGAGGAGCCTCCACGTGTGGCCCGGCTGGGATGATTACAGCCACAAAGTGGATTGCCAGCGGCTCCTCAAGCCCCGTTCTGCCTGGCTCTGTGAATCATTTCCGTTCAGAGAAGTTTAATAATTAGCAAAGAGGATTTCTAACAACAGATAGTGCCTGGCCCTGGGGAGTGGTTCTACTGCAGACGTACTTTGCAGAGAGGTAAGCTGGAGACGTTCTCCTGCTCCCTTCATATGGGTGTCTCAGGGCTCTGTGACTACCGGGTCTATTTGCAGAATGTGGCCACAAGACGAGCAGGAGGAAAGGAGGGTGTCAACTGGGGTCACATGGGTGTTCGTGGCTCTGCTGAAGAGAGGATGCCAGGCAGTGGTCTCCTTCACTCTGTTATTCATCTGGAGGTCTTCAAACATAGAAGGTCAGAGCAAGAGCCATGAGAGAGCACTCAAGAGCCTGCCTGGGATTGGAGCAAGATAGCACAAATGGGCTAGGAGCCTCCAGGAACCTCTAAGAGGCTTCTGATGTCCAAGCAGAAACTTTTCCCCCAACCCCTTCTGAAAGCACAGCAATTTGCTCACCTCCCATCCCCTTCATGGTACAGAGGGACAACTTGGACATTGGTGTCTCTTGATTTTGGAAGCCCAACTCAAAGTAGCTTAAATAAAAGGGGAATTGGCAGGTTCTCCAAATTGGACAATTGAGGAATAGACTGGCTTCAGACATAGCTAGACCTGGAAGATCAGGTCATGCTATCCCTTGACTTTGCTTCTGTAAGACCTAGATGTGACCTTATCCTCTTCTCAAGCATAGGCTTTCTTCCATGGGTGTGGGAAATGGAAGCTCCCCTGCTAGCTCTAGCATAAACCCTCCAGTGGGCCTGGACTTGGTCATGTGTCCATCCTAGAGTTGATCTCTGTGGCCATGAGAATGACTATGCTGATTGGCCAGCTTGAACACTTGCCCATCCCTGTGGCTGGGAGAGAGAGCACCATGATTGACAGCCCCACCAGAACCATAAGGAGTAGAGGGTTTTCCAAAGGAGGGGCTGCAGAAGAGCCAGACCGAGCGTGTCCCGGAGGTCCAGAGAGAAGTGGCCAGCCATGGTCACACAGCAGCAGAGCTGAGATTAGACCAGTTATGCTTTGCTTGGCTGGTACCTTCTCACGGCTTGGCGTGGCTCCCCAGTGAGAGCTTGTTATGATCACATTCACCTAGTGAGTTTCTACTGGGATTTGGCCAATGATCTAGGACTGTCTTGGAACAAAACACATGGTCTTTCGTCTTGTGGTAGTTGTAGGCTACTTGAAGAACAGATGTGAAAAATGAATTGCAAAACCAAGAGGAATTAAGAGATGTTGCAGGGTTGTTTGCAGAATTAAGGCATGATTCATTTCCCAGTGAGCACAGCAGATCCATTGCCAGGAATTAAGAGGAACAAGTAATCACCATGCAATGGAGTGGGCTTGGGAGGGAGGGGTCCTGGAGGAGAAGTCTTACGAGTCAAATATTCAAGGATGAGCTGCATTTGGATAGGGTGTTCCAGGCAAGGCAAATGGCATGGTGGTAGGACCTATCCAACCATTAATCCAGCCACTCACCCATTTACTCATTCTACAAGATATTTATTGAGTACAATGTATATGTCAGGAATTGAACTTACAATGGTGATGCAAACAGTAGAGCATGCAGGGTGAATGGTGAGTAGAACAACCCAGCTTGGTTCGAGAGTATTGTGAAAGAGAAGGCTGGAAATGTCGTCTGGGTCAGAGTATGGGGGCCTCAAATACCAGACTTAGGTATTTGAGGATTTTCCTGAGGGCAGCCAGGCTTGGCATGGTGAGATGACCCCACTCAACACCCATGGATGCCATGGGAACAGCCTCCTAGGTCAGATTAGGGGTTTCAGGAGCAGAGAGACCCTCCACTGCTCTAACCATAGAGTGATCTTTTCCCAAATCATAGGAACTATTCAGTCAGTTGATAAGATTTTCTCAATCACCCCAACCCTAATGTATTTTTATTGAACGTTTGCTGCCTGCTAACACCGGTCCCCAGGAGGTGGTAGCCGATGACATGACCAGTGACTGTTCTGTGTTCAGATAGCACACCTGACACCAAGCGTCCTTGCCAGCCTGTTGACCTTACCCTTCACACTGTCATTGGTGAGAAGACTTGTGTTACGTATCTTCTCCCTGCCAAATGGGATTTCTTAACAGTACTCCATATTGTTTTGACACGATCATAATTTCTGTTGGCTGGATTGTTCTTAGCTTACACGGTAGAGTTCTATCCATCCACGTTTTCACAGCATTCCACAGAGGGCACTGTGATTTCTGGGTGTGCCATACCCAGATGCATTTGAGAAGACTTGTGTTGCAGCCTGAAGCCAGGACTTTATTGAACTCTATGGGCTCTATGTCTCCCCTCGATGAATTCCTACTCATCCTTCTAGTACCTATGCCAATGTTCCCTTGGATTTGAAGCCCTTTCTGATACCCTTTGAAAATAATGACTCTTTCCCCACCATAGGCTCACAGAGCACTAGCTCTACCCTAGTACTAATTCCATTGTTAGAGTTTTCATTTCTGCACCTCCAAGGCCTGGGCACAGGCCTGGCATATGGCTGGTGCCAACACATGTTGAATGACTGAATGAATATATTAGTGATTGTGTGTGAGAAGGTTAATTTTCAAGATCCAAACTCTGTAAACTCTGTTCCAAAAAAGCCCTGATAGCACAAAACCCAACTCAGAAACGGGTCCCACCTTCCTTGTTAACCTCTGCCACTGACCTCACAAGGGACACATAGAGTGAGGATGACCAGACGTAGCCCCGGGTGACCTCCGTGAGTTGAATCCATTCCTTCCCCTTCTCCCTGGCAGGGATCTGTTCAGCCCCAAGGAGGCTTTTGGCAAGGGAGCCTCCAGGGCTGATTGAGGAGACGAGCTGGAGGATGGTTTTCTGGAAAGGTTTTTTTGTCTTGGAAGCCGGAGTAATTTGGGGGAAGAGAGCGCGGCCTTTGCAGTCGATTCCATTAATCTGGTCTCCTCGTGGGGAGCAGAGGGAGTGGAGAGCGGGGACAGGTCCGCAGTGGGCACTCTGGTGGGGCCACTTAATTAGTTTGCTTCCCTTGAGAGAGGGTTGGAAAGGCTCTCTGCCTTGGTTTTGTCTCCAGGATGTCATTCTGTTTGTTCAAATTGTCGACCGTCAGGACTTCCCTGGTGGCGCAGTGGTTGAGAGTCCGCCTGCCGATGCAGGGGACACGGGTTCGTGCCCCGGTCCGGGAAGATCCCACATGCCGCGGAGCGGCTGGGCCCGGGAGCCATGGCTGCTGAGCCTGCGCGTCCGGAGCCTGTGCTCTGCAACGGGAGAGGCCACAGCAGTGAGAGGCCCACGTACCGCAAAAAAAAAAAAAGAATTTGTTGACCGTCAAACCACAGTGGAGAGTGCGTTCTGGGTGGAGGGTCAGTGCTGTCCTGACAGGCGCAGCTATTCTGGAGACACCCGCAGCTGGGAACTGGAGGCCATGCTGCTACCAAGTTACTGGCTGAATGTCTTGGCAAGGGCTCCGTGAGGGCCAGCCTGGCTCCGTATGGGGCTGTGTCTGGGAGGTAGGGAGGTGGGGGCTCCGGGCTGGGAGGGGAATGTAGCTACTGTGACTGTGTCCCAGTGTTGGTGGACGGGTGGGGTGTCTGTGTGTGTTTAAGGGAGGGGTGTGGATTCATAAGTCAGGGGCCTTTGAAAAGGCAGGTGAAGACAGCATCTGAGCTGCCCAAGGCTTGATTGGAGACAGGTTAAAATGTTCCTTGCTCTTGGGGGAGTCTCAGTACCTGGGGGAAGGGTACTTAACCCCCTTAACAAAGAGCTTCTGACTTGCCTTATGGAAACATGTGTCAATCTCAAGGGCCAGCAGTTACCTTTCCCTGCAGGACAGTGGTAATGATAGAGGGGGGCAGAGACAGAAAGAGACAGAGAGGGAGAAAAATAATGCTACAGAGACAGCATGACCAGAGGGAGCCAAAATGAAGAGACACAGAGAAACAAAGACATACCAACTGGTGAAACTGTGGGGAAGTGAATAATAGTGGTCCCGTGGCCCATGGTGGAAGTTCCTACCTGCAAGAGACAGATATAGATGGGGGTGGGACGGGGCACTGAGGGTTCTGCTACCATCACAGAAGGCCTGCACGCTGCTTTCAATGAGACAAAGAGCCTGGAGCTGAATCTGGGCCTCCGTTCCCAAGTGCCTGGGAGCCAGGTCTACGAACAGGCTCACATGTATGAATGACATATACTTGACAAGCCCATAATTACTCAGCATAATTACTGTCACTGATTGAGTGGTTACTGTGGCTCATAGACCCATTATCTCAATTAGTTCTCACAACAAGGCTATATTTTTGCTATTATTAGCTCCATTATACAGATGAGGAAACTAAGCCTTCAAGAGTTGAAGTAACTTCCCTATAAGTGGCAAAGTTGGGTTCTAACCCAGGCCTACCTGGCACCTAAGTGCATCTTCTTTGCACTTCTGTCTTTTACCTCACATCATATACCTTCTAAGGGCACTACCTAAAGACTCCTTCCTTTGCTCACACCACTCTGTGTCTGTCCTGCTGGATTTCCGTCTTGGTTTTCCCTCCTGTCCTGTCACCTCCCACCTTCCCAGACCACAGGCTGTGGCTCTGCATCCTGGTATTGGCTTTTCTCAGCTAGCCACAGATGACCCAGGAGTCTCTGCTCCCTTAGGTCCAATGTCAGGTCTTTCAAAGGTCCAGAGATGTATGTACGGAGTGACCCCTCAGTGGTGAGCAGTCAACTACTGCTGGACATGGAGGTGGGAGCAGAAAGCCAGGACAGGCTGGATGAAAACAACAGAGTCAGGAGCACTTCTCAGGGCTTTGTGGTGCCCAGTAGAATGGACCCAAGTCCGAGCACATGGCCTCTGGTTTCTCAGTTCTCAGTGGGGAAGGGAATACCAGGGGCTAGGAAAGAGAATTGAGGACCAGAAAAGCTCTCCTATACACTCACAGGCCCCTTCTACTCTTTATCACAACACAGATCAAACTATACTGTCATTTTCTAGTGGTTAGGAGAGCAGGCCCTGGAGTCAGGATGCCTGGGTCCTATCCTAGCTCTTCCTCTTGCTAGCTGTGTGACCAGATAATAATGTCACCTACTTCATAGTGTTTCTTAAAAGATTAAATGAGATGCTGTCTATAGAGGGGCTCAACACAAGACTTGATACTTAGTAAGTATTCGACAGATATTAATGATAATTCTTGTGAACTTATTTGTCCTTCTCACCTATTAAGAAGGATTCCATACATTTGCTTTCTACAGTTGTGTTCCAGGAAATAAGCACGGCTGTCTGGCAAACAGTGGGTCTTTATATATGTTAAATGAATGAATGAGACTCACCACGCCTGGATCTATTGTTCTTTCTTTCCCTGAAGGTCAGAATCCTGAAGGTGAGCGTGCTGGAGTGGGGGAGCGTGGTGGGGTGGACTCTACCCTGGAAGAAAGTTCTGATAAGGAGGATGCTGGTAAAGAATTTGCCACTGAATCTATGAGGGATCCGTGGTATCCAGAGTGATCCATGCATGTCCAGAGATACCTATCTTCTTAAGGAAGGAAGAGAAGGCTCTTGCATGGGTGAGGACTAACCTCTTCAAAAAGATTAGGACCTGCCTTCCGCATCCTGGCCTTTTCAGCTAGGGATTTTCCTCATCTGCTCTCCCCAAGTGGGGTTAACCTGAACTGTGGAAGTCAAAAGGCTGTGGTCCTTCCCAGCCTTGACCAAGCAGAGCCTTGTTCGGAGCTATCCATGGTGCTGACCCTCCAGCCCCCATCTCTCTCCTGGCTAAGAGGCCCTGTCCAGACTGACCCAGCCCAAGCCGGCCTGCTCTGCTGAACCTCCCAAGGCCCCAGTTGCTTGGTAAAGTCTTTAGGCTCAGTCCAGGCCAAAGCCTGTCTCTCTGGCACTTGTCTGGTACCCTGTTTGGTCCCATTTCTTACTTGAGACAAATCTGCCACAAGCTGCCTCAACTCGTGCACACTGGGCCTGTGGAGAAGGGATTGGGGTGATGAAAGGAACATGCACTGGTTTTCCTCTGTCTTCTATCCTCAGTACTTCACACTTCTGACACCAAACTCTTTTTCCCCCTACACCAAGCAATTCCCCACTTCTCTGCAGACACCGACAGGGTATCCTACAATTTAACTCAATTCTGACCTTATCTTTTTGGAGTTGGCATCAGACCTCACAGGTTAAGGTGCTCAATCCCAAAAGAGTGCCCCCACTTCAGATGCCAATCACAAGTAGCAGGTCCCCAGGTTACCCACACTTCTGTTCGACTTGGTTATAAATTAGGGGTTCCCACAACCCCTTCCTCAGGTTTGATAGTTAGCTCTAACAGTTCACAGAACTCAAAGAAACACCTACTTATGTTTACTAGTTTATTATAAATTAAAGGATATGAGAAAGGATATAGATGAACAGCCAGAGGTACATAGGACAAGAGCTTCCGTCCCCATGGGTTTGGGGTGTACCACCCTCCTGGCACATGGATGTGTTCACCAACCTGGAAGTTCTGTGAACCCCACACTCTTGGGATTTTTATGGAGGCTTCATCACATAGACACAATCAATTATTACTCAGCCTCTAGCATCTTTCCCCTCCCTGAAGGATAGGGGTTGAGGCTGAAAGCTCCAAGCTTCTGATCATGGCTTGGTCTTTCTGGTGACCAGCCCCCATCCAGCAGCCCACCAAAAGTCACCTCGTTAGAACAAAAGACATTTGTATCACCCAGGAAATTCCAAAGGATTTAGGAGCTCTGTGTAAGATGCTCCTCTCACCCCTATCACTGCGGAAACTACAAGGATGTTAGGAACTCTGTGTCGGGAACTGGGGTTAAAGATCAAATATTAGCAGGAACTGGGGGCAGAGACCAAATATAATATATCTTATGAAGTCAGAGGTGACCCCTCAGGACAAAAGATAGGGTGCATCAGTGCACAGATGGCTGGACCTGCACCCTTGGCTGGTGCCTCTGACTGGCCCAGCATTTCTTGGGATCATGGACCATATTTCCCTTCCAGAGCAAAACTCATGTTTCGGGTGTGGCTGAGGAGTGCCGTTTCAGCACGTTGCTTCCCCGGCTAATATAACAGTGTGAAGGCTCATCCCTGGAAAGGCAGATTAATCATTTCCGTCCCGAGTCACCATCCGGGCCAGATTTATGGTGGCGGGAGCATGGGAGCCCCCGACTTTATGGTCTTGTAAATTACAGAGCTGCTTGTGCAAGAGGCAGACTGGCCTGTAAATCATGTGTAAGTGCTTGTAAGTTGGCAAACAAATAGTATTTTTGCTTAAGTTGCCCTCTTTGCAATGTTTCTTAGGGAATTGAGGTTCCGTAGAGGACCTTTAACCTCCCTGGGACCAAAATTCCCACTGGGACTCAGTATAAACCATCTCAGAGTCTTTCAAAGCCACATCCCAGCTGGTCTGGAGACCTTAGGGTCAAATGGAGAAGAGTTGACTGTGGTTGTCATAAATTCCTCTTTTAGGCAGGCTTAATCCACATTTTCCTGGGACCTCCTCCCCTCCCAACCACCACCCCCCCGGCTTTGTTTCCCATTAACCCCAAGGATCTCATCTGGCCCCCGGCTACAGCCAATCCTCTCCAAGGCTCTGGAAAGACAAGCTCACGTGAGCTGCGGAGAATCCAGTTTCATTCCTACTTATCCCCCACGCAAAGGTAGTGACTCACTGCGTTCCGGTAAGCGTGGCCTCTGTGTTAAGATGCCATTTGCTGGCTTTCTCTCATCTTTTCCCATTTCAATAAAATTACATTTATAATCTTTTTGCCTGCCTTGGTCAACTTTGAAGAGTCATTAAATTTGCTGATAGGCAGCCTAGTAAACTTTAATTGAATCATGAATCACGGCCTCCTAAAAGGTTCAGCCTTCAGGGGACCTTGGGGACCACATAATTCAACTGCTTCCTTTGACAGATGAAGAAATAGAAGCCTAGGATGGTTAAGTGACTTGCCCAACGTGATACTCTGAGTAAGGGCAGCTCTGGGATGAGAACTGAGCCTCCTTTGTCAAGTGCTGCACGCCTTCCACTCCATAGTGCGAGGCCCCTTGGATTTAGCTGTCACTTGTGCAGCTCTTCAGCGTGATGAACCTTAACAGGATCAACAAGCCTTTGTCTGATTATTGAGAGAATTAGTAGCATTTCAAGACCTTCCCTAGGAAACTGGGCTGTGATGGTAGCCCTTGGTTGCTGTGGGACCTTCCTTATGGGCTCCAGCACATGATTTTCGTCAGATGCCTTCCAGACTCCACTTTTCAAAGTGACACTTGAGGTTTGAATTTGAGGCTGTTGGTTATGGCTGCTCTGATCACATCATGTGGGATAGTTGCTGGGAGGAGAGTGGAAAGGACATGAATAATCTTGGATCCAGGGGCTTCCCTGGTGGCACAGGGGTTGAGAGTCCGGCTGACGATGAAGGGGACACGGGTTCGTGCCCCGGTTCGGGAGGATCCCACATGCCACGGAGTGGCTGGGCCCGTGAGCCATGGCCGCTGAGCCTGCGCGTCCAGAGCCTGTGCTCCACAATGAGAGAGGCCACAGCAGTGAGAGGCCCGCGTACCGCAAAAACAGACAAACAAACAAAAACAAAAAACAAAATAATCTTGGATCCAGGCTGTGCTACTCTCTTGGCCAGGTCACCTCCCTGAGCCTCAGTTTTCCCATCCATCAAATGGGCATCCGGAGCTTTCCCTTGCAGGGTTACTCTGAAGACTATAAAAGATACAGCATGAGAAAGCATCTAGGTCAGGGCCTGGCACGTGGAGAACCCTCATCCATGCCGGTTGTATCCGAAGGGCAGAGATGTGGGGATTTGGGTTTTAACTGACCTGAACTTGTCTAAGGAGGCTCTACGTGTAAGAAGAGGGGCAGGGATAAGTGTGTGGAGGGCATCCCTGGTCACATGGAGCCTGGGGTCTGACTTCCTGTCTTTGGGATCCTCAGGCCATGCTAGCCAAGGCTGCCGGGCCAGAGCTCGTGGACGCCCTCCACAGGGAGGTCACCAGAGCTCGGACCAATCCTGAACCTTCAGCCGGTACCTCTCTGGGCAAAATAAGGGGGTGGGGAATACTGTCTAGAGAAGGACTTCAGGGCTGTTCAGGGGGCTGAGGTATAGCAGCCTGAGCCACCTTGGTGGGTGAGGAGCGCCCACAGAGGACAGCACCCTCCCACTCCTCCTTATACATCCCAAGAAATAGAAATGAAAAGCAGAGGTTCAAATCCTGGCTCCACCACTTCCCAGCTGTGGCACTTTGGGCGAGCTCCTGAACCTCTCTGAGCCTCAGATGTTCAAAGAGAGTGAGTGCCGATACACAGCGCAGAGAGTGGCTGTGAGGGCTCACCGAGATAACGCGTAGAAGAAGCTTAAGATGGGGCTGCCACACAGAAATCATGCTTCGACCCTGTGCTTATTCATGGAATTACCAAGCCTCCTTCCGGACAGGCAGGAAACCATCGGGAAGCGTGACGGGTGTGACTTTCATGTTCACCCTGGCGTCCTGAGTGTCCTGGTCTCAGGAGGCCAAGCAGGAGGATTGTTTATTCCCGAAGCTGTTTTCTCCACTGCCCGCCTCCCCCAGACATACTTAAGGAGCCAAGCGGGCAGGAGGCGTGAGGGAGACCTGCCAGCCTGATGGAGTGGAAGACTGCGGACAGCTCCTGTGGACAGACAGATGGAGCAGAGGACACTGGGCATGCGGCCCCCCTGCCTGGCGCGCTGACCCCAGGCTTGGCCTGGCCTGGATCGAGACCCTCCTCCTCTCTCCCCTTCCTGCATCTTTCTCCTCCCTGACCCTGACCTCTGTCTCTTTCCCTTCCTGTCCTTGCCATTGCTTCCCCTCACCTCCACCCACCCCAGATAACTGTTGGTTGTTTATCTGCCTCTCTAGCTTTTTCTCTTTCCTTCCTTCCTTTCTTCTCCCTTTGTACAGTCTTTCTCTGTCTGGTTTTATCCCCCTCTCTGCCTCTCCATCTCTCTCTGATCTTCTTTTCACTGCTGTCTCTCTGTGTCTTAGCCTCTCCGTTTCTGTGTGTGTCTCTCTCACTCATCAGTTGTCTGGCTCATTCTTTTTCTCTCTCTGTCTCTTTCTCTAATTCGTTTGGATTTCATCCTTCCTTCCCCCAACCCGCCCCTCTGCACAAACTCCCTCTCCAACCCCCGACCTGCTCCCCTCAGGGTTGATCAGCCTGCACCGGGGACGTGCCGGCTCTGCTCAGGTCTCCCAGGTCTCCTCCTAGACCTGCCGGGCTGCTGGGCTCTCTTTCTTCTTCCCTGCCCCTTCCCCCAGAAGCCAGAGGCATCACTTCGATTCTTTCCTAAAAATGGGTTCCGGGCTGGAGTTGACCTGCTGCAGCAGGTACCTGGGGGAGACTGTGAATCCTTTGGAGCAGAAAAGGCCGAGAGCTGACCCTAGGACCCTCCACCTGAGGCCCTTTTCTGAGCATGGACAGAGCTTCCATTCAGTGAAGATATATGGAGCCCGCTGTGTGCCCAGGGCTGTGGGAGATAGAAGAGAAATGGGAGAGTGCCCACTCGCAAGGATTTTTCTCTCTAGTTGTGGCCAAGCAGCTGACACATACCTGTGAACTTGCTCAGAGGCAGGTACTGGACAGTTGGGAGAAGAGCCGTCCACCAGGGGGCCTGGAGTTGTCAGGGCCAGGCCGATGCTCCCACTACAACCTGGCCAGCCCCAGCCCCTCCCCGCGTCCTTCCCTAGGTCTCCCTTCCTTTCGTGTCTTCCCCGACAACCCGGATCTGGTGTCCTCCATCTGCATTCCCAGGGCACCTATACTCGGGTCTTGAAATCACCTGGCTGGATTTCTCTGTCCTCCCCCATCAGACTGGGAGCTCCCCAAGAGCAAGGACAGTTGGCTTTTCTGATCCCTCAGAGTCCCCCGTGCTTAGCACAGTGCCTGGTGCAGGGAAGGGGCCCATTCTGAGCTCGTCATGAGAGAGGCTGGGGGAATGAGGAGGTATGACTTGAATTACAGCAGCACAACCTTGATGCAAGGGTCTTGGCATCCTTCAGCAAAATGGTTTTGTCTAGCACTTCCCGGCTCTGCCATTTCAAGGCATTAGTGTTGGAACCGGCAGGACCTTAACCTCACTTTGTCCAGCCCTCCCAGTTTACAGACAGGATGCCTGAATCCCACACTGGGCCTGGTGTAGTGAGTGGGAGTGGGGGAGGGAGGGGCTCCCCCCGGCGCTCTGCCTGGGGCCAGCATCCCCGCTCCCTCTTTTGGGTGGCTGCCCCCTCTTGAGGAGCCTGTTGCTGTCTCTCTGTCTGCCACTGTCCTCGTCCTCTCCTGCTTTTGTTGGGTTTTTTTCCCCTCTGATGGGATAATTATGCTAATCAGTCTGTCAGAACAAAGGTAATTTGCGATGGGCTATTTCAGACTTTGGAATTCAGGCTGAGGCCCCTTTCCTGCTTGCCTCTGCATGCCCCTTGACCCCCGGCTCAGGGCTTGAGCCAGGCAGGTCCGTTGAGGGAGGGCTGGTAGATGCTCGGGGGCAGATGGCTGGATAAGGGTGTGCGTGAGTGCGTAGGTGTGCACATGCATTGTACAGCGCTCACCTCTGTACAGGCACATGCCGCGTGAGATGCCTGCAGAAACCAGCAGGATGTGGAGAGGATAATCAGAGCCGCTGTCCCTAGGATATGAGAGCTGAGGGCAGGTCATCTCTGTGCGTCCGGCTCCCGCTCTGGCGTGACCAGCCCCAAAGCTGTGATAGTACTGACATGCGCGTGGTGGTTCCCTGATACAGACCAAATAAGCACCCTTTCTTCTCTGGGGCCTTGGACCCCCTCCCCCACCGCAGCCAGTCCTGGCCTAGAAGGGGCCTTGGCGTGTTCGGTCATGACCGCGTGGGGAGATGGGGCTGGCATGCCAGGCAGCAGGGCCAGAGGGGGCAGTTCTGTATCCCAGGAGCCTCCAGGGTGGAAGAGACTGATTCCTGAGGCTCCAGGCTTAGAAGCGGTCGTCCTCAAGTGCTGAAGGGGCGAGCCCAGGGGCTGGACGTTGCCTGCTGGCCCACCTTGCCTGTTCCTGCTTTTCTGAGATTCTGAAGTGCGCCAGCGGAGCATGGGCTTCACCCAGGAGTGGAGCCAGAGCCCCAGAGGCCACTGCTCAGCCCTCCAGGCCCCCTTCACACGCCACATTCTTTCCCTCAGGGTCCCCCTCCTTTTCCAGGGGCCTCCAGTCCCCTCTCCCGCCTCTCACGTTCATTCACTCAATGGTATTTACCGAACATCTGGCAGGTGCCAAGGACTGTGTGAAGCCCTGGAGTTACGGAGGGCGCCTTCCTCATGACGCACGTAGGCCCTCAGGAGCTTCTCAGAGCCGCCACCACTCTCCGCCCTGCTCCCTGCAGCGTAAATGTCTCCTCTGTCTCTTAGGAAGAGCGCAGGCCCCCGAGCAGCCTTACTCAGGGGCCTGTTCGTCAGAGCCTCGGTTTCTACACTGTCGCGTGGGCATCCTGCTCCCTGCCTCCCAGGAATGTACATGAGGCGGTGGAGGGGTGGTGCTCAAAGCGTGGTGGTCCCCACCACCCTCCCCTCTGCCACCAGCAAGCTTCCCTCACCCCCAACACACACACCCTGCCCTCTGCCCTGTCCTGGCATTTGGCTCTTATAAAAGACCTGTCCAGCAAGTCACCTTTAAGCCTAGCCTCCCCTATACCAGCTCACCCCCTGCCCGCTGCAGCCCCTCCCTCTTCCCAGCCTGCCAAGCATCATCCAGCTTCCAAAGGGCCAACCCGTGCTTACCCCTCTGGCTGGAATGCTGCCCCGTCCCCTCACTCTCCAGGCGTCTTCCCGTTCGTCGCTGCAGACCAGCCTGTGGCCTCCGGCTGTGACCCACTCCAGTTGTAGCAGGTGGGGGGTGGGGTCTAGCTTCTCGTACCCCCATGGGGGCTCAGCCTCACCCAGAGTGACGCAGATGAATCCACTGACAGTGAGCGCTCTCAGGGCAGGGCCTCCAAGAAAGTGATGGGTTGAATGACTGCGTGATGCCGTGACTTACTGATGGATGAGTGTTACCTCTAAGAGAGGGGATCCAGAGCTTAAAAACAAACAAACAAACACACCCTTTTATTATAGAAAATTTCGAAATATGCCAAAGAAGAGACTGGACCAGCGAGCCCTCATGTGCTCATTGCCCATGACCCTCAATGGTCAGCTCACAGCCGGTCCTGTCTCAGATTCCCCGCCTACCTCCGAGTGACAGGAGAACTTGCAGCAGCTTTTGCTCCCTGTCCCTTCCCAAGGATGCTGGCGCTCCGAGTCAGGCTCATTTTAGGAATCTTCCAAGACTGTGTAAGGATTGGCAATGCAGTGCCCTGGCCAAGAGGGGGGTGGTGGACCCCAAAGACGGAAGCCTGTCAGCCACACGCCGGAGTGGAGGGAGTTGGTGGCAGTCCTCTCTGATGTGCAGTTGGAATGCTGCCGTCCTGGTGAATTGTGACGGTTTTGCAATCGAGGTTTTGCGTCATTTAAATGGGGCCGTTGGTGAGATGCCGCACTGACTCATTTCATCTTCCCAAGTAACCTTCCTCTCTCGCGCTTGTGCCTATGCAGCAGGGCGGCCGGTATCCAGGCAAGGTGGCTGCCAGGCCCCACCGCTCTCGCAGGCCACCACCTCCAACCCTCTTCTTCCCGGGCTTCCTCCCCCTCTGCTGCCCTGGCCCAGCCCCACGCTGGCTTATCTGGAAAGGGAAGAGGTTGGTGTTCAAAAGGTGGGTATCAGAGCTCCTCAGGCCCTGCTTCCCAGGTTGAGGGCTGAGACGGAGGAGCAGGGCTCCAGGACTCCTGCCCAGAGGCCCTCCACGTGTCCCACTGGCTGCCGAGCGAGGCGGGCGGCCTGGGAGAGGAGGTGGCACGCAGACTCTGTCTGGGCACTGTCCCCACCAGTCCCGAGAAGCCCGTCCAGACACCAGGCCTTTGCTGTGGAGGCCTTGGCCGTATCAGCCCCTCAGGGGTGAGTAGCGGGAACGCCAGGCCCTGGCAATGAGGGGCCCCTCATGCCGAAGCCCCACAGACACTCTGTGGTTGTGTGTGTGCGTGTGCACAGTGTTTGCACGTGCGTGTCTCTGGTCCTAAGTGCCTTGGTGCGTTTGACGTACCCATGTCTATACAGCACGTACCAGGGTGCTTTGAGTCTTCTGCTTTGCGTCCACATATACGTGTGCTTTGGCGTGTGTGTTTTTTGTGTGCTCTGGGTATATCTCGGTATGTTTGAGTGTGCGCGTGTGTGCTCTGTGAGACTGCTGTGTGTGAGTCTATGTTTGTGTGTGGTTGTGTGCGTGTGCCCTGAGTTTCCATGTATCTGGGCAATGTGTGTGGTGTGTGCCTATGTGTATGTGTGTGCGATCTGGGGTGTGTCTGTTGCGAGTCTGTGTACCATGTGCCTCTGCCACTGTGTTTGGGGGACATGAGGGTCTGTGATGACTCAGCACTTGTGTTTCTCTATGTGTCGGGGCCACGTGTGTATTCACGCCGCTGTCGGCCTCTCTGTGTCTGTCCATGTGTTTGAATGCTTGCCCACGTATACATGTGTGACGCGTGCTTCTTGGGGTGAGGGGGCTTGGGGAAGCGCAGTCAGGGCAGAGACTGGTCAGGCCCGGCCCTGACATCCCACGTGTGCCCCCTTCCCATCCTGCTGGCAGGTTGAGGCCAGCCCGGCCAGGCCCTGCCATTGGCCAGGCAGGCTGTCACTTAACTACGGCCGCTATTTTAGGAGGGGAAGCAGCTGGCTGGCGGGTTGACATGTTCACCGGAGCCTCACCGAATCGGTGAGCTCAAGGCACATTCTGGGCAACCCCCTCACTCTGCTGAGGGCTGTTGAGGGCTGCCCAGGGCTGGGGGCCCACGTGGGTGAAGCCTCTGTCTACACTGCCTGAAACACCACCATCCAATGCAGAGTCAGCTTGGGCTCTTGCCTGCTCTCGAAGGAATAGGGCTTTGCCCAGGGCTTCTAGGGGCCCAAGTCTGTGTGTGTGTGTGTGTGTGTGTGTGTGTGTGTGTGTGAGAGTTTGTGTGTGTGCACATTCAGATATATGTAGGAGTGTGTCCCTCTGTGCACACCTGCAGGCCATTGTCCATTCTACTTGTGTGTTAAAGTGCCTTTGTGTGACCTGCACTTGTGCGTCCCTGCGTGTCTGCCTCGTTTTATCCGTGATATGTATGTGCATGTGTGTGTTCACCTATGTATGCAAGTGGGTCACATGTGTGCATGGATCTGTGTATGTGGGGGGCTGTATGACTGTGTGTACACTCTTTCCCCAGCCTCCTTACACTAATCAGGTTAAACCCTGGGGACCCGTCTTTGGGAACAGACGCAGCTTCCTCCCTGTTTTCCTGCCTCCAGCCTCAGCCCCTCTCCCCACCCCCAAACATCCTGGAGCCCCCCTCAAAATCCTCTCATGGCTCCCCGCTGCTTCCTCATTAAAAACCACTTGCCTTCCAGGTGAGGTCTGTTCCAGGCTTCCGTGTCACTGCCCCTCGGATGAGCTCTTGGGCCTCTGCCTTTGCTGTGGCTTCCTCCCCCGAAGGGCATCCACGAACCTTTCTCCAGCAAATTCTCGGATGTGTGCTGGGCCCTGTGAGATGCAGGCAGCAGCAACACAGCCCTGTGTTCCCGGGCCTCTCGGGCTAGTGCAGTGGCAGGATCCCAGACCTGGGATGTAAGGTGTGCTGGAGAGACAGGAGCGCTGTGCCAGGGCCAGGGCCTCCCAGCAGGAGTGCCCACCCTCCATCTCGGCCTGGAAGAGCCCCCTCTGTCTTTGAGGATTCCTCCCACAGCCCCATTTCGGGGAATTCTCTTCCGATGCCTCAACGGAAGATATGCCCTTCACCCTCCTTGTTCCTTCACGGCATCATCAGACGTCGTGCTCCTGGGGGATCCCTTTCCCCCTGGGACAGGTTTCCTGCGTGAGGGCTGCGCCCAGCAGGCAGCACAGAGGAGGGAAGCCAAGGGCAGTCTGACTGCAGAAGCAGCACCCTGGGCACAGAGGGGCCCGGCGGTGGCTCCCGGTGTCCTCAGTGCCGTCCTGGGGGGCGCTGCCTCTGGCTGTGGTTTCCTGCAGTTTTCCTTATTCAAGCTATTGACTCTCAGGGTCCCTCTTTGTATTGTCCTCCAGGGAGCTCTTCCAGGGCCACACGTTGATTGTTGTTGAGCTAACAAAGCCCTTATGAGTATCTCTTCTGAGCTTCAAGACCCTAGTCTCCCGTATCTCTCTCCACGTCTCCATGTGGAGACCCCAGATGTACCCAACCCCCAGCAAATGGCATCTTCAGGTGTCCAGTTCCACAGGTTGGGAAGCCACAGTTTCACTGCTGACTCCTTCCTGTCCGTATCCCCTTCCCCCACCCTGCCCCACACTGTCTTGTAGATTTTGCCTTTTAAGGGTGCCCAGGTCAGTTTTCTCCTCTCCGTCCTCTCTACCACTGCCTGCCCTGGGCCACTGTGATCAGCACCTCCGCTGCTCTCCTGCATCTGCTCTGGCCCCACCCGTCCATCTCTTCCACACGTGGTATCTAGATTCCATCATGGAGACCCCCTGCTTAAAGCCATCAATGACTCCCCATCACTCTTAGGATAAGACCCAAGCCCTGTGCTCTGCCCACCAGCCCCTTCAGCCCATTAATTTCTCTCCATCCTGCAGATCTCAGCTCAGCATCACGTCCTCAGGGAGGCCTCCTCTGACCTTCCTCTCCTTCTTCCCAACTTGTGCCAGGCCAGGTCCTCCTGCCACCTGCTCTGATCACACTGAGCGCCTCTTAGCACTTGCCAGAGCCAGGGTAAGGTGCTTATTGGGGATTATTTATTTCACTGGCTTCCGACACCTCCTCCGACTGAGGGCTGTGAGGCCAGGGCTGTGTCAGGGTTTGCCTAATGCCAGCAGGGAGGTTTGCAGTCTATAGACTGGGAGCTTGGCTGACATGTTCTGACGAATGGGTGAGTGGAAGGGAGGACGAGTGGAGTGAGGACCATCTCTTCCTCCTCTTTCTCCTCCAAGCAGTCCTGGGTCAGCCTGCAGAGCCCTTCAGAGGACAGTGTGGACACCTGGATGGTGGTACTGATGCTTCTTGTCACCTGCCTTGTACAGTTGTACGTGCTGTTTCTCTACCTGGAGAGCTTTCCCTCGTCACATGGCTGGGCCCCTTCTCATCCTTCAGATCTTGGCTGTAAATGTTCCCTCCTCGGGGAGGCCTTCCCTGACCACCACGCGTGAATTAGACCCCTCCCCCCACTCTCTATCGTCCCACCTTGGCTTGTTCTTTCCAAGCTCTTATGCAATTGAATTTCATTCATTCGCATACATTTTAATTGTCTGCCCCACCAAACCACAAACTCCATGAGGATACGGACCGCTGCTTACCCAGAGCCTATCACAGAGCTTGCTTGGCACACAGTAGGCGCTCAATGAGTGCATAGATGAATGAATGAGGGGTTGTGTTATGTAACTTATTTTTCAACTCTGCAAGGGATCCATTTTAGAGATGAAAAAACTGAGGTTCGGAGGGGCTGAGAAACTCACCAGTTGTCCAGAGCTCATGAGAGGTGGAGTGGGGATTCAAACCCAGATTTGTCTCACCCGAAAACCTAATTCCATTCATTCATTCATTTATTCACTCATTCATTCAGTGCCTGCTCTGTGCCGGGAACTGGGGCACAGAGTTGAATCATCAGAGTTGCTGTCTGGGAGATGTCTCAGGCTGGCAGGGGATATGACCCAGAGGATGGTCATTGGGAAGGACTGGAGGAGGTCGTGGTGTCCGTGCTGAGACTTGCTTTAGGATGCCCTCTTTGAGTGGGGTTTTGAGGGATGAGTAGGCTTTTGTCACTGCGTGGTGCATATTGGGCAGCAGAAAGAGCACCAGATGGGGAGTCAGGAGGCCTGGGCTGCACTCATAGACCACTCGCCCCACCCATGGCTCTGGGAAAGTCACTTTCTTCCCCGAACTGCTTCCACGTCTCTAAAGCAGGGTGGTTGGTCCTCTCTGCCAGTGCATGGGCCAAAGTGGCTGATGGGCAGGACATTCGTTTTCCTTCGCTCCTCCCCTTTCAAAGGTCCTGGAGGGAGGGGCTGTTTGGTGGAGTGGGAGAACCCTGGGGCAGCCTCTCACTTCCTGCCCATCTGCGCCCTGCCTCCTGCCCCCCACTGCCCTCTCCTCCCTCCCTCCCCCCTGCTTCCCTGTTTCTACTCCCTCCTCCCCTTCCTCATGCCCCTCCTCCCCTCCTCCCTCCCCCTTTCCATCCCACTCCTTCCTTCAGCCTCCTCTTCCTCCCCTCTTGGCCTCCTCCCTTTCCTCTCCTCCTGCCCTGCCCTAGGGGGAGAGCACGAAGGGTAGTCAAAGTTAATGGAGGCTCAAGTACCTGTTCACCTAGAAACAAGGCCAGTCCCCTGGCTCAGGGCGTCAGCCGTGGCCTCATTAATCTGCGCGACACTGGCCTTGGCGGTGCCGATGTAAGTAGGGCAGAAGCCAGGCTGCTGTGGAGAAGGGACCTTGGGCTCTGGCCGCTTGGCCCCCAGCAGTCACATGGCCAACCCCCAGTGTGCAGTGGGAGGAAGACAAAGGAAAAGGAAGGAGAAGTAAAGACCCCAGGGTGTCTGCTGTCCCTTCCTCTCTATGTCCTTGCTGCTGGCCGGAGGACCCCCGGGCTCCTGCTGTCCCTTCCTTGCATGTGCCTGTGACCACGGTCCTCTCTTCCTCACCCTGAATGCAGGGCTCTGTTGGCCCCCCGCTTCAGAGGATGCTGAGGAGCTCAGAGTCACCAGTCCCTGCCGCCGCTCACATGCACAGACCCTCAGAGGACTCTTGTGTCCAGCCTCGCGGCTGCGAGCTTCTGCCACCGGAGTGCTGGGTGACCCGGAGCAGCTTGGCCTCCCGGCCCAGCTGGCTCCCTCCACAAAGTCACCTCCCCCCAGTTGCATGCTCCAGACCTTTCCTCTCCTGGGTGCTGCTCTGGGACACTTTCCCTTTGGGGCTGAGTACATATCCTCTGTCCTGCCTTGGCTAATATTTAGGAAAACCTCTGAGCCCAGCCTGCAGCTGAGGCTCTGCCATGCCCCACCTCAGGCCTCACCTGCCCTGCTCATGATAGCATCACAGGCCCCAGCATCCCAGGGGATTAAGTGTGTAATTGGTAGGTGAGAGCACACGATCATTCATGACATCAGCTTCTGCAGGCTGTGACCCCCAAAGCCCCAGTTCAGTTCTGCACTGAGGGAAACATCACATTTTCATCCAGACAGTCCCTGAGGATAAACAGACAATGTCCTGAAGGCTCTTGCCTTTCCCAGAGCAAATTGTGCAGCGGGCTGATGGCTACCAGCTGGGCCACCGTCTCCATCACGCGTGCCTCTGCCCTGCACAGCTCGCCAGCCTCACAGCCTGCCTGGCACAGCCCAGCCCAGAAGCAGGTTGCTGAGTCTGTTCTAGCTTTGCTTCTGGAAATCTGATCCATTCGGAGTGCAGGAAGTTGGGCGAAAACACTGGCTACAACCTGACTGCCCAACTGTTGGGATTTGTCAAGGGAATTACAGAGCACCCCCATTTTTTATAGAAAAATATTTTATTTAATGGAAAAATATTACTTTATAAATGGAGAAAAGACTGGAAGGACCTGCACCACAGTACAGACAGTGATTTTTCTGGATGGTGCAATTATAAGTGTTGTTACTTTCTTGCTTCATATTATTCAGTGGATGTGTATTTTGTAAGCTGGAATGAGTATATTTAAAGTCTGAGTTTGAATGCCAAGTTGATCGAGTCTCAGCTGTGCTGTCTTTGGCCAGCCAGCTCTCCTTTCAGAATTCCAGTTTCTACACCTCTAGGAATGAGTAATAAAAATCATTTCATAGCATTGTTCTGAGAAACAAAATGAGATTGTATGTGTGTGTGTGTGTGTGTGTGTGTGTGTGTACACGTACTGAAGCGGGAGCTGGCACACGTTTAGAGCAATTCCAGTATGATGGGCACATACAGATGGACTGGATTCAAATCCTGATGCTGATACTTACCAGCTGTGTGACTTTGGGAAAGTTGTTTAACCACTCTGTGCCACTGTTTCTTGTCTGTAAAATGGGGTTGTTATAAGGCATAAGGGGATTAATATATGCAAAGCACTTAATATGGTACACAACAGGTGCTCAATAAGGGCTAGCTGTTATTATTGTTCTTCTTCTTTTATTATTTTTTACATCTTTATTAGAGTATAATTGCTTTACAATGGTGTGTTAGTTTCTGCTCCAAAACAAAGTGAATCAGTTATACATATACATATGTTCCCATATCTCTTCCCTCTTGCATCTCCCTCCCTCCCACCCTCCCTATCCCACGCCTCCAGGCGGTCACAAAGCACTGAGCTGATCTCCCTGTGCTATGCGGCTGCTTCCCACTAGCTATCTACCTTACGTTTGGTAGTGTATATATGTCTGTGCCTCTCTCTCGCTTTGTCACAGCTTACCTTTCCCCCTCCCCATATCCTCAAGTCCATTCTCTAGTAGGTCTGTGTCTTTATTCCTGTCTTACCTCTAGGTTCTGTTCTTATTATTTTATTGTTGAATATGTGTCCTTGCACTTTCTTTCCAGCCTGTTAGGATTCAGAGCCCAGAGGGGCCACAGGCTCACCTTTCTCAGAGAGGGTTCTTATCACCCGTCTGTTTCAGAGTCGAGGAGACAGGGGTCCTCTGGGAGCTTTAGTCAAGGGGCTCGAGGCCACCAGGAAAATTGGGGTTCGGTGTAATAGCTGGGGTCAGAGGTCAGACTGGGGTGACAGTCAAGGTTCAGTCTGGGGTCAGGGTCAGGACTAATTTGAGGGAGGAAGCCGGTCTCTGACTGGGGTTTGGGCCCAGGTCTGTCTCTTGCTCTCCAGTGGAACCAGGCAGCGTCTGGGGTCTGCTCCACGCTGCCGGCTGCGCATCCAGAAAGGGCCTTTCCCTGGGTCCCAGCCTTACCCCTTGGGTGGATCCATCCTTGAACCTGTTTCAGCCTCCCCACAGGCCACGTGGTACTTTCCTTCCCAGGCAGTCTGAAGCCGCCAGCAGTGCCCTTGACCCATCGTCCCCAGGGAGTCCCCAGCAGCTGCCCTCTGTGTGCCGATCCCTGAGCACCCTCCAGCTCAAGGGGCGGCCAGCTCAGCTCAGGCAGGAGCACGCCCACTGCACCTGTGCCCAACCTCAGCTGTAGTTTTAGAGTCGCTTCTGCCTGTCCGCCTGGTGGGCAGTGGGCTGGAGGTATGGAGGCAGGGCGCCCCCTCCCCCAGGCAATGACAAGTTGATGGAAGGCCCAGATGCTCCCCAGAGCCGAGCTGGGCTCGTGCGCTGGGCCTCAGTGGTGATGAGTGGGCACGGAGCTGTGTGCACAGATGGCCCTACGTGTGCTCATAATTTGCCAGAATAAGTAATGATTGATCTCCCCTGTGCTTTCCTTCTTCCCCTTCCTCTCCCATTATCTGCGCATCCCAGGCAGATCGTGAGGCACTTGAAGGCGGGTCCTGACTTGTACTTTTCTTGCTGCCCTGGTGCCTGATTCAGGACACAGTAGGTGCGCTTTCAGCATGAAGCCAGGCACACAGTTGCCCGTCCCGCATCCCTCCATCATAGGAGCTCATCCAGACAAGATCTATACGGAGTACGGTTTCGGCCAACTCATGTTGGCACACAGTAGATGCTTTCTCAGCACGGAGCCTGGCACAGCGTAGGGCCTCTCCCAGTGCAGGACCTGGCCCACGGTAGAAATTCATCCAGCATGGCATTGGACACATCGTAGGGCCTCAGCCAACCCAGAGTTTGACTGGGAGTGGGTAAGTTTCAGACAAATGTTTGCTGAATCAAGTTTTCATCCTCTCTGCTATGCTCACTCAAGAAATACTGAGTCCCTAGTATGTGCCCAATTTGGTACCAGGTACTGTGAGGGGAGCAGGGTAGGTAAGACACAGACCTTTCATTCTTATTTAAGGAGGCTACAGATGAATGACGGGGTACTATCCCTGTACAAACCCCACATCACAAGGCGGACTGAGTTGGGTGTAAGATGGGGGAGGAGGAGGTACTGGAGATGGGTCAAGTTTCCCATTTTATCTAAAGAGAAAAGGCGAGTGATAGAGAGTGGGTGGGGCCGGTTAGGACGGCTGTGAAGTGTCACTGGTCGCTGTAGCAAAGAGTACAAACTGTGGGGTGGCAGGGTGGCCGTTCATTTATTCAATAAGTGTCAAGTGCCTATGATGTGCTGGCACTGCTCTGAGCCCTGATGACATGGCTCAGAATAAAACCATCCCTGCTCTCATGGGCACAGGGGATGAAAAATCCAGTGTATTAGATGTCAGCTGTTGATTGTGTTTGAGGAAACATAAAGGAGGGAAAGGGGATGGAAGATTGGAGGGGGTGAGCTCTTTTGCAAGGTTTGACATGATGTGATATGATGACATTTGAGCTGGAACCTGAATCCAGTGAGGGAAAGAGCATGAGGTTAACAGGGGGAGGAGCTGGCAGATGGAGGGGGGGGGCAGGGAGGGGGGGCAGATTTAGAAGGGCCGTGAACACCAGGGTGAGGAATTTAGACTTGATTCTATAGGCAGCGGCCAGCCTTTGAAAGCCTTTGAGCAGAGGAAGGACATGGTCAGAGCCTTAGGAAGGAGAACCCGCAGAATTGGAGGCTGAGGCCGGGGCAGGGGGTGGGTGGCAGCGGTCCAGGTGGGAGATGATGGGCCTGGTGGGGGGAGGGGGGAGGAGAGGGCCAGATGCCATAGGTCTTTAATGGTGGAATTCGTTCTGTGAGGTCGAGGGAAGGGGAAAAAACAGAAAGGCTGTGAGAGTGAACTGGGGCCTAGATGAGAAATGGAAACACCAGGCCGCGGAGTGGGCTGGGGGAGCAGATGGTCGGTCCCTCTGAAACTGCTGTTTCCTCCTCCTCCCCTTCCTGAGCTGCTGTCCTCTCCTTCCCCATCCTTTCTTTTTCTCCTGCTCCCTCTCCTCCTCCTCCATCTCCTTCTGCTCCTCCTCGTCCTCCCTCTCCTCCTCCTCCTCCTCCTCTTTCTTCTCCTCCTCTTCCTCCTCCTCCTCCCTCTCTTCCTCTTCCTCCTCCTCTTCCCCCTTCCTCTCCTCCTCCCTCTCCTCCTCTTCCTCCTCCTCTTTCTCCTCCTCCTCCTCCTCTTCCTCCTCCTCCTCCCTCTCCTCCTCTTCCTCCTCCTCTTCCTCCTCCTCGCTCTCCTTCTTCTCATCCTCCTCCTCCAGCACCTCCCCTACAGCCTAGAAACTCCACAATCCAGGTCCTGAGTACCTTGCCTCCTCTTCTTTCATCTTACAGTGTCCCTTTTTCCTTCTCCTCTGTCCTTCAAACCCCTTCTGAGCCAACCTTGGAGGAATATTAAAAATCAAATTGTTAAGGTCTTCGTGGGGCCCCGGGCAGCCTGATGGGGCGAGGACCACATCAGAAGTAGTTAAGTGCCCTGGTTTTTGTGTCGGACAGAATAGGGTTTGAATCCCAGCTCCGCTGTTGACAAGCAGCACGCTGTTGATTGAGTTAATATCTCTGAACCATGGCTTCCTTAGCTGTAAAATGAGAAAATGCATGTGCAAGCACAGGACCCGGCACAAAATCTGGGTTCAGTGAGTGTGGCTGTTGCTGTCATTATTTTATTTATTCACCAACTGTGAGGCTGTTCCCCTAGCTGGATCCTTCAGATACCAGAGCCACCTTCAGGGAGCTATGTGTGATTTGGAATCAGGCCCATCTGCCCAAGTCACTCCTGATGCCGGGCACACCCACGTGTCCAAAATATCCACTCCGAACAGGCTGCCCAGTAGCCACTCTGGGTGGCCTTCCATCAGCTCCCAGTAGACACCAGACCCTCAGTCTCCCTGCAGAAGGCCCAGCAGACATTGCAGACCCTTTGCCGCCGGCTGGAGCTGCACACTCTGGGTTGCCCCAAGGCCAGGACCTCAGCCTGCACTGTGGTACCCCTGGGACCCGTGTCCCCTCAGGCAAAGGACAGGTGTCCCGTCTGTTCTCTCGGGGTGCAGCCCTGCCTCTCAGCCCTATGCCCCAATCCTCAGGGCTTCCACGGAGGCTCTGGGTGCACAGCTCATTTCTGGCCTGGCCTGGGCTGGGCTGGGCCCTGGGCCGCAGCTTTAATGGTGGAACGTCTGGCACCTGTGCTCTCCACTGACCACAGGCCCAAGAATCGCTGACCCTTTACCACCAGACTGGAACTTCTGGGGACCCGGAATTTGTCACCCTGGAGAAACCAGGGTACCCTAGAAGGTGAGACTCTTTGAGGCACAACAAGGCTTTGTCCATGGGGACCCAGAGGAATGAGAGAAGCATCCCCATCTAGCATGGGGTGGGAAGAGCAGAACACCCAGTGCTACCACGCATCAGCTGTGTGACCTTGGGCAAGCCATCTAACCTCTCTGAAATTTTGTTTCCTCATCTCTGAAGTAAGACTAATAATTCCATCATTTCAGGGCCAGTGTACTGATGAAGTGAGATTATAAACACCATGTAGCATGCTGGGGAATATTGGTTATGGAGCAATACCTGGGTCAGGAGGCCCAGGCCCTGCCTCTGACTTGATGGACGACTTTGAACAATCAGCACTCACTCTTGGGTCCCCAGTGTCCTCCTATCTGTTGTATGAAGGATCAGTTTAAATGATGTTGCAGGATGAGTCTTAATCAGGTCACAAGTCTCTGCCAGCTCTGAAAGTCGGTGATGGACACTTGGATGTTTCCATCCGCAGTGGAAACCCTGAGCCCCGGGAGCCCATCCCCGCCCAGACCTGGTCTTCAACACTGACTCAGGCCCCCCTCTAGCTGCCCAGTCTCATCCCGCTCCCCCCAGCTTCCCTACGCTCCTCTGCCCGTTTTCCCCTAAACAGATGCGTTGTCCAGAAAACAGATTGCTGTGACCCCAGTGTTTTAAATTAGCTCAGCACTGGCCTTTGATGAGGCCGGCCTGGGAGAGGCACCCGCCGTCGTGCTCCACCGATCATTGGCCATTGCAGGCCATTTGCTTAATGAACAGTGTGGCCAGCGGCCAGTGGGCAGGACCATCTGGGCACACCTGCTGCCCAGAGGCTGGAGTGGCTGGAGTCACCTCACCGTCCCATTGGACCTCTGCTTGGCAGCCTGCCCTCCTGATTGGAGAGGACGCTGAGGTCAGCTGTCACTGCTAATGGCCATAATGCAAAGATGGTACCAGCCTCCCATTGCTAGGCGCTTCCTACATCCTCTGCCAAGTGGGCTGAGCTCTCTGCAGATATTACCTCACTGAAAATTAGAGCAGCCTTGAGAGGTCGGGGCTGTTGTGGACCCATTTTGCAGATGAGGAGACTGACTTAGAAGCTCGTGGAGGTCATGGGGAGAGGACGGGAGGAAGGGGCTGCGGTGGAGCATGAGGAGACACGTGCTTCCTGCCAGAAATGCACGGTCACAGGAACCATTACCCCGATGTCTCCAAGGCCCTGTTCCTCTTCCCGCGGGTTGTGTGGCCTCAGCCCTGGGAGCAGGCTCCCTGCAGCCTCTCCTCATCGCCTTCCTGCTCTGCCTTCCTCTTTTCTTCCCCCGCCTTCCATCCCTCCCCTCAATTTCCTGCCCCATCACCCCATACCCTTAAAGTTGGGGACTACAGAAGCCAATGGGAAGCCTGCAGCCCTTTCTACCTGAAGGGCCTTCCAGCAAAGATGCCCCTTTGCTATCTCTCATATCGATTTCCAGGGAACGACATTCTCCGAAGTTCGGAATTCACAGTACCTCCCAGCTGTTCTGTTTACTAGCAGCGCTAGCCCTGGGACAGTTGCTCTTGTCACTTCTTTATTTCCTCCTGTGGCTATTCCAGGCCCTCCTCCTGGGGTTTGGGGAGTGAGATTTATACATCAGGGCTGCAGCCCTTTGAAGAGCTCCCGGTCTGGGCCAGCTGTGTACAGCCCAAGTGGAAGGGGGTGGGTCGTAAGCCCCGGGACTCGGTTCTGTGGATTCTTCCGATGCCCTGTATGAGATGCGGGTCCTGAGCTGGCTTACAGCCTGATGAGAAGACGCTGAGGGGCAGAGCTCTCGCCTCCCCCAGAACTGCTGTGTCTGTAGGCCAGGCTGAGGTCTCTGTCTGGGAGTCAAGCCTGGCAGGTACCTGCATGTCCCTCAAACAGGGTGGGGCCAATGCCTGAACAAGCCCAGCCCCCATATGGGTGGCACAAGGCCAAGACAACATCCCTGGCTTGGCAGGGCTCCCTACTAGACTGTAAGCGCCTCCAAGGCAGGGCGCATGCCTCCTCCTCCTAGACTCCTTGCCTGCTGTCCTGCAGCGGGGTGTAGCAGTAAACCAAGAATGCGTGAACGGTAGCTGAGTATCATTCATTCAGCCGCTATTGCTTCATTTTCTTTTATTCACTTGCTCACTCATTGTCTACTCTTGCCAGGAATTTTCTGGTCCAGATTTTTAACGTGTAATTACCTCCAGGGCCAGACTAGGAAGAGGCTAATGAGGTGCCTCAGGCACAAAATTTAGGGAGACACTCACTCTAAGGGTCATGCGAGTGCCTGATTATTTTGGTTCCTGAAAGTAACCTTGCTGGTAGGTATTGTCATTTCCATTTTATAAACGAGGAAATGACGTCACACAAAGGCTAATTACTTCCCATCGTCACCTGGCTGGTAAATATTTGTTCCCAGATCTGTGTGACTCCAGTGCCTTTGTTTTCTCCCTCCGACTGGTCCTCAGTTTCCCTGCCCTGCCTGACGGCTGAGCAGGATCCCCGGCACTGGGGAGGGAGGATGAGTTGCAGTCACTTCCTTCTACGAGTTATGCTCTCCTCCACCCCGTCTCCTGGACCCTGAGCACAGATTGGCTACCTAAGGTCTGGTCCCATCTCCTCTGCTAAGGGACGACCTTGGGCAAGTTACTTGAACTCTCTGTGCCTCAGTGTCCTTCTCTGTAAAAGGGGACGAAAGAGCAGCCCCGTCTCATGGGTTGCAGTGAGGATTCACGTGAGTCGGGATGTAGGCTGTATACTGCACTTAGGATGCTACTTAACTCCTAGTACCCTTCGCGGATGTGTTAGCTGTTATTTTCAATAGCTGGGGGACCTGTTATGACCTGAAGGTGGGTAGAGAGTGCAATGAGCCCCAAACCCTCAACACACTGAGCCCTCAGGGTTCAGTCCCCGCCTCCCCAGGGTCAACAGCTCCCAGGGTGTCACCTCAACTCTCCTGCGATGACAGTGCCCAAGAGTCCCTGGGAGGTGGAACGATGGGGGTGAGGTTGGACACTCCAGTTCCTCTCCAGCTCCAGGAAAGGGAGCAGCCTGCCTGGCTCCTTCCAGCCTTAGCTCTCCTGGAATTCACAGAAGGTTTGGAGAGAATTCACACTTCACTGAAGACGTGTTTCGAACAATTAGCAGGTCTTTACCAGAGGAGCCTTTGAAGTAGAAGAGCAGACCCACTGCTGTGAAGGATTTCTCCAGGACTGACAGGCCAGCAGATAGTGCCACCAGCTCCGTCCTTCCCGGGAGTGCCAGGGGCTCCTGCGAGTCCCTCTGTGTGGCAGCTCCAGCGTCCGTCTCCAGCACAGAAGGCTGCTGTCACCATGGGTAGTACGATGGAACTGGGCTCCCGCTTGGGTCCTGGGTTAAGTCCACGGGATTTTTCTGCTCTCCAGATCTTTCAACCCATAGGCTAGGACAGCTGAAGCCTTTGACTATGAACTTGGACCTCCTGCATCCTTAAACAGTGCCTAAAACTGTGTGTAATTATTAGTCAAATAAATGTGTGGATTCCTCCAGTGATTGGCCCCGTGGCCTGGAGCTAGCCTCCATCTCCCCATCTGCAAACTAGAGACGGGTGGGGTGGGAAGGGAATGGGCTAACTGATCTCTAGGGCTTGGAGCTAAACCTCACTGTCCTGGGAAGGGCTCCTATTGCAGTGGAATGAAGGTTGGGTCCTAATTCTTCTCCCCTTTTAGCTGCATGACCTTGAGCAAGTAAGTGAATGCGCCTCAGTTTCTCCCTCTATGGAAGGGGTAAAATAGTCTCTATCTTGCAGAGCCATCGTGAAGATTAAACCAGGTAATGCCTGGAAAGTGCCTGGTACAGTAAGTGCTCGGATTTCTTGAACACAGCTATGCTTCTTATAGTGACTCTTCTGATCTCTTCCTACAGAGCCACAGTGAACGGTTAGCTACGGTGGGAGGGGCCCTTTCTGCAGCACCCCTACCCCACAAAACTGGGAGGGAGGGGGCAGAGAGAGCCAGCGAAATGGGAGCTGAAAGGACCTGTCCCCACCCTCCCGGCCCACGAAGCTGTCTGCCCCCTGGCCTGGGGCTCTAGGTTGCTGTTTGATTCCCTCTCCCTGACATTCCATCCATCATCATAATTGCTTCTCCTGAAAAATGAATTTGTAGTTGATTTCTTCAAAAGAGGGAATCAGACAACAGATAAAAAGGTTGTTTTATTTAATTTGCGTGAAGAGGCTGCCTGCTGCTGCCCAGCTGTGCCGGCTGGGTTGGGGGGAGGGCTGCTGGTGGCATGCAGTGGGCGTGCACAGGTAGGCACAGCCGTTCCCTGGCTCAGGGCCTGCCTCCCAGGTTGTTGGGTTCCTGGTCCCAGAGGTCTGATCCTGGTGGGCACGCTGAGCTGAAATCATTCTATTTTAGGAGACCCCTACCTGCCCCACATCTGTCGTTCTGGGACAGGTCAGGGATTCTAGTCCAGGAGGTTGAGCCAGACAATCATGGGGGCAAAACACAGGAGATCAAGGGCTCTGTAAGGTCAGGGGCCCCACATACAGGACAAACATCAGTAAGTGTTCTCAGGAGGAAGGGGTATTTAAGTTGCATGTGTGTTCAGGCCAAATTGGGAACCCTGGGCTCCTCTTTGAGACGTATTTCACCTAAGGGTGTTGTGTTTCCTCTCCAATTCAGCAGACACTGGTTGATTTTCACTTGTGCCCAGGGCATGGCTGGTTCTCTCCAGAAGCTCCTAATGCAGTGAACGTGAGCCCCGTCTTCAGCAGAAATCCTTGGCAGGGGGTGGGAGTTAATGGCCAAGGTAAAGCCACCAGGGGATAGAAGTGGGATCAGGCAGGGAGGGCCATCTGAAGAGATGCCTTCCCCTCTGCCAGGCCCCTCAAGGGCTGAGCAGTGATCAGGGAGGTGGGCCCCAAGGTTTGCTGGGGCAGAATGTGGTAGGATTCCTTGTGCTGTTCAACATCTGGAGAAGATGTGAAACATTCATTCTGGCATCAAGATGCTCCAGGGATACAGAGTACCTAAGTACTTTATGGATGGGGGGCATATAATTTATACAGAGTACTTAAGTACTTTATGGATGGGGGGCATATAATTTATACAGAGTACCTAAGTACTTTATGGAAGGGGGGCATATAATTTATACAGAGTACCTAAGTACTTTATGGATGGGGGCATATAATTTATTGTCTAAACCTGGACAGTTTTGCAAGTGGAAATGGGTTCTGTTAATTACTCCAGGACAACAAGTGTAAACGAGAACTGTCCCTGGTGAAGCAGACCTATGATTACCCTAACCAGGTACCAGGTGTGATGTGGACTTAGGCCAAAAGGGCATCCTCCCAGGAGTTGCCAAAAAGAGCATTGTATATTTCTGGATAGAGCCACAGGACATCTTCGGGGGCTACCAGGGCCACAGACTGGAGGTGGAGAAGCAGCTGGGGTAGAGCAGTCAGGGGTTGGGTTCCATCTCCTGGGGCTGCTGCTTAGAGCAAGTCATTTACCCTCTCTGGGCCTCCATCTCCTCTCCATGAGATGCTGAGTGTCCAGGTGTCGTATATTGATTACATCCTGTAATTGTCTTGTACCTTTATTTGTTTACTTGTTTGTGTCCCCACCTGCCATGTAAATCTCTGAGGACAGAGGCCTTGTCCGTCTTGTTCACTGACGTGTACCCAACTCCTAGAATGAGTAGACACTCAACAAGTGGGATGCAGACTTGAGGAAACTCTGAGGGGTCTCATCTGCACATTTTCAGGTTCAGGAAGATGATGATGTCAGGGTAGTCCAGGGCAGCTTTGGCAAAGGCAGGTGGTAGACCAGTTGTCTTCTGGGAGCTCCTTCCTGCTCTCTGCTGCTGCTTCCTTGTCCTCCTCTCTGACTCACATGGAATTCCTCCACCCCCAATGCATAACATTCTGGATACAGAATCTGGGTTGCAATTATTAAGGCAGGTTTGTGGGTGGGATGGAGCAGAGGGGTCCCTGACTTAAAACTTTGTGAAAATGACAATAGGATTATTGACAATGACAAAATACTATTTATCATTTTCTACCAGTTAACTTGAAAAGCATTATGAACAGCAGCTGTAGCTCACCCTGGTGGGCTTCTAATATTCGTTTCCGCTTCTTCTTTTCTTCTTCCTCTATTGCTTGGTGAGAACCCCTGCCTGAGATCTGCATTGTAATCTGAATTGCTCCCCTACCGGAGTCATCCCCTGCCCACCCCCCCACCGCAGTGAGGACTCTCTTTGTTCTCTGTGTGGGCCAAGTCCCACCGCTCTGCGCTGGGATGTGCAGCCTTGTGTCAGCATGGCTCTTACTGTTTGCAGAAGGGGTTGGTCCTCCACTTACATATGCACCAATCCAAGTGCAGGGTCTTTTTCTGTTGTTCTGTTTGGGAGAGTTTCTTCCTCTGCAGCAACCTGCCAGGAGAAAGCGTGCTGTTCTGACTGTGTCATCCCCACTCGGGTTGTGTTATCCCTCCGGGACGGGGCCTCTCCCACCAGCTCCCTCTGTGGGGGCACCATCAGCTTTCCGTGTTCCACTTCTACGCGCCGTGTGTTAGAGGGACATTAGGCCTTGATTACAAGTGGTGGAAACCTCATATCAGGTGGTTGACATGTCAGTAGAGGTATTTATTGGCCCATACAGCCAAATCCAGGGGGGCAGGGGGGCCTAGCTTTAGGCACAGCCAGAGCCAGGGGCAAGTCAGTCCCTCTCTCTCACCCTCCGCCTCTCTCTCTCTCCCTCTGTCTCTCTCTGTCTCTCCCTCTCTCTTTGTCTCTCTCTCTGTTTCTGTCTCCCTCTGTCTCTGTCTCTCCCTCTCTGTTTCTCTCTGTCTCCCTCTGTCTCTCCCTCTGTCTCTCCCTCTCTCTGTGTCTCCCTCTGTCTTTGTGTCTCCCTCTCTCTCCCTCTGTCTCTGTCTCTCCCTCTCTCTCCCTCTGTCTCTCTCTCTCCCTCTCTCTCCCTCTGTCTCTGTCTCTCCCTCTGTCTCTGTCTCTCCCTCTCTCTCTCTCCCTCTGTCTCTGTCTCTCCCTCTGTCTCTGTCTCTGTCTCTGTCTCTCCCTCTCTCTCTCCCTCTGTCTCTGTCTCTCCCTCTCTCTCCCTCTGTCTCTCTCCCTCTCTCTCCCTCTGTCTCTGTCTCTCCCTCTGTCTCTGTCTCTCCCTCTGTCTCTGTCTCTCCCTCTCTCTCTCTCCCTCTGTCTCTGTCTCTCCCTCTGTCTCTGTCTCTCCCTCTCTCTCTCCCTCTGTCTCTGTCTCTCCCTCTCTCCCTCTGTCTTTGTCTCTCCCTCTCCCTCTGTCTCTGTCTCTCTCCCTCTCTCTCCCTCTGTCTCTGTCTCTCCCTCTGTCTCTCTCTCTCCCTCTCTCCCTCTCTCTCCCTCTGTCTCTGTATCTCCCTCTGTCTCTCTCTCTCCCTCTCTCTCCCTCTGTCTCTCCCTCTGTCTCTGTCTCTCTCTGTCTCTCACTCTCTCTCTCCCCATTTTGCTTTGGCTCACGTGTCCTGCTTTTCCCTGTGAGTCAGCTTCACTTTGTCTAGCTGGCTTCTCCGTGAGGCCCAAATCACAGCCTCCAGGAACTCCAGGCTTTCCCTGGTTATAGTCTTAGGCAGAAATAAAATGTCTTTTCTCTCCCACCTCCTGTTAGAAAGACCCCAGGAAAGGACTCAGGTGGCTCACCTTGGGTCAGCCGCTGACCCCACAGCCAATGACTGTGCTCAGGGAGTCGGCTCAGGTAAGAGGATACGCGTCCGCCTCGGGAACGCAGGCCAGGAGTGGGAGGCAGGGACTCTGCTGCCTAAGAAGATGGTGGAGTGTGGGATGATGCAGACGTTGCTGCCGGGGGGATGGGGTGAGCCGGGCAAAACCACGCCAGTTTCTGACTGACACATGAGGGGCGTTTCATCTCCTGGCTTCTCAGCAGGAAGAACTTGGAGAGTCAGTCCAGGCTGAAAACATTTCTCCAGTGAACAGAAATGCAGGCACCATGGAATTCCTGACTGACACCATCGATTCGTTCTCTGGCAGCAGCAAGGCGAGCCTTCACTGTTTAATCAAGGCGAACCCCTTTAATCAAGGCGAACCACATACGTGGTCAGTGATCCAACTCTGGGCTCCGGGGGCCTGCCTTGAGCAGAAACACCCCGTGCCCCTTCTGGGAAAGGAAGTCAGGTCTGTCTCCCCATCCTCTCCCTTGGCCTGGGCTGGGTGAGAGCCAGCGGCAGTGGACCCAGGAGGCGGTGCCCATCCGTTTCTACTTTAGAGAGGCCACCCTCTGCTTGTGCCCTGCCCGCCAGACACAGCCTGTGCCCTCAGTCTCTCTGCCGCCTCGCCTGTGGTTACAGACTGTCTTGAAATTGTGCGTGTTTTTCTCTCCTGCTGGTCCATGAGTGCCTGAAGGGCACAGACTAGGTCTTGTTTGTTGGTTTGTCCAACACGTGACATAGGGTAAGGCACCCAGAATATCCTCAAGGGGATGCTTATTTATTATTTATTAATAAAAGAACGTGTATGCGCTCGGAAGGCGCGCAGGCAGATTGGGTTGGCAGAGGGCGAGGTGTCCGGCAGACAGCACTCGGTGCAGCCCGGCTAGCATTTATCTGAGGGCCTCCAGACTGACTGCAAAGTGCATTGCCCTCCAGCTGGGTTGGTTCGTGGCTGTAGTGGCCGTTGGATTGTCATGAGTAGATGTGGAACTTGACTGTTCATTATAAACCTAAAGCGATCACAGTTGGAAAGGCTGTATTTAAGAGCTAGTTTTTCCCTCCCTCCATCCCTCCCTCCCTTTCTTCCTCTCTCTTTCTCTTCCTTCCTTCCTTGGAGTCTGCCACGTCTCCTCAGCTGGATTGTGGATTCCACAAGGCAGGAACTGGGCCTTAACCATCCCTGCTCCCCACTTCCATCCCCTACTCTAATCGTATAGGGATGTAAGGGGGCAGGGCATGACTCTGGGGTCATTTTTCTCAACCGAGATTTCTCTTTCACTGAATCACAATAAACTCAGGCTGACTTTATTTATCTGGGAGGTCTGAGCTAGTCATCCCATGATGAGGAACAGTGCACAAGGCCTGATAACATCTCTGTCTTCCAGCATCGAGTTTTGGACCTCAAAACTGAGTCTAATTCTATCCATGCATTCAGGGTGAAGCAAGATCTCACCCTCCTCCTCCTCTTAGATTCCCTGCTGATCTCTGTAGCTTTCTTGGAAGCCGATTCACCCTGGGCTGGTTGATCACTGAAGCGGGGGGTCACTAAGCTACGTCTCCCCATCCTGCGCTGTGGTCCGAGGATGGGTTTCGGTGTACTCCTGGGAGAGCTCATCTTGTAGAGCTGATCCGTTGTTCCTGCTTGCCAAGATTCTTCCATCCTGATTCCCAGCGCCATCCCTCTGGCTTTGTGACATGCCCCTCATTTGGTGACAAGTTGGGGGAGAAACAGAAAGCCCATCTTAGGTCTCTTAGCTTAAGTTATATTTTCCAATACAACACTTCCAGGGAAAATACAGAAAGAGGAAGGACTGGGGGTGTCTGGGACACCGGTGCAGCTCCTGACTGGTTAAGCAGTACCGCCTCTCCTGTTCGATTCACGTGCTTGTACCGTTCCTTGGTCAGGAGTCCCAGGCACCCCCAAACCCAAGGCCCCTTCAGCCCCATCACCCCGTCTGTAGATTCTGGCTCCTCCCCGCCCTCCAGGCCTGCGCACCTCTCTCTTACAAGCACAGAGTGTGGCGAAGAAGCAAAGCTCTTTCACCCTGGGCTTCCTGAGCAGGAGTTTGTATCCAGCCTGTACAAGTGCTCCTGCACTCCCCTCCGTGGGGATGCCCTGGGTTTGAGAGAGCCTTCCTTTCCTGGGACACAACCCAGACAGGTGTCCAAGAGGCCTCTCTACCCACCCTGACTCAGAGCTTCTGCTCTACTGCTTGCCAAGGCCCATGATCTCACTCTCTTTTCCTGGTCACCTGAAAACCTCTCTGAACCTCACCTTCTTCCTGATCCTAACCCCGTCGTTTTTCCAGCCCTATAGCCACGATGACTCTGTGTCAGTTCCTAAACAAACCGGGCTCTTCCCGTCTCAGAGATTTCAAAATGCTGTTCCCTCTGATGGAATGCTCTTCCAGCCATCCATCGCAGCTAACTCTTATGTCTCAGCTCAAATGTCACGTCTTCAGATAAACCTTCTCCCACCTCCCACTCCTTGTTCTTTTCCTTCAGAGAATTTGCAACAAACTGTAATCATATATGAATGCTGCAAAGGTAACAGATCTCCCCCAGTGCCATGCTGATTCAGCCTCACCTGTGAGCCACTCTCCTGGCTCCCCGTCCTGGTGCCTGCGCCTCCTTTTCTTCTCTGTATTTGGTACCTTCCCTTTCAGGTCTTGATTTCCTACTGTATTTGGAGTAATTTGATCTTCTCTTGGTTCTTAAATCCCATCCTCCTCCCCATTGCCCACCAGCCAAACAAAAAGTGTAAAGGGAGCAAGAGAGTATCTAATAGATGGATTTGTATTGAATTACATACACGTAGGTGTATTTGTTTGATGACATCCCACTACTATATTGTAAGTTCCATGACACTTTCATGGCTTCATGGTTGTTTTCTCACCACTGTATACCCAGTGCCTAACATGGTGCCTGGCATGTAGTAGGGGGGTCGATAAATATTGACAGAATGAAAGAATATTGTGTTTCTCTATTGAAACTCATTACCGATCTCAACGTGAATGTTGGGAGCCCCTGGATATCTAATCCTGGGTACCCATATACCCAGTTAGAATGTCTCTGTGGTATAAGAAGAAAGATATGTGGTCTTTGAGCCCAGTTCCTGACACAGAGCTTCTAAAACATCTTGGAACTTCCAGAGTGGTAAGGGTGATAGGAGCATCTTTTGTTCTAACGAGGTGATTCTTGGTGGGCCCCTTGGTAGCTTAGGATGAGGGGTGGTTGCCAGAAAGACCAAACCTTGATTTGAAGCTTGGAAGTTTCTGTCCCACCAACCTCCTGGGAAGGGAGAGGGGCTAGAGGCTGAGTTCAATCACCAATGGCCAATGCTTTAATCAACCATGCCTACATAATGAAACCTTCATAAAACCTCTGAACAATGAGGTCTAAACAAATTCCAGGTTGCTGAATACAAGGGGGTGCTGGGAGAGTGGCACAGCTGGAGAGGGCTTGGAAGCTCCTTGCCCCTCCACCATATCTCGCCCTATGCATCTCTTCCATTTAGCTATTCCTGAGTTGTATCCTTTATAGTAAACCAGTGACAGTAAGTAAAGTGTATTCCTGAGTTCTGTAGCTGTTCTATACCTCAGGGGACATTGGAACCCCTCACGTATAGCGAGTGTGTTAGAAGTCCAGGTAGTCCAGGACTTGCAACTGTCATCTGAAGTGGGGTCGGTCTTGTGGGAACCCTTAACCCATGGGGTCTGCACTAACTCTGGGTAATTAGTGTCACAATTGCATTGAATTGTTGGACACCCAGTTGGTATTGGAGAATCAGAGAATTGGTTGGGTAGAGGGATGAACCCTTCAGGGTTACCATAGACTGCGCACATTTCTGGCCCTTTTAATCTCCTGGTACAGGCATTAGCACCCAGAGCTCCAACCACGTTTGGATCACACTCATCCCATGTAGGTAAGGGGTCCTCTGCATCTGGGATAATGGAAAAACCATCTCCTCTCCTCCTCCCCTCCCCTATCATCTCTCCCCTGCCCTGCCCTGCCTCCCAGTAAAGATAAAGAGAATGACTGAACAAGCATGAAAGTTATGGAAACTTCCCTCCTGAATGATCCAGCTAATGGTAAATTGATGGGATTGAATACCTTTGAGTCGGAAATGATCCAACTATATGCTAATGAGGCTGAATATGCATTATTTAGACTAAAACAAACTAACTGTGAGTCAGGAAATAAAGTAGGTGAATTATTAGTTTGGCGACTCAGAGAATCGGAAAACTCAAGCACCGTTCCAGAGACAGGCAGAGGCAGGCAGGAGAATGTGGTTAATGAATTCTAAACCACTTAACCGCAAATTGATGGCTCACTGGAAGACTCACCACCCCCAGCTCTACTCCCTCAGATTACTTTCTGCAAATTTAGAAGGGAAACACTGTTGCCATGTACTTTTCTTGTTTTCACTTCCTAAATGGGCTCCCCTGGAAACTTGAGTGAAACCAAAAAAAAGAGGAGAGGAAGAAAAGTACAGATTCCAGATTCCTGTATTTTGGCTATAGGGGGAGATAAATAACGCAAGGAGGAACTTCTCAATTCTTCTTCGTCAAAGATAAACATCTTCAGACTGAAGAGAGGAAAGCAAGCCTTGCTAGGAGAGAGCTAAAGCCTGAGACGGGTGAAGAAAATGCAAGAACACACCTTGCTCGTCCAGACTAGAACAACTTGATTGTCCTGGCTGAATTCCAGCCTGAGGCACATAAGATACAGATTAAGTCCTGGTGAGACTGTGAGGCTGAGGAAGTCACTAGGAAAGGGTTAGAACACAGGAGGTGGCAAAGATGGAGCCCATAAATTCCAAGTCATTGGATGACAATCATAGAAAAATCTCAGGTTCAATTCTTTAAAAGATGTAAGTTGTGAGACCTTAGGAAAGTGAGCAGTGATTACTTGGAGCCAGCATGGATTCACCATGTACTAGATCTTTGCTGAAAGGGCACCTTTGTTGATGAAGGCTCTCCTGATCTCTATAGAAAGTAGCCCTGCTCACGAACCCTACCCCTCATCATTTCCATCCCCCATTGACTGCTTTCTTTTTCTCTATAGCAGTTCATGTCATCCAACACACATATACAGTCGTCCCTTGGTGTCCTTGGGGGATTGGTTCCAGGACCTGCTGCAGATACCAAAATCAAAGTATGCACAAGTCCCATGGTCAGATCTTTGTATCTGCGGTCCCACCTCCAGGGATTCAATCCGCTGCAGGCCGTGTCATACTACATGTTTTTATCGGAAAAAAATCCACGTATGAGTGGTCCCGCAGAGTTCATCCCCTGTTGTTCAAGGGTCAACTGTATTTACTTGTTTATTTTCTTCTCCTCCCATAGGACTGTAAGCTCCATGAGGACCAGGACGTTGCCTGGCACATGGTAGGGACTCAGTAAATATCTGTTGAGTGAGTGAGACTTCCCCCTCATTTCACGTTCACCCAGTACGGCCAGGCCCTCGAGGCAGACCTGTCCTCACCCACCCACCCACTCACAGACAGAAACACTGGAATAGAGCTGGAGGGCAGCCCCAGTGCCCCTACTCCTCAGGTCTTGACCTCTAAAGCACATATCCTGTCCACTTAGTAATGTGGCCCAGTGGACTCTGAATACTCAGATTGACCATCCTCATCCCACGGGGGGCATAAGGAGGGGGCAGAGGAGGGCAAGAAGCTCCTGGGGAAGTTCCTCCTTCCTCTGGGAAGAAGCAGAAGCATGAGGAGAGGGGCAGGGATTCTCTCCTCCCCCGTACCTGATCTAGGAACTCAAGGAAGTGAAGGAGAAGGCATAGCTAGTGAGTTCTGTCAGCCTTGTGCCCCTTCTACTGTACTCTGCTGCCCCTGAACTTGGAAGTACTATTGGAGAAAAGTGTGTAAGATACATGAAGGACTTCTGCTGCTGTAAGCCAGCCAAAGCAACTGGATATATTCTACCTTTGATTAGGAGAGAGTCACTCAGTTATCTGTGGGTAGATTAACTGGCTTGCAGGTAAACCATGGAAAACACATAATAATAAGGAAAATAATGGGTCAGGGGGAAGATGTGAAAAAAAGTCAAATTGATTACCAATCAGTAACAACATCCATCTTTCAGAAGATGCCAACTGTGTGCAACCACATACGTACATTGAGGTCCACACTGTGCCCTTGGCAACGTGGAAACTTCCCCCTCCATCAGCAATTCATTCGGGCAGCACATGGATGGAAGTAGAGCAGTGAGGACTCCATGAGTGACTCTCTGTGACATGCGTGGACTGAGGTCTGACACCTTGAGCCAAGTGGGGTCAGCTGGCAAGGGGGGGGGATGGCATAGGTTGGGGGGTAGGGGCTGCTCACTAAACCAAGACCCCCAAGCTGCTGGGCTTTGGCCCAGGCAGGCTGCCAGACTGTTTAGAAAGCAAAGAGCTCAGCCTGCTCGGTGACAGACAGTGTTAGTGTAAGCTTTGTTCTCAATTCTCACACAAAAAAGATAGCTCAGATAGAAACAGACAGTGTAACAGACTGCAGAATGAATGGTAAATGTGTTTCTACATATTGGATGTGATTGTAACAGAATCAGCTGACACCACGTGTGTCCTTTGGCATGTTCTGGGTTTTAGTGTTAACAGTGATTTGGGGTTCTCCACGACTTTTTCCCCTCCATTATCCCAGGACTTTCATTCAAAATAGACGTATGTGCCAGGTGCTGGGCTAAAGATGCAACAGTGAGCAAACAGACGGGCTACCTGGCCTCGGGGTGTTTACAGGCAAGAGCTGACTATAGATGCACCCGGGAGAGTGACCAGGTGTGACTGCCTCTCTACTCTTCTTCAGAATGAAAGGAAATGGTAGAGTTCATTTAGGAAGGGGAGTGGATGGATGTGAAGTGACAGTTTGGAAAACAGTGTGGATCTTATTCTAGCCAGGAAGCTTCTCAGTGGAGGAGGTACCACTGGCTGTGAAGTGGTCATCATAGTGGCTGAGCATCTGTTGGAGAATATTGCCTCCATATCCTCCGACTTCAGAGCCCAGAAGGGAAAGTATGCAGAACTCCAAGTGTCTGTGGTAGCAATGGGCAAAGAAAGGCCAGGAAGGCCTTGGAGGCGCTCAGGTGTCTCCTGAATGCCCCTCTCTGGTGGAAGAGGGAACTGTGCCACATCTAAGTCCCAAGGGCCAGAGCAGACTGTAGGCATCACTTGCTGGGAGTGGCATTCACTGAGTTTCTAGAGATTGGACGCAAACCAAAACCCTGGGTTGGCTTTCTATGCCTGGGCGGTCTATAGCATGATAAAAATTAAAATGAGAATTAGATTATGTAGAAACTAACATCAGTCAGTTAGAGTTAAGGTCAATCATCAGGAAATTGCCAGCGTCAGAATTCAAGTCCAAGGGTCCCTCATCTTTGCCTTGGAAAGGGAAGGAGGACCAAGCTGAGAGGCCAATAGTTATGTGGGATCCTGGCACCCAAAGAAGCCCCGAGCATAAAAGGGGGTCACCCGGGAAGGGGAGAGAGCGATGAATGCAGGCTGTCCTAGTAAGCATCGAGGTCCAAAGTGGCTCTTGTCTCAGAGGGCTGGACAGGATGGAGAGTGAGAAGTAGGCTGGCAAAAGGGTTGATGCAAAGCCTCTGAAAGATCCAACCAGAACCAGACAGGAGGAAGAAGAAATGGACAGCCCACTCCTGAGAAATGGGGGCTGACAAGAGTGGGGTCAGCAAGTCAGCCCAGCCAGCCATCTGAAGCACAGGCAGCGCTCCTTGCCAGATGCCAGAGACACAGCATCTGAAACCCAGACAGAAGGGGACGTGCACGCCTCTCTGTGGGAGTGTGTTGGAGAAGCTGATGGTCCTGATGCCAAATTAGGAAGATGGACTCTCTTCCAGATGTCTCTACTCTCGGGCATATGGCAAAGGAAAACCCTCTTCTACCAAGGCAAGAACAATCATTTATAGAGTGCCAGCATTGGGGTGCTGGGCACTGGGGACAGAGTGGGGAATCAAACAGTCATTGTGCACATCCTCATGAAACTTGCAGTCTTATAAGGGAGATAGACAATAAACAAGCAAACAAACATGGATAAGTACAGAATGTATCAGGTGCTATGAAGGAAACAAACAGGATTCAGAATGAGGAAAAATAGGGTGAGGAAACCTTTAAAATGTGATCAGAGAAGGCTCTTTGAGGAGGGTGAGGTTTAAGCTGAGGGCTGCAGAATGATGAGGACCCACTCATGCCTCTCTTTAGGGGAGACTGGGGCTGAGAAGGAGCTTATTTCAGCAGTATGGGCAAGGGAGGTGTTTCTATTTCTATTCAGTCTTGCTCCTCATTGAATTCCCCTGCTTATCTTGATGCTATTGTCATCTTGGGTTTACTATAATAATTTGACAGATTTACTTTACAGAGAAAGAACATGCTTATGGAAACCTGTGGCAGATACTTTGAGTCCCAACGGCTGAGTGCAGAGGAGACCCTGCTAAAACTGACTCCACCAGCCGCTTGTGACAGTGACCAGAAAGGCAACCTCTGTGTCTAGGACATAGTCCCTGGGAGCGTGCTGTACAAATTCAAGCTATGCCAGAGATACAGGGTCAGCAGTCATCTAGGGTGTACACAGCTCTCCCACCTATAGGGGCAACTGGTTCTACTGCTCTACAGGTGGCTGAGCTCATGTTTGGAGAGGAGAGTGGGTCTTAAATTCAGCTTTTGAGGAGAAAGCTCCTAGTTCCTATTGTTCCCTAGGGTGGTGGTGGCAGTCACTCAGAGAAGTGAGACAAATATGAATCGGGCTACCAGGAGCCCATCCCATAATATTTCTCTCCTGCCCCACTTCCACTCCACTAAGTAAGAACTCTACTTCCACCATCCCTGGCTTAGAGCCCACCATACCCTTGACCCAGTGTAGTCAGGTCTGCAGAAAGTTCAAGGCTTTGGGTAGGGGTGTGATGTACCCCTGGAATTTCAGGCCAGTGGATTTACATTCACATCTTTTCAGGCATGTGTGATGGAGAAGGAACACAAAAACTGCAAGTCATGGCTTGTCACTAACCTTTTCTGTGACCCTGGACAATTTCCTTGCTTTACTGGCCTCAGCTTCCTCATCTGAGGAAACCTGAAATAAGAGTTTGGACCAGATGGCTTCCAGCTCTGACACTTAGGATTTATGATTCCATAAGGTCAAGAGTTTTAGGAGGTCAAGAGAGGCAGCTAAAGAGAACAGTGTAAAAACCAAGTAGTCACTGGGCATGGCTGTGATAGTTCAAAATAGAAGTATGTGTAAACCTGCAGGTCTAAAGAGAGGAGACACACACTTATCACCAAGTTCCAGAAGCTTGCACCAGAAGGCCATCTGGATAGCCAGCCTCTGAGAAGGTCCCAGAGTGATCCTTGCCTCCTAGTATTCATAATCTTATGTATTCCTTTCCCACGTTGTATCAAGGTTGCCCTGTGTGACCACTAAAAAGTGGTGGGCTCAATAGTTTGTCTATAACCTAGCGCTAGGTCATAAAAGACATCGCCACTTCCACCTTGCTTTCTTGCATCACTTATTCTTGGGAAGCCATGTCATGAGGACACTTGAGCAACTCTATGAAGGGTCCATATGGTGAAGAATGAGGCCTCCTGCCAGCAGCTAGCACCAACTTGCCGACCACGTGAGTGCACCATCTTGGAAGTGGATCCTAAGCCCCGGTCAGGCTTTCAGATAACTGCAGCCTAGACTCATCCTGACTACAACTCATGTAAGACCCCTTAGCCAGAGTCATCCAACCAAGTTACTTCCGAATTCCTGACTTACAGAAAATGTGTGTGATTGTATTTATTGTTGTATTAAGTTGTCACGCTTTGAGATAATTTGTTACGTGGCGGTCAATGACTAATACACCCACCATTCCTTACATTCCAAAAATGGTGACTCCAAGATGGTGCTTCCCATCTTGCTGGGGCTCTGGTCCCAGGAGATGCTCACCAGCCGAAAGAACTTAAGAAGTACTGAAATAAAGAAGCCTGTTTGGTTTTGTTTAACCCAGAGTTCTCTAAGCTCACATGACTATGGACACCCTTTTGTGCCTAACGTTTCAAGGAATTCATGCCCCATGTCATATGTTTTGGGAGCTACTGTTCTAGGACAAATACGAGGTATGATTTTTACTAATGCACTGTAATCTTACATCCTTTTTACCCCCAGGTCTGTTTGGGTTCAAAATACATCTACATTCATTCATCCATCCACTCAACCACATTCACAGATGCCTCATCTCCGCAGGAACCCATGCTGGGTACCAGGAGTACAGAAATGAATCATATAGTCCCTATCTTCAAAGGCTCACAGTCCAGTGGGGTTTAGCAGAGTGGTTATGATGAGGGCTCAGATGTCATAATGCCTGATTCTGAAGCCGAGTTCTGTCCCTTACAAGCTGTGTGAACTGGGGCAAGTTTCTTCACCTCTCTGATTCAGTTCTCTCATCTGTAAGTTGGCACTAATAATCGTGGTATCTATCCCACAGGGAAGGTTTTAGGATTCAGTGAAATAACAGAGGTAAAGCACTGATTATGTGCCTGGCACATAGTAAGTGTTGAATAAACATGAGCTGTTCTCATTATGTTTGTTGTCCTTTCTGGAGAGTTCAACAAAGGTGCCATGTCCTCCAGGAATTGTTCTCTGGCATCGTGCCCCCAAGCTGATTAAGGTGCCCCTATTCTCTCCTTCCTTGAGAATATCATGACCTTACCTCCATCAAGAGCATTTTCCTGCTGCATAACTGGGAACAGTGAGGGGCCTGCTATGACCAAAGCAGAGAGTATGAGAGGATGAATGAAGAGGTAGGGTTGGGGCCTTTTTTTTTTGCCAGGCTGACGTCTAGGCTAGATACCCCGGGAGATGGGAAGCCAGGGAGGGTTACAAGGAAGGGTGTGGCCAGCTGACCCTACACCCCCAGGCCTGGCTCAGCCTGCCATCACAATGATGTCCCACGTGGCGGTCCTTACCCCCTCATGAGCAGAATCCTGTTCTAAGCCCTGTGTTGGCAGCCAGTGGTTTTGCATGGCAGGGTGTGACATCATTGCTCCCACCACCCCATGGCACGGCCACTTTTGTTCAGACATATCCAGCATACCAGGTAATACCCTCCTTTGTTCACCTGGGCAGCCACAGTGAAAGGTTTGAGTGATGGTGTGGAAACCCCTTCGGTCCCTGGGGCCTGCATCCCTGGGGCGGAGGGAGCTGGGGACTGAACCGCGGCTGTAGGAGTCCCTTGTCTTGTTGCAGCTGCAGTGCATACTCAGAGGGGTTTTGCAGAGAACAGCTGGTAAATTCACTTCGGTATCTGCCTCCCCCAGCCCTTTCCAGCGCCCTGAGTGGGTGGTCTCTCGATCAAGACACAGCTCTGAAGTAGCCTCCAGATGACTCCAAGGCCCTCCCAGCTCCCCAGAGGCAGCTCCCAACCAGCAGGCCTGGCTCCGAGGCTCCTTAACCTCCCTCTCAGCCCACTCTCTCTGAGCAGAAGTGGCCACGTGCCAGCAGCTCCGGGGGTATCCAGGCGAGGCCGGATGCCTCCACCTCTTCCCTCTTTCCCTCTCACACACAATTCTGCAGGCGGAATTCTAGACAGTCTCTTTTTCTTCAATCTGTGAAATCAGGAACCAGAGGGCAAACTAGGGCTCCGAGTCTCCAATTATCTCTCTCCCTCTGCCTCTCGGGGAGCCTCACGCTCTCCCACTCAACAGCAAGCAGTCAACCAGCCTCTCGGAACCTGTTGAAATCTATTACCGACCTTTGGTCTCATCACCACAAAGGGGTTTTCTGCAGCGTGGAGACGGATTAAACAGAAATGAATTGGCCAGCGGAGGCTTTGCGACCCTCTCGGTTCTTGCCTTCCTTTTTCCCCTTCTCTCCGTCTTTATCACTTTTATTTTTTTATAGAAAGCCAGCTGGGCAGAGCTGAGATAAGGCAATGTGACCTACGTGGACTGAGGTCACAGATACCTGAATGAAATTCACTTTGTTCATTTTGCAAACTAGGATACTGGCAGTTCCACGGCATGGGGGCTGTTGGTGCTAAATTCATCACATCTGGCAAAAAAGAAAATAAAACAAAATGAAAACCCCATAAAGTTGAACTGTTAAATATTTAGCCCTCGTGATGAACAGCAAGTCGTAATGTTTGTTGGATTGCATTTGCTATTCAATGCATCTTTTTCCACTTACGGCCCCAGTTTGGGGAGGTAGATGGAGGAAAACTAGATGGACTGAGTTGCGTCAGAAATGAAACGTGGGCTTTAATTTAACCTCAAAAGACAAATCTCTCTGTCTGCACATCCTGGGCTGCATGGCTGTTAGCGCTCTTGAACGGGGGTCTTCACCTCCCCTGGAGCCTGTCTCTTCATGTTCACACAGCTCCGTGTGTAATTAAGCAGATGCTCTTCGACGTTCGGCTTAAATTATCTAGTGTCAGGACATGACACTTTATTTGTGTATGTTTTCCTTGCTCAGCAATTCAGGCAGTACCTGGGGAAGGGAGATGTCTCTGATCAGCTCTAGGAAGGAGCCTCTCCTTGTCGCCCTGTGTCTGAAATTCTACTCTTAGAGGTTCACTTCTTTGGCTGATTAACTCTTCAGGCAAATTCCCCATGCAGACTCAGTTACTTACCTGGTCAGAGGGGTGGGTTAATAAGATCTTTTCTTGAGAGCAAAAAATGAGAGTGAATATAAGAACTTGGGGAATTTAAGAGGTTGGGGGGGGGGTGCTGGCCTTGGCTCGGAGACAATAGTAGATTCCTTTTCAACAGGCCTGGGAGGTCCTGCTAAAAAAGCGGGGGAGGTGGCAGGAGAGAAGAAGGAGAGAGAGGGAAGAAGGGAGGAGCCTCAAGTGTGTTGTAACTTGTATGTAAATTACCAAGTTCACCTGAAGCACATTCCACCCCTCCCCCACCCCTGCTCTTCGGTACTAACCATCTAGTCAGGAAGTTTGACTGCTCAGGGCTTGCCTTTTTGTCAGGATCCCAAAGGGCCAAGGCAGAGGACAGAGACAGGCCTTCCTCAAGTAGAAGTGCGGCCCCCGGAATGCTTGGCATTGGCCCTTGGAATCACTGTGATCTCAGGGGTCAGCCAGAAATGGTCTTAAGGATCTCTTTCCAGTGACTACCTAAATCATCATGCAGTGACCTTGGGAGTCAGTGAGTAATGACCTTGAAAATTACTGAGAAGTTGGTCTAAAGCATCAACCTTTAATGACCTTGAGAACCAGCAAATGGTGACCTTGGAAATCAGTGACTAGAGATCTGGTGAGTCAGTGAGTGAAGATTCCCAGGGGAGGGCGCTCAGAGAGGCCTGGAGGCAGTGGGTCAGGCCAGGTGCCCAAGTGGGCAAGACCAGTGGGGGCTGAGATGTGGGTGATGCTTAGGGTTCCCTCACCAGACTCCTACCACACCAGCAGTGAAACCCCCTCTGTCCCCTGGGCTGCTAGGACCCAAGTAGACTTTTGCTGAGCTGACCGGGACTCTGGAGAAGTCTGGGCACCAGAGCTGAGCCCTCCCCCTCTGTTGCCAGGCTCTTGTGCCAGGCTTCACTTGTGGTGGGGGTCACGCTGGCTGCACCCTCAGCAGAGCCCCGGCCTCTGGGGGGGCCACTGGGCAGGCCCTGGCTGGAGCTGAGCTCCCAATCTCAGCAGGCCTGTTTGTTTCCATACGACATCTGGGGCTTACCGCCACCATCTGGACTTGCTCGCCGTCAAAGCCTGCTCTCTCCTGCTGTCGGCATCAGCCACGTAGCCTGACTGGAACCTGGGGAGGTTTCAGGGAAAGTGCTCACAGGGCGTGGACTGGCTCCCTGGGGCAGTGTGTCCAGGGCCCTGGGGGTGCTGAGACAGAGGGTACATGGGCTGGGAGGGAAGTGCTTGTGCCGTGCATGTGTGTGTGTGTGTGTGTGTGCGCAAGTATGTTTCTGTGAATGAGCATGTGTGCGAGTCCGGGTTTCTCTCTATGTGCTTGTTTGTCCACGTCAGTGTGTGTGTCTGAGTGTACATGTGTGGGTGGGCGGGTGTGTGACAGCGTAGTGAATGGTAAGGACACTGGCTGTGGAGTCAGCCTATTGGAGCCTCAGTTTTATCATGTGAAAATGGGGGAGTTGTCAGGAGAGCTGGACTAGATGATGCATATTAATCATTATTAATGCATATTAATAATGCCCACAGTGAGCGCTCAGTATATAGGGCACATGGCTTTGTGTGTGCATCTGTTTGTGTATTGACGGTATGTGTGCCTCTGGGTCCCTGCGTGTGTCTGGGGAGTAAGTCCGCGTGGATGTTTGTATCTGCATGTTGGCCCGTGCGAGTAGATGTGTGCACGTGTGCTCGAGAGCCAGGCGCGTGCTAAGTGTTTGTTTTGCTGGGCCCTGGGGAGCGCAGCTGGCAGAGCTTCCAGTGCTGCGTGCCATGTTTCTGACAGCTCGAGCGCGGCCTCCGGAAGTGTGAACTTTCTTAGGGTAAACAGCTAATGATACTGTGATGCTAGCGCTGACCCCCTCTAGGGCCTCCTCGCAGGCTGGGAGTCATTAGGAGGCCTCTGGCTGGCGCCTCCTTCTCGCTCCCCCAGCGTGGCACCTACAGCCAGAAGTATGTGAGATGGGACAGTAGGGCTCAGTACTCAACCCACACCCCTGCCACTCCCCACCCTGCCTGAAGCTGTCAGGCTAGCAGTGGAAGAGAATAACATCTCTTGGCCAATCTCTCCCTGCCCTCAGCCAATCAGCACCTTGGAGAGCTCCTGGCCCATGTTGTGGGTAAGTGCAGAGCGGTAAAGCATCAACCCCTGCTTTTAGTCCAGCTGCAGCCAGGACTGGGGCTGTGGGACTCCAGCTGCTCCAGGTCTCTGGATCAAGGGAAGCCCTAGTAAGGATGTGATTACTTGTTAATTTATGCAAAACCTTACTGCTGTCTGAATTGGGTCACAGCCTCTGGGAGCTCCTGAAACCCTAGCAAGGTTTCTATTTCGTTGATGAGAAAAATAGCCCTTGATCCTCTGGCCCAGCAGCGCCCTCCCTGCACCTCACCCCACTGCTGTCTCTGAAATGTGCCTGATACCATCCTGCCCGTGCACGACCAGGACAGGGCTTCCCCTTTTATGCAGCTGTGTGTGCATTCGCGTGGGAGCTCTGAGTCTGTGTGTGTGTCCGTGTGTGTGAGGCTTGCTTGTATGTGTGGGTCTCTGGATGCAGATGCATGCCTGTGTGGGTCAGCCAGGGCATATATGTATACATGTAGGTACACACATGTGCATGTAACCAACAACATAGACACGTGAGCGCCCTTTTGTGCTTGTGTGTCACAACAGGGGTTTCCCAATAGTCACACAAGGGCAAGGGGTGTCTGGATACACTCCGAATGAGGCTCAGTTCCCACTAGGTTATCTGTTAAGAGTAAGGACAAGGTAACACTGACATTTATCCTAGAAGCCTATGATGTGGGAGAAGCAAGAATTGGGAGAAGAGTGTTGAGGATTGTTTCATTCTCTTCCCCAGTTTACAGATGAGAAAACTGAGGCCCTGCCAGGAAGTTGGCTTGTGTAAAGTCTGCAAGGGCAGAGCCGAAGCCACACCTGTGATCCTGCTTCCTGCACGGTGTCCCCTCCCCCCAACCCCCAGCACCACCCCACCTCATGACTGGCCCACTGCTTCTGCCTTGAGCCCCCTCCCAGGCTCCAGAAAGTCAGGGTCAAAGACTCCAGATTTCTCAGGTCTCCAGTAAGGCCCAACGAAGCCCCCTTAGGTTTCTCTCCCCCACCTTGCCCCATGCCAAGCAGTTGAGGTCCCTTTAACAGATGGGTCAGGCCTCCCACCCCTACCCCCTGCCGCTGTTGCTGAAGAGAGAGAACCTTTCCAGACAGCCCCTGTCTGTGTTTCATTACAAAGACGCAGCCATATTCCATTAATTCCTCATTAGCTATGGGCTAAGCACTGATACGTACATTTTTACCTGGGGTGGTTTTTAATCGGTTAATTTAACCAGAAGCATTAATAATGTATTTCTTTGCCACTCAACTGCCCATCTGTTGAACAACTTACCTGTTGGAGAGCAGTGTCACCTCCTGTGACTCAGAGCCCTCCGCTGCCCAGGAACAAGATGAGATTCTGCATATCTAATGGCTTTGCAGACCAAGGGTGAGAGCTGAGGGTACTGCTCCCTGCTCGGCATGGGTCCCAGGCTGCAGCTGGCAGCACGGCCTGCCTTTTCCCTGGGCTCCAGACAGACACGACCTCCCTGCCTTTGATCATGCTCTGTGGGCGGATTCTGGGTTGCAGGAGAGGTTGGATCCCTGCTTCAGGTTAAGGAGTGGAGGGCGCTGTGTGAGCCAAGAGATGCCGGCAGACAGATCCGTGCTGAGTGCACCCTAGCCTCTCCCTGGGCGAGCAGCTGCACTCCAAGCCGCAGTTTCCTCCTCCATCTCTTGATTTGTGGGAAGGACTCAGTGAGAAAGTCTGTGTGAAGTCCAGGCACAGGGCCAGGCACAGAAGGGGTGCCCCAGATAGGAAGGTTTCCTTCCTTGAGGCTGAGTAAGCTCATGGCCCCATATAGTCGGGACTGATTCCAAGGAAGCAGAAAGTCGGAATTACCTCGGGGGAGTCAGGGGTGATATTCTGTATAAGTAACTACCAGCCTGGGAGGGGAGGGGCAGCAGCCGGTCAAAACCCACTTTGGGGCCAGGCATTAACTGTTTAGTTTCTGGATTATGGGAAATTCAGCGGCGGGGAGCCCAGGGAGGGGGTTGAAGCAGTTGAGGCAGCAGCAGAACTTTCAGAGGCTTGGGGATGCTGCGTTGCTTGAGGAGGTCGCGGGTGCCAGCCATAGGACAGAAGCCGCGACCTGACCTCCCTTAGATCTCGCCTTTCCTCGCTTCTCAGCTTTGTACTCCTTCCATAGAAAC